>NW_028270179.1:33932006-34532006 GCF_037043375.1 Chiloscyllium plagiosum
TCTCTCTGTCTCTCTCTCTCTCTCTCTCTCTCTGTCTCTCTCTCTCTCTCACTCTCTCTCTCTCTGTGTCTCTCTCTCTGTCTCTCTCACTCTCTCTCTCTGTCTCTCTCTGTCTCTGTCTCTGTCTCTCTCTCTCTCTCACTCTCTCTCTCTCTCTCTGTGTCTCTCTCTCTGTCTCTCTCACTCTCTCTCTCTGTCTCTCTCTCTGTCTCTCTCTCTGTCTCTCTCTCTGTCTCTGTCTCTCTCTCTCTGTGTCTGTCTCTCTCTCTGTGTCTCTCTCTCTGTCTCTCTCTCTCTCTCTCTCTGTGTCTCTCTCTCTCTCTCTGTCTCTCTCTCTCGCTCTGTCTCTTTCTCTCTTCCTTTGCCTCCCTCGCTCCACCCCTCCTGCTCAGCAGCAATATGGAGCACACACCCAAACCTGCAGTTGCTTTTAGCCTGAAGAGGCCGAAGAAAGGGGGATGGTGTTCCTTGGTTTGGGAATCCCAGTGAACAGGGATTCGTCATTCCCTCCACCATGTTTGGAAAAGTGTTACGGCCTCCATTTTGGGGACAGAGATGGCCCCTGGGCCTCGGAACCTGCCCTGAGATCGATCCCCATCTATGTTCCGCGTGTGGCTCCGGTGGAAGGCAGTCACCATTGAGTGGTGGGGGGGGGGGGGGGGGGGGGGGGGGGGCGTTACTGCCATCCAGAGTTGACTGTGATCTCTGTTGGCCGTAGGTAGAGAATCTGGGAGACCGCAGCGTGCCGATCGGAGTGATGCTCACTGTCCCAGGCCGGATCAGCGGACAGTCCCTCTGGAACGTTTCCGTGTCCCCACGAAACCAGGTGACTGGGCCAGAGGGGGGGCGCTGGGGGAGATGGTCTGGAGAGGCACATGGACGGCAAATGGGGAGCAGGTGCTGACTATTCACCAGGGGGTGCCCACGCCATGTCCCACCTGCTACAGGGTGGCACGGGGTGGGCTCAGTGGGGTAGGCCTGCCACCTCACGGCACCAGGGACATGGGTTCGATACCATTCTCAGGCGACGGGAAGTGTAGAGTTCGCACATTCTCATGAGCGGCCAACCCGCCCCAACCTGCACATCCCTGGGCACTACGGGACAATTTCCCCACGGCCAATCCCACCCTAACCTGCACATCCCTGGGCACTACGGGACAATTTCCCCACGGCCCACCCACCCTAACCTGCACATCCCTGGGCACTACGGGACAATTTCCCCACGGCCAATCCCACCCTAACCTGCACATCCCTGGGCACTACGGGACAATTTCCCCACGGCCAACCCACCCTAACCTACACATCCCTGGGCACTACGGGACAATTTCCCCACGGCCAATCCACCCTAACCTGCACATCCCTGGGCACTACGGGACAATTTCCCCCACGGCCGATCCCACCCTAACCTGTACATCCCTGGGCACTACGGGACACTGTCCCCACGGCCAATCCCACCCTAACCTGCACATCCCTGGGCACTACGGGACAATTTCCCCACGGCCAACCCATCCTAACCTGCACATCCCTGGGCACTACGGGACACTGTCCCCACGGCCAATCCCACCCTAACCTGCACATCCCTGGGCACTACGGGACAATTCCCCCACGGCCAACCCACCCTAACCTGCACATCCCTGGGCACTACGGGACACTGTCCCCACGGCCAATCCCACCCTAACCTGCACATCCCTGGGCACTACGGGACAATTTCCCCACAGCCAATCCACCCTAACCTGCACATCCCTGGGCACTACGGGACAATTTCCCCACGGCCAATCCACCCTAACCTGTACATCCCTGAACACTACAGGACAATTTCCCCACGGCCAACCCACCCTAACCTGCACATCCCTGGGCACTACGGGACAATTTCCCCACGGCCAATCCCACCCTAACCTGCACATCCCTGGGCACTACGGGACAATTTCCCCACGGCCAATCCCACCCTAACCTGCACATCCCTGGGCACTACGGGACAATTCCCCACGGCCAACCCACCATAACCTGTACATCCCTGGGCACTACGGGACAATTTCCCTACGGCCAATCCCACCCTAACCTGCACATCCCTGGGCACTACGGGACAATTTCCCCACGGCCAATCCCACCCTAACCTGTACATCCCTGGGCACTACGGGACAATTTCGCCACGGCCAATCCACCCTAACCTGCACATCCCTGGGCACTACGGGACAATTCCCCACGGCCAACCGAACCTAACCTGCACATCCCTGGGCACTACAGGACAATTTCTCCACGGCCAATCCCACCCTAACCTGCACATCCCTGGGCACCATGGGGACAATTCCCCACGGCCAATCCCACCCTAACCTGTACATCCCTGGGCACTACGGGACAATTTCCCCACGGCCAACCCACCGTAACCTGTACATCCCTGGGCACTACGGGACAATTTCCCCACGGCCAACCCGCCCCAACCTGCACATCCCTGGGCACTACAGGACAATTTCCCACGGCCAATCCCACCCTAACCTGCACATCCCTGGGCACTACGGGACACTGTCCCCACGGCCAATCCCACCCTAACCTGCACATCCCTGGGCACTACGGGACAATTTCCCTACGGCCAATCCACCCTAACCTGTACATCCCTGAACACTACAGGACAATTTCCCCACGGCCAACCCACCCTAACCTGCACATCCCTGGGCACTACGGGACAATTTCCCCACGGCCAATCCCACCCTAACCTGCACATCCCTGGGCACTACGGGACAATTTCCCCACGGCCAATCCACCCTAACCTGCACATCCCTGGGCACTACGGGACAATTCCCCCACGGCCAACCCACCCTAACCTGTACATCCCTGGGCACTACGGGACAATTTCCCTACGGCCAATCCCACCCTAACCTGCACATCCCTGGGCACTACGGGACAATTTCGCCACGGCCAATCCACCCTAACCTGCACATCCCTGGGCACTACGGGACAATTCCCCACGGCCAACCGAACCTAACCTGCACATCCCTGGGCACTACAGGACAATTTCTCCACGGCCAATCCCACCCTAACCTGCACATCCCTGGGCACCATGGGGACAATTCCCCACAGCCAATCCCACCCTAACCTGTACATCCCTGGGCACTACGGGACAATTTCCCCACGGCCAACCCACCGTAACCTGTACATCCCTGGGCACTACTGGACAATTTCCCCACGGCCAATCCACCCTAACCTGCACATCCCTGGGCACTACGGGACAATTTCCCACGGCCAATCCCACCCTAAACTGCACATCCCTGGGCACTACGGGACAAGATCCCCACGGCCAACCCACCCTAACCTGCACATCCCTGGGCACTACAGGACAATTTCCCCACGGCCAACCCACCCTAACCTGCACATCCCTGGGCACTACAGGACAATTTCCCCACGGCCAACCCACCCTAACCTGCACATCCCTGGGCACTACTGGACAATTCTCTCACGGCCAACCCACCCTAACCTGTACATCCCTGGGCACCATGGGGACAATTCCCCACAGCCAACCCACCCAAACCTGCACATCCCTGGGCACTACGGGACAATTTCCCCACTGCCCACTCACCCTAACCCGCACATCCCTGGGCACTACGGGACAATTTCCCCACGGCCAATCCCACCCTTACCTGCACATCCCTGGGCACGAAGGGACAGTTTCTCCACGGCCAACCCACCCTAACCTGCACATCCCTGGGCACTACGGGACAATTTCCCCACGGCCAATCCCACCCTGACCTGCACATCCCTGGGCACTACGGGACAATTTCCCCACGGCCAATCCCACCCTAACCTGCACATCCCTGGGCACTACGGGACAATTTCCCCACGGCCAATCCCACCCAAACCTGTACATCCCTGGGCACTATGGGACAATTTCCCCACAGCCAACCCACCCTAACCTGCACATCCCTGGGCACTATGGGACAATTTCCCCACGGCCAATCCACCCTAACCTGCACATCACTGGGCACTACGGGACAATTTCACCACGGCCAATCCCACCCTAATCTGCACTTCCATGGGCACTACGGGACAATTCCCCACGGCCAACTCACCCTAACCCGCACATCGCTGGGCACTACGGGACAATTTCCCACGGCCAATCCCACCCTAACCTGCACATCCCTGGGCATTACGGGACAATTTCCCCACGGCCAATCCCACCCTAACCTGCACATCCCTGCGCACTACGGGACAATTTCCCCACGGTGAATCCCACCCTAACCCGCACATCGCTGGGCACTACGGGACAATTTCCCACGGCCAATCCCACCCTAACCTGCACATCCCTGGGCACTACGGGACAATTTCCCCACGGCCCACTCACCCTAACCTGCACATCCCTGGGCGCTAGGGGACAATATCCCCACGGCCAGTCACACCCTAACCTGCACATCCCTGGGCACTACGGGACAATTTCCCCACGGCCAATCCCACCCTAACCTGCACATCATTGGGCACTACGGGACAGTTTCTCCACGGCCAACCCACCCTAACCTGCACATCCCTGGGCACTACGGGACAATTTCCCCACGGCCAATCCACCCTAACCCGCACATCCCAGGGCACTACGGGACAATTTCACCACGGCCAATCCCACCCTAACCTGCACATCCCTGGGGATTACGGGACAATTTCCCCACGGCCAGTCCCACCCTAACCTGCACATCCCTGGGCACTACGGGACAATTTCCCCACGGCCAATCCACCCTAACCTGCACATCCCTGGGCACTAAGGGACAATTTCCCACGGCCAATCCCATCCTAACCTGCACATCCCTGGGCACTACGGGACAATTTCCCCACGGCCAATCCCACCCTAACCTGCACATCCCTGGGCACTACGGGACAATTCTCCCACGGCCAATCCACCCTAACCTGCACATCCCTGGGCACTACGGGACAATTTCCCCACGGCCGATCCCACCCTAACCTGCACATCCCTGGGCACTACGGGACAATTTCCCCACGGCCAATCCCACCCTGACCTGCACATCCCTGGGCACTACGGGACAATTTCCCCACGGCCAACTCACCCTAACCTGCACATCCCTGGGAACTACGGGACAATTTCTCCACGGCCAACCCACCCTAACCTGCACATCCCTGGGCACTAGGGGACAATTTCCCCACGGCCAATCCACCCTAACCTGCACATCCCTGGGCACTACGGGACAATTTCCCACGGCCAATCCCACCCTAACCTGCACATCCCTGGGCACTACGGGACAGTTTCCCCACGGCCAACCCACCCTAACCTGCACATCCCTGGGCACTACGGGACAATTTCCCTACGGCCAATCCCACCCTAACCCGCACATCCCTGGGCACTACGGGACAATTTCCCCACGGCCAATCCCACCCTAACCTGCACATCTCTGGGCACTACGGGAGAATTTCCCCACGGCCAATCCCACCCTAACCTGCACATCCCTGGGCACTACAGGACAATTTCCCCACGGCCAATCCCACCCTAACCTGCACATCCCTGGGCACCATGGGGACAATTTCCCCACGGCCAATCCCACCCTAACCTGCACATCCCTGGCCACTACGGGACAATTTCCCCACGGCCAATCCCACCCTAACCTGCACATCCCTGGGCACCACGGGACAATTTCCCCACGGCCAACCCACCCTAACCTGCACATTCCTGGGCACTACGGGACAATTTCCCATGGCCAATCCCACCCTAACCTGCACATCCCTGGGCGCTACGGGACAATTTCCCCACGGCCGATCCCACCCTAACCTGCACATCCCTGGGCACTACGGGACAATTTCCCCACGGCCGATCCCACCCTAACCTACACATCCCTGGGCACTACGGGACAATTTCCCCACGGCCAATCCCACCCTAACCTGCACATCCCTGGGCACTACGGGACAATTTCCCCACGGCCAATCCACCCTAACCCGCACATCCCTGGGCACTACGGGACAATTTCCGCATGGCCAATCCCACCCTAACCTGCACATCCCTGGGCACTACGGGACAATTTCCCCACGGCCAACCCACCCTAACCTACACATCCCTGGGCACTACGGGACAATTTCCCCACGGCCGATCCCACCCTAACCTACACATCCCTGGTCACTACGGGACAATTTCCCCACGGCCAATCCACCCTAACCTGCACATCCCTGGGCACTACGGGACAATTTCCCCACGGCCGAACCCACCCTAACCTGCACATCCCTGGGCACTACGGGACAATTTCCCCACGACCAACCCACCCTAACCTGCACAACCCTGGGCACTAAGGGACAATTTCCCCACGGCCAATCCCACCCTAACCTGCACATCCCTGGGCACTAAGGGACAATTTCCCCACGGCCAATCCCACCCTAACCTGCACATCCTTGGGCACTACGGGACAATTTCCCCACGGCCAATCCCATCCTAACCTGCACATCCCTGGGCACTACGGGACAATTTCCCACGGCCGATTCACCCTAACCTGCACATCCCTGGGCACTACGGGAGAATTTCCCCACGGCCAATCCCACCCTAACCTGCACATCCCTGGGCACTACGGGACAATTTCCCCACGGCCAATCCCACCCTAACCCGCACATCCCTGGGCACTACGGGACAATTTCCCCACGGCCAACCCACCCTAACCTGCACATCCCTGGGCACTATGGGACAATTTCCCCACGGCCAACCCACCCTAACCTGCACATCCCTGGGCACTACGGGACAATTTCCCCACGGCCAATCCCACCCTAACCTGCACATCTTTAGACTGTGGGAGGAAACCGGAGCACCCGGAGGAAACCCACGCAGACACGGGGAGAATGTGCAAACTCCACACAGACAGTTGCCTGAGGCTGGGCTCGAACCCGGGAGCCTGGTGCTGTGGGGGTGAAGTTGTGCCCACTGTGCCACCTTGCCAATGATCTGATTCCAGTTTCAGCCGTCTGACCTGAGCAGTACCAGAGTCAGTGGGTACTGGGGGGAGGGTGGGATCCACCTTCTCATTGTTGGAGATCGAGCTGGCACCGGGAAGGTAGTTGTGATAGGGTCAGTTACCTCAGCACCAGGCTATCCCTCAGAACTGTATCCTTGTCCCCAACTATCTCCAGCTGCTTCATCACGGCCCTTCCTTCCGTCGGAAGGGAAGGTGGGGGGGACGTTTGGGACTGATGACACAACATTCAGCACCGTCCACGACTCCTCAGGTACTGAAGTGGGCCGTGCCTGTATACAGCGAGACCTCGGCAGTGTCCAGGCTCGAGCTGACAGGTGACAGGTAGCATCAAGACCAAGTCGGTGTCTTAGGTTTCACTCGTAGAGGGATTGAGTTCCGGAACTGCAATATCATGCTGCAGCTATACAAAACCCTGGTGTGGCCACACTCGGGATATTGTGGACAGTTCTGGTCCCCATATGTCAGGAAGGATGTGGAAGCTTTCGAAAAGGTGCAGAGGAGATTTACCAGGATGTTGCCTGGTCTGGAAGGAAGGTCTTATGAGGAAAGGCTGAGAGACTTGGGTCTGTTCTCATTGGAAAGAAGGCGGCTAAGGAGGGATTTGATAGAGACATACAAGATGATCAGAGGATTAGATCGGGTAGACAGTGAATGTCTTTTTCCGAGGATGATGACGTCAGCTTGTACGAGGGGCATAACTACAAATTGAGGGGTGATAGATTTAAGACAGATGTCAGAGGCAGGTTATTTCCGCAGAGTGGTAAGGGCGTAGAATGCCCTACCTGCTAATATAGTCAACTCAGCCACATGAGGGAGATTTAATCAATCCTTAGATAAGTACATAGATGATTTGGGGATAGTGTAGGGGGACAGGCTGAGAATAGTTCACAGGTCGCCGCAACATAGAGCGCCGAAGGGCCTGTTCTGTGCTGTGTTGGACTCTGTTCTGTGTCCTAATGCCACACTATGACCATCACCAATGACAACAGATTTGCAGTTGGCATTTTGCACGCTGTTCTGCTGACTGAATCCCCCACTAACAACATCGTGGGGGTTACTATTAACCAGAAACTGAACTGAACCCAGCCTCATATCGAGTTGGGTTGAGTTGAGTGAAGCTGAATTGTATGTATTGTCCCGAGGCACAGTAAAAAAAACCTTTGTCTTGCGAGCAATACAGGCAGATGACAGAGTTAAGTTACACAGATAGTAAATAATAGGGAAACAGCAGCCAGATGGAAAGCACAGGGACAGGCGAATGTTAGGGGGTTTGTGAGGCCATTCGGTATCCTAACCACAGGAGGGGAGAAGCTGTTGTGAACCCGGCTGGTGGGTGAGTTCAGGTTTCTGTACCATCTCCCCCGATGGTAGAGGTTGTAGGTAAACATTGCCAGGAGTGGGGCGGATCTTTGAGAATGCTGGTGGCCCGTCTTTGACAGCGAGGCCTGGGAGATAGGGTCTATAGACGGGAGGTTGGCCTTTGTGAGTGTCCGGGCCGAGTCCCCCCCCCACTCTCTGTAACCGTCTCCGAGCTGGAATGGTACAGTAGTACCAGGTGGTGATACGTATCAATCCTGTGGCTACGCGAGATGGTCAGAGGCTGGGACTCCCGCGGTGAGTAACCCACCTCCTGACCTCCACCCAAAAGTCTATCCACCATCTTCCAGGCACAGGTCGGGAGCGTGAGGGAATATTCCCCGCTCCCCCTGGACGGGGAAGGCTCGAGCAGCATCCAGGACAAAGCTGCCCCCCTACCCTGCGTCATTGGCACCACGTCCAGCAGCACCCACCCACTGACGCTCCGATGGGACAAGGTGCATTGAAGAATCCCACTGAGGCCCCTCACCCAGCAGCTTCCCAACCCACACCCTCTCCCATCGGAGTTTCTGATGGGGCAGAAGAGGGGGTGGGTTTCAGATCAAGCTGGCCGTGTTATATCCTTGTATCCCAGCGATGAGCCACTTGGAAATAGCGAGCTCTGTTCACAGCCAGAAATCAGCTCTGGGCTTCCCTGCCAAGACTCCTCGAGGGGGGAGATATGACGATTTTGACGATATTTGTAAAGACTCTGCGAGCAGTGGGGCGTAGCATTCGTGATGGGGAGGGACGTCACGAGAACAGGAGGGTGTGGTGAGGGGGAGAGGTTGTTCCAGGGCCTAGCGAGGGGATGCCTTTCTGACTGTGTCTCGTGTCTTTCTCCTGCACCACCCGCACGCCAGACGCACGGTTCAGTGTGCTCACCTCCCAGCGATCGAGGGAAAAGGCCACAGGGGAACCCTGCTCACAACGCACAGGAAAACGTCACTGAGGTAAGGTGCTGCCGAATGGCCTTTGGGGGGAAACGCAGAGTCATCCCAGTGGGCACAATGGGAGGCCATTCTCCCCCTTCACACTCTGCTGGACGTGTCAAGGATAACATTCGCCTCCTCTGGGCCAGTCACACTCAATTCATGTCCCCCCCACCAGGTCTCTCCTCCATCCCCCTCAATCTCTGACCCCCTTCACTCCTTCTGGGCCTCTCCCGCATCCCCCTCAATCCCTGTCCCTCCCTCCCTCTGGGTCTCGCCCCCATCCCCCTCAATCACTGTCCCTCCCTCCCTCTGGGTCTCTCCACCATCGCCCTCAATCTCTGTCCCTCACTCCCTCTGGGTCTCTCCCCCATCGCCCTCAATCCCTGTCCCCCCTCCCTCCCTCTGGGTCTCTCCCCCATGCCCCTCAATCCCTGTCCCCCCTCCCTCTGGGTCTCTCCCCCATCCCCCATCCCCCTCAATCCCTGTCCCCCCCCTCCCTCTGGGTCTCTCCCCCATCCCCCTCAATCCCTGTCCCTCCCTCCCTCTGGCTCTCTCCCCCATCGCCCTCAATCCCTGTCCCTCCCTCCCTCCCTCCCTCTAGGTCTCTCCCCCATCCCCCTCAATCCCTGTCCCTCCCTCCCTCTGGCTCTCTCCCCCGTCCCCCTCAATCCCTGTCCCTCCCTCCCTCTGGCTCTCTCCCCCATCGCCCACAATCCCTGTCCCTCCCTCCCTCCCTCCCTCTGGGTCTCTCCCCCATCCCCCTCAATCCTTGTCTCTCCCTCCCTCTGGGTCTCTCCCCCATCCCCCTCAATTCCTGTCCCTCCCTCCCTCTGGCTCTCTCCCCCATCGCCCTCAATCCCTGTCCCTCCCTCCCTCCCTCCCTCTAGGTCTCTCCCCCATCCCCCTCAATCCCTGTCCCTCCCTCTGGGTCTCTCCCCCATCGCCCTCAATCCCTGTCACCCCCTCCCCCTGGGTCTCTCCCACATCCCCCTCAATCCCTGTCACTCCCTCCCTCTGGGTCTCGCCCCCATCCCCCTCAATCCCTGTCCCTCCCTCCCTCTGGGTCTCTCCCCCATCCCCCTCAATCCCTGTCCCTCCCTCCCTCTGGGTCTCTCCCCCATCCCCCTCAATCCCTGTCCCTCACTCCCTCTGGCTCTCTCCCCCATCGCCCTCAATCCCTGTCCCTCCCTCCCTCCCTCCCTCTAGGTCTCTCCCCCATCGCCCTCAATCCCTGTCCCTCCCTCTGGGTCTCTCCCCCATCCCCCTCAATCCTTGTCTCTCCCTCCCTCTGGGTCTCTCCCCATCCCCCTCAATCCCTGTCACTCCCTCCCTCTGGGTCTCTCCCCCATCCCCCTCAATCCCTGTCCCTCCCTCTGGGTCTCTCCCCCATCCCCCTCAATCCCTCTCCCTCCCTCTGGGTCTCTCCCCCATCCCCCTCAAACCGTGTCCTTCCCCCCCTCCCTCTGGGTCTCTCCACCATCGCCCTCTGGGTCTCTCCCCCATCCCCCTCAATCCCTGTCCCTCCCTCCCTCTGGGTCTCTCCCCCATCCCCCTCAATCCCTGTCCCTCCCTCCCTCTGGGTCTCTCCCCCATCGCCCTCAATCCCTGTCCCCCCCTCCCTCTGGATCTCTCCCCCATCCCCCTCAATCCCTGTCCCCCCCTCCCTCTGGGTCTCTCCCCCATCGCCCTCAATCCGTGTCCCTCCCTCCCTCTGGGTCTCTCCCCCATCCCCCTCAATCCCTATCCCTCCCTCCCTCTGGGTCTCTCCCCCATCGCCCTCAATCCCTGTCCCCCCTCCCTCTGGGTCTCTCCCCCATCTCCCTCAATCCCTCTCCCTCCCTCCCTCTGGGTCTCTCCCCCATCCCCCTCAATCCCTGTCCCTCCCTCCCTCTGGATCTCTCCCCCATCCCCCTCAATCCCTGTCCCTCCCTCCCTCTGGGTCTCTCCCCCATCGTCCTCAATCCCTGTCCCTCCCTCCCTCCCTCTGGGTCTCTCCCCCCATCCCCCTCAATCCCTGTCCCTCCCTCCCTCTGGGTCTCTCCCCTATCGCCCTCAATCCCTGTCCCTCCCTCCCTCTGGGTCTCTCCCCCATCGCCCTCAATCCCTCTCCCTCCCTCCCTCTGGGTCTCTCCCCCATCCCCCTCAATCCATGTCCCTCCCTCTGGGTCTCTCCCCCATCCCCCTCAATCCCTGTCCCTCCCTCCCTCTGTGTCTCTCCCCCATCCCACTCAATCCCTGTCCCTCCCTCCCTCTGGGTCTCTCCCCCATCCCTCTCAATCCCCGACACTCCCTCTCACTGGGTCTCTCCCCCATCCCCCTCAATCCCTGTCCCTCCCTCGGGGTCTCTCCTCCACCGCCCTCAATCCCTGTCCCTCCCTCCCTCTGGGTCTCTCCCCCATCGCCCTCAATCCCTGTCCCCCCCTCCCTCTGGATCTCTCCCCCATTCCCCTCAATCCATGTCCCCCCCTCCCTCTGGGTCTCTCCCCCCATCCCCCTCAATCCCTGTCCCTCCCTCCCTCTGGGTCTCTCCCCCATCCCCCTCAATCCCTGTCCCTCCCTCCCTCTGGGTCTCTCCCCCATCCCCCTCAATCCCTGTCCCTCCCTCCCTCTGGGTCTCTCCCCCATCGCCCTCAATCCCTGTCACTCCCTCCCTCTGGGTCTCTCCTCCACCGCCCTCAATCCCTGTCCCCCCCTCCCTCTGGGTCTCTCCCCCATCCCCCTCAATCCCTGTCCCCCCCTCCCTCTGGATCTCTCCCCTATCGCCCTCAATCCCTGTTCCCCCCCTCCCTCTGGGTCCCTCCCCCATCCCCCTCAATCCCTGTCGCTGCCTCCCTCCCTCTGGGTCTCTCCCCCATCCCCCTCAATCCCTGTCCCTCCCTCGGGGTCTGTCCCCCATCCCCCTCAATCCCTGTCCCTCCCTCCCTCTGCATCTCTCCCCCATCCCCCTCAATCCCTGTCCCTCCCTCCCTCTGGGTCTCTCCCCCAACCCCCTCAATCCCTGTCCCCCCCTCCCTCTGGGTCTCTCCCCCATCCCCCTCAATCCCTGTCCCTCCCTCCCTCTGGGTCTCTCCCCCATCCCCCTCAATCCCTGTCCCTCCCTCCCTCTGTGTCTCTCCCCCATCCCACTCAATCCCTGTCCCTCCCTCCCTCTGGGTCTCTCCCCCATCCCCCTCAATCCCTGTCCCTCCCTCCCTCAGGGTCTCTCCCCCATCCCCCCTCAATCCCTGTCCCCCCCTCCCTCTGGGTCTCTCCCCCATCCTGCTCAATCCCTGTCCCTCCCTCCCTCTGGGTATCTCCCCCATCGCCCTCAATCCCTGTCCCTCCCTCCCTCTGGATCTCTCCCCTATCGCCCTCAATCCCTGCCCCCCCCTCCCTCTGGGTCCCTCCCCCATCCCCCTCAATCCCTGTCGCCGCCTCCCTCCCTCTGGGTCTCTCCCCCATCCCCCTCAATCCCTGTCCCTCCCTCGGGGTCTGTCCCCCATCCCCCTCAATCCCTGTCCCTCCCTCCCTCTGGGTCTCTCCCCCATCACCCTCAATCCCTGTCCCTCCCTCCCTCTGGGTCTCTCCCCCATGTCCCTCAATGCCTGTCCCCCCCCACTCCCTCTGGGTCTCTCCCCCATCCCGCTCAATCCCTGTCCCTCCCTCCCTCTGGGTCTCTCCCCCATCCCCCTCAATCCCTGTCCCTCCCTCCCTCTGGGTCTCTCCCCCATCCCCCTCAATCCCTGTCCCCCCTCCCTCTGTGTCTCTCCTCCACCGCCCTCAATCCCTGTCCACCCCCTCCCACTGGGTCCCTCCCCCATCCCCCTCAATCCCTGTCCATCCCTTCCTCTGGATCTCTCCCCTATCGCCCTCAATCCCTGCCCCCCCCCCCCCTCCCTCTGGGTCTCTCCCCCATCCCCCTCAATCCCTGTCCCTCCCTCCCTCTGGGTCTCTCCCCCATCCCCCTCATTCCCTTTCGCCCCCCTCCCTCTGGGTCTCTCCGCCATCCCCCTCAATCCCTGTCCCCCCCTCCCTCTGGGTCTCTCCCCCATCCCCCTCAATCCCTGTCCCCCCCTCCCTCTGGGTCTCTCCCCAAACCCCCTCAATCCCTGTCCCCCCTCCCTCTGGGTCACTCCCCCATCGCCCTCAATCCCTGTCCCTCCCTCCCTCTGGATCTCTCCCCCATCCCCCTCAATCCCTGTCCCTCCCTCCCTCTGGATCTCTCCCCCATCCCCCTCAATCCCTGTCCCTCCCTCCCTCTGGATCTCTCCCCCATCCCCCTCAATCCCTGTCCCTCCCTCCCTCCCTCCCTCTGGGTCCCTCCCCCATCCCCGTCAATCCCTGTCGCCGCCTCCCTCCCTCTGGGTCTCTCCCCCATCCCCCTCAATCCCTGTCCCTCCCTCGGGGTCTGTCCCCCATCGCCCTCAATCCCTGTCCCTCCCTCCCTCTGGGTCTCGCCCCCATCCCCCTCAATCCCTGTCCCTCCCTCCCTCTGGGTCTCTCCCCCATCCCCCTCAATCCCTGTCCCTCCCTCTGGGTCTCTCCTCCACCGCCCTCAATCCCTGTCCCCCCCTCCCTCTGGGTCTCTCCCCCATCCCCCTCAATCCCTGTCCCTCCCTCCCTCTGGGTCTCTCCCCCATCCCCCTCAATCCCTGTCCCCCCTCCCTCTGGGTCTCTTCCCCATCCCCCTCAATCCCTGTCCCCCCCTCCCTCTGGGTCTCTCCCCAAACCCCCTCAATCCCTGTCCCCCCTCCCTCTGGGTCTCTCCCCTATCGCCCTCAATCCCTGTCCCCCCCTCCCTCTGGGTCTCTCCCCCATCCCCCTCAATCCCTGTCCCTCCCTCCATCTGGGTCTCTCCCCCACCCCCGTCAATCCCTGTCCCCCCCTCCCTCTGGGTCTCTCCCCCATCCCCCTCAATCCCTGTCCCCCCCTCCCTCTGGAGCTCTCCCCTATCGCCCTCAATCCCTGTCCCTCCCCTCCCTCTGGGTCCCTCCCCCATCCCCCTCAATCCCTGTCGCCGCCTCCCTCTGGGTCTCTCCCCCATCCCCCTCAATCCCTGTCCCTCCCTCCCTCTGGGTATCTCCCCCATCACCCTCAATCCCTGTCCCTCCCTCCCTCTGGGTCTCTCCCCCATCGCCCTCAATCCCTGTCCCTTCCTCCCTCTGGGTCTCTCCCCCATCCCATCTCAATCCCTGTCCCTCCCTCCCTCATTCTCTCCCCCATCCCACTCAATCCCTATCCCTCCCTCCCTCTGGGTCTCTCCCCGATCCCCCTCAATCCCTGTCCCTCCCTCCCTCTGGGTCTCTCCCCCATCCCCCCTCAATCCCTCTCCCCCCCTCCCTCTGGGTCTCTCCCCCATCCCCCTCAATCCCTGTCCCACCCTCCCTCTGGGTATCTCCCCCATCGCCCTCAATCCCTGTCCCTCCCTCCCTCTGGGTCTCTCCCCCATCGCCCTCAATCCCTGTCCCTTCCTCCCTCTGGGTCTCTCCCCCATCCCCCTCAATCCCTATCCCTCCCTCCCTCTGGGTCTCTCCCCCCATCCCCCTCAATCCCTGTCCCTCCCTCCCTCTGGGTCTCTCCCCCATCTCCCTCAATCCCTGTCCCTCCCTCCCTCTGGGTCTCTCCCCCATCCCCCTCAATCCCTGTCCCTCCCTCCCTCTGGGTATCTCCCCCATCGCCCTCAATCCCTGTCCCTCCCTCCCTCTGGGTCTCTCCCCCATCGCCCTCAATCCCTGTCCCTTCCTCCCTCTGGGTCTCTCCCCCATCCCCCTCAATCCCTGTCCCTCCCTCCCTCTGGGTCTCTCCCCCATCCCATCTCAATCCCTGTCCCTCCCTCCCTCATTCTCTCCCCCATCCCACTCAATCCCTGTCCCTCCCTCCCTCTGGGTCTCTCCCCGATCCCCCTCAATCCCTGTCTCTCCCTCCCTCTGGGTCTCTCCCCCATCCCCCCTCAATCCCTCTCCGCCCCTCCCTCTGGGTCTCTCCCCCATCCCCCTCAATCCCTGTCCCACCCTCCCTCTGGGTATCTCCCCCATCGCCCTCAATCCCTGTCCCTCCCTCCCTCTGGGTCTCTCCCCCATCGCCCTCAATCCCTGTCCCTTCCTCCCTCTGGGTCTCTCCCCCATCCCCCTCAATCCCTGTCCCTCCCTCCCTCTGGGTCTCTCCCCCCATCCCCCTCAATCCCTGTCCCTCCCTCCCTCTGGGTCTCTCCCCCATCTCCCTCAATCCCTGTCCCTCCCTCCCTCTGGGTCTCTCCCCCATCGCCCTCAATCCCTGTCCCACCCTCCCTCTGGGTCTCTCCCCCCATCCCCCTCAATCCCTGACCCTCCCTCCCTCTGGGTCTCTCCCCCATCTCCCTCAATCCCTCTCCCTCCCTCCCTCTGGGTCTCGCCCCCATCGCCCTCAATCCCTGTCCCTCCTTCCCTCTGGATCTCTCCCCCATCCCCCTCAATCCCTGTCCCTCCCTCCCTCTGGGTCTCGCCCCAATCGTCCTCAATCCCTGTCCCTCCCTCCCTCTGGGTCTCTCCCCCATCCCCCTCAATCCCTGTCCCTCCCTCCCTCTGGGTCTCTCCCCCATCGCCCTCAATCCCTGTCCCTCCCTCCCTCTGGGTCTCTCCCACATCCCCCTCAATCCCTGTCCCCCCCTCCCTCTGGGTCTCTCCCCTATCGCCCTCAATCCCTCTCCCTCCCTCCCTCCCTCTGGGTCTCTCCCCCATCCCCCTCAATCCCTGTCCCCCCCTCCCTCTGGGTCTCTCCCCCATCCCCCTCAATCCCTGTCCCTCCCTCCCTCTGGGTCTCTCCCCCATCCCCCTCAATCCCTGTCCCCCCCTCCCTCTGGGTCTCTCCCCCATCCCCCTCAATCCCTGTCCCTCCCTCCCTCTGGGTCTCTCCCCCATCCCCCTCAATCCCTCTCCCTCCCTCCCTCTGGGTCTCTCCCCCATCCCCCTCAATCCCTGTCCCTCCCTCCCTCTGGGTTCTCCCCCATCCCACTCAATCCCTGTCCCCCTCTCCCTCTGGGTCTCTCCCCCATCCCCCTCATTCCCTGTCCCTCCCTCCCTCTGGGTCTCTCCCCAAACCCCCTCAATCCCTGTCCCCCCTCCCTCTGGGTCTCTCCCCCATCCCCCTCAATCCCTGTCCCCCCTCCCTCTTGATCTCTCCCCCATCCCCCTCAATCCCTGTTCCTCCCTCCCTCTGGGTCTCTCCCCCATCGCCCTCAATCCCTGTCGCCGCCTCCCTCCCTCTGGGTCTCTCCCCCATCCCCCTCAATCCCTGTCCCTCCCTCGGGGTCTGTCCCCCATCCCCCTCAATCCCTGTCCCTCCCTCCCTCTGGGTCTCGCCCCAATCGTCCTCAATCCCTGTCCCTCCCTCCCTCTGGGTCTCTCCCCCATCCCCCTCAATCCCTGTCGCCGCCTCCCTCCCTCTGGGTCTCTCCCCCATCCCCCTCAATCCCTGTCCCTCCCTCGGGGTCTGTCCCCCATCCCCCTCAATCCCTGTCCCTCCCTCCCTCTGGGTCTCTCCCCCATCCCCCTCAATCCCTGTCCCTCCCTCCCTCTGGGTCTCTCCCCCATCGCCCTCAATCCCTGTCCCTCCCTCCCTCTGGGTCTCTCCCCCATCCCCCTCAATCCCTGTCCCTCCCTCCCTCTGGGTCTCTCCCCCATCGTCCTCAATCCCTGTCCCTCCCTCCCTCTGGGTCTCTCCCCCATCCCCCTCAATCCCGGTCTCTCCCTCCCTCTGGATCTCTCCCCCATCCCCCTCAATCCCTGTCCCTCCCTCCCTCTGGGTCTCTCCCCCCATCCCCCTCAATCCCTGTCCCTCCCTCCCTCTGGGTCTCTCCCCCCATCGCCCTCAATCCCTGTCCCTCCCTCCCTCTGGGTCTCTCCCCCATCCCCCTCAATCCCTGTCCCTCCCTCCCTCGGGGTCTCTCCCCCATCCCCCTCAATCCCTGTCCCTCCCTCCCTCCCTCTGGGTCTCTCCCCCATCCCCCTCAATCCCTGTCCCTCCCTCCCTCTGGGTCTCTCCTCCATCCCCCTCAATCCCTGTCCCTCCCTCCCTCTGGGTCTCTCCTCCATCCCCCTCAATCCCTGTCGCCCCCCCCTCCCTCTGGGTCACTCCCCCATCCCCCTCAATCCCTGTCCCTCCCTCCCTCTGGGTCTCTCCTCCATCCCCCTCAATCCCTGTCCCTCCCTCCCTCTGGGTCTCTCCCCCATCCCCCTCAATCCGTGTCCCTCCCTCCCTCTGGGTCTCTCCCCCATCTCCCTCAATCCGTGTCCCTCCCTCACTCTGGGTCTCTCCCCCATCCCCCTCAATCCGTGTCCCTCCTCCCTCTGGGTCTCTCCCCCATCTCCCTCAATCCCTGTCCCTCCCTCCCTCTGGGTCTCTCCCCCATCGCCCTCAATCCGTGTCCCTCCTCCCTCTGGGTCTCTCCCCCATCCCCCTCAATCCCTGTCCCTCCCTCCCTCCCTCTGGGTCTCTCCCCAATCCCCCTCAATCCCTGTCCCTCCCTCCCTCCCTCTGGGTCTCTCCCCAATCCCCCTCAATCCCTGTCCCTCCCTCCCTCTGGGTCTCGCCCCCACCCCCCTCCATCCCTGTCCCTTCCTCCCTCTGGGTCTCTCCCCCATCCCCCTCAATCCCTGTCCCTCCCTCCCTCCCTCTGGGTCTCTCCCCCATCGCCCTCAATCCCTGTCCCTCCCTCCCTCTGGGTCTCTCCCCCATCCCCCTCAATCCCTGTCCCCTCCTCCCTCAGGGTCTCTCCCCCATCCCCCTCAATCCCTGTCCCTCCCTCCCTCTGGGTCTCTCCCCCATCTCCCTCAATCCCTCTCCCTCCCTCTGGGTCTCTCCCCCATCGCACTCAATCCCTGTCCCTCCCTCCCTCCCTCTGGGTCTCTCCCCCCATCCCCCTCAATCCCTGTCCCTCCCTCCCTCTGGGTCTCTCCCACATCCCCCTCAATCCCTCTCCCTCCCTCCCTCTGGGTCTCTCCCCCATCCCCCTCAATCCCAGTCCCCCCCTTCCTCTGGGTCTCTCCCCCATCCCCCTCAATCCCTGTCCCTCCCTCCCTCTGGGTCTCTCTCCCATCCCCCTCAATCCCTGTCCCCCCCTCCCTCTGGGTCTCTCCCCCATCCCCCTCAATCCCTCTCCCTCCCTCCCTCTGGGTCTCTTCCCCATCCCACTCAATCCCAGTCCCCCCCTTCCTCTGGGTCTCTCCCCCATCCCCCTCAATCCCTGTCCCTCCCTCCCTCTGGGTCTCTCCCCCATCCCCCTCAATCCCTGTCCCCCCCTCCCTCTGGGTCTCTCCCCCATCCCCCTCAATCCCTGTCCCCTCTCCCTCTGGGTCACTCCCCCATCGCCCTCAATCCCTGTCCCTCCCTCCCTCTGGGTCTCTCCCCCATCGCCCTCAATCCCTGTCGCCGCCTCCCTCCCTCTGGGTCTCTCCCCCATCTCCCTCAATCCCTGTCCCTCCCTCGGGGTCTGTCCCCCATCCCCCTCAATCCCTGTCCCTCCCTCCCTCTGGGTCTCTCCCCCATCGCCCTCAATCCCTGTCGCCGCCTCCCTCCCTCTGGGTCTCTCCCCCATCCCCCTCAATCCCTGTCCCTCCCTCGGGGTCTGTCCCCCATCCCCCTCAATCCCTGTCCCTCCCTCCCTCTGGGTCTCTCCCCCATCCCCCTCAATCCCTGTCCCTCCCTCCCTCTGGGTCTCTCCCCCATCGCCCTCAATCCCTGTCCCTCCCTCCCTCTGGGTCTCTCCCCCATCCCCCTCAATCCGTGTCCCTCCCTCCCTCTGGGTCTCTCCCCCACCCCCCTCAATCCGTGTCCCTCCCTCCCTCTGGGTCTCTCCCCCACCCCCCTCAATCCGTGTCCCTCCCTCCCTCTGGGTCTCTCCCCCATCCCCCTCAATCCCTGTCACTCCCTCCCTCTGGGTCTCTCCCCCCATCCCCCTCAATCCCTGTCCCTCCCTCCCTCTGGGTCTCTCCCCCCATCCCCCTCAATCCCTGTCCCTCCCTCCCTCTGGGTCTCTCCCCCACCGCCCTCAATCCCTGTCCCTCCCTCCCTCGGGGTCTCTCCCCCATCGCCCTCAATCCCTGTCCCTCCCTCCCTCCCTCTGGGTCTCTCCCCCCATCCCCCTCAATCCCTGTCCCTCCCTCCCTCTGGGTCTCTCCCCCATCTCCCTCAATCCCTCTCCCTCCCTCCCTCTGGGTCTCTCCCCCATCGCCCTCAATCCCTGTCCCTCCCTCCCTCCCTCTGGGTCTCTCCCCCCATCCCCCTCAATCCCTGTCCCTCCCTCCCTCTGGGTCTCTCCCCCATCTCCCTCAATCCCTCTCCCTCCTTCCCTCTGGATCTCTCCCCCATCCCCCTCAATCCCTGTCCCTCCCTCCCTCCCTCTGGGTCTCTCCCCCATCGCCCTCAATCCCTGTCCCTCCCTCCCTCTGGGTCTCTCCCCCATCGCCCTCAATCCCTGTCCCTCCCTCTGGTTCTCTCCCCCATCCCCCTCAATCCCTGTCCCTCCCTCCCTCTGGGTCTCTCCCCCATCCCCCTCAATCCCTGTCCCCCCTCCCTCTGGGTCTCTCCCCCATCCCCCTCAATCCCTGTCCCTCCCTCCCTCTGGGTCTCTCCCCCATCCCCCTCAATCCCTGTCCCCCCCTCCCTCTGGGTCTCTCCCCCATCCCCCTCAATCCCTGTCCCCCCTCCCTCTGGGTCTCTCCCCCATCCCCCTCAATCCCTGTCCCTCCCTCCCTCTGGGTCTCTCCCCCATCCCCCTCAATCCCTGTCCCCCCCTCCCTCTGGGTCTCTCCCCCATCCCCCTCAATCCCTGTCCCTCCCTCCCTCTGGATCTCTCCCCTATCGCCCTCAATCCCTGTCCCTCCCTCCCTCTGGGTCTCTCCCCCATCCCCCTCAATCCCTGTCCCCCCCTCCCTCTGGGTCTCTCCCCCATCCCCCTCAATCCCTGTCCCTCCCTCCCTCTGGATCTCTCCCCTATCGCCCTCAATCCCTGTCCCTCCCACCCTCTGGGTCTCTCCCCCATCCCCCCTCAATCCCTGTCGCCGCCTCCCTCCCTCTGGGTCTCTCCCCCATCGTCCTCAATCCCTGTCCCTCCCTCCCTCTGGATCTCTCCCCCATCCCCCTCAATCCCTGTCCCTCCCTCCCTCTGGGTCTCTCCCCCATCGCCCTCAATCCCTGTCCCTCCCTCCCTCTGGATCTCTCCCCCATCCCCCTCAATCCCTGTCCCTCCCTCCCTCTGGGTGTCTCCCCCATCCCCCTCAATCCCTGTCCCTCCCTTCCTCATTCTCTCCCCATCCCACTCAATCCCTGTCCCTCCCTCCCTCTGGATCTCTCCCCCATCCCTCTCAATCCCTGTCCCTCCCTCCCTCTGTGTCTCTCCCCCATCGCCCTCAATCCCTGTCCCTCCCTCCCTCTGGGTCTCTCCCCTATCGCCCACAATCCCTGTCCCCCCCCTCCCTCTGGGTCTCTCCCCCATCCCCCTCAATCCCTGTCACTCCCTCCCTCTGGGTCTCTCCCCCATCCCCCTCATTCCCTGTCGCCCCCCTCCCTCTGGGTATCTCCGCCATCCCCCTCATTCCCTGTCCCCCCCTCCCTCTGGGTCTCTCCCCCAGCCCCCTCAATCCCTGTCCCTCCCTCCCTCTGGATCTCTCCCCCATCCCCCTCAATCCCTGTCCCTCCCTCCCTCTGGGTCTCTCCCCCATCGCCCTCAATCCCTGTCCCTCCCTCCCTCTAGGTCTCTCCCCCATCCCCCTCAATCCCTGTCCCCCCCCTCCCTCTGGGTCTCTCCCCCATCCCCCTCAATCCCTGTCACTCCCTCCCTCTGGGTCTCTCCCCCATTCCCCTCATTCCCTGTCACCCCCCTCCCTCTGGGTATCTCCGCCATCCCCCTCAATCCCTGTCCCCCCCTCCCTCTGGGTCTCTCCCCCATCGCCCTCAATCCCTGTCCCCCCCTACCTCTGGGTATCTCCGCCATCCCCCTCAATCCCTGTCCCCCCCCTCCCTCTGGGTCTCTCCCCCATCCCCCTCAATCCCTGCCAACCCCTCCCTCTAGGTTTCTCCCCCATCGCCCTCAATCCCTGTCCCTCCCCCCCTCCCTCTGGGTCTCTCCCCCATCCCGCTCAATCCCTGTCCCTCCCTCCCTCTAGATCTCTCCCCTATCGCCCACAATCCCTGTCCCCCCCTCCCTCTGGGTCTCTCCCCCATCCCACTCAATCCCTGTCACTCCCTCCCTCTGGGTCTCTCCCCCATCCCTCTCATTCCCTGTCCCCCCCTCCCTCTGGGTCTCTCCCCTATCCCCCTCAATCCCTGTCCCTCCCTCCCTCTGGGTCTCTCCCCCATCGCCCTCAATCCCTGTCCCTCCCTCCCTCTGGGTCTCTCCCCCATCCCCCTCAATCCCTGTCCCTCCCTCCCTCTTTCTCTCCCCCATCCCCCTCAATCCCTGTCCCCCCTCCCTCTGGGTCTCTCCCCCATCCCCCTCAATCCCTGTCCCTCCCTCCCTCTTTCTCTCCCCCATCCCCCTCAATCCCTGTCCCCCCTCCCTCTGGGTCTCTCCCCCATCCCCCTCAATCCCTGTCCCCCCCTCCCTCTGGGTCTCTCCCCCATCGCCCTCAATCCCTGTCCCCCCCTCCCTCTGGGTCTCTCCCCCATCCCCCTCAATCCCTGTCCCCCCCTCCCTCTGGGTCTCTCCCCCATCGCCCTCAATCCGTGTCCCTCCCTCCCTCTGGGTCTCTCCCCCATCGCCCTCAATCCCTGTCCCCCCCTCCCTCTGGGTCTCTCCCCCATCCCCCTCAATCCCTGTCCCTCCCTCCCTCTGGGTCTCTCCCCCATCCCCCTCAATCCCTGTCCCTCCCTCCCTCTGTGTCTCGCCCGCATCGTCCTCAATCCCTGTCCCTCCCTCCCTCTGGATCTCTCCCCCATCCCCCTCAATCCCTGTCCCTCCCTCCCTCTGGGTCTCTCCCCCATCCCCCTCAATCCCTGTCCCTCCCTCCCTCTGTCTCTCCCCCATCCCACTCAATCCCTGTCCCTCCCTCCCTCTGGGTCTCTCCTCCACCGCCCTCAATCCCTGTCCCCCCTCCCTCTGTGTCTCTCCCCCATCCCCCTCAATCCCTGTCCCCCCACTCGCTCTGGGTCTCTCCCCCATCCCCCTCAATCCCTGTCCCTCCCTCCCTCTGGGTCTCTCCCCCATCCCCCTCAATCCCTGTCCCTCCCTCCCTCTGGATCTCTCCCCCATCCCCCTCAATCCCTGTCCCTCCCTCCCTCTGGGTCTCTCCCCCATCCCCCTCAATCCCTATCCCCCCGTCCCTCTGGGTCTCTCCCCCATCCCACTCAATCCCTGTCCCTCCCTCCCTCTGGGTCTCTCCCCGATCCCCCTCATTCCCTGTCGCCCCCCTCCCTCTGGGTATCTCCGCCATCCCCCTCAATCCCTGTCCCCCCCTCCCTCTGGGTCTCTCCCACATCCCCCTCAATCCCTGTCCCCCCCTCCCTCTGGGTCTGTCCCCCATCCCCCTCAATCCCTGTCCCCCCCTCCCTCTGGGTCTCTCCCCCATCGCCCTCAATACCTGTCCCCCTCTCCCTCTGGGTCTCTCCCCCATCCCCCTCAATCCCTGCCACCCCCTCCCTCTGGGTCTCTCCCCCATCCCCCTCAATCCCTGTCCCTCCCTCCCTCTGGGTCTCTCCCCCATCCCCCTCAATCCCTGTCCCCCTTCCCTCTGGGTCTCTCCCCAATTGCCCTCAATCCCTGTCCCTCCCTCCCTCTGGGTCTCTCCCCAATCCCCCTCAATCCCTGTCCCTCCCTCCCTCTGTCTCTCCCCCATTCCACTCAATCCCTGTCCCTCCCTCCCTCTGGGTCTCTCCCCGATCCCCCTCAATCCCTGTCCCTCCCTCCCTTTGGGTCTCTCCCCGATCCCCCTCAATCCCTGTCCTTCCCTCCCACTGGGTCTCTCCCCCATGTCCCTCAATCCCTGTCCCTCCCTCTGGGTCTCTCCTCCACCGCCCTCAATCCCTGTTCCCCCCTCCCTCTGGGTCTCTCCCCCATCCCCCTCAATCCCTGTCCCTCCCTCCCTCTGGGTCTCTCCCCCATCCCCCTCAATCCCTGTCCCTCCCTCCCTCTGGGTCTCTCCCCCATCCCCCTCAATCCCTGTCCCTCCCTCTGGGTCTCTCCCCCATCCCCCTCAATCCCTGTCCCTCCCTCTGGGTCTCTCCCCCATCCCCCTCAATCCCTGTCCCTCCCTCCCTCCCTCTGTCTCTCCCCCATCCCCCTCAATCCCTGTCCCTCCCTCCCTCTGTCTCTCCCCCATTCCACTCAATCCCTGTCCCTCCCTCCCTCTGGGTCTCTCCCCCATCCCCCTCAATCCCTGTCCCTCCCTCCCTCTGTCTCTCCCCCATCCCCCTCAATCCCTGTCCCTCCCTCCCTCTGTCTCTCCCCCATTCCACTCAATCCCTGTCCCTCCCAGCCTCTGGGTCTCTCCCCGATCCCCCTCAATCCCTGTCCCTCCCTCCCTTTGGGTCTCTCCCCGATCCCCCTCAATCACTGTCCCCCCCTCCCTCTGGGTCTCTCCCCCAACTCCCTCAATCCCTGTCCGTCCCTCCCTCTGGGTCTCTCCCACATCCCCCTCAATCCCTGTCCCTCCCTCCCTCTGGGTCTCTCCCCCATCCCCCTCAATCCCTGTCCCCCCCTCCCTCTGGGTCTCTCCCCCATCCCCCTCAATCCCTGTCCCTCCCACCCTCCCTCTGGGTCTCTCCCCCATCCCCCTCAATCCCTGTCCCCCCCTCCCTCTGGGTCTCTCCCCCATCACCCTCAAACCCTGTCCCTCCCTCCCTCTGGGTCTCTCCCCCATCGCCCTCAATCCGTGTCCCTCCTCCCTCTGGGTCTCTCCTCCATCCCCCTCTATCCCTGTCCCTCCGTCCCTCTGGGTCTCTCCCCCCATCCCCCTCAATCCCTGTCCCTCCCTCCCTTTGGGTCTCTCCCCCATCCCCCTCAATCCCTGTCCCCCCCTCCCTCTGGGTCTCTCCCCCATCCCCCTCAATGCCTGTCCCCTCACCCCCCCCCTCCCTCTAGGTCACTCCCCCATCCCCCTCAATCTCTGTCCCTCCCTCTGGGTCTCTCCTCCACCGCCCTCAATCCCTGTTCCCCCCTCCCTCTGGGTCTCTCCCCAAACCCCCTCAATCCCTGTCCCCCCTCCCTCTGGGTCTCTCCCCCATCGCCCTCAATCCGTGTCCCTCCCTCCCTCTGGGTCTCTCCCCCATCCCCCTCAATCCCTGTCCCCCACTCCCTCTGGGTCACTCCCCCATCCCCCTCAATCCCTGTCCCTCCCTCCCTCTGGGTCTCTCCCCCATCCCCCTCAATCCCTGTCCCCCACTCCCTCTGGGTCACTCCCCCATCCCCCTCAATCCCTGTCCCCCACTCCCTCTGGGTCACTCCCCCATCCCCCTCAATCCCTGTCCCTCCCTCCCCCTGGGTCTCGCCCCCATCCCCCTCAATCCCTGTCCCTCCCTCCCTCTGGGTCTCTCCCCCATCGCCCTCAATCCCTGTCCCCCCCTCCCTCTGGGTCTCTCCCCCATCCCCCTCAATCCCTGTCCCTCCATCCCTCTGGGTCTCTTCCCCATCGCCCTCAATCCCTGTCCCTCCCACCCTCTGGGTCTCTCCCCCATCGCCCTCAATCCCTGTCCCTCCCTCCCTCTGGGTCTCTTCCCCATCCCCCTCAATCCCTGTCCCTCGCACCCTCTGGTTCTCTCCCCCATCCCCGTCAATCCCTGTCCCCCCCTCCCTCTGGGTCTCTCCCCCATCCCCCTCAATCCCTGTCCCTCCCTCCCTCTGGGTCTCTCCCCCATCCCCCTCAATCCCTGTCCCTCCCTCCCTCTGGGTCTCTCCCCCATCCCCCTCAATCCCTGTCGCCGCCTCCCTCCCTCTGGGTCTCTCCCCCATCCCCCTCAATCCCTGTCCCTCCCTCGGGGTCTGTCCCCCATCCCCCTCAATCCCTGTCCCTTCCTCCCTCTGGGTCTCGCCCGCATCGTCCTCAATCCCTGTCCCCCCTCCCTCTGGATCTCTCCCCCATCCCCCTCAATCCCTGTCCCTCCTTCCCTCTGGGTCTCTCCCCCATCCCCCTCAATCTCTGTCCCTCCCTCCCTCCCTCTGGGTCTCTCCCCCCATCCCCCTCAATCCCTGTCCCTCCCACCCTCTGGGTCTCTCCCCCATCCCCCTCAATCCCTGTCCCTCCCACCCTCTGGGTCTCTCCCCCATCGCCCTCAATCCCTGTCCCCCCCTCCCTCTGGGTCTCTCCCCCATCGCCCTCAATCCCTGTCCCTCCCTCCATCTGGGTCTCTCCCCCATCCCCCTCAATCCCTGTCCCTCCCTCCCTCTGGGTCTCTCCCCCATCCCCCTCAATCCCTGTCCCTCCCTCCCTCTGGGTCTCTTCCCCATCCCCCTCAATCCCTGTCCCTCCCACCCTCTGGGTCTCTCCCCCACCCCCGTCAATCCCTGTCCCCCCCTCCCTCTGGGTCTCTCCCCCATCCCCCCTCAATCCCTGTCCCCCCCTCCCTCTGGGTCTCTCCCCCATCCCGCTCAATCCCTGTCCCTCCCTCCCTCTGGGTCTCTCCCCCATCGCCCTCAATCCCTGTCCCTCCCTCCCTCTGGATCTCTCCCCTATCGCCCTCAATCCCTGTCCCCCCCCTCCCTCTGGGTCCCTCCCCCATCCCCCTCAATCCCTGTCGCCGCCTCCCTCCCTCTGGGTCTCTCCCCCATCCCCCTCAATCCCTGTCCCTCCCTCCCTCTGTGTCTCGCCCGCATCGTCCTCAATCCCTGTCCCTCCCTCCCTCTGGATCTCTCCCCCATCCCCCTCAATCCCTGTCCCTCCCTCCCTCTGGGTGTCTCCCCCATCCCTCTCAATCCCTGTCCCTCCCTCCCTCTGTCTCTCCCCCATCCCACTCAATCCCTGTCCCTCCCTCCCTCTGGGTCTCTCCCCGATCCCCCTCAATCCCTGTCCCTCCCTCCCTCTGGGTGTCTCCCCCATCCCCCTCAATCCCTGTCCCTCCCTCCCTCTGGGTCTCTCCCCGATCCCCCTCAATCCCTGTCCCTCCCTCCCTTTGGGTCTCTCCCCGATCCCCCTCAATACCTGTCCCTCCCTCCCTCTGGGTCTCTCCTCCACCGCCCTCAATCCCTGTCCCCCCTCCCTCTGTGTCTCTCCCCCATCCCCCTCAATCCCTGTCCCCCCACTCGCTCTGGGTCTCTCCCCCATCCCCCTCAATCCCTGTCACTCCCTCCCTCTGGGTCTCTCCCCCATCCCCCTCATTCCCTGTCCCTCCCTCCCTCTGGATCTCTCCCCCATCCCCCTCAATCCCTGTCCCTCCCTCCCTCTGGGTCTCTCCCCCATCCCCCTCAATCCCTGTCCCTCCCTCCCTCTGGGTCTCTCCCCCATCCCCCTCAATCCCTATCCCCCCGTCCCTCTGGGTCTCTCCCCCATCCCACTCAATCCCTGTCCCTCCCTCCCTCTGGGTCTCTCCCCGATCCCCCTCATTCCCTGTCGCCCCCCTCCCTCTGGGTATCTCCGCCATCCCCCTCAATCCCTGTCCCCCCCTCCCTCTGGGTCTCTCCCACATCCCCCTCAATCCCTGTCCCCCCCTCCCTCTGGGTCTGTCCCCCATCCCCCTCAATCCCTGTCCCCCCCTCCCTCTGGGTCTCTCCCCCATCGCCCTCAATCCCTGTCCCTCCCTCCCTCTGGGTCTCTCCCCCATGTCCCTCAATCCCTGCCACCCCCTCCCTCTGGGTCTCTCCCCCATCGCCCTCAATCCCTGTCCCTCCCTCCCTCCCTCTGGGTCTCTCCCCCATCGCCCTCAATCCCTGTCCCTCCCTCCCTCCCTCTGGGTCTCTCCCCCATCCCCCTCAATCCCTGTCCCCCCTCCCTCTGGGTCTCTCCCCAATTGCCCTCAATCCCTGTCTCTCCCTCCCTCTGGGTCTCTCCCCAATCCCCCTCAATCCCTGTCCCTCCCTCCCTCTGTCTCTCCCCCATTCCACTCAATCCCTGTCCCTCCCTCCCTCTGGGTCTCTCCCCGATCCCCCTCAATCCCTGTCCCTCCCTCCCTTTGGGTCTCTGCCCGATCCCCCTCAATCCCTGTCCTTCCCTCCCACTGGGTCTCTCCCCCATGTCCCTCAATCCCTGTCCCTCCCACTGGGTCTCTCCCCGATCCCCCTCAATCCCTGTTCCCCCCTCCCTCTGGGTCTCTCCCCCATCCCCCTCAATCCCTGTCCCTCCCTCCCTCTGGGTCTCTCCCCCATCCCCCTCAATCCCTGTCCCTCCCTCTGGGTCTCTCCCCCATCCCCCTCAATCCCTGTCCCTCCCTCCCTCTGTCTCTCCCCCATCCCCCTCAATCCCTGTCCCTCCCTCCCTCCCTCTGTCTCTCCCCCATTCCACTCAATCCCTGTCCCTCCCTCCCTCTGGGTCTCTCCCCCATCCCCCTCAATCCCTGTCCCTCCCTCCCTCTGTCTCTCCCCCATCCCCCTCAATCCCTGTCCCTCCCTCCCTCTGTCTCTCCCCCATTCCACTCAATCCCTGTCCCTCCCAGCCTCTGGGTCTCTCCCCCATCGCCCTCAATCCCTGTCCCCCCCTCCCTCTGGGTCTCTCCCCCAACTCCCTCAATCCCTGTCCGTCCCTCCCTCTGGGTCTCTCCCACATCCCGCTCAATCCCTGTCCCTCCCTCCCTCTGGGTCTCTCCCCCATCCCCCTCAATCCCTGTCCCCCCCTCCCTCTGGGTCTCTCCCCCATCCCCCTCAATCCCTGTCCCTCCCTCCCTCTGTGTCTCTCCCCCATCGCCCTCAATCCCTGTCCCCCCCTCCCTCTGGGTCTCTCCCCCATCCCCCTCAATCCCTGTCCCCCCCTCCCTCTGGGTCTCTCCCCCATCCCCCTCAATGCCTGTCCCCCCCCCCCCCCCCCTCCCTCTAGGTCACTCCCCCATCCCCCTCAATCTCTGTCCCTCCCTCTGGGTCTCTCCCCCATCCCCCTCAATCCCTGTCCCCCCCTCCCTCTGGGTCTCTCCCCCATCGCCCTCAATCCCTGTCCCCTCCTCCCTCCCTCTGGGTCTCTCCCCCATCCCCCTCAATCCCGGTCCCCCCCTCCCTCTGGGTCTCTCCCCCATCTCCCTCAATCCGTGTCCCTCCCTCCCTCTGGGTCTCTCCCCCATCACCCACAATCCCTGTCCCCCCCTCCCTCTGGGTCTCTCCCCCATCACCCACAATCCCTGTCCCCCCCTCCCTCTGGGTCTGTCCCCCATCCCCCTCAATCCCTATTCCCCCCTCCCTCTGGGTCTCTCCCCCATCCCCCCTCAATCCCTGTCCCCCCCTCCTTCTGGGTCTCTCCCCCATCCCCCCTCAATCCCTGTCCGTCCCTCCCTCTGGGTCTCTCCCCCATCCCCCTCAATCCGTGTCCCTCCCTCCCTCTGGGTCTCTCCCCCATCACCCACAATCCCTGTCCCCCCCTCCCTCTGGGTCTGTCCCCCATCCCTCCGCAATCCCTATTCCCCCCTCCCTCTGGGTCTCTCCCCCATCCCCCCTCAATCCCTGTCCCCCCCTCCCTCTGGGTCTCTCCCCCATCCCCCTCAATCCGTGTCCCTCCCTCCCTCTGGGTCTCTCCCCCATCGCCCTCAATCCCTGTTCCCCCTCCCTCTGGGTCTCTCCCCCATCCCCCCTCAATCCCTGTCCCCCCCTCCCTCTGGGTCTCTCCCCCATCCCCCTCAATCCCTGTCCCTCCCTCCCTCTGGGTCTTTCCCCCATCCCCCTCAATCCGTGTCCCTCCCTCCCTCCCTCTGGGTCTCTCCCCCATCCCCCTCAATCCCTGTCCCCCCCGCCTCTGGGTCTCTCCCCCATCCCCCTCAATCCCTGTCCCTCCCTCCCTCTGGGTCTCTCCCCCATTCCCCTCAATCCCTGTCCCTCCCACCCTCCCTCTGGGTCTCTCCCCAATCCCCCTCAATCCCTGTCCCTCCCACCCTCCCTCTGGGTCTCTCCCCAATCCCCCTCAATCCCTGTCCCTCCCTCCCTCTGGGTCTCTCCCCAATCCCCCTCAATCCCTGTCCCCCCCTCCCTCTGGGTCTCTCCCCCATCCCCCTCAATCCCTGTCCCCCCCTCCCTCCCTCTGGGTCTCTCCCCCATCGCCCTCAATCCCTGTCCCCCCCGCCTCTGGGTCTCTCCCCCATCCCCCTCAATCCCTGTCCCTCCCTCCCTCTGGGTCTCTCCCCCATCCCCCTCAATCCCTGTCCCTCCCACCCTCCATCTGGGTCTCTCCCCAATCCCCCTCAATCCCTGTCCCTCCCACCCTCCCTCTGGGTCTCTCCCCAATCCCCCTCAATCCCTGTCCCTCTCTCCCTCTGGGTCTCTCCCCCATCCCCCTCAATCCCTGTCCCCCCCTCCCTCTGGGTCTCTCCCCCATCCCCCTCAATGCCTGTCCCCCCCCCCCCCTCCCTCTAGGTCTCTCCCCCATCCCCCTCAATCTCTGTCCCTCCCTCTGGGTCTCTCCCCCATCCCCCTCAATCCCTGTCCCCCCCTCCCTCCCTCTGGGTCTCTCCCCCATCGCCCTCAATCCCTGTCCCCTCCTCCCTCCCTCTGGGTCTCTCCCCCATCCCCCTCAATCCCTGTCCGTCCCTCCCTCTGGGTCTCTCCCCCATCCCCCTCAATCCGTGTCCCCCCCTCCCTCTGGGTCTGTCCCCCATCCCCCTCAATCCCTATTCCCCCCTCCCTCTGGGTCTCTCCCCCATCCCCCTCAATCCCTGTCCCCCCCTCCCTCTGGGTCTCTCACCCATCCCCCTCAATCCGTGTCCCTCCCTCCCTCTGGGTCTATCCCCCATCCCCCTCAATACCTGTCCCCCCCTCCCCCTGGGTCTCTCCCCCATCCCCCTCAATCCCTGTCCCCCCCTCCCTCTGGGTCTCTCCCCCATCCCTCTCAATCCCTGTTCCTCCCTCCCCCTGGGTCTCTCCCCCATCCCCCTCAATCCCTGTCCCCCCCTCCCCCTGGGTCTCTCCCTCATCCCCCTCAATCCCTGTCCCCCCCTCCCTCTGGATCTCTCCCCCATCCCCCTCAATCCCAGTCCCCCCCTTCCTCTGGGTCTCTCCCCCATCGCCCTCAATCCCTGTCACTCCCTCCCTCTGGGTCTCTCCCCCATCACCCTCAATCCCTGTCCCACCCTCCCTCTGGGTCTCTCCCCCATCCCCCTCAATCCCTGTCCCCCACCTCCCTCCCTCTGGGTCTCTCCCCCATCGCCCTCAATCCCTGTCCCTCTCTCCCTCCCTCGGGGTCTGTCCCCCATCCCCCTCAATCCCTATTCCCCCCTCCCTCTGGGTCTCTCCCCCATCCCCCCTCAATCCCTGTCCCCCCCTCCTTCTGTGTCTCTCCCCCATCCCCCCTCAATCCCTGTCCCCCCCTCCCTCTGGGTCTCTCCCCCATCCCCCTCAATCCGTGTCCCTCCCTCCCTCTGGGTCTCTCCCCATCCCTCTCAATCCCTGTCTCCCCCTCCCTCTGGGTCACTCCCCCATCCCCCTCAATCCCTGTCCCTCCCTCCCTCTGGGTCTCTCCCCCATCCCCCTCAATCCCTGTCCCCCCTCCCTCTGTGTCTCTCCCCCATCGCCCTCAATCCCTGTCCCTCCCTCCCTCTGGGTCTCTCCCCCATCTCCCTCAATCCCTGTCCCTCCCTCCCTCTGGGTCTCTCCCCCATCACCCACAATCCCTGTCCCCCCCTCCCTCTGGGTCTGTCCCCCATCCCCCTCAATCCCTATTCCCCCCTCCCTCTGGGTCTCTCCCCCATCCCCCCTCAATCCCTGTCCCCCCTCCTTCTGGGTCTCTCCCCCATCCCCCCTCAATCCCTGTCCCCCCCTCCCTCTGGGTCTCTCCCCCATCGCCCTCAATCCCTGTCCCCCCCTCCCTCTGGGTCTCTCCCCCATCCCTCTCAATCCCTGTCCCTCCCTCCCCCTGGGTCTCTCCCCCATCCCCCTCAATCCCAGTCCCCCCCTTCCTCTGGGTCTCTCCCCCATCCCCCTCAATCCCTGTCACTCCCTCCCTCTGGGTCTCTCCCCCATCCCCCTCAATCCCTGTCCCTCCCTCCCTCTGGGTCTCTCCCCCATCCCACTCAATCCCTGTCCCTCCCTCCCTCTGGGTCTCTCCCCCATCCCTCTCAATCCCTGTCCCCCCCCTCCCTCTGGGTCTCTCCCCCATCCCCCCTCAATCCCTGTCCCCCCCTCCCTCTGGGTCTCTCCCCCATCCCCCTCAATCCCTGTCCCTCCCTCCCTCTGGGTCTCTCCCCCATCCCCCTGAATCCGTGTCCCTCCCTCCCTCCCTCTGGGTCTCTCCCCCATCCCCCTCAATCCCTGTCCCCCCCGCCTCTGGGTCTCTCCCCCATCCCCCTCAATCCCTGTCCCTCCCTCCCTCTGGGTCTCTCCCCCATCCCCCTCAATCCCTGTCCCTCCCACCCTCCCTCTGGGTCTCTCCCCAATCCCCCTCAATCCCTGTCCCTCACACCCTCCCTCTGGGTCTCTCCCCAATCCACCTCAATCCCTGTCCCTCCCTCCCTCTGGGTCTCTCCCCAATCCCCCTCAATCCCTGTCCCTCTCTCCCTCTGGGTCTCTTCCCCATCCTCCTCAATCCCTGTCCCTCCCGCCCTCTGGGTCTCTCCCCCATCCCCCTCAATCCCTGTCCCCCCCTCCCTCTGGGTCTCTCCCCCATCCCCCTCAATCCCTGTCCCCCCCTCCCTCCCTCTGGGTCTCTCCCCCATCGCCCTCAATCCCTGTCCCCCCCTCCCTCTGGGTCTCTCCCCCATCCCCCTCAATCCCTGTCCCTCCCACCCTCCATCTGGGTCTCTCCCCAATCCCCCTCAATCCCTGTCCCTCCCACCCTCCCTCTGGGTCTCTCCCCAATCCCCCTCAATCCCTGTCCCTCCCTCCCTCTGGGTCTCTCCCCAATCCCCCTCAATCCCTGTCCCTCTCTCCCTCTGGGTCTCTTCCCCATCCTCCTCAATCCCTGTCCCTCCCGCCCTCTGGGTCTCTCCCCCATCCCCCTCAATCCCTGTCCCTCCCACCCTCCATCTGGGTCTCTCCCCAATCCCCCTCAATCCCTGTCCCTCCCACCCTCCCTCTGGGTCTCTCCCCAATCCCCCTCAATCCCTGTCCCTCCCTCCCTCTGGGTCTCTCCCCAATCCCCCTCAATCCCTGTCCCTCTCTCCCTCTGGGTCTCTTCCCCATCCTCCTCAATCCCTGTCCCTCCCGCCCTCTAGGTCTCTCCCCCATCCCCCCTCAATCCCTGTCCCGCCCTCCCTCTGGGTCTCTCCCCCATCCCCCTCAATGCCTGTCCCCCCCCCCCCCCCCCCCCCCCTCCCTCTAGGTCTCTCCCCCATCCCCCTCAATCTCTGTCCCTCCCTCTGGGTCTCTCCCCCATCCCCCTCAATCCCTGTCCCCCCCTCCCTCCCTCTGGGTCTCTCCCCCATCGCCCTCATTCCTTGTCCCCTCCTCCCTCCCTCTGGGTCTCTCCCCCATCCCCCTCAATCCCTGTCCGTCCCTCCCTCTGGGTCTCTCCCCCATCCCCCTCAATCCGTGTCCCCCCCCTCCCTCTGGGTCTGTCCCCCATCCCCCTCAATCCCTATTCCCCCCTCCCTCTGGGTCTCTCCCCCATCCCCCCTCAATCCCTGTCCCCCCCTCCTTCTGTGTTTCTCCCCCATCCCCCTCAATCCCTATTCCCCCCTCCCTCTGGGTCTCTCCCCCATCCCCCCTCAATCCCTGTCCCCCCCTCCTTCTGTGTCTCTCCCCCATCCCCCTCAATCCCTGTCCCCCCCTCCCTCTGGGTCTCTCACCCATCCCCCTCAATCCCTGTCCCTCTCTCCCTCTGGGTCTCTCCCCCACCCCCCTCAATCCGTGTCCCTCCCTCCCTCTGGGTCTCTCCCCCATCCCCCTCAATCCCTATTCCCCCCTCCCTCTGGGTCTCTCCCCCATCCCCCTCAATCCCTGTCCCTCCCTCCCTCTGGGTCTCTCCCCCATCCCCCTCAATCCCTGTCCCCCCCTCCCTCTGGGTCTCTCCCCCATCCCTCTCAATCCCTGTCCCTCCCTCCCCCTGGGTCTCTCCCCCATCCCCCTCAATCCCTGTCCCCCCCTCCCCCTGGGTCTCTCCCCCATCCCCCTCAATCCCTGTCCCCCCCTCCCTCCGGATCTCTCCCCCATCCCCCTCAATCCCAGTCCCCCCCTTCCTCTGGGTCTCTCCCCCATCACCCTCAATCCCTGTCACTCCCTACCTCTGGGTCTCTCCCCCATCCCCCTCAATCCCTGTCCCCCCCCTCCCTCCCTCTGGGTCTCTCCCCCATCCCCCTCAATCCCTGTCCCTCCCTCCCTCTGGGTCTCTCCCCCATCCCCCTCAATCCCTGTCCCCCCCTCCCTCTGGGTCTCTCCCCCATCCCCCTCAATCCCTGTCCCTCCCTCCCTCTGGGTCTCTCCCCCATCCCCCTCAATCCCTGTCCCCCCCTCCCTCTGGGTCTCTCTCCCCCATCCCCCTCAATCCCTGTCCCTCCCTCCCTCTGGGTCTCTCCCCCATCCCCCTCAATCCCTGTCCCTCCCTCCCTCTGGGTCTCTCCCCCATCGCCCTCAATCCGTGTCCCTCCTCCCTCTGGGTCTCTCCTCCATCCCCCTCAATCCCTGTCCCCCCCGCCTCTGGGTCTCTCCCCCATCCCCTTCAATCCCTGTCCCCCCCGCCTCTGGGTCTCTCCCCCATCCCCCTCAATCCCTGTCCCTCCCTCCCTCTGGGTCTCTCCCCCATCCCACTCAATCCCTGTCCCCCCCTCCCTCTGGGTCTCTCCCCCATCCCCCTCAATCCCTGTCCGTCCCTCCCTCTGGGTCTCTCCCCCATCACCCTCAATCCCTGTCCCTCCCTCCCTCTGGGTCTCTCCCCCATCCCACTCAATCCCTGTCCCCCCCTCCCTCTGGGTCTCTCCCCCATCCCCCTCAATCCCTGTCCCTCCCTCCCTCTGGGTCTCTCTTCCATCCCCCTCAATCCCTGTCCCCCCTCCCTCTGTGTCTCTCCCCCATCGCCCTCAATCCCTGTCCCTCCCTCCCTCTGGGTCTCTCCCCCATCCCCCTCAATCCCGGTCCCACCCTCCCTCTGGGTCTCTCCCCCATCCTCCTCAATCCCTGTCCCTCCCTCCCTCTGGGTCTCTCCCCCATCCCCCTCAATCCCTGTCCCTCCCTCCCTCTGGGTCTCTCCCCCATCCTCCTCAATCCCTGTCCCTCCCTCCCTCTGGGTCTCTCCCCCATCCCCCTCAATCCCTGTCCCTCCCTCCCTCTGTGTCTCTCCCCCATCCCCCTCAATCCCTGTTCCCCCCCCCCCCCCCCCTCCCTCTGGGTCTCTCCCCCATCCCCCTCAATCCCTGTCCCTCCCTCTGGGTCTCTCCCCCATCCCCCTCAATCCCTGTCCCCCCTCCCTCTGGGTCTCTCCTCCACCGCCCTCAATCCCTGTCCCTCCCTCCCTCTGGGTCTCTCCTCCATCCCCCTCAATCCCTGTCCCCCCTCCCTCTGGGTCTCTCCCCCGTCCCCCTCAATCCCTGTCCCCCCCTCCCTCTGGGTCTCTCCCCCATCCCCCTCAATCCCTGTCCCCCCTCCCTCTGGATCTCTCCCCCATCCCCCTCAATCCCTGTCCCCCCCTCCCTCTGGGTCTCTCCCCCATCCCCCTCAATCCCTGTCCCTCCCTCCCTCGGGGTCTCTCTCCCATCCCCCTCAATCCCTGTCCCCCCCTCCCTCTGGATCTCTCCCCCATCCCCCTCAATCCCTGTCCCCCCCTCCCTCTGGGTCTCTCCCCCATCCCCCTCAATCCCTGTCCCTCCCTCCCTCTGGGTCTCTCCCCCATCCCCCTCAATCCGTGTCCCTCAATCCCTCTGGGTCTCTCCCCCATCCCCCTCAATCCGTGTCCTTCCCCCCCTCCCTCTGGGTCTCTCCCCCATCGCCCTAAATCCCTGTCCGTCTCTCCCTCTGGGTCTCTCCCGCATCCCCCTCAATCCCTGTCCCCCCCTCCCACTGGGTATCTCCCCCATCCCCCTCAATCCCTGTCCCCCCCTCCCTCTGGGTCTGTCCCCCATCCCCCTCAATCCCTATTCCCCCCTCCCTCTGGGTCTCTCCCCCATGCCCCCTCAATCCCTGTCCCTCCCTCCCTCTGGGTCTCTCCCCCATCCCCCTCAATCCCTGTCCCTCCCTCCCTCTGGGTCTCTTCCCCATCCTCCTCAATCCCTGTCCCCCCCTCCCTCTGGGACTCTCCCCCATCGCCCTCAATCCCTGTCCCCCCCTCCCTCTGGGTCTCTCCCCCATCGCCCTCAATCCCTGTCCCCCCTCCCTCTGGGTCTCTCCCCCATCCCCCTCAATCCCTGTCCCCCCCTCCCTCTTGGTCTCTCCCCCATCCCCCTCAATCCCTGTCCCTCCCTCTGGGTCTCTCCCCCATCCCCCTCAAGCCCTGTCCCCCCTCCCTCTGGGTCTCTCCCCCATCCCCCTCAATCCCTGTCCCCCCCTCCCTCTGGGACTCTCCCCAATCCCCCTCAATCCCTGTCCCTCTCTCCCTCTGGGTCTCTTCCCCATCCTCCTCAATCCCTGTCCCTCCCGCCCTCTGGGTCTCTACCCCATCCCCCCTCAATCCCTGTCCCCCCCTCCCTCTGGGTCTCTCCCCCATCCCCCTCAATGCCTGTCCCCGCCCCCCCCCTCCCTCTAGGTCTCTCCCCCATCCCCCTCAATCTCTGTCCCTCCCTCTGGGTCTCTCCCCCATCACCCTCAATCCCTGTCCCCCCCTCCCTCCCTCTGGGTCTCTCCCCCATCGCCCTCAATCCTTGTCCCCTCCTCCCTCCCTCTGGGTCTCTCCCCCATCCCCCTCAATCCCTGTCCGTCCCTCCCTCTGGGTCTCTCCCCCATCCCCCTCAATCCGTGTCCCCCCCTCCCTCTGGGTCTGTCCCCCATCCCCCTCAATCCCTATTCCCCCCTCCCTCTGGGTCTCTCCCCCATCCCCCCTCAATCCCTGTCCCCCCCTCCTTCTGTGTCTCTCCCCCATCCCCCTCAATCCCTATTCCCCCCTCCCTCTGGGTCTCTCCCCCATCCCCCCTCAATCCCTGTCCCCCCCTCCTTCTGTGTCTCTCCCCCATCCCCCCTCAATCCCTGTCCCCCCCTCCCTCTGGGTCTCTCACCCATCCCCCTCAATCCCTGTCCCTCTCTCCCTCTGGGTCTCTCCCCCACCCCCCTCAATCCGTGTCCCTCCCTCCCTCTGGGTCTCTCCCCCATCCCCCTCAATCCCTATTCCCCCCTCCCTCTGGGTCTCTCCCCCATCCCCCTCAATCCCTGTCCCTCCCTCCCTCTGGGTCTCTCCCCCATCCCCCTCAATCCCTGTCCCCCCCTCCCTCTGGGTCTCTCCCCCATCCCTCTCAATCCCTGTCCCTCCCTCCCCCTGGGTCTCTCCCCCATCCCCCTCAATCCCTGTCCCCCCCTCCCCCTGGGTCTCTCCCCCATCCCCCTCAATCCCTGTCCCCCCCTCCCTCTGGATCTCTCCCCCATCCCCCTCAATCCCAGTCCCCCCCTTCCTCTGGGTCTCTCCCCCATCACCCTCAATCCCTGTCACTCCCTCCCTCTGGGTCTCTCCCCCATCCCCCTCAATCCCTGTCCCCCCCCTCCCTCCCTCTGGGTCTCTCCCCCATCCCCCTCAATCCCTGTCCCCCCCCTCCCTCCCTCTGGGTCTCTCCCCCATCGCCCTCAATCCCTGTCACCCCCTCCTTCGGGGTCTCTCCCACATCCCCCTCAATCCCTGTCCCTCCCTCCCTCTGGGTCTCTCCCCCATCCCCCTCAATCCCTGTCCCCCCCTCCCTCTGGGTCTCTCTCCCCCATCCCCCTCAATCCCTGTCCCTCCCTCCCTCTGGGTCTCTCCCCCATCCCCCTCAATCCCTGTCCCTCCCTCCCTCTGGGTCTCTCCCCCATCGCCCTCAATCCCTGTCCCCCCCTCCCTCTGGGTCTCTCCCCCATCCCTCTCAATCCGTGTCCCTCCCTCCCTCTGGGTCTCTCCCCCATCCCCCTCAATCCCTGTCCCCCCCTCCCTCTGGGTCTCTCCCCCATCCCCCTCAATCCCTGTCCCTCCCTCCCTCTGGGTCTCTCTTTCATCCCCCTCAATCCCTGTCCCCCCTCCCTCTGTGTCTCTCCCCCATCGCCCTCAATCCCTGTCCCTCCCTCCCTCTGGGTCTCTCCCCCATCCCCCTCAATCCCTGTCCCCCCCTCCCTCTGGGTCTCTCCCCCATCCCTCTCAATCCCTGTCCCTCCCTGCCTCTGGGTCTCTCCTCCACCGCCCTCAATCCCTGTCCCTCCCTCCCTCTGGGTCTCTCCTCCATCCCCCTCAATCCCTGTCCCCCCTCCCTCTGGGTCACTCCCCCGTCCCCCTCAATCCCTGTCCCCCCCTCCCTCTGGGTCTCTCCCCCATCCCCCTCAATCCCTGTCCCCCCTCCATCTGGATCTCTCCCCCATCCCCCTCAATCCCTGTCCCTCCCTCCCTCTGGGTCTCTCCCCAATCCCCCTCAATCCCTGTCCCCCCCTCCCTCTGGGTCTCTCCCCCATCCCCCTCAATCCGTGTCCCTCCCTCTGGGTCTCTCCCCCATCCCCCTCAATCCCTGTCCGTCTCTCCCTCTGGGTCTGTCCCCCATCCCCCTCAATCCCTATTCCCCCCTCCCTCTGGGTCTCTCCCCCATGCCCCCTCAATCCCTGTCCCCCCCTCCCTCTGGGACTCTCCCCCATCGCCCTCAATCCCTGTCCCCCCCTCCCTCTGGGTCTCTCCCCCATCCCCCTCAATCCCTCCTCCTCCCTCCCCCTGGGTCTCTCCCCCATCCCCCTCAATCCCTGTCCCTCCCTCCCTCCGTCTGGGTCTCTCCCCCATCCCCCTCAATCCCTGTCCCTCCCTCCCTCCGTCTGGGTCTCTCCCCCATCGCCCTCAATCCCAGTCCCCCCCTCCCTCTGGGTCTCTCCCCCATCCCCCTCAATCCCTGTCCCCCCCTCCCTCTGGGTCTCTCCCCCATTCCCCTCAATCCGTGTCCCTCCTCCCTCTGCGTCTCTCCCCCATTCCCCTCAATCCCTGTCCCCTCCTCCCTCTGGGTCTCTCCCCCATCCCCCTCAATCCCTGTCACTCCCTCCCTCTGGGTCTCTCCCCCATCCCCCTCAATCCCTGTCCCTCCCTCCCTCCCTCTGGGTCTCTCCCCAATCCCCCTCAATCCCTGTCCCTCCCTCCCTCTGGGTCTCTCCCCCATCGCCCTCAATCCCTGTCCCTCCCTCCCTCTGGGTCTCTCCCCATCCCCCTCAATCCGTGTCCCTCCCTCCCTCCCTCTGGGTCTCTCCCCCATCCCCCTCAATCCCTATCCCTCCCCCCCTCTGGGTCTCTCCCCCATCCCCCCTCAATCCCTGTCCCCCCTCCCTCTGGGTCTCACCTCCATCCCCCCTCAATCCCTGTCCCCCCTCCCTCTGGGTCTCTCCCCCATCCCCCTCAATCCCTGTCCCTCCCCACCTCTGGGTCTCTCCCCCATCCCCCTCAATCCCTGTCCCTCCCTCCCTCTGGGTCTCTCCCCCATCGCCCTCAATCCCTGTCCCCCCCTCCCTCTGGGTCTCTCCCCCATCGCCCTCAATCCCTGTCCCCCCTCCCTCTGGGTCTCTCCCCCATCCCCCTCAATCCATGTCCCCCCCTCCCTCTTGGTCTCTCCCCCATCGCCCTCAATCCCTGTCCCCCCCTCCCTCTTGGTCTCTCCCCCATCCCCCTCAATCCCTGTCCCCCCCCCCCTCCCTCTGGGTCTCTCCCCCATCCCCCTCAATCCCTGTCCCTCCCTCTGGGTCTCTCCCCCATCCCCCTCAATCCCTGTCCCCCCTCCCTCTGGGTCTCTCCCCCATCCCTCTCAATCCCTGTCCCTCCCTCCCTCTGGGTCTCTCCCCCATCCCCCTCAATCCCTGTCCCTCCCTCTGGGTCTCTCCCCCATCCCCCTCAATCCGTGTCACTCAATCCCTCTGGGTCTCTCCCCCATCGCCCTCAATCCCTGCCCCCCCCTCCCTCTGGGTCTCTCCCCCATCTCCCTCAATCCCTGCCCCCCCCTCCCTCTCGGTCTCTCCCCCATCGCCCTAAATCCCTGTCCCTCCCCCCCTCTGGGTCTCTCCCCCATCGCCCTCAATCCCTGTCCCCCCCTCCCACTGGGTATCTCCCCCATCCCCCTCAATCCCTGTCCCCCCCTCCCTCTGGGTCTGTCCCCCATCCCCCTCAAACTCTGTCCCCCCTTCCCTCCCTCTGGGTCTCTCCCCCCTCGCCCTAAATCCCTGTCCCTCCCCCCCTCTGGGTCTCTCCCCCATCGCCCTCAATCCCTGTCCCTCCCTCCCTCTGGGTCTCTCCCCCATCGCCCTCAATCCCTGTCCCCCCCTCCCTCTGGGTCTCTCCCCCATCCCCCTCAATCCCTCCTCCTCCCTCCCCCTGGGTCTCTCCCCCATCCCCCTCAATCCCTGTCCCTCCCTCCCTCCGTCTGGGTCTCTCCCCCATCCCCCTCAATCCCTGTCCCTCCCCCCCTCTGGGTCTCTCCACCATCCCCCTCAATCCGTGTCCCTCCCTCTGGGTCTCTCCCCCATCCCCCTCAATCCCTGTCCGTCTCTCCCTCTGGGTCTCTCCCGCTTCCCCCTCAATCCCTGTCCCCCCCTCCCACTGGGTATCTCCCCCATCCCCCTCAATCCCGGTCCCCCCCTCCCTCTGGCTCTCTCCCCCATCCCCCTCAATCCCTGTCCCCCCCTCCCTCTGGGTCTCTCCCCCATCCCCCTCAATCCCTCCTCCTCCCTCCCCCTGGGTCTCTCCCCCATCCCCCTCAATCCCTGTCCCTCCCTCCCTCCGTCTGGGTCTCTCCCCCATCCCCCTCAATCCCTGTCCCTCCCTCCCTCCGTCTGGGTCTCTCCCCCATCGCCCTCAATCCCAGTCCCCCCCTCCCTCTGGGTCTCTCCCCCATCCCCCTCAATCCCTGTCCCCCCCTCCCTCTGGGTCTCTCTCCCCCATTCCCCTCAATCCGTGTCCCTCCTCCCTCTGCGTCTCTCCCCCATTCCCCTCAATCCCTGTCCCCTCCTCCCTCTGGGTCTCTCCCCCATCCCCCTCAATCCCTGTCACTCCCTCCCTCTGGGTCTCTCCCCCATCCCCCTCAATCCCTGTCCCTCCCTCCCTCCCTCTGGGTCTCTCCCCAATCCCCCTCAATCCATGTCCCCCCCTCCCTCTTGGTCTCTCCCCCATCGCCCTCAATCCCTGTCCCCCCCTCCCTCTTGGTCTCTCCCCCATCCCCCTCAATCCCTGTCCCCCCCCCCCCCCTCCCTCTGGGTCTCTCCCCCATCCCCCTCAATCCCTGTCCCTCCCTCTGGGTCTCTCCCCCATCCCCCTCAATCCCTGTCCCCCCTCCCTCTGGGTCTCTCCTCCACCGCCCTCAATCCCTGTCCCTCCCTCCCTCTGGGTCTCTCCTCCATCCCCCTCAATCCCTGTCCCCCCCTCCCTCTTGGTCTCTCCCCCATCCCCCTCAATCCCTGTCCCCCCCCCCCCTCCCTCTGGGTCTCTCCCCCATCCCCCTCAATCCCTGTCCCTCCCTCTGGGTCTCTCCCCCATCCCCCTCAATCCCTGTCCCCCCTCCCTCTGGGTCTCTCCCCCATCCCTCTCAATCCCTGTCCCTCCCTCCCTCTGGGTCTCTCCCCCATCCCCCTCAATCCCTGTCCCTCCCTCTGGGTCTCTCCCCCATCCCCCTCAATCCCTGCCCCCCCCTCCCTCTGGGTCTCTCCCCCATCTCCCTCAATCCCTGCCCCCCCCTCCCTCTCGGTCTCTCCCCCATCGCCCTAAATCCCTGTCCCTCCCCCCCTCTGGGTCTCTCCCCCATCGCCCTCAATCCCTGTCCCCCCCTCCCACTGGGTATCTCCCCCATCCCCCTCAATCCCTGTCCCCCCCTCCCTCTGGGTCTCTCCCCCATCCCCCTCAAACTCTGTCCCCCCTTCCCTCCCTCTGGGTCTCTCCCCCCTCGCCCTAAATCCCTGTCCCTCCCCCCCTCTGGGTCTCTCCCCCATCGCCCTCAATCCCTATTCCCCCCTCCCTCTGGGTCTCTCCCCCATCCCCCCTCAATCCCTGTCCCCCCCTCCCTCTGGGTCTCTCCCCCATCCCCCTCAATCCCTCCTCCTCCCTCCCCCTGGGTCTCTCCCCCATCCCCCTCAATCCCTGTCCCTCCCTCCCTCCGTCTGGGTCTCTCCCCCATCCCCCTCAATCCCTGTCCCTCCCCCCCTCTGGGTCTCTCCCCCATCCCCCTCAATCCCTGTCCGTCTCTCCCTCTGGGTCTCTCCCGCATCCCCCTCAATCCCTGTCCCCCCCTCCCACTGGGTATCTCCCCCATCCCCCTCAATCCCGGTCCCCCCCTCCCTCTGGCTCTCTCCCCCATCCCCCTCAATCCCTGTCCCCCCCTCCCTCTGGGTCTCTCCCCCATCCCCCTCAATCCGTGTCACTCAATCCCTCTGGGTCTCTCCCCCATCGCCCTCAATCCCTGCCCCCCCCTCCCTCTGGGTCTCTCCCCCATCTCCCTCAATCCCTGCCCCCCCCTCCCTCTGGGTCTCTCCCCCATCGCCCTAAATCCCTGTCCCTCCCCCCCTCTGGGTCTCTCCCCCATCGCCCTCAATCCCTGTCCCCCCCTCCCACTGGGTATCTCCCCCATCCCCCTCAATCCCTGTCCCCCCCTCCCTCTGGGTCTGTCCCCCATCCCCCTCAAACTCTGTCCCCCCTTCCCTCCCTCTGGGTCTCTCCCCCCTCGCCCTAAATCCCTGTCCCTCCCCCCCTCTGGGTCTCTCCCCCATCGCCCTCAATCCCTATTCCCCCCTCCCTCTGGGTCTCTCCCCCATCCCCCCTCAATCCCTGTCCCCCCCTCCCTCTGGGTCTCTCCCCCATCCCCCTCAATCCCTCCTCCTCCCTCCCCCTGGGTCTCTCCCCCATCCCCCTCAATCCCTGTCCCTCCCCCCCTCTGGGTCTCTCCACCATCCCCCTCAATCCGTGTCCCTCCCTCTGGGTCTCTCCCCCATCCCCCTCAATCCCTGTCCCTCCCTCCCTCTGGGTCTCTCCCCCATCCCCCTCAATCCCTGACCCTCCCTCCCTCGGGGTCTCTCCCCCATCGCCCTCAATCCCTGTCCATCCCTCCCTCTGGGTCTCTCCCCCATCCCCCTCAATCCCTGTCCCCCCCCTCCCTCTGGGTCTCTCCCCCATCCCCCTCAATCCGTGTCCCTCCCTCCCTCGGGGTCTCTCCCCCATCCCCCTCAATCCCTGACCCTCCCTCCCTCTGTGTCTCTCCCCCATCCCCCTCAATCCCTGTCCCCCCCTCCCTCTGGGTCTCTCCCCCATCCCCCTCAATCCCTGTCCCTCCCTTCCTCTGGGTCTCTCCCCCATCCCCCTCAATCCCTGTCCCCCCCTCCCTCGGGGTCTCTCCCCCATCCCCCTCAATCCCTCCCCCCCCCTCCCTCTGGGTCTCTCCCCCATCCCCCTCAATCCCTGTCCCTCCCTTCCTCTGGGTCTCTCCCCCATCCCCCTCAATCCCTGTCCCTCCCTCCCTCTGGGTCTCTCCCCCATCCCCCACAATCCCTGTCCCTCCCTCCCTCTGGGTCCTGACCCTCATGTCTCTTCTCCTGTTGTTTCTGGGAAGCGACGCTATCCCAGATGGATTCGTGGAAGGTCAGGCCTGATCTCGCGAGACTCTGGAATGGTTTGGATTATAATGCGAATGCCTTTCGGATGAGGTGGGGAACCACGTGGTGGGCTAGGGTAGGGGTCGGTGGGGAGCTGTATTTGCTCCTTTAACTCTGCATTGATTTATCTCCCTAGCTCTGCCCATTCTCCCCCCACCCCCCGGCTTGTTACCGGTTCCCTGGCCATGCGACTGTTTCTCTGGGTGTTGGAATTTTAATTAAGGATTTGATAAAAGTTGTGTTCTCACTGAGTCTCTGGGTAGCAGACGCTACCCAGGGCTCTGCAGTGAGGTCAGGAATGGACCTAACTGCACTCTGGCAGGAGTGTGGGGTCAGGGAGAGATGTGGACTCTCCTGTGTCCGAGTGACTGACATAACCAATATGATCTTGGCATCAGGGTATCCTCAGTTCAGGCTGACCGACTCTGAGCGAGCGAGTGTATCATGCACAGAGCTAATGGCTCATACCCCCTCATCCGGGCAGTGCCCTGGTAAACCCTCTTCGGCACCCCCTCCATATCCTTCCTGTAACGCAGTGACCAGATCCCCACACGATACTCTGTGTGGGACTTCACCGAAGCCTTCACAAAGCTGTGACATGACACCCTGCCTGTTGTACTCACTTCCCTCTGACCAATAAAGGTTCTGGATTAGAGTGCTGCTGGAAAAGCACAGCATCCAAGGAGCAGGAAAACCGAGGTTTCAGGCAAAAGCCCTTCATCAGGAATACTGTGCTGGGCTTTGCTTTCCCAGCGCCACACTCTGGCCTCCAGTCTCCAATCGCCAAATAAATCACCTTCATCAGACATGACTAGCCCCACACAAACGCTGTGCGCCCTGTCCCTCCCGGGAGCCCTGCTTTTCCAAATGCACATAATTCCTGGATTCCCGATGAAGGGCTTTTGCCCGAAACGTTGATTTTCCTGCTCCTCGGATGCTGCCTGACCTGCTGTGCTTTCCCGGCACCACTCTGATCTAGAAGCTGGTTTCCAGCGTCTGCAGCCCCTGCTTTTACCCTGACCGATAAATGCAAGGCATGTCACCCACCCTCTTTACTAATCGGTCAACTTTGCGTGGCCGCTTTCTGGACGAATGTAGACTTGGAGCCCAACACCCCTCTGTACATCAACACTGTTCAGGGTCCTGTCACTAACTCTGCACTTTTCCTTAACGTGTAATCTCCGAAAGTGCAGCACCTCGCACTTATTCAGATGAAACTCCCTCTGCCGTTTCTCTGCTCGTACCAGCGACTGATTGATATCCCACTGGGTTCTTTCTGAACCTTGCACACTCTCAACCACTGATCTTTGTACCATCTGCCATCTCACTAACCCACCCAACTACGTTTTCATCCAAGTCATATATATATATATATATATATATACATTTTTTGTTTTTCACCACAGAACAGGCCCTTCAGCCCACGATGTTGTGCCGACCATTGATCCTCATGTATGCACCCTCAAATTTCTGTGACCATATACACGTCCAGCAGTCTCTTAAATGTCCCCAATGACCCTGCCTCCACAACTGCTGCTGGCAACGCATTCCATGCTGTTTTAAAAAATTCTCAAGGTCAGGTTCGTAGGAGAGTAGTCTGACACAGAACAAACGACCAAGAGGCGAGTCTGCTAGAATATGGGCATTTTATTCCCCGCAGCGTCGCCACAACGGGTCTGGCTTATACTCACTCTACATGTTACCGGAACTGGGAGCCGTCAGTTCTCGTAGAGCGGTTGCCAACAACCCACGCTCGGCGGTTAAACGTAACCCCGGAGCAGACTCACCGAACTGGAGACTTTTCCAGCTGATATACTCTTTTCCAGATATAAACATTCATGTGAACAGCAGAGCAAGGCTAAAAAACACATTCCATTCTGGTTACATACAGATAAGAAGATTCACACGGGGAGGTGTGTAATAAGATTCACACGGGACTAAGCAACACCTCCATTCCGGTTAGATTCACACATGTATTGGGACATAATTTTTAACCGTTTCACCACATTCCACTGCTTGGCCCAATACATGTGTTACATTATGCTTAATTCAGTTCAATTCGTTTCAGTTAATTTCAGTTCAGTCAATTCAGTGTAGTTCAATTCAGCTCAGTTCAGGTCTGTTCAGTTCAATTCAATTGTGTTCAATTCAGTTCCGTCCATTTCAATTCAATTTAGCTCAGTTCCATTTTGTTCCGTTCAATTTGATTCAGTTCAGTTCCACTCAGTTCAGTTCAGTTCAATCCCATTCAATTCTGTTAACTCCGCTTCAGCCTTTTGGACATGCCCACATCCTCCGCTGTACCCCAGGCAAGGGGTTCTTCGGCAGGACTGGGATCCTCTCTCAAACAAACTGCCACGTACATGCCCACATCCATGCCATCCCGGGACGGTCGGGACCTCCACAGTTTGTTCTTCTGGTTTCTTAGTCTTTTTCCAAAACATTGTTCTGTATCAAAATCTCTCCTCAATTGCGATTGACCCTGCTCGACTACGCCAAATGTTTTAAAAAATTCTCAAGGTCAGGTTCGTAGGAGAGTAGTCTGACACAGAACAAACGACCAAGAGGCGAGTCTGCTAGAATATGGGCATTTTATTCCCCGCAGCGTCGCCACAACGGGTCTGGCTTATACTCACTCTACATGTTACCGGAACTGGGAGCCGTCAGTTCTCGTAGAGCGGTTGCCAACAACCCACGCTCGGCGGTTAAACGTAACCCCGGAGCAGACTCACCGAACTGGAGACTTTTCCAGCTGATATACTCTTTTCCAGATATAAACATTCATGTGAACAGCAGAGCAAGGCTAAAAAACACATTCCATTCTGGTTACATACAGATAAGAAGATTCACACGGGGAGGTGTGTAATAAGATTCACACGGGACTAAGCAACACCTCCATTTCGGTTAGATTCACACATGTATTGGGACATAATTTTTAACCGTTTCACCACACATGCTCTCACAACTCTCTGTGTAAAGAACCCGCCTCTGACATCCCCTCTATACTTTCCTCCAACCAGCTTAAAACTATCACCCCTTGTGTTAGCCATTTCTGCCCTGGGAAATAGTCTCTGGCTATCAACTCTGTCTACGCCTCTCATTATCTTGTATACCTCAATTAGGTCCCCTCTCCTCCTCCTTTTCTCCAATGAAAAAAGTCCGAGCTCAGTCAACCTCTCCTCATAAGATAAGCCCTCCAGTCCAGGCAACATCCTGGTAAACCTCCTCTGAACCGTCCCCAAAGCATCCACGTCTTTCCTATAATAGGGTGACCAGAACTGGACGCAGTATTCCAAGTGCGGTCTAACCAAAGTTTTATAGAGCTGCAACAAGATCTCATGACTCTTAAACCCAATCCCCCTGATAATGAAAGCCAAAACACCATATGCTTTCTTAACAACCCTGTCCACTTGGGTGGCCATTTTAAGGGATCTATGTACCTGCACACCAAGATCCCTCTGTTCCTCCACACTGCCAAGAATCCTATCCTTAATCCTGTACTCAGCTTTCAAATTCGACCTTCCAAAATGCATCACCTCGCATTTATCCAGATTGAACTCCATCTGCCACGTCTCAGCCCATCTCAGCATCCTGTCAATGTCCCGCTGCAGCCTACAACAGCCCTCTATACTGTCAACGACACCTCCAACCTTTGTGTCGTCTGCAAACGTGCTGACCCATCCTTCAATCCCCTCATCCAAGTCATTAATAAAAATTACAAACAGTAGAGGCCCAAGGACAGAGCCCTGTGGAACACCACTCACCACTGACTTCCAGGCAGAGTATTTTCCTTCTGCTACCACTCGCTGTCTTCTGTTGGCCAGCCAATTCCGTATCCAGAATTGCAGATGCGTGTATATACCACAAACAGCAGGGAGTCGCAGTCCAGATCCCGCGGAACACCTCACCAGTCACAGACTGGCCTTCCACAATTCCCCTTCAATGGGTGAGCCCATTCTGAATCCACACGGCCATTCCCCATAGATCCCATCTATCCTAACCTTCGGGATGAGCCTCCCAGCCTATCCAGTCTCTCTCTCTCTCTCAGCCCAACCCTCCAATCCTGGCCACATTCCTTGCATATCTTTCTCTGAACCCTTTCAAATTTTACACCGTTTTCCTTCTGAGAGGCGGGAGACCAGAGCACAGGCAAAATTCCTTCTTGTTGTAACCTGGACTGAACTCCACTCGGAGAACACCCGCTGCTCTACCCTCACCAAACACCTTCATCACCTCCGGAAGACAATCAGTCACCTTTCTCATTCCTGATGAAACGCTTCAGCCCAAAACATCGATTCTGCTGCCCCTCGGATGCTGCCAAACCTGCTGTGCTTTTCCAGCGCCACTCTCTGGACTCCAATCTCCAATCGCCGAATACCTCACCTTGGTCAGACATGACTAGCCCCACACAAAGGCCGTGCGCTCTGCCCCTCATCGGGCCCTGCTTTCCCAAATGCACATAATTCCTATCCCAAAGAGTCCTCTCCAACTGCGTCCAGCCACCGATGGGTGAGTCTCAGTGCTCGATGGTTTCCCTCTATGGTCCTCAGTTCACTGCTTGATTCAGAGGAGCTACATCAATGATGTGCCAGTCCGCAAGGGATTGGGCCCATGCTGAGGGAGCACACACAGCATGTTCATTCCCCGAACTAACCGCGGTCTGCGGGTCCTCGGCCAACTGAGCCCAAGTGACCAAGATCTCCCTGTGGTGTTCAATCCACTGAGACCACCAATCGCAGGGCCATTGCAAACTGACCCACCCCCCCATCACTCTGATATTCCCACTCAATGTCCGGAATGTTGCAGGACTGTGGGATCGCACCGTGCATTCTGCTGAGGTGTGACGTGTCCTACCTGCGGGGGCATGACAAGGTGATCTTCGATGTTCAGGGAGAGCTGAGGACTCAGGCCATTCCTCAGGTAAGAGCATCATCTCGGACCAGGAGCTGGGTGTAAAACCAACTGCATTTCGGCTGATGCTGACCACAGCTGGGGGGGGGGGATCAGAGGGTCAGTGCTGAGGGGGAGGGCGGGTCGGAGGGTCAGTGCTGAGGGAGTGGGCACTGACGGAGGGTCAGTGCTGAGGGGGTGGGCACTGTCGGAGGGTCAGTGCTGAGGGAGTGGGCCCTGTCGGAGGGTCAGTGCTGAGGGAGTGGGCACTGTCGGACGGTCAGTGCTGAGGGAGTGGGCACTGTCGGAGGGTCAGTGCTGAGGGAGTGGGCACTGTCGGAGGGTCAGTGCTGAGGGAGTGGGCACTATTGGAGGGTCAGTACTTAGGGAGTGGGCACTGTCGGAGGGTCAGTGCTGAGGGTGTGGGCACTGTCCGAGGGTCAGTGCTGAGGGAGTGGGCCCTGTCGGAGGGACAGTGCTGAGGGAGTGGGCACTGTGGGAGGGTCAGTGCTGAGGGAGTGGGCACTGTCGGAGGGTCAGTGCTGAGGGAGTGGGCACTGTCGGGGGGTCAGTGATGAGGGAGTGGGCACTGTCGGAGGGTCAGTGCTGAGGGGGTGGGCACTGTCGGAGGGTCAGTGCTGAGGGGGTGGGCACTGTCGGAGGGTCAGTGCTGAGGGAGTGGGCACTGTCGGGGGGTCAGTGCTGAGGGAGTGGGCACTGTCGGAGGGTCAGTGCTGAGGGGGTGGGCACTGTCGGAGGGTCAGCGCTGGGGGAGTGCCACACTGTCGGAGGGTCAGTGCTGAGGGGGTGCTCTGGTCAGAGTTGCCGTATTGTGGTTGTGTGATGTCTGGCCTGTACTGAGTTACAGATATTCATGTTGTGACTTTGCTCCATGTTTCACCAGAAGGTTAACCAGTTTAAGCTGGTTAGCAAGTTACGGCTCCGTTATGATGAGGATAAGTACGTGGACGTATCGAATGTGAACGATAACTTGAAGGAGTCAATGGTGAGTGCTGCCAGGGGGATATCAGCTCAATTCCCGAACTTTCACATCTAACACTCCCCAGCTACAGATTCAGGTATAAATCTTCGGAAATTGACCCAAGTCCCAGCGGGGTGGATAGAGCAAACGACCATAACATCCGGGCAAAATATAACCAGATCCCCCAGACAGGGAGTGGGCAGTCTATCCCAGATCCCCTTTACAGGGAGTGGGCAGTCTATCCCAGATCCCCTTTACAGGGAGTAGGCAGTCTGTCCCAGATCCCCTTTACAGGGAGAGGACAGTGTTACCCAGATCCCCTTTACAGGGAGTGGGCAGTCTATCCCAGATCCCCTTTACAGGGAGAGGACAGTGTTACCCAGATCCCCTTTACAGGGAGTGGGCAGTCTATTCCCAGATCCCCTTTACAGGGAGTGGGCAGTCTGTCCCAGATCCCCTTTACAGGGAGTGGGCAGTCTATCCCAGATCCCCTTTACAGGGAGTGGGCAGTCTATCCCAGATCCCCTTTACAGGGAGTGGGCAGTCTATCCCAGATCCCCTTTACAGGGAGAGGGCAGTCTATCCCAGATCCCCTTTACAGGGAGTGGGCAGTCTATCCCAGATCCCCTTTACAGGGAGAGGGCAGTCTATCCCAGATCCCCTTTACAGGGAGTGGGCAGTCTATCCCAGATCCCCTTTACAGGGAGAAGGCAGTCTATTCCCAGATCCCCTTTACAGGGAGAGGGCAGTCTATCCCAGATCCCCTTTAGAGGGATTGGGCAGTCTATCCCAGATCCCCTTTACAGGGAGAGGACAGTGTTACCCAGATCCCCTTTACAGGGAGAAGGCAGTCTATTCCCAGATCCCCTTTACAGGGAGTGGGCAGTCTATCCCAGATCCCCTTTACAGGGACTGGGCAGTCAATCCCAGATCCCCTTTACAGGGAGAGGGCAGTCTGTCCCAGATCCCCTTTACAGGGAGAGGGCAGTCTATCCCAGATCCCCTTTACAGGGAGTGGGCAGTCTATCCCAGATCCCCTTTACAAGGAGAGGGCAGTCTATCCCAGATCCCCTTTACAGGGAGAGGGCAGTCTGTCCCAGATCCCCTTTACAGGGAGTGGGCAGTCTATCCCAGACCCCCTTTACAGGGAGTGGGCAGTCTATCCCAGACCCCCTTTACAGGGAGTGGGCAGTGTTACCCAGATCCCCTTTACAGGGAGAGGGCAGTCTATCCCAGATCCCCTTTACAGGGAGAAGGCAGTCTATCCCAGATCCCCTTTACAGGGAGAGGTCTGTGTTACCCAGATCCCCTTTACAGGGAGAGGGCAGTCTATCCCAGATCCCCTTTCCAGGGAGTGGGCAGTCTATCCCAGATCCCCTTTACAGGGAGAGGACAGTCTTACCCAGATCCCCTTTACAGGGAGAAGGCAGTCTATTCCCAGATCCCCTTTACAGGGAGTGGGCAGTCTATTCCCAGATCCCCTTTACAGGGAGTGGGCAGTCTATCCCAGATCCCCTTTACAGGGAGAGGGCAGTCTGTCCCAGATCCCCTTTACAGGGAGTGGGCAGTCTATCCCAGATCCCCTTTACAGGGAGTGGGCAGTCTATCCCAGATCCCCTTTACAGGGAGTGGGCAGTCTATCCCAGATCCCCTTTACAGGGACTGGGCAGTCAATCCCAGATCCCCTTTACAGGGAGAGGGCAGTCTGTCCCAGATCCCCTTTACAGGGAGAGGGCAGTCTATCCCAGATCCCCTTTACAGGGAGTGGGCAGTCTATCCCAGATCCCCTTTACAGGGAGTGGGCAGTCTATCCCAGATCCCCTTTACAGGGAGTGGGCAGTCTATCCCAGATCCCCTTTACAGGGAGAGGGCAGTCTATCCCAGATCCCCTTTACAGGGAGTGGGCAGTCTATCCCAGATCCCCTTTACAGGGAGAGGGCAGTCTCTCCTAGATCCCCTTTACAGGGAGTGGGCAGTCTATCCCAGATCCCCTTTACAGGGAGAGGGCAGTCTATCCCAGATCCCCTTTACAGGGAGAGGGCAGTCTATCCCAGATCCCCTTTACAGGGAGAGGGCAGTCTGTCCCAGATCCCCTTTACAGGGAGAGGACAGTCTATCCCAGATCCCCTTTACAGGGAGTGGGCAGTCTATCCCAGATCCCCTTTACAGGGAGTGGGCAGTCTATCCCAGACCCCCTTTACAGGGAGTGGGCAGTGTTACCCAGATCCCCTTTACAGGGAGAGGGCAGTCTATCCCAGATCCCCTTTACAGGGAGAGGTCTGTGTTACCCAGATCCCCTTTACAGGGAGAGGGCAGTCTATCCCAGATCCCCTTTCCAGGGAGTGGGCAGTCTATCCCAGATCCCCTTTCCAGGGAGTGGGCAGTCTATCCCAGATCCCCTTTACAGGGAGAGGACAGTGTTACCCAGATCCCCTTTACAGGGAGAAGGCAGTCTATTCCCAGATCCCCTTTACAGGGAGTGGGCAGTCTATCCCAGATCCCCTTTACAGGGAGTGGGCAGTCTATCCCAGATCCCCTTTACAGGGAGAAGGCAGTCTATTCCCAGATCCCCTTTACAGGGAGTGGGCAGTCTATTCCCAGATCCCCTTTACAGGGAGTGGGCAGTCTATCCCAGATCCCCTTTACAGGGAGTGGGCAGTCTATCCCAGATCCCCTTTACAGGGAGTGGGCAGTCTATCCCAGATCCCCTTTCCAGGGAGTGGGCAGTCTATCCCAGATCCCCTTTACAGGGAGAGGACAGTGTTACCCAGATCCCCTTTACAGGGAGAAGGCAGTCTATTCCCAGATCCCCTTTACAGGGAGTGGGCAGTCTATTCCCAGATCCCCTTTACAGGGAGTGGGCAGTCTATCCCAGATCCCCTTTACAGGGAGAGGGCAGTCTGTCCCAGATCCCCTTTACAGGGAGTGGGCAGTCTATCCCAGATCCCCTTTACAGGGAGTGGGCAGTCTATCCCAGATCCCCTTTACAGGGAGTGGGCAGTCTATCCCAGATCCCCTTTACAGGGAGAGGGCAGTCTATCCCAGATCCCCTTTACAGGGAGTGGGCAGTCTATCCCAGATCCCCTTTACAGGGAGAAGGCAGTCTATTCCCAGATCCCCTTTACAGGGAGAGGGCAGTCTATCCCAGATGCCCTTTAGAGGGATTGGGCAGTCTATCCCTGATCCCCTTTACAGGGAGAGGACAGTGTTACCCAGATCCCCTTTACAGGGAGAAGGCAGTCTATTCCCAGATCCCCTTTACAGGGACTGGGCAGTCTATCCCAGATCCCCTTTACAGGGAGAGGGCAGTCTGTCCCAGATCCCCTTTACAGGGAGAGGGCAGTCTATCCCAGATCCCCTTTACAGGGAGTGGGCAGTCTATCCCAGATCCCCTTTCCAGGGAGAGGGCAGTCTATCCCAGATCCCCTTTACAGGGAGAGGGCAGTCTGTCCCAGATCCCCTTTACAGGGAGAGGACAGTCTATCCCAGATCCCCTTTACAGGGAGTGGGCAGTCTATCCCAGATCCCCTTTACAGGGAGTGGGCAGTCTATCCCAGACCCCCTTTACAGGGAGTGGGCAGTGTTACCCAGATCCCCTTTACAGGGAGAGGGCAGTCTATCCCAGATTCCCTTTACAGGGAGTGGGCAGTCTATCCCAGATCCCCTTTACAGGGAGAGGACAGTGTTACCCAGATCCCCTTTACAGGGAGAGGGCAGTCTATCCCAGATCCCCTTTACAGGGAGTGGGCATTCTGTCCCAGATCCCCTGTACAGGGAGAGGGCAGTCTGTCCCAGATCCCCTTTACAGGGAGTGGGCAGTCTATCCCAGATCCCCTTTAGAGGGAGAGGGCAGTCTATCCCAGATCCCCTTCACAGGGAGAGGGCAGTCTATCCCAGATCCCCTTTACAGGGAGTGGGCAGTCTATCCCAGATCCCCTTTACAGGGAGAGGGCAGTCTATCCCAGATCCCCTTTACAGGGAGTTGGCAGTCTATCCCAGATCCCCTTTACAGGGAGAGGGCTGTCTCTCCCAGATCCCCTTTACAGGGAGAGGGCAGTCTGTCCCAGATCCCCTTTACAGGGAGAGGGCAGTCTATCCCAGAACCCCTTTACAGGGAGTGGGCAGTCTATCCCAGATCCCCTTTACAGGGAGAGGGCAGTGTTACCCAGATCCCCTTTACAGGGAGTGGGCAGTCTATCCCAGATCCCCTTTACAGGGAGAGGGCAGTCTATCCCAGATCCCCTTTACAGGGAGAGGGCAGTCTATCCCAGATCCCCTTTACAGGGAGTTGGCAGTCTATCCCAGATCCCCTTTAGAGGGATTGGGCAGTCTATCCCAGATCCCCTTTACAGGGAGAGGGCAGTCTATCCCAGATCCCCTTTACAGGGAGAGGGCAGTCTATCCCAGATCCCCTTTACAGGGAGAGGGCAGTCTATCCCAGATCCCCTTTACAGGGAGAGGGCAGTCTATCCCAGATCCCCTTTACAGGGAGAGGGCAGTCTATCCCAGATCCCCTTTACAGGGAGAGGGCAGTCTATCCCAGATCCCCTTTACAGGGAGAGGGCAGTCTATCCCAGATCCCCTTTACAGGGAGAGGGCAGTGTTACCCAGATCCCCTTTACAGGGAGAGGGCAGTCTATCCCAGATCCCCTTTACAGGGAGAGGGCAGTCTATCCCAGATCCCCTTTACAGGGAGTGGGCAGTCTATCCCAGATCCCCTTTACAGGGAGAGGGCAGTCTATGCCAGATCCCCTTTACAGGGAGAGGGCAGTCTATCCCAGATCCCCTTTACAGGGAGAGGGCAGTCTATCCCAGATCCCCTTTACAGGGAGTGGGCAGTCTATCCCAGATCCCCTTTACAGGGAGTGGGCAGTCTATCCCAGATCCCCTTTACAGGGAGAGGACAGTCTATCCCAGATCCCCTTTACAGGGAGAGGGCAGTCTATCCCAGATCCCTTTACAGGGAGAGGGCAGTCTATCCCAGATCCCCTTTACAGGGAGTGGGCAGTGTTACCCAGATCCCCTTTACAGGGAGTGGGCAGTCTATCCCAGATCCCCTTTACAGGGACTGGGCAGTCTATCCCAGATCCCCTTTACAGGGAGTGGGCAGTCTATCCCAGATCCCCTTTACAGGGAGAGGGCAGTCTATCCCAGATCCCCTTTACAGGGAGAGGGCAGTCTATCCCAGATCCCCTTTACAGGGAGAGGGCAGTCTATCCCAGATCCCCTTTACAGGGAGAGGACAGTCTATCCCAGATCCCCTGTACAGGGAGTGCGCAGTCTATCCCAGATCCCCTTTACAGGGAGAGGGCAGTCTGTCCCAGATCCCCTTTACAGGGAATGGGCAGTCTATCCCAGATCCCCTTTACAGGGAGAGGGCAGTCTATCCCAGATCCCCTTTACAGGGAGAGGGCAGTCTATCCCATATCCCCTTTACAGGGAGTGGGCAGTCTATCCAGATCCCCTTTACAGGGAGAGGGCAGTCTCTCCTAGATCCCCTTTACAGGGAGTGGGCAGTCTATCCCAGATCCCCTTTACAGGGAGAGGGCAGTCTATCCCAGATCCCCTTTACAGGGAGAGGGCAGTCTCTCCTAGATCCCCTTTACAGGGAGAGGGCAGTCTCTCCTAGATCCCCTTTACAGGGAGTGGGCAGTCTATCCCAGATCCCCTTTACAGGGAGAGGGCAGTCTCTCCTAGATCCCCTTTACAGGGAGAGGGCAGTCTATCCCAGATCCCCTTTACAGGGAGAGGGCAGTCTATCCTAGATCCCCTTTACAGGGAGTGGGCAGTGTTACCCAGATCCCCTTTACAGGGAGTGGGCAGTCTATCCCAGATCCCCTTTACAGGGAGTTCGTTTCCTGACGCTCCTTGGCACATTGATGCTGTGTCGTGATCCTGAATCCCTCGTGTTTGGTTGACTGCATGGTCACGTGGATCTGGAATCCCAATTCATGCCCCATATCCCTGTCTCGTATCCCAGTCCCGTATATTTGTCTCATATCTCTCCCCCATTTCCCTGTCCCATTCCCTTGCACATGTCCCCGTCCCATATCCCTTCCTCATATCCGTAACTCTGCCCCATGTCCCTGTCCCATAAACACGGCCCCATATTCCTGTCTCATAAAGCCTGTCCCATATCGTTGTCCCTTATTCCTGTTCCATATTCCTATCTCATATCCCTGTCCTTTAACCCTGTCTCATATCTGTGTCCTGTATTTCTGTCTATACCATTTTCCCAAATTCCTGCCCCATATCCCTCTCCTATATCTGCGTACTCTATCCCTGTCCCATAATCCTGTCCCATATCCCTGTCCCATATCCCTGTCCCATATCCCTGTCCCATGCCCCTGTCCCATATCCCTGTCCCATATCCCTCTCCTATATCTGCGTGCTATACCCCTGTCCCATAGGCCTATCCCACATCCCAATCCCATAACCCTGTCTCATATCCCAATCCCATAACCCTGTCCCATATCCCAATCCCATAACCCTATCCCACATCCCAATCCCATAACCCTGTCCCATATCCCAATCCCATAACCCTGTCCCATATCCCAGTCCCGTACCCCTGTCCCATAGGCCTATCCCATATCCCTGTCCCATATCCCTGTCCCATACCCCTGTCCCATAGGCTTATCCCATATCCCAGTCCCATAACCCTGTCCCACATCCCAGTCCCATAACCCTGTCCCATATCCCAATCCCATAACCCTGTTCCATATCCCAATCCCATAACCCTATCCCACATCCCAATCCCATAACCCTGTCCCACATCCCTGTCCCATAACCCTGTCCCACATCCCTGTCCCATAACCCTGTCCCATATCCCAGTCCCATAACCCTGTCCCACATCCCTGTCCCATAACCCTGTCCCACATCCCTGTCCCATAACCCTGTCCCATATCCCTGTCCCATAACCCTGTCCCACATCCCAGTCCCATAACCCTGTCCCATATCCCAATCCCATAACCCTGTCCCACATCCCAGTCCCATAACCCTGTCCCACATCCCTGTCCAATAACCCTGTCCCATATCCCAGTCCCATAACCCTGTCCCATATCCCAATCCCATAACCCTGTCCCATATCCCAGTCCCATAACCCTGTCCCATATCCCAATCCCATAACCCTGTCCCATTTCCCAGTCCCATAACCCTGTCCCATTTCCCAGTCCCATAACCCTGTCCCATATCCCAGTCCCATAACCCTGTCCCACATCCCTGTCCCATAACCCTGTCCCATATCCCTGCCCAATAACTCTGCTCCATATACCTATCCCATGACCCTGTCCCATACCCATGGGTGGCACAGTGGTTAGCACTGCTGCCTCACAGCGCCAGAGACCCGGGTTCAATTCCCGCCTCAGGCGACTGACTGTGTGGAGTTTGCACGTTCTCCCCGTGTCTGCGTGGGTTTCCTCCGGGTGCTCCGGTTTCCTCCCACAGTCCAAAGATGTGCAGGTCAGGTGAATTGGCCATGCTAAATTGCCCATAGTGTTAGGAGAAGGGGTCTGGGTGGGTTGCTCTTCGGAGGGTCAGTTTGGACTTGTTGGGCCGAAGGGCCTGTTTCCACACTGTAAGTAATCTGATCTAATCTAATATCTGTGTCCGGTATCCGTGCCCCGTATCGCTGTCCCCGATGCCTGTCCCCGTTTCCCTGTCCCCTATCCCTGTCCCCTGTCCCCTATCCCTGTCCCCTATCCCTGTCCCGGTATCCCTGTCCCCTGTCCCCTATCCCTGTCCCCTATCCCTGTCCCCTATCCCTGTCCCCTGTTCCCTATCCCTGTCCCCTATCCCTGTCCCGGTATCCCTGTCCCCTATCCCTGTCCCCGTATTCCTGTCCCCTGTCCCCTATCCCTGTCCCCTATCCCTGTCCCGGTATCCCTGTCCCCTGTCCCCTATCCCTGTCCCCTATCCCTGTCCCCTATCCCTGTCCCCTGTCCCCTATCCCTGTCCCCTATCCCTGTCCCGGTATCCCTGTCCCCTGTCCCCTATCCCCGTCCCCTATCCCTGTCCCCTATCCCTGTCCCCATATTCCTGTCCCTGTTTCCCTGTCCCCTATCCCTGTCCCCTATCCCTGTCCCCTACCCCTGTCCCCTATCCCTGTCCCCTGTCCCCTATCCGTGTCCCCTATCCCTGTCCCGGTATCCCTGTCCCCTGTCCCCTATCCCTGTCCCCTATCCCTGTCCCCTATCCCTGTCCCCGTATTCCTGTCCCCTATCCCTGGCCCCTGTCCCCTATCCCCGTGTCCCTGTCCCCTGTCCCCTATGCCTGTCCCCTATGCCTGTCCCCTATCCCTGTCCCCGTATCCCTGTCCCCTGTCCCCTATCCCTGTCCCCTGTCCCCTATCCCTGTCCCTGTATTCCTGTCCCCTATCCCTGTCCCCTATCCCTGTCCCCGTATCCCCGGCCCCTGTCCCCTATCCCCTGTCCCCTGTCCCTGTCCACTCTCCCCTGTCCCCTATCCCTGTCCCCTGTCCCTGTCCCTGGGTCAGGCTGGGCCCCCTCCCATTACAGTCTATTCCCCACTGTTGTGACTCTCTCCCCTGTCCCCTGTCCCCTGTCCCCTATCCCTGTCCCCTGTCCCCTGTCCCCTGTCCCCTGTCCCCTATCCCCTATCACTGTCCCCTATCCCTGTCCCCTATCCCTGGCCCCTGTCCCCTGTCCCCTGTCCCTGGCCCCTGTCCCTGTCCCCTGTCCCCTGTCCCCTGTCCCCTGTCCCTGGCCCTGGGTCAGGCTGGGCCCCCTCCCGTTACAGTCTCTTCCCCACTGTTGTGACTCTCTCCCCTGTCCCTGTCCCCTGTCCCCTGGCCCCTGTCCCCTGTCCCTGTCCCCTCTCCCCTGTCCCCTATCCCTGTCCCCTGGCCCCTGTCCCTGGGTCAGGCTGGGCCCCCTCCCGTTACAGTCTATTCCCCACTGTTGTGACTCTCTCCCCTGTCCCTGTCCCCTGTCCCCTGTCCCCTATCCCTGGCCCCTGTCCCCTGTCCCCTGTCCCCTGTCCCCTGTCCCCTGTCCCCTATCCCTGTCCCCTGTCCCCTGTCCCCTGGCCCCTATCCCTGGCCCCTGTCCCCTGTCCCCAGTCCCCTGTCCCCTGTCCCCTATTCCTGGCCCCTGTCCCCTGTCCCCTGGCCCCTATCCCTGGCCCCTGTCCCCTGTCCCCAGTCCCCTGTCCCCTGTCCCTGTCCCCTATCCCTGGCCCCTGTCCCCTGTCCCCTGTCCCCTGTCCCCTGTCCCCTATCCCTGTCCCCTATCCCTGGCCCCTGTCCCCTGTCCCCTGGCCCCTATCCCTGGCCCCTGTCCCCTGTCCCCAGTCCCCTATCCCTGTCCCCTATCCCTGGCCCCTGTCCCCTGTCCCCTATCCCTGTCCCCTATCCCTGGCCCCTGTCCCCTGTCCCCTGGCCCCTATCCCTGGCCCCTGTCCCCTGTCCCCAGTCCCCTATCCCTGTCCCCTATCCCTGGCCCCTGTCCCCTGTCCCCTATCCCTGTCCCCTATCCCTGGCCCCTGTCCCCTGTCCCCTGGCCCCTATCCCTGTCCCCTGTCCCCTGTCCCTGGCCCCTGTCCCCTGTCCCCTATCCCTGTCCCCTCTCCCCTGTCCCCTGTCCCCTGTCCCTGTCCCCTATCCCTGGCCCCTGTCCCCTGTCCCCTATCCCTGTCCCCTGTCCCCTATCCCTGTCCCCTGTCCCCTGTCCCCTGTCCCCTATCCCCTGTCCCTGTCCCCTGTCCCTGTCCCTGGGTCAGGCTGGGCCCCCTCCCATTACAGTCTATTCCCCACTGTTGTGACTCTCTCCCCTGTCCCCTGTCCCCTATCCCTGTCCCCTATCCCTGTCCCCTGTCCCCTATCCCTGTCCCCTATCCCTGTCCCCTGTCCCCTGTCCCCTGTCCCTGTCCCCTGGCCCCTGGCCCCTATCCCTGGCCCCTGGCCCCTGTCCCTGTCCCCTGTCCCCTGTCCCCTGTCCCTGGCCCCTGTCCCCTGTCCCCTGTCCCCTGTCCCCTGTCCCCTGTCCCCTGTCCCCTGTCCCCTGTCCCCTGGCCCCTGTCCCCTGTCCCCTGGCCCCTGTCCCTGTCCCCTGTCCCCTGTCCCCTGTCCCCTGTCCCCTGGCCCCTGTCCCTGTCCCCTGTCCCTGTCCCCTATCCCTGTCCCCTATCCCTGTCCCCTGTCCCCTGTCCCCTGTCCCCTATCCCTGTCCCCTGTCCCCTGGCCCCTGTCCCCTGTCCCTGTCCCCTGTCCCCTGTCCCCTGTCCCCTGGCCCCTGTCCCCTGTCCCCTGTCCCCTGGCCCCTGTCCCCTATCCCTGTCCCCTGTCCCCTGTCCCCTATCCCTGTCCCCTGTCCCCTGTCCCCTATCCCTGTCCCCTGTCCCTGTCCCCTATCCCTGTCCCCTATCCCTGTCCCTGTCCCCTGTCCCCTGTCCCCTGTCCCTGCCCCTGTCCCCGCCCCTGTCCCCTGGCCCCTGTCCCCTGTCCCTGTCCCCTGTCCCCTGTCCCTGTCCCCTGTCCCCTGTCCCCTGTCCCCTGGCCCCTGTCCCCTGTCCCCTGTCCCCTGTCCCCTGGCCCCTGTCCCCTGTCCCCTGGCCCCTGTCCCCTGTCCCTGTCCCCTGTCCCCTGGCCCCTGTCCCCTGTCCCCTGGCCCCTGTCCCCTGTCCCTGTCCCCTGTCCCCTATCCCTGTCCCCTGTCCCCTGTCCCCTGTCCCCTGGCCCCTGTCCCCTGTCCCCTATCCCTGTCCCCTGTCCCTGTCCCCTGTCCCCTGTCCCCTGTCCCTGTCCCCTGGCCCCTGTCCCCTATCCCTGTCCCCTGTCCCCTGGCCCCTGTCCCCTGTCCCTGTCCCCTGTCCCCTGGCCCCTGTCCCTGGGTCAGGCTGGGCCCCCTCCCGTTACAGTCTCTTCCCCACTGTTGTGACTCTCTCCCCTGTCCCCTGTCCCTGTCCCCTATCCCTGTCCCCTGTCCCTGTCCCCTGTCCCCTGGCCCCTGTCCCCTATCCCTGTCCCCTGTCCCTGTCCCCTGTCCCCTATCCCTGTCCCCTGTCCCCTGTCCCCTGGCCCCTGTCCCCTGTCCCTGTCCCCTGTCCCCTGTCCCCTGTCCCCTGTCCCTGTCCCCTGTCCCCTGTCCCCTGTCCCCTGTCCCCTGTCCCTGGCCCCTGTCCCCTGTCCCCTGTCCCCTGTCCCCTGTCCCCTGTCCCCTGTCCCCTGTCCCTGTCCCCTGTCCCTGTCCCCTGTCCCCTGTCCCCTGGCCCCTGTCCCCTGTCCCTGTCCCCTGTCGCCTGTCCCCTGTCCCCTGTCCCCTATCCCTGTCCCCTGTCCCCTGTCCCCTGTCCCTGTCCCCTGTCCCCTATCCCTGTCCCTGTCCCCTGTCCCCTATCCCTGTCCCCTGTCCCCTGTCCCCTGGCCCCTATCCCTGGGTCAGGCTGGGCCCCCTCCCGTTACAGTCTCTTCCCCACTGTTGTGACTCTCTCCCCTGTCCCTGTCCCCTGTCCCCTGTCCCCTGTCCCCTATCCCTGGCCCCTGTCCCCTGTCCCCTGTCCCTGTCCCCTGTCCCCTATCCCTGGCCCCTGTCCCCTGTCCCCTGTCACCTGGCCCCTGTCCCCTGTCCCTGTCCCTGGCCCCTGTCCCCTGTCCCCTGTCCCCTGTCCCCTATCCCTGGCCCCTGTCCCCTGTCCCCTGTCCCCTGGCCCCTGGCCCCTATCCCTGTCCCTGGCCCCTGTCCCCTGTCCCCTGTCCCCTGTCCCCTATCCCTGGCCCCTGTCCCCTGTCCCCTGTCCCCTATCCCTGGCCCCTGTCCCTGTCCCCTGTCCCCTGTCCCCTGTCCCCTATCCCTGGCCCCTGTCCCCTGTCCCCTGTCCCCTATCCCTGGCCCCTGTCTCTGGCCCCTGTCCCTGTCCCCTGTCCCCTATCCCTGTCCCCTGGCCCCTGGCCCCTATCCCTATCCCTGGCCCCTGTCCCCTGTCCCCTGGCCCCTGTCCCTGTCCCCTGTCCCTGTCCCCTGTCCCCTGTCCCTGGGTCAGGCTGGGCCCCCTCCTGTTACAGTCTATTCCCCACTGTTGTGACTCTCTCCCCTGTCCCTGTCCCCTGTCCCCTATCCCTGTCCCCTGTCCCCTGTCCCCTGGCCCCTGTCCCCTGTCCCCTGTCCCCTGTCCCCTGTCCCCTATCCCTGGCCCCTGTCCCTGTCCCCTGGCCCCTGTCCCCTGTCCCCTGTCCCCTGTCCCCTGTCCCTGTCCCCTGTCCCTGTCCCTGGGTCAGACTGGGCCCCCTACCATTACAGTCTCTTCCCCACTGTTGTGACTCTCTCCCCTGTCCCCTATCCCTGTCCCCTGTCCCCTGTCCCCTATCCCTGTCCCCTGTCCCCTGTCCCCTGTCCCCTGTCCCCTATCCCTGTCCCCTGTCCCCTGTCCCCTGTCCCTGTCCCCTGTCCCCTGTCCCTGGGTCAGGCTGGGCCCCCTCCTGTTACAGTCTATTCCCCACTGTTGTGACTCTCACCCCTGTCCCCTGTCCCCTATCCCTGTCCCCTGTCCCTGTCCCCTGTCCCCTGTCCCCTGTCCCCTGTCCCTGGGTCAGGCTGGGCCCCCTCCCATTACAGTCTCTTCCCCACTGTTGTGACTCTCTCCCCTGTCCCTGTCCCCTGTCCCCTGGCCCCTGTCCCCTGTCCCTGTCCCCTGTCCCTGTCCCTGGGTCAGGCTGGGCCCTCTCCCGTTACAGTCTATTCCCCACTGTTGTGACTCTCTCCCCTATCCCTGTCCCCTGTCCCCTGTCCCCTGTCCCCTGTCCCCTGTCCCCTGTCCCCTATCCCTGTCCCCTGTCCCCTATCCCTGTCCCCTGTCCCCTGGCCCCTGTCCCCTGTCCCCTATCCCTGTCCCCTGGCCCCTATCCCTGGGTCAGGCTGGGCCCTCTCCCGTTACAGTCTATTCCCCACTGTTGTGACTCTCTCCCCTGTCCCTGTCCCCTGTCCCCTGTCCCCTGTCCCCTGTCCCCTGTCCCCTATCCCTGTCCCCTGTCCCCTATCCCTGTCCCCTGTCCCCTGTCCCCGATCCCTGTCCCCTGTCCCCTGTCCCCTATCCCTGTCCCCTGTCCCCTATCCCTGTCCCCTGTCCCTGTCCCCTATCCCTGTCCCCTGTCCCCTGGCCCCTATCCCTGTCCCCTATCCCTGTCCCTGTCCCCTATCCCTGTCCCCTGTCCCCTATCCCTGTCCCCTGTCCCCTGTCCCCTATCCCTGTCCCTGTCCCCTATCCCTGTCCCCTGTCCCCTGTCCCTGTCCCCTGTCCCCTGGCCCCTATCCCTGTCCCCTATCCCTGTCCCTGTCCCCTATCCCTGTCCCCTGTCCCCTGTCCCTGTCCCCTGTCCCCTGGCCCCTGTCCCCTGTCCCCTATCCCTGTCCCCTATCCCTGTCCCCTATCCCTGTCCCTGTCCCTGTCCCCTGTCCCCTGTCCCCTGTCCCCTGTCCCCTGTCCCCTATCCCTGTCCCCTGTCCCCTGTCCCCTGTCCCCTGTCCCCTGGCCCCTGTCCCCTGGCCCCTGTCCCTGGGTCAGGCTGGGCCCCCTCCCGTTACAGTCTCTTCCCCACTGTTGTGACTCTCTCCCCTGTCCCCTGTCCCCTGTCCCCTGTCCCCTATCCCTGTCCCCTATCCCTGTCCCCTGTCCCTGTCCCCTGTCCCCTGTCCCCTGTCCCCTATCCCTGTCCCCTATCCCTGTCCCTGTCCCCTGTCCCCTGTCCCCTGTCCCCTATCCCTGTCCCTGTCCCCTGTCCCCTGTCCCCTGTCCCCTGTCCCCTATCCCTGTCCCCTGTCCCCTATCCCTGTCCCCTGTCCCCTGTCCCCTGGCCCCTATCCCTGTCCCCTCTCCCCTGTCCCCTATCCCTGTCCCCTATCCCTGTCCCCTATCCCTGTCCCCTGTCCCCTGTCCCTGTCCCCTGTCCCCTGTCCCTGTCCCTGTCCCCTATCCCTGTCCCCTATCCCTGTCCCCTGTCCCCTATCCCTGTCCCCTGTCCCCTGGCCCCTATCCCTGTCCCCTATCCCTGTCCCCTATCCCTGTCCCCTATCCCTGTCCCCTATCCCTGTCCCCTGTCCCCTGTCCCTGTCCCCTGTCCCCTATCCCTGTCCCCTGTCCCCTATCCCTGTCCCTGTCCCCTGTCCCCTGTCCCCTGTCCCCTGTCCCCTGGCCCTGGGTCAGGCTGGGCCCCCTCCCGTTACAGTCTCTTCCCCACTGTTGTGACTCTCTCCCCTGTCCCCTGTCCCCTATCCCTGTCCCCTATCCCTGTCCCCTTTCCCTGTCCCCTGTCCCCTGTCCCCTGTCCCCTGTCCCCTGTCCCTGTCCCCTGTCCCCTGTCCCTGTCCCCTGTCCCCTGTCCCCTGTCCCCTATCCCTGTCCCCTGTCCCCTATCCCTGTCCCCTATCCCTGTCCCCTGTCCCTGTCCCCTGTCCCCTATCCCTGTCCCCTATCCCTGTCCCCTGTCCCCTGTCCCCTGTCCCCTGTCCCCAGTCCCCTATCCCTGTCCCCTGGCCCCTGTCCCCTGTCCCCTATCCCTGGCCCCTGTCCCCTGTCCCCTGTCCCCTATCCCTGTCCCCTGGCCCCTGTCCCCTATCCCTGTCCCCTGTCCCCTGTCCCCTGTCCCCTGGCCCCTGTCCCCTATCCCTGTCCCTGTCCCCTGGCCCCTGTCCCCTGTCCCCTGTCCCCTGTCCCTGTCCCCTGTCCCCTGTCCCCTATCCCTGTCCCCTGGCCCCTGTCCCCTATCCCTGTCCCCTGTCCCCTGTCCCCTGTCCCCTATCCCTGTCCCCGTATCCCCGGCCCCTGTCCCCTATCCCTGTCCCCTGTCCCCTGTCCCCTGTCCCCTGTCCCCTGTCCCTGTCCCCTGTCCCCTGTCCCCTATCCCTGTCCCCTGGCCCCTGTCCCCTATCCCTGTCCCCTGTCCCCTGTCCCCTGTCCCCTATCCCTGTCCCCGTATCCCCGGCCCCTGTCCCCTATCCCTGTCCCCTGGCCCCTGTCCCCTATCCCTGTCCCCTGTCCCCTGTCCCCTGTCCCCTATCCCTGTCCCCGTATCCCCGGCCCCTGTCCCCTATCCCTGTCCCCTGGCCCCTGTCCCTGGGTCAGGCTGGGCCCCCTCCCGTTACAGTCTATTCCCCACTGTTGTGACTCTCTCCCCTGTCCCTGTCCCCTGTCCCCTGTCCCCTGTCCCCTATCCCTGGCCCCTGTCCCCTGTCCCCTGTCCCCGTATCCCCGGCCCCTGTCCCCTATCCCTGTCCCCTGTCCCCTATCCCTATCCCTATCCCTGTCCCCTATCCCTATCCCTGTCCCCTGTCCCCTGTCCCCTGTCCCCTGTCCCCTATCCCTGTCCCCTATCCCTGTCCCCTCTCCCCTGTCCCCTATCCCTGTCCCCTGTCCCTGGCCCTGGGTCAGGCTGGGCCCCCTCCCGTTACAGTCTCTTCCCCACTGTTGTGACTCTCTCCCCTGTCCCTGTCCCCTGTCCCCTATCCCTGTCCCCTTTCCCTGTCCCCTGTCCCCTGTCCCCTGTCCCCTATCCCTGTCCCCTGTCCCTGTCTCTGGCCCCTGTCCCCTGTCCCCTATCCCTGTCCCCTGTCCCCTGTCCCCTATCCCTGTCCCCTATCCCTGTCTCTGGCCCCTGTCCCCTGTCCCCTGTCCCCTGTCCCCTGTCCCCTATCCCTGTCCCCTATCCCTGTCTCTGGCCCCTGTCCCCTGTCCCCTATCCCTGTCCCCTGTCCCCTATCCCTGTCCCCTGTCCCCTATCCCTGTCCCCTGTCCCCTGTCCCCTATCCCTGTCCCCTGTCCCCTATCCCTGTCCCCTGTCCCCTGTCCCCTATCCCTGTCTCTGGCCCCTCTCCCCTGTCCCCTATCCCTGTCCCCTGTCCCCTATCCCTGTCCCCTGTCCCCTATCCCTGTCCCCTGTCCCCTGTCCCCTATCCCTGTCCCCTGTCCCCTATCCCTGTCCCCTGTCCCCTGTCCCCTATCCCTGTCTCTGGCCCCTCTCCCCTGTCCCCTATCCCTGTCCCCTATCCCTGTCCCCTATCCCTGGCCCCTGGCCCCTATCCCTGGGTCAGGCTGGGCCCCCTCCCGTTACAGTCTCTTCCCCACTGTTGTGACTCTCTCCCCTGTCCCTGTCCCCTGTCCCCTGTCCCCTGTCCCCTGTCCCCTGTCCCCTATCCCTGGCCCTGGGTCAGGCTGGGCCCCCTCCCGTTACAGTCTCTTCCCCACTGTTGTGACTCTCTCCCCTGTCCCCTGTCCCCTGTCCCCTGTCCCTGGCCCTGGGTCAGGCTGGGCCCCCTCCCGTTACAGTCTCTTCCCCACTGTTGTGACTCTCTCCCCTGTAGATCGAGACCGAGGTGGAGGTGCTGGTGGCTGCTGACAACCTGCTGGAGATTGTTGCTGGGAGTGTGGCTGGCCTCCTCCTGCTGGTGATCTGCTGCGTTGTCCTTTACAAGGTGGTACCCGTCACCATCAGGGTGGGGCTGGGGAATACTGAGGGGAAGGGCTGCAGGGAGATGGTTACTGGGGAGTCCTGGAAATCCTACAAGTTCAGGGATACAGCAGCTGTCCGGTCAGACAGCATCGAGAGCGCGGTCTGGGGTTGATGAAGGACAGAGTGCAGGGAGCGAGAGGGTCGAGAGGGTGTAGTCACGCGACGGAGTGGCGGGGTGGGGTGGGGGGGGGGGGGGGGGGGGTCCACGGGAAGGAGTGAATATAGTGGGAGCGTTGAGCCCTTACTCTGAGCCGTCTGGTCTCAGACTGTCACTGAAGGGAATACATCCTCCCCAATCCTTCTCCCGTTAAACCCTCAGGTATGTTTCAGTCAGGTCGCCTGCGATTTATCCCAACTCCAACCACTGGAGGCACTGCCTTCGGTGCCCGGTCAAGAAGGTAGGGCCTGTATTCACCAGAGTTCGGGGAAGATGGGAGAGCAGCAGAATCAGGAGCCTGCCCTCCTTCTCTCCATCACCCCCCTCCCCTTCCTCCACCCAACCTTGGTCCTGATGTTTGTTGTGGTGGGGGGGGGGGTAACTGTGGGGCTGGGGGGAGACCGGGTGGCAAGGAGGAAGGTTGAACCGGTGAGTGAATTGCTTGTTCAGAACCAATCACATTGCCGTTACAGAGCTCCCCCTCCTCACCCTTACACTCCCCTCCCTCAAACCCCCAGCACCCAGTGGCCACCCACTCGACTCTGAGTCAACGCCCTCACTGACTCTGAGGTCAGATTGTGGAGCAGTAACAAACCAGCACGGGGCGTGGGTGATGCTGGTTCCCAGGGGGGCATCCTGGGATGAAGAAACAGCTGGAACTCCAAACAGGACCCCATTGGGGACCTGGGTCAGGTCAGGTGACCAGTGGGTTGTGAGGGGATTTGGGGGAGGGGGGGTGTCATCATCCAGACCTGAGTAACAGAACCCCCTGAAGCTTCCTCTGCCCCCTCCTCCGCACCCCAGCGCAGCAGAGGGGCATTGGGATAGGTCATTCTGACCTCAGGAACTTCCTACCTCCTGCACCCATTATGCCCCCACAAATGTAATTCAGAGAGAGACTTGTGGGGGGCCCCAGTGGTTGAGCAGGTCATGGTGATGTGAAATGTTAAGTGAGGGTTAAACGCCCCTGAACACTCTGCCAGTCTCTCTGTGACTCCACAGCCCTCTTTACAACTTGTTAACTAACTCGATTCCTTCCCCTCTAAGCCTGCCACGCCCTGGCAGGGCCAGTCTTGATGATCTGACCCTTGAACTCTGACCTTTTCCAGGTGGGATTCTTCAAGCGGAAGAAAGCGTCTGGGGACAAGGACCAACTCCAAGAGGATTCCCCGCCTGCGACAGAGGGGTCAGCAGCTGAGGCAGCGACCGCACCGAGCTGAGGGAAAGTGGCGGGTTTCTGGCCTGATCCCACTGTCTGCAGTTGGAATAACCCACATGCAACATCTCCCAAGGCTGAGTCCAAAACCAATAAAGTGATAGATTGAAATGAAGCGGGAGTGCGAACTGCGAATGATTGATCAAAATGGAGTGTTTCTGCCTCTCCCAAATGTTAAAGATAACACATCAGCAGGTCCGGGTCCAACAGCTGGATTACCTGGAATATTGTGGGCGGCACGCTGGCACAGTGGTTAGCACTGCTGCCTCACAGCGCCAGAGACCCGGGTTCAATTCCCGCCTCAGGCGACTGACTGTGTGGAGTTTGCACATTCTCCCCGTGTCTGCGTGGGTTTCCTCCGGGTGCTCCGGTTTCCTCCCACAGTCCAAAGATGTGCAGGTCAGGTGAATTGGCCATACTAAATTGCCCGTAGTGTTAGGTAAAGGGTAAATGTAGGGGTTTGGGTGGGTTGCGCTTCGGCGGGTCGGTGTGGACTTGTTGGGCCGAAGGGCCTGTTTCCACACTGTATGTAATCTAATCTAAACGAATAACCTGGTGTCATGTGACTTGCCAATTTTGTTCAGCCCAGTCCAACAGCAGCCCCTCCACATCACCCCCGACATAACGCTGAGCTGCTCAGATACCTGCCTTTATCTCCACAGCCTGACAAGTGGGTGTGGGGGGGTTTAATTTAAAACTACCCTCCCCTCTCCAGCCAAAACAACACCATCGCCTTTTATGTTCACATATGGTGCTCACTTAGTGCACTTTATTGCTGTAATGAGGCTGAGTGGAAGAAGATCAACTTTTTTCCTGACAATATACTGAGGGACATTACGGTGTCAGTGAGTATATATGTGCCTGTGTGCCAATATATGTGTATTTCTGTGTATCACTCTCTCTGTGTCTGTATATGTGTGTCTATCTGTGCTACTGTCTCTCTCTGTGTCTGTATATGTGTGTCTATCTGTGTTACACTCTCTCTCTCTGTCTGTATATGTGTGTCTATCTGTGTTTCTGTCTCTTTCTCAATCTGTGTCTGTATATGTGTGTCTATCTGTGTTTTTCTCTCTCTGTGTGCGCCTGTGTATGTGTGTCTATCTGTGGTTCACTCTGTCTCTGTGTCTGTATAGGTGTGTCTGTCTGTGTTTCTGTGTCTCTCTCTCTGTGTCTGTATATGTGTGTCTATCTGTGTTTCTGTCTCTCTCTCTCTGTGTCTGTATATGTGTGTCTATCTGTGTTTCTGTCCCTCTCTCTGTGTCTGTATATGTGTGTCTATCTGTGTTTCTGTCTCGCTCTCTGTGCCTGTATATGTGTGTCTATCTGTGTTTCTGTCTCTCTCTGTGTCTGTATATGTGTGTCTATCTGTGTTTCGGTCTCTCTCTGTGTCTATATGTGTGTCTATCTGTGTTTCAGTCTCTCTCTCTGTGTCTGTATATGTGTGTCTATCTGTGTCTCTCTCTCTCTCTGTGTCTGTATATGTGTGTCTATCTGTGTTTCTCTCTCTGTATCTTTATATGTGTGTCTATCAGTTTTTCCGTCTCTCTCTGTGTCTGTATATGTGTGTCTATCTGTGTTACTGTCTCTCTCTCTGTGTCTGTATATGTGTGTCTATCTGTGTTTCTGTCTCTCTCTGTGTGTCTGTATATGTGTGTCTTTCTGTGTTTCTGTCTCTCTCTCTGTGTCTGTATATGTGCGTCTATCTGAGTTTCTTTCTCTCTCTATCTCTCTGTTTCTGTATATGTGTGTCTATCTCTGTTTCTTTCTCTCTCTGTGTCTGTATATGTGTGTCTATCTGTGTTTCAGTCTCTCTCTGTGTCTGTATATATGTTTCTATCTGTGTTTCTGTCTCTCTCTGTGTCTGTATATGTGTCTATCTGTGTTTCCATCTCTCTCTCTGTGTGTGTCTGTACATGTGTCTATCTGTGTTTCTGTCCCTCTCTCTCTCTCTGTGTCTGTATATGTGTGTCTATCTGTGTTTCAGTCTCTCTCTGTGTCTGTATATATGTGTCTACCTGTGTTTCTGTCTCTCTCTGTGTCTGTATATGTGTGTCTATCTGTGTTTCTGTCTCTCTCTCTGTGTCTGTATATGTGTGTCTATCTGTGTTTCTTTCTCTCTCTGTGTCTGTATATGTGTATCTATCTGTGTTTCAGTCTCTCTCTGTGTCTGTATATATGTGTCTACCTGTGTTTCTGTCTCTCTCTGTGTCTGTATATATGTGTCTACCTGTGTTTCTGTCTCTCTCTGTGTCTGTATATATGTTTCTATCTGTGTTTCTGTCTCTCTCTCTGTGTCTGTATATGTGTGTCTATCTGTGTTTCCATCTCTCTCTCTCTCTCTGTGTCTGTACATGTGTCTATCTGTGTTTCTGTCCCTCTCTCTGTGTCTGTATATGTGTGTCTATCTGTGTTTCTGTCTCTCTCTCTCTGTGTCTGTATATGTGCGTCTTTCTGTGTTTCTGTCTCTCTCTCTCTCTGTGTCTGTATATGTGCGTCTATCTGTGTTTCTTTCTCTCTCTCTCTCTGTTTCTCTATATCTGTGTCTATCTGTGTTTCTGCCTCTCTCTCTGTGCCTGTATATGTGTGTCTATCTCTGTTTCAGTCTCTCTCTATGTCTGTATATGTGCTTTCCTGAAGAAGGGCTTATGCCTGAAATATCGATTCTCCTGTTCCCTGGATGCTGCCTGACCTGCTGCGCTTTTCCAGCAACACATTTCCAGGTCTGTATATGTGTGTCTATCTGTGTTTCTTTCTCTCTCTCTCTCTCTGTGTCTGTATATGTGCGTCTATCTGTGTTTCTGTCTCTCTCTCTCTCTGCCTGTATATGTGTGTCTATCTCTGTTTCAGTCTCTCTCTGTGTCTGTATATGTGTGTCTATCTGTGTTTCAGTCTCTCTCTGTGTCTGTATATATGTTTCTATCTGTGTTTCTGTCTCTCTGTCTGAGTCTGTATATGTATGTCTATCTGTGTTTCTGTCTGTCTCTGTGTCTGTATATGTGCGTCTATCTGTGTTTCTGTCTCTCTCTCTGCCTGTATATGTGTGTCTATCTGTGTTTCAGTCTCTCTCTGTGTCTGTATATATGTTTCTATCTGTGTTTCTGTCTCTCTGTCTGAGTCTGTATATGTATGTCTATCCTGTCTCTCTCTCTCTCTCTCTGTATATGTGTGTCTATCTGTGTTACTGTCTCTCTGTGTCTGTATATGTGTGTCTATCTGTGTTTCTGTCTCTCTCTCTGTGTCTGTATATGTATGTCTATCTGTGTTCCTGTCTCTCTCTCTCTCTCTCTCTCTCTCTGTATATGTGTGTCTATCTGTGTTTCTTTCTCTGTCTGTCTGTATATGTTTGTCTATCTGTGTTTCTGTCTCTCTCTCTGTGTCTGTATATGTGTGTCTATCTGTGTTTCTCTCTCTGTGTGTCTGTATATGTGTGTCTATCTGTGTTTCTCTCTCTGTGTGTCTGTATATGTGTGTCTGTTTGTGCACACTAGTATAGACTCACAGAGACACACACGTCCCTCTAGGGTACACAGCTGATCACACGCAGTGTGTTTCTCTCTTTGCCTGTGTCTGTGTGACCAATTCTTCCTGCCATGAGGCACACGTTGAATGAATTCAAACTTCACGGATGAAAGGCTCATCACGTCTCTCTGTCTCTCTCTGTCTCTCTCTCTGTCCCTCTCTCTGTCCCTCTGTCTCTCTCTGTCTCTCTCTCTGTCCCTCTCTCTGTCCCTCTGTCTCTCTCTGTCTCTCTCTCTGTCCCTCTCTCTGTCCCTCTCTCTCTCTCTGTCTCTCTCTGTCTCTCTCTGTCTCTCTCTCTGTCTCTCTCTCTCTCTCCGTCTCTCTTTCTCTCTGTCCCCATTGTGTTTATAGTGGGACCTCTCCATGACACTGCACCAATACCAGATTGGATTTGTTTGGTGGTTACTCATTCCTGAAGGGAGATGGATCAATCCCCGATCACATCCTGTTTTATTCCCTGACCTGAGGAGGGATATCCTTTCACTCCAGGCGGCCCAGGGCAAGTCCACTGCATAATTCCTGCCGTGAATCCCCCTCTGCCTTCCTCCCTGTCTGAGTTCTCAAACACAGGAGCAAGCAGCATTTTACACAAGCTGGTCTCCTTTCTGGTGGTGTGACCCAACACAGACTGTGCCAGTACCCATGCCTATTGCCCGGACTGTCTGTGGGTCTGTACCTGACCTTCCTGTGGTTGGTTTGTTGTCATTTGCACATCTCAGTCCTTGGGCTTTCTGCAATGATCCAATAAAGCTCCAGGAACAACATCTTATATTCAGTTTGTCTACATTACAGGCATTAAGTTTCAATTTCCAATTGCATACCTTCAGAACCTGACTGTATGGTGTCTCAGCTGCATTTCTCCCACTCTCTCCACCCCCCTCCCCTCCCTCCATGTCCACAGCTTTGGCTTGTGTCTTGCTTGCTCTGACCTTCATTAGAGAGGACTCTGGCTCTCCCTTTCAAACCTACATTTAAAATGTGCAAAGTTAAAAAGCACACAACGCTACCCGATGAAGGAGCGGCGCTCTGAAAGCTAGTGGTTCCAAAGAATCCTGTTGGACTATAACCTGGTGTTGGGTGAGTTTTGATTTTGTACACCCCAGTCCAACACCTGCTCCTCCGACATAAAGTAAATATATCTTGCTTCTTTTTAACAATGAGGTTTACAAAATCATGAAGGGTGTAGACAGGGTGGGTAGAGACAAGACTTTTCCCAGGGTGAAGGATTCAATAACGAGAGGTCACGGTTTCAAGGTGAGAGGTGGAAAGTTTAAGGGGGATACACACGGCAAGTACTTCACACAGAGGGTGGTGGGCATCTGGAACGCGTTGCCAGCAGAGATGGTACAGGCAGGCACAGTAGGTGGGGAGCAGAGGGATACAGATGCTTAGGAATTGACCAACAGGTTTAGACAGTACATTTGGATCGGCTCAATTTGTAAATTTGTAAATTTTCTTTGTTCTAACAGCAGCTTGGTCTTTCTCCACGGGGCCTCTACATCACCCACAGCCAGCCCTCTGTCCTGATCAACATCGAATAAAAATCCATTCCCAAACATCTTTAGGTTTTGAGGAAGCCGTGCTGGATTTGAAATATTAACTGTGCTCCACACCGCAGAGATGCTGCCTGATCTGCTGGGGGTGGGGAGGAGGGCCTGATCTGCTGGGGTTGGGGAGGAGGGCCTGATCTGCTGGGGTGGGGGAGGAGGGCCTGATCTGCTGGGGTTGGGGAGGAGGGCCTGATCTGCTGGGGGTGGGGAGGAGGGCCTGATCTGCTGGGGTGGGGGAGGAGGGCCTGATCTGCTGGGGGGGGGGGGGGGTTCCAACTGTCTCAGTTGCTTGGTTTCCAGCACACGCAGCATTTTCGTTTTGCTTTAGTAAATACTTCCTCAGACCCTGGACCTGATTAGACTCGATGCCCTGCAGTATGGAAACATGCCCTTAGGCCCAACAAGTCCAAACCGACCCTCCGAAGGGTTACCCACCCAGACCCATTTCGCCCCGACTAATGTACCAAACACGACGGGACAATTTCCCCATGGCCAATCCCACCCTAACCTGCACATCCCTGGGCACTACAGGACAATTTCCCCACGGCCAATCCCTCCCTAACCTGCACATCCCTGGGCACTACGGGACAATTTCCCCACGGCCAATCCACCCTAACCTGCACATCCCTGGGCACGACGGGACAATTTCCCACGGCCAATCCACCCTAACCTGCACATCCCTGGGCACTACGGGACAATTTCCCCACGGCCAATCCACCCTAACCTGCACATCCCTGTGCACTACGGGACAATTTCCCCACGGCCAATCCCACCCTAACCCGCACATCCCTGGGCACTACGGGACAATTTCCCCACGGCCAACCCACCCTAACCTGCACATCCCTGGGCACTACGGGACAATTTCCCACGGCCAATCCCCCCTAACCTGCACATCCCTGGGCACTACGGGACAATTTCCCCACGGCCAATCCCACCCTAACCTGCACATCCCTGGGCACTACGGGACAATTTCCCCACGGCCAATCCCCCCTAACCTGCACATCCCTGGGCACTACGGGACAATTTCCCCACGGCCAATCCACCCTAACCTGCACATCCCTGGGCACTACGGGACAATTTCCCCACGGCCAACCCACCCTAACCTGCACATCCCTGGGCACCACGGGACAATTTCCCCACGGCCAACCCACCCTAACCTTGTTATCTTTGGACTGTGGGAGGAAACCTGAGCACCCGGAGGAAACCCACGCAGACACGGGGAGAATGTGCAAACTCCACACAGACAGTCGCCCGAGGCTGGAGTCGAACCTGGGTCCCTGGCGCTGAGAGGCAGCAGTGCTAACCACTGAGCCACCGTGCGGCAACCTGCAACCTGTCTTTAAACAAACAGAAACTGGGAATAAAAAAACCTCTTTGAGCAAAAAAATTCAGCATCGAGAAAATGCAGAAGCGAAGGTTGTGGGCGAGGAGTAGAGGCAGAGAGTAGCTCACACCTGGAGGGTAACCTTCAGGCTCCAGGGATGGTGTGGGGTCGGGATAATCACACGGCAATGACTACAGTGTGGAGGATGCTAAAGGTGCAATGTTGGGAGGGGTATGTGTGGCATTAACTATCAATAACCATGTAACTGCCAGGGGTGAAACCGAAATCACAGTGAACCCCTCACAAACTCCCTCTGCTGGGAAACCGAAGACTGATCAAGGTTTTCGTTTGGAATCCAGGGGAGAGGGTGATTATCGTACTCTCACTATCAGAAATGTTGCAGTCATGTATCCTACACTTGGGGACATCCCGGATGTCAGCACACCCTGTCCTGGGACTCTTTCATTTCAAAATTTAAAAAAAACCCCACACAACAACAGGTTAGATTCCAACAGGTTTATTTGGAAGCACTAGCTTTCGGAGGGTTTTCAATTGCAACTACCCGATCAATGGGCAGCGCTCTGAAAGCTAGTGCTTCCAAATAAACCTGTGGGACTATAACCTTGTGTTTGTGATTTTTAACTTTGTATACCCCAGTCCAACACCGGCATCTCCAAATCATTACTTCATTTCAAAAGGTTGCTTTATTCATAAAAAAAGTATTACATACGCACATAGTCACTGGAGCAGTTTGGTTTCACACATCATCTGGAGAGCACATAGCCCAAGGCATTTCTTAATTGTTTCTCACTTGGCCGTACAAGCGCCAGGAGGGCCTGATCATTGAACAGATCCTTGCTGTAGTTGGGCAGAAAGACCTGGGTGGGCGGCCCGGTGGCACAGTGGTTAGCACTGCTGCCTCACAGCACCAGAGACCCGGGTTCAATTCCCGCCTCAGGCAACTCTCTGTGTGGAGTTTGCACATTCTCTCCGTGTCTGCGTGGGTTTCCTCCGGGTGCTCCGGTTTCCTCCCACAGTCCAAAAGATGTGCAGGGTCAGGTGAATTGGCCATACTAAATTGCCCATAGTGTTAGGTGAAGGGGTAAATGTAGGGGAATGGGTCTGGGTGGGTTGCGCTTCATAGGGTCGGTGTGTACTTGTTGGGCCGAAGGGCCTGTTTCCACACTGTAATTAATCCAAAACAAGGTGGTCTTTCCCCATTGCGCCTTGGCAGCGGCTGACCCACGACTTAGTGCCTCCCTAAGAACGTAGCCCTGCCCCGAGCAATGCACAAACTGGTGTCATGTGTTCAGGGTCAACCCCTCACTCTGGAAGACCAACAGGACAGACCAAAGAGCTTTTTACCACTCAGTTACTGGATGCACTAAATATGTTTTGCACATTCTGCCCGTGTCGGCGGGGGTTTCCTCCCACAGGCCAAAGATTTGCAGGTTCGGGTGAATTGGTCGTGCTAAACTGCCCACAGTGTTCAGGCTTGTGTAGTTTAGGAGCATTAGTTGGGGGTAAATGTTGAATAACAGGATAGAGAATGGGTCTGGGTGGGGTGTTCTTTGGAGGTCAGTCGAGCAGAAGGGCCTGTTTCCACACTGTATGTCATGGCGCGTTTCCCGGGGAAACAGACCTTCGACGACAGAACCCTACCTCACGAAGCTGCTGCAGGTGAACCTCAAACAGAAAAACCAGTCCATTTTCCACCAGACTTGCTGTGCAACGTTATGTTCCAGGAGACGTGTGACAGTCTCTTACCCCCTCCCAGCCCCTCGGTGGGGAGGCAGAGGTTGCGGGTGCACATGCTGGAACCCTTAGCCCGACCCCTGGATCTGCTTGTTGAAAAGTGCTGCTGATTTTGACAGAGATTAATCCAACAAGATCCACGCTCTCCCCTTCTCACGGCTTCCGAAGGACACGAGCTGCTGAGAGCTTCCAGATCGCCTCGTGGCCGAAGGGATTCTCCCTCAAGGAAGATGGTCTCGAACCAACGAGAGCTGACCCATCCTTCCCAAGACTGGGGGAGCTGGTGGAACCCAGTGCGGAGAGACCCTTCTCAACCCAGGGGTCTGCACGCGGCTCGATGTGGCCACACACACTAGTGGGCATCAGGGAGAGAGCGGCATTGGGCATGTTCATCACCCCCTCACCCAGAGCTTTATAAATGGCATTCCTGTACACACGGCCCATCCTACAGCTCCACATGAAGGGGAAGGTGGCTCAGGTCAATGCAATAGCACAGACTCAGGGAATGAGCCAGAACCTGGTCCTCGTATAACAGAGAGCATCTCTCACCCCCTGATGACCGACAGTGGAGAGGGAGGTCGGGGGGGGGGGGGGGTGTGCTTCCAAAGGCTGTGTTTCTACCTTCTCCCAGGGATTTACACACCCCTCACCCCAGTTTCCTCCATCCCCAGCCCCAGCTCCTCCGAACCACATTCCCATCCCCCTTCAGGTAAATCTGTCCCGATAAGGCATGGGTTTGTCACCTTCCCAAGGAACGTGGTTTCCCCCATTCCTCGATTTGCCTTGGCTCCTGAGGAACTGGTCACAGACGCCCAGGGTGTCTGCGCACTGACAGTGACTCCCGGCAGAAAACAGTAACATTATTACGGGGAGGCTGTGACCTGCTGGTCTCCTCTGCCTGAAGTAGTCACCCCTGTCAGACTCACCTCCGTCCTGATGGACTCAGCAAACCGCTCTGTACAACAGACAGACAAGGCTTATTGAATCCTTCACCCTGGGAAAAGTCTTGTCTCTACCCACCCTGTCTATACCTTTCTTGATTTTGTAAACCTCAATCAGGTCCCCCCCTCAGTCTCCTTTTCCCTAATGAAAATAACCTAACATACTGAACCTCTCTTCAGAGCTAGCACTTTCCATACCAGGCAACATCCTCGTAAACCTTCTCTGCACCCTCTCCAAAGTGTCCACATCCTTTTGGTAATGTGGCTACCAGAACTGTACACAGTATTCTAAATGCAACCGAACCAGTGTCTTGTACAATTTTAACATGACTTGCCAGATCTTATGCTCAATACCCCGTCCAATGACGACAAGCATACTTGACCACTCTATCCACCTGTGCAGTAACCTTCAGGTCACAATGAACTCCCAGATGTTTCTGCTGATCAACTTTTTCCCATGGCTCTTCCATTTATAGTTTATTTCTCTCTAGAATTAGACTTCCCTAAATGCATCACCTCACATTTGTCTGATTTGAAATCCATCTGCCACTTCTCCACCCAACTCTCCAGTCTATCTATATCCTCCTGTATCTTTGACAGTCCTTTATGCTTTCTGCTACTCCACCAATCTTCATGTCATCTGCAACCTTGCTGATCATATCAACAGTGCCCTCTTCCAGATCATTTATGTATATTACAAACAACAGCATTCCCAACACTGACCCCTGTGGAACACCACTGGTCACCTTTCTCCAGAAGAAGATGAGACGGAGGAGCAGAGATCATGAATCAACTTTCCTGCCTTTTTTCCATTACCCATGATTCTCTTACTGTTTAAAACTCTGTTTATCTCAACCTTGAAAAGACTTATTGACCCAACAGTCACTTGGAATAAAGAATTCCATAGATTCACTCCTCTCTGAGATACGAAATCCCTCCTCATCTCTGTCCTGTGGGCAGCACGGTGGCACAGTGGTTAGCACTGCTGCCTCACAGCGCCAGAGATCCGGGTTCAATTCCCGCCTCAGGCGACTGACTGTGTGGAGTTTGCACGTTCTCCCTGTGTCTGCGTGGGTTTCCTCCGGGTGCTCCGGTTTCCTCCCACAGTCCAAAGATGTGCAGGTCAGGTGAATTGGCCATGCTAAATTGCCCGTAGTGTTAGGTAAAGGGTAAATGTAGGGGAATGGGTGGGTTGCGCTTCGGAGGGTCGGTGTGGACTTGTTGGGCCGAAGGGCCTGTTTCCACACTGTAATGTAATCTAATCTAATCTAATCTAATCTAAATGTGCGACCACTTATTCTGAAATTCTGAAGAAGGATCACTGGGCCTGGATGTTAACTCTGATTTCTCTCCACAGATGCTGTCTGACCTGCTGAGAGTTTCCAGCAATCTCTGTTTTTTGCTCCTTATTCTGAGATGATGCCCTCCGATCCTGGACTCTTCCTCAAGGTGAAACAACCTCTTCAGAGCTCCCCTGTGGAAGAGTCTTGAAGATTTCAATAAGGGCCTCTCTCATCCTTCTAAATTCCAATGGGTACAGGCCCAACATACTCACTGGTTCCCTGTGAGACAATCCCTTCGTACCAGTATTAGGCTAGAAAACCTTCTCTGCACTGGGGAGACAATGCAGAGTCTGGAGATCAGAGTTGAGAGTGTGTTGCTGGAAAAGCACAGCAGGTCAGACAGCATCTCAGGAGCAGGAAAATCGATGTTTCGGGCTCGAGCCCTTCATCAGGAATGATTCCGAGATGATGCCCTCCGATTCTAGATTCTTTCACAAAGTGTTACAACCTCCCAACATTCCCCATCAGGAATGATTGCTTTTCCAGCAACACACTCTCAACTTCTCTGGATTGCCTCCAACGCGAGTCTGAGTTTCGGTAGATTAGGGGCCCAAAACTGTTCACAGCATTTCAGTTGTGATCTGCTTAGTACCTTGGATAGGTTTAGCAAAACCATTCCTTTTGAAATAAACGCCAACATGCCATTTGCCTTCCCTATTATCTGCTGAATTTGGATCTGAGCTTTTCATAATATATAGACAAGGAAACACAAATCATTTTGTTCTTTAGGGAATGAGTAAAATCAAGATAAATTATTATCATGACAGAAAAACTATTGATAAAGGATTGAAGAAGGAGGCTTTTGTGTTGATGAGGCAAGATGGTACAGATGAGGCGATGGAGAGTTACAGAGCAGCTAGGAAGGATTTAAAGAGAGTTAAGAGCAAAGAGACGACACGGAGCAGTCTTTAGCAAATAGAATAAAGGACAACCCTAAAGCTTTCTATAGGTATGTGAGGAATAAAAGGATGATTCGGGTAGGAATAGGGCCAGTCAAAGACAGAAGTGGGAAGTTGAGTGTGGACCCTGTAGAGATCGGAGAGGTGCTAAACGAACATTTCTCATCGGTGTTCACTCAGGAAAGGGAGAATATTGTAGAGGAGAAGAATGAGGTACGAGACATTAGACTAGAAAGGATCGAGGTTAGTTACACACACGTGTGATCAATTCTAGGAGAAGTGAAAGTGGACAAGTGCCCTGGGCTGGATGCGATGTATCCAAGAATTCTCTGGGAAGTTGGCAGGAGGTAGCTGAGCCTTTGGTTTTGATATTTGATTCGTCATTGTCTACAGGTTTAGTACCAGAGGACTGGAGGATTACAAATGTTGTGCCCTTGTTTAAGAAGGGCAGCAGAGATGACCCAGGTAATTATAGACCAGTAAGCCTTACTTCTGTTGTATGAAAGGTTTTGGAAAGGATTATAAGAAGTAAGATTTATAATCATCTAGCAAGCAACAATTTGATGTCAGATAGTCAACATGGTTTCGTCAAGGGCAGGTCGTGTCTCACAAACCTCATTGAGTTATTTGAGAAGATGACCAAGCATCTAGATGAGGGTAGGGCAATTGACAGGGTATACATGGACTTCAGTAAAGCCTTTGATAAGGTTCCACATGGTAGGTTGTTGGAGAAAATGCAGAGTCATGGAATTGAGGGTGATTTAGCAGTTTGGATTAGAAACTGGCTTTCTGAAAGAAGGCAGCGAGTGATGGTTGATGGAAAATATTCAGCCTAGAGCCCGGTTACTGGTGGTGTGCCACAAGGATCTGTTTTGGGACCACTGCTGTTTGTCATTTTTATAAAAGACTTAGACGCAGGCATAGGTGGATGGATTAGTAAATTTGCAGATGACACTAAAGTCGGTGGAGATATGGACAGTTTGGAAGAATGTTGCAGGGGGAATGTTACGGGTTGCAGAATTGGGCTGAGAGGTGGAAAATGGAGTCCAATGCTAAATGTGAGGTGATGCACTTTGGGAGGAATAACAGCAAGGCAGAGTACTGGGTCAATGGAAAGATTCTTGGTAGTGTGGATGTACAGAGGGATCCTGGAGTCCATGTGTATAGACCCCTGAAAGTTGCCATCCAGGTGGATAGTGCTGTTAAGGAGGCATACGATGTGTTAGACTTCACTTGTAGAGGATTGAATTCCGGAACCGCAATATCATGCTGCAACTATACAAAACCCTGGTGTGGCCACACTTGGAATATTGTGTACAGTTCTGGTCCCCATATGTCAGGAAGGATGTGGAAGCTTTCGAAAAGGTGCCGAGGAGATTTACCAGGATGTTGCCTGGTCTGGAAGGAAGGTCTTATGAGGAAAGGCTGAGAGACTTGGGCCTGTTCTCATTGGAAAGAAGGCGGCTAAGGGGGATTTGATAGAGACATACAAGATGATCAGAGGATTAGATCGGGTAGACAGTGAATGTCTTTTTCCTAGGATGATGACGTCAGCTTGTACAAGAGGGGCATAACTACAAATTGAGGGGTGATAGATTTAAGACAGATGTCAGAGGCAGGTTCTTCCGCAGAGTGGTAAGGGCGTAGAATGCCCTACCTGCTCATATAGTCAACTCAGCCACATGAGGGAGATTTAATCAATCCTTAGATAAGCACATAGATGATTTGGGGATAGTGTTGGCTGAGAATAGTTCACAGGTCGCCGCAACATAGAGCGCCGAAGGGCCTGTTCTGTGCTGTGTTGTTCTATGTTCTATGTTCTAAAGACATTGCAGAATACATGTTTTATATCGATTTGAGTTAGAGGACAAGACATCAGTTTAACATCTCCCTTGAACCACAATAGCTCCTCCATTGGGAGTGTCAGATTGGATTACAAACTCCTGAACTTGTGTGGGGCTTGGAATCATAGCATTCGGAGGTAAGAATGCTTCTAAATGAGTCACACTGAATAAGCACCAGATGGAAGATAATTCTGAAGGACACGTAAGGGTAACAGGCAAATCAATAGAGGAGTATTTTCTGGTTATAGTCCAACAGGCTTCATAGGAAGCACTAGCTTTTGGAGCGCTGCTCCTTCATCAGATGGTCATCCTCCGAAAGCGAGAGCTTCCAAATGAACCTGGTAAACTATAGCCTGGTGTTGTGTGATTTTTAACTTTGTCCACTCCAGTCAAACACTGGCATCTCCAATTCAGGAGTATTTTGTCATTGTCAAACCGTGCTTGCTGGTGAACAGTCACTTCTTTCATCTACATGGTAACCGGACCATGTCATAGACCCCCACAGATCTTCTCTCAGTCCCCCACCTGATACTGCTGCTGACCCCAAGATGACGTGAGAATATCTTCGGACTTGGGAGAATTTCCTATACATCAATTTAATGAGTTGAAATATAAAACACATGATCTGCCAGGGAGATACTGAAAGGCATGTCGACAAACTCATTTTGAATGGAAATTTACAGAGCAGATCCTTTCACTTCTAGTGAAGAAATGAGTGAGGGAGAGAGGGGGAAATAGCCGACATTCCATGAGTAGAGCATGGATTTTGATATCATAGCAGCCACAGAATCCTGGAAAGGGTCCAAAGTAAGTTGATGATGAGAAACAGAATTAATAGCAAGCAGCTTTCTCTACACTGTTCCTTTATAGTATAACTAAGGTATTGAAATAATTCTCTTTTCTTCATATTTCCCTGTCCCCGTGAATGCCCCACTACCACCCCCACCTCTCCAGTGTAAATATCTGATGCCCATCCTTCACTGGTAAGATCACGCAGTGAGTGCGTGCATTGGGTGCAGATGGACATATCAGTGGTTAACCAGCCCAGGCCACGGTTTAGAAGGGAGGACAAAACTGGTGTCCTGTTTGCTAATAAACCCTCAACCAACATCGGATCATTGTCGCGCTGCCTTCTCTCTGGGGGTTGGCTGTGTATAAATATGTGGTCAATCTTTACTATGAACTAATTTGCCGGTTTTCAAAATTATTGAAGTCAGATTAAGGTGGAAATTGTACTTATAGAACTCCTACAGCGTGGAAGCAGGCCATTCGGCCCATTGAGTCCATACCGACCCCTTGAAAAGCATCCCATCCAGGCTCACACCCCTAACCTATCCCTGTAATCCTGCATTTCCCATGCTTCATCTAACTCCCCTGCACATCCCTGGATAGACAGGCAATATAGTAGCATGGCCAATCGACTGAGCCGACACATTTTTGTATTGTGTGAGGAAACCAGAGCCCCCAGGGGAAACAGGGACATAGGGAGAATGTGCATACTCCACAAAGACAGTCACCCGAGGGTGGAATCGAACCCTAAGGTAGCAGTGCTGACCACTGGCCCATTGTACTGCCCATACCTGTCCAGAGATGAGGCCCGGCCCAGATTCAAGCCCAGATTTCGCTCTGAACGATGAGGATCCACCAACCAGAAAGCATAGAAATCAGCAGCAGGAGTAGACAATTCAGCTCTTTGAGCCTGATCCACCATTCAATAAGATCAGAGCTGAGGATTCATCTCTACACCATGTTCACACTTTCTCCCTTCTACTCTTTGATCCTTTCAGCCCAAAGAGCTGTATATAACTTCTTCCTGAAAATATTCAATGGTTTGACCTCAACCACTTTCTGTGGCATAGAGTCCCACAGACTCCCCACGTTTTAGTGAAGAAATTTCTCCTTGTTTTGATCCTCATTCGTCCACCTCATATCCTTAACCTGTGATCCCTGCTTCTGGACTTTCCAGTCACTGAAAGCATTTTTCATGCCTGGGTCTCGTCCTGTTGGCCATCAATGGATGACTGTGAGATCTCCCTCAATCCGCTATAGACGGTCTCTCTTTGTACATCCGTTTTCTGTCCCAGGAATTAACCTAGTAAACCTTTGTTCCACTTCCTCCTTAGCTAGAGCATCCTTCCTCACAATAAGGAAATTGAAATTGCACAAGCCAGATGCTGCCTTACCAAGGCCTGGCTTCAAACTGGGGCCCAGCCATCACTTAACGAAAGACTTACTGGAACCGGCTGCACCTCCACAAACTGCTCACCATTTTAATCGACTTAATATTAGCTTCATCAGAGCAGGCTCTTAGGAAAATATCCGATAGGGAGTGGAGGGACGGTGGGTGATTATGGCCTGCCCCAGCTGTTAGGAACACTAGAGATGGCATTCCTCATCGCTCCTGTTTGTTGGGAAGGAAAGTAAGTGAAGGAAAACTCATCTTCCATTAACTGCTGCTGAAGGTTCCTGAAGAAAACGGTCAACTGCGTTATATAAAAAAAGAGTCTGTCTTTTGGGGAAGGGAATATATGGCAGTGTGCCGATTACAACTGCTTAAGTGCTTTTGCTTTGTAAGCTGCTTTTAGCTTAAGAAGACGCATTAAACAAGAGTGAACGTCCTACTTTTACATTTTTGAAGACAGAAGTTGAAAATTGAAGATGTTAGAAACCTCTGTTCTATTTCAGAAAGCCCAGGATGAAAAATGCAACTGCAACCAATCTTTGCAGACGATTATAAGCTTTTACTTACGGAGTTGCAGATCACAAACATGCATCTCCAAACCCAACAAAGTCAATGGCTTTCTATTTATACGTTGACAAGCGAGCCCAGATTACTGCTCACTACCAGTAGCACATCCATCACAATGACCATCGAACTCATAGCATCCAATTATCTCTCCTCAGTTTTACGGCATTGACACAACATAAGGGTTTGAACAACTCTATAACAGCAGGGGAGAGAGATAAAGCGAGGAGAGGCAAGAGTACCTGAAGGGAAGCTGTAAGAGGAAAGGAGTAGGGAGAAGAGGGCAGTAAGGAGTGGGAAAAAGTGAGGTCTGCAGAAGCTGGAGATCAGAGCTGGAAATGTGTTGCTGGAAAAGCGCAGCAGGTCAGGCAGCATCCAGGGAACAGGAGAATCGACGTTTCGGGCATAAGCCCTTCTTCAGGAAAGGGCTAATGCCCGAGACGTCAATTCTCCTGTTCCCTAGATGCTGCCTGACCTGCTGCGCTTTTCCAGCAACACATTTCCAGTAAGGAGTGGGGCAAGGATGAAAAGAACTGGAAGGAGAGAAGGGCGGAGTCAGGAGGGGATGAGTGAGGAGAATAGGAATGGGGAGGAGAGGAGTTGAGAGGAGGGAAAGACTGAGGAAGACACAAAAGTAGTTGAAAGCGGAGCAGAGCAAAAGATCCAGGGAAAGGAATGAAAAGATTAGAGTTTTTTTCTGAGTGAGTCGCTCTGCTCTGGCAGTCACTGGCTGGAACAGTGAAGAGACGCCTCTCATTGGCTGGTTGTGATCTAGAATGTTCTGCCTGAAAGGCTGGTGGAAACTGATTTAATAGAAACATTCAAAAGGGAATTAAATAAATCCACAATGTGGAACATTTGCAGGGCAAAGGGAAGGAATGAAGCGTCAAATTGATTGGTTGATTCTGTCAGACAGTTGGTAGAGACCCAATGAGCTGAAATGCCTCATTTTACACTATTTCATTCTGGGAAAGTGATTTATTCCATCGTCAGTGCTTACAGAGCCACTAACTCATTAAAGAAATATGTGCTTTGAGGATTTTCTGTTACTTTATCGTACAAGACATTTCAGTGTGGATAGAGCTGAGAAATTCTAAGGGTAAAAAGACCCTCTTGGGAGTTATCTACAGGCCCCCAAACAGTAGTCTGGATGTTGGATGTAAGTTGAATCAGGAGCAGAAATCGGCCTGTCACAAAGATATTACTACAGTTGTTCGGGGGGGTTTCAACATGCAGATAGACTGGGAGAATCAGGATAGTATTGGACCTCAAGAAAGAGACTTTGTGGAGTGCCTCTGAGATGGATTCTTAGAACAGCTGGTGCTGGAGCCTACCAGGGAGAAGGCAATTCTGGATCTGGTATTGTGCAACGAACCAGAATTGATCAGGGACCTCGAAGTGAAGGAGCCATTGGGAAGTAGTGACCATAATCTTCAATCTGCAATTTGAGAGGGAGAGGGTACAATCGGTAGTGACAATATTTCTGTTGAATAAAGGGAACTATGGAGCTATGAGGGAGGAGCTGGCCAAAGTTCAATGGTGCAATACCTTAGCAGGGATGGCAGTGGAGGAACAATGGCAGATATTTCTGTGTATAATGCAGAAGATGCAGGATCAGTTCATTCCTAAAAGGAAGAAAGATCCCAGGAGGAGGCATGGGTGGCCGTGGCTGACGAGGGAAGTTAAGAAACATATTAAGTTAAAAGAGAAAAAGTATAACATAGCAAAGATGAGTGGGAAAACGGAGGACTGGGAAGCTTTTAAAGAACAACAGAGGATTACTAAGAAGGAAATACGCAGAGGAAAAATGAGGTACGAAGGTAAACTGGCGAATAATATAAAGGACGATAGTAAGAGCTTTTTTAGGTATGTGAAAGGCAAAAAGATGGTTAGGACTAAAATTGGGCACTTGAAGACAGAAACAGGGGAATATATTACGGGGAACAAAGAAATGGCAGAAGAATTAAATGGGTACTTCAGATCTGTGTTCACTGGGGAAGACACAAGCAATCTCCCAGAGGTAACAGTGGCTGAAGGACCTGAACTTAAGGGAATTTATATTTGCCAGGAATTGGTGTTGGAGAGACTGTTAGGTCTGAAGGTTGATAAGTCTCCGGGGCCTGATGGTCTGCATCCCAGGGTTCTGAAGGAGGTGGCTCGAGAAATCGTGGATGTGTTGGTAATTATTTTCCAGAGTTCAATAGATTCGGGGTCGGTTCCTGAGGATTGGAGGGTGGCTAATGTTATACCACTTTTTAAGAAAGGTGGGCGAGAGAGAAAGCAGGAAATTATAGACCAGTTAGTCTGACCTCAGTGGTGGGAAAGATGCTGGAGTCTATTATAAAGGATGAAATTACGGCACATCTGGATAGCAGTAACAGGATAAGTCAGAGTCAGGATGGATTTATGAAGGGGAAATCATGCTTGACTAATCTTCTGGAATTTTTTGAGGATGTAACTCTGAAGATGGATGAGAGAGATCCAGTAGATGCAGTGTACCTGGACTTTCAGAAAGCTTTTGATAAAGTCCCACACAGGAGGTTAGTGAGTAAAATTAGGGCACATGGTATTGGGGGAAAAGTACTAACTTGGATTGAAAGTTGATTGGCTGACAGGAAACAAGAGTAGTGATAAACAGCTCCATTTCGGAATGGCAGGCAGTGACCAGTGGGGTACCGCAGGGATCAGTGCTGGGACCGCAGCTTTTTACAATATATATTAATGATATAGAAGATGGTATCAGCATTAGCAGATTATACTAAGCTGGGTGGCAGGGTAAAAAGTGATGAGGATATTAGGAGATTACAGGGTGACCTGGACAGGTTAGATGAGTGGGCAGATGCATGGTAGATGCAGTTTAATGTGGATAAATGTATGGTTATCCACTTTGGTAGCAAGTACAGGAAGGCAGATTACTACCTAAATGGAATCAATTTAGGTAAAGGGGCAGTACAGAGAGATCTGGGTGTTCTTGTACACCAGTCAATGAAGGTAAGCATGCAGGTACAGCAGGTAGTGAAGAAGGCTAATAGCATGCTGGCCTTCATAACAAGAGGGATAGAGTATAGAAGCAAAGAGGTTCTTCTGCAGCTGTACTGGGCCCTGGTGAGACCACACCTGGAGTACTGTGTGCAGTTCTGGTCTCCAAATTTGAGGAAAGACATTCTGGCTATTGAGGGAATGCAGCGTAGGTTCACGAGGTCAATTCCTGGAATGTCGGGACTATCTTACGCTGAAATATTGGAGCGACTGGGCTTGTATACCCTTGAGTTTAGAAGACTGAGAGGGGATCTGATTGAGACGTATAAGATTATTAAAGGATTGGACACTCTGGAGGCAGAAAACATGTTTCCGCTGATGGGTGAGTCCCGTACCAGAGGACACAGCTTAAAAATAAGGGGTAGGCTATTTAGGACAGAGACGAGGAGAAACGCCTTCACCCAGAGAGTGGTGGGTGTGGGGAATGCTCTGCCACAGAAGGCAGTGGAGGCCCAGTCTCTGGATTCGTTTAAGAAAGAGTTGGATTGAGCTGTCAAGGATAGTGGAATCAAGGGTTATGGAGATAAGGCAGGGGCAGGATACTGATTAAGGATGATCAGCCATGATCATAATGAATGGTGGTGCAGGCTCGAAGGGCAGAATGGCCTACTCCTGCACCTATTGTCTATTGTCTAAGATGCTTCAAAGGTGAATTCGAGAAATACTTGGAAGCCAAATAATGGCAGCTCCATGCCAGGAATTGGGATTCATTGGATAGCCCTGTCAAAGAGACAGCACTGGTTTAATGGGGTGAATGGCTTCTTCCAGTAGTGTACCTATGAGGAGAGAATGATAAAGAGAAGCTGCAAGGAAAGCCCTAGAGGTAATATTGCATGACTTGCTATGATCAGTATCACAGAAGATTTATGGACTTGTCTGCTAATGTCCCAACTCTCCCTCAATGAACAGCGTTCACTGCCCCTTGCTACAGTCTGAATCATGGGGATGCACTATCTGATGCAACAGTGGTCTGGTCAACTCCTGATGGAGCAGCATCCTTCCTACTGCATTAACCACATGAGGGTCTCCTACATCAACCCCCACTCCTCGCTAATGTCAAACAGAAGGACTAGGAGCGGACGGCCAAGTCAACTTGATCACCCCTTAGCCCTGTGAGACCATTAAAACAAAATCAAAGCCATTCTAGTAGAAACCACAAGACTAAGGTCACACATTCAGACATTTTGTTAAGTCACATTCCGAGGGTATCAGATCATTGTCCCAGTCTAATAATCTTCAGTATTGCTTAACTGCAATACTATAGCTGTCTGCATTGTTATTGAGCCTGACTCTAACTGCAAGGAAAACATGGCCCAGGAACTGTGTAACTAGTGCAGTGATCGACAAACAGTAGGGAGCTTTGTGGTTGCAAAGCTACAGTGACAGAAAGAAAATTCACAGCTAGTTATTCTGTGCACAGGGGTGGCACTGATTCAGAATACTCTTGTGCATCTGTTTCGAAACAGGAATTATTCCACAGGAGGTGACAGAGCGAGTAAGGTAGATATACCATACTCAATCCCCATTGGTTTAATCGGGATCTGAGCGTCTATTGGGAAACTGAGATGAAGAGAATTGCAAGGTCATTGTCAGTCATTGGATGCGAATGGGCTCAATGTCTCTGAAGCAGACAATTTGTGCTTAGCCAATATTGGATGGCAGGCAAGAAGTGTGACAAATTAACAAAATGGAGAGATCTCACAGTGGTGCGATCAAACTGACCATGTGATTTAAAAAAAAAACAAAAACAACAGCTGATGCTGTAAATCATAAACGAAAACAGAAATTGCAGGAAAAGCTCAGCAGATCTGGCAGCATCTGTGGCCAGAAATCAGAGTTCAGTACAGTTCTGAGGCATAGTCACTCGGCCTGAAATGTTTATTCTGATTTCTCAGTACAAATGCTGCCAGATCTGCTGAGCTTTTCCAGCAATTTCTGCTTGTGTGGGGCATGTGAACTTGGTTTTGAGTGCTATTGTTGGGAATAACAGAGAGAGAATCAGAAGGAGACAGATATAAAACAATTCCCCAAGGAGCCAGCAAAGGAAAGAGATCTCACGGCTTAGGACAGCAGTGGGGGGAAAGTGGGGAAACGGTCGTGGTGGAGGGATGGTTTCCCTGAGTAACTGCAGACCAATGAGCCTGACATCAATGGTGGGAAAGTTGCTGCAGGAGGTACTGAGGGATAAAACCTATTTATATTTAGAAAAGAATGGGCTTATCAGTGATAGGCGACATGGTTTTGTGCTGGGGAGATCGTGTCTTACCAACTTAATAGAGTTCTTTGAGGAAGTGACCAAGTTGATAGATGAAGGAAGGGCTGTTGATGTCATATATATGGACATTAGTAAGGTATTTGATAAGGTTCCCCATGGTAAACTAATGGAGAAAGTTAAGTCACAGAGTGTTCTAGCTAGGTGGATAAAGAACTGGTTGAGCAATGGGAGACAGAGAGTAGTAGTTGAAGGGAGTTTCTCGAAATGGAGAAAGGTGACCAGTGGTGTTCCACAGGGGTCAGTGTTGGGAATGCTGTTGTTTGTAATATACATAAATGATCTGGAAGAGGGCACTGTTGGTATGATCAGCATGTTTGCAGATGACATGAAGATTGGTGGAGTAGCAGAAAGCATAAAGGACTATCAAAAATACAGGAGAGTTATAGGTCGACCGGAGAGTTGGGCAGAGAAATGGCAGATGGAGTTCAATCCGGGCAAATGTGAAGTGATGCATTTTGGGAAGTCTAATTTTATAGCGAATTATACAGTAAACGGAAGAGCCTTGGGAAACGTTGATGGGCAGAGAGATCTGGGAGTGCAGGTCCGTTGTACCCTGAAGGTCACTGCACAGGTGGATAGAGTGGTCAAGTATGCTTGTCGTCATTGGACGGGGTATTGAGCATAAGATCTGGCAAGTCATGTTAAAATTGTACAAGACACTGGTTCGGTTGCATTTAGAATACTGTGTACAGTTCTGGTAGCCACATTACCAAAAGGATGTGGACACTTTGGAGAGGGTGCAGAGAAGGTTTACGAGGATGTTGCCTGGTATGGAAAGTGCTAGCTCTGAAGAGAGGTTCAGTATGTTAGGTTATTTTCATTAGGGAAAAGGAGACTGAGGGGGGGACCTGATTAAGGACGACTAAATCATGAAAGGTATAGACCCAGGTAGATAGAGATAAGCTTTTTCCCAAGGGGAGGAATTCAATAACAAGGGGTCACGCTTTAAAGGTGAGAGGTGGAAAGTTTAAGGGGGATACACACGGCAAGTACTTCACACAGAGGGTGGTGGGCATTGGAACGCGTTGCCAGCTGAGATGGTACAGGCAGGCACAGTAGGTTGGGAGCAGAGGGATACAGGTGCTTAGGAATTGACCAACAGGTTTAGACAGTACATTTGGATCAGCTCAGGCTTGGAGGGCCGAAGGGCCTGTTCCTGGGCTGTAGATCTTCTTTGTTCTTTGTCTTTGTTCAAAAGTTCCCAATTTCAGGATTCCAGATGGATACTCTGAAATTGTCAAGTTATTGAGTGAGAAGGAACAAACTGCCTCCCCCTTCTTTACTCAGCCACTGTCTGAGCTTCTCACAACAAGGTGCATTGTAAAGGGATGTCTTCCCCAGCCCAAATGCATTTCTGCTTTAAAGGAAGCCAGGCCTTCTTCAATTAAAGAGGAAGCAAGTTTTCAAAGTTTGTGAGAAGCAAGTTTATTTGCTCTTAAAATGGACGCATTGAATGTTTTCTGCGATTAAAAATGTTACTTTCTCTCAGGAAGGACATTTGGAACAACAGCTGCTTGTTTTTAGTTTGCAATTCTAAGATATCAAACAAGCCTGGGCATGTCTCTAGCGGGTAGGGATTTGGAAGCTGAACGCAGCGATTGTGTAGTGATTAAAATAGGACATGGGCAAGAACTCAAGAGGGCCAGAAACAGATTGCACTCAGAGGCAGATATCAGAAACAGATTGCACTCAGAGGCAGATATCAGAAACAGATTGCACTCAGAGGCAGATATCAGAAACAGATTGCACTCAGAGGCAGATATCAGGGCAGAAGGATGTGAACTTTAAGGTGATGGTGTTGCTGGAGAGGTATCCAGTGTAGCTTCCGAAGATTTGGACAGGTAAGTCTCGAGTGAGTTACTGAAGGTGGAAGCTGTAAGGCTGGCTCAGAGTGCAGGATAATCCGGTGGTAATAAAGGTGTGGATGATGATTCTAGTCAAGGCGCTGCCCGCCAGGCTTTGGTGCAAATATCAAGGCATTGTGAGAATACGTGGGACCAAACTATCTTTCAAACAGGACACCAATGTTGCTGACTGTGGAGATATGCCTGAGAGAAATGCTGATGGGGGAGGCGGAGATCTGGTATATATTTATTGGCAAGGAAATCCACCAAAAGCATTGATTTCAGTCATTCCATCCTTAGGCCTATAGAGCCATAGAATTATACAGCACAAACCAGATCCTTTGGTCTAATTGGTCAATGTTGATGAGCTATCCTAAAGTGATCTAGTCCCATTTGCTCTGTCTAAACTCTTTCTATTCATGTTCCTATCCAGATGTCTTTTAATTGTTGTCATTATGCCACTTTCTCTGATAGCTTATTCCATGCACACACCACCCCCTGCACAAATAGGTCCCTTATAATTTTGGACTCCCTTACCCTGCCAAAAAGACTATTCACCTTATCCATGACCCTCATGATTTTATAAACCTATGTTTATTAGGAAGAAATTGCAGCTCATCCAGGGTGGGGTATCAGATAAACACTGACACATCAGAGGCAGTTGATACATACAGAGTGATGACAAGCTGATGAGGTTTGGTCTGTTCATGTAGATACCGCCTTGTAGCTGATCCCTGCCTCTGGGCCAGACCCTGTAGGCATTGTTGGTCACAGAATTTGTGCAGGTTGCACAGCCAGGCACGTTGATGGTGAACCTGTAAATGCTTCCAACTTGCCTGACGGCAGGGGTAAAGTGGACAAGTTTTCTGGTCATCAATCAAGTAGTAAGCAATAACAAATCACTGTAATACTCTGCCCACAGGGGGTGGGCCAATACAATCAAACTCTCTGAGATGAGAATGGGAGTACAGACAGACGGTATTCATGCAGATCCTCAGATTCTAATGGATGAAGTGAGAGTGAAACCAGAGGAGAGCAGTTACACTCAGTAAAGCAATGGGGGAGGGCAAAAACCACACACAGGTCAAGAAGGGAGAGACAGTTGGTTTATCTTTGTCACAGTCATGGAACATCATCAGTGACATTGATAAGGTCTGTTCCTGTAAAGCAGCGGTGGGGAAAATATCAGATTGAAGAGATTCAAACTTATGACCTTAGGAGCAGCATGAGGCCAGTCAGCCCATCAAATCTGCTCCACCATTCAATGAGATAACAGCAGATTTGATAATCCTGAACTCCAATTTCCTCCATTTTCCCCATTACCTTGATTCCCTCATTAAAAGTCTGCCGATCCCAGCCTTGAATATATCTATAATATGGAGCATTACAGCGCAGTACAGGCCCTGCTGCCCTCGATGCTGCACCGACCTGTGAAACCAGTCTGAAGCCCATCTAACCTACACTATTCCATTAGTGAGTTTTGAGAAGATTTGTAGCTCAGGTTGAGGTTTTGGATGTAGGTTTGTTCGCTGAGCTGGAAGGTTCATTTCCGACGTTTCGTTACCCTACTAGGTAACATCTTCAGTGGGCCTCAGGCAAAGCAATGCTGAGAATTCCTGAGTTTTATTTATATGTTCGGGTTTCTTTGGGTTAGTGATATCATTTCCTGTGTGGATGTTATTTCCAGTGGTGAAGTCACTTCCTGTGCCTTTTCTCAGGGGGTTACACATCGAGTTAGACCCCAACTACCACCCCCTGAGTGAGAGTGTATTGCTTCTTTTGCCAAGGGTAGAAATGTCAATTGCTAGGGGATATGGGTTCAAGGTTAAAGTAGGAAAGTTTAAGAGAAGCAAGTTTTGTTTTACCCAGGGGGCGGTAAGTACCTCGAATGCACGGCCAGAGGAGGTGATGAAATGTTTTAGAGACAGATTGACAGATGCATAAACAAGCAGGACCCAGACTTTGCAGAGCCAAAAGCTTTTTATGTTTGAAAGGAATCATGCATTAGCGTATTCTTCGTGGGACATGATCAAATGCATCGAAGGTCATTATGGAAAGCTGGGGATGAAATAATGGGGACCCTAGCAGAGATATTTCTAACATCGATAGCCATGTGGTGAGATTTTCGGAAAACTGGAGGGTGGCTAATGTTATGCCATCATTGAAGAAAACCTTCAAGGAAAAGCCAAGGAGCTACAATCTGTGAGTTTAACATCAGTGGGAGGTAAGTTGTTAGAGGGAATTCTACAAATCGGGATCTGCATGCATTTGGAAAGCCCAGAACTGATCAGGATAGACAGCTTGGCTTTGTGCATGAGTGATCGTGTGCCTCAGTGATTGAGGTTTCTTGTAGATGTGACCAAGAAGATTGATGAAGGCAGAAGGGAAGACATTGTCTAATTGGAATTTAGCAAGGGCTTTGACAAGTCTTCCCATATTAGAATAGCTAGTAGGATTAGATCGCATGGAATCCAGGGAGAGGTTGCTAAGTGGGCACAACATTAGTTTGAGAGTATGGACCGAGGTTGATGGCGGAGGGTTGTCATTCAGACTGGAGGCTTGTGAATAACAGTGTGCTGCAAGGATTGGTGCTGGGTCCCCTGCTGTTTGTCATTTATATAAGCAATTTGAATGGGAGTATAGGAGACATGGTTTGTAAGTTTGCAGAAAACACCAAAACTGATGTTATTTGGGGCATTAAAGACCGTTATCTAAGAGTACAACAGGGTTTTGGGAACGGAGGGCCTAGGCTTTGTGTCTTTGCTCTGCATCAAAACCTAATTTCACGCATTTTTTTCCCGGTTTTTTTTCTTTCCCACATATTAATTAGGATAAGCGTGGAAATTATTACCTAATTTTGCTTGCTCACCTGACTGTCGCGAACAGCTACAATGTCAAAGCTAATGATCTCTCCAGAGACCAAACTGCGTTATAAATGGCGATGGCCCCAAAATCAGAGCAGCGAGCACATCAGTGCGTCAATTTTCACCAAAGATGCACGCACCAGGGAAAGGTCTGATCTTCGCTATTTATTACACAGCTCTGGCAGTGTTCGGAATTCCAGGTAAACCTGAGGACATTTAATGACGGGAATATGAATGGTTCAATGAGTCTGCAGTGAATAGCTACTTATGCAACGCATGGAGGTATTTCTTCCCCTTAGACTCATTCTCATTGTTCAGTTAAATTGCTGCCTCATTAATTTCACTATTCTCATTATGTGCGACTGTAACATGGAGTTAAAGTATTGTTTGAAATTGAGATGTTCTGTTTATTGACTGCGAAAGTCATCTTTTTGTTTAATTTCTGCTCCAGCATCTTTTTAATGCGTCAGTATTCCCATTCGGTGCTCTGCTCAATGGCTTCACACCCTTTTACATCCCACTTCTCCAACCAATTCCCATCTGCTTTCAAATCGGATTCATTTCATTCGAGATCACGACATGGATCAAGGGGCGTTTCTGAGAGTGGAAAATGAAATTGCATTCGAATGCAGGATGTTATAAACAATAAAATGACAACATTTGGAGATGACAGTGAACAATGTGATGGAAAGCCTTGGACTGCCATTGTGAGAGGGAAGCGAGCCAGGGTTATTTACTTTGAAATTTTGCTTCACTTCCAACTGAGTTGGCTCACCATAATTTCAAAATCTGTCGATTGCCCGTTTTCATTGTTTTTCTTAATACACAGAACGGATCCCTCAAATTATTATTATTAATCATCATTAAGAAAAAAAAAACCTCGGTTTCCGTAATTAATTTTTCGTTATGCTCTAAAATATCTCTGGCAGATAGCCATAATAATTTTTTTCCTGTATCATGCGTGGTAACTGCCAGAATTGAAGTTCATTGTCCTACTGTACTTCATTGTTGGTCACGGTGTGTGCCCAGGCTCAAAACAGGACTCAATCTCTACGTCCTTTATCTCGCTGCTCTGAGGGACTGAGGGTTAGATCTGTCCACCGTCTGAAATGAGGTTAAAGAAATTTGTCTTTTATAATTAATGACACAAAATCTTCGCTAACGCTTCATAATCATTGTCAAGAGTGCTAACTCTCATTTTGTTTTTCTCAAACAAGACCAAGCTGCCGGTGTTCCCCTTTCAGTCCGTCTGTCCTCTGTGTCCATTGTATCCAACTCCAGGTTCACAGTAAAATAAAACTGCAAATACTTCATGACCAGTCCCTGCATTTAACCATTTTGCGCTACAGCACGCTACCTGTCCATGTTTGTATGTAGATTGCATGCCTTGTGTTCTTACAACTGCAATATAATTACTTACCGTTCCTCAATTCTGTATTATGACAATTTGCTGATTGATTATGTTTTAAAATAAGAGCACCATTGTGCTACTGAGACTTTATAAAGCTCTGGTTAGGCCCCATTTGGAGTACTGGGTCCAATTTTGGGCCCCACACCTCAGGAAGGACATACTGGCACTGGAGCGTGTCCAGCGGAGATTCACACGGATGATCCCTGGAATGGTAGGTCTAACATACGAGGAACAGCTGAGGATCCTGGGATTGTACTCATTGGAGTTTAGAAGATTAAGGGGAGATCTAATAGAAACTTACAAGATAATACATGGCTTGGAGAGGGTGGACGCTAGGAAATTGTTTCCGTTAGGCGGGGAAACTAGGACCCGTGGACACAGCCTTAGAATTAGAGGGGGTAAATTCAGAACAGAAATGCGGAGACATTTCTTCAGCCAGAGAGTGGTGGGCCTGTGGAATTCATTGCCACAGAGTGCAGTGGAGGCTGGGACGCTAAATGTCTTCAAGGCAGAAATTGATAAATTCTTGATGTCACAAGGAATTAAGGGCTACGGGGTGAATGCGGGTAAGTGGAGCTGAAATGCCCATCAGCCATGATTAAATGGCGGAGTAGACTCGATGGGCCGAATGGCCTTACTTCCACTCCTATGTTTTATGGTCTTATGGTCTTAAGAATGAGTACATTCACGTTTTGCATTATTATGTATATCGTCAATTATTTTAACATGTTCCTTTTCCTTGTTGATGCCTTGCAGAATTTCCAACCATTAAGCCTCTATGTTACAGATACTTACCATGAATAAACATCTGAAACAGAACATTCCGTTTTCTTCTCTTGGTGTTTGTTGAAGTATAATTTGGAATATCGTAGCTGAAAATGATTAATAATTCCAACAGTTTTGATGTTTGATTAAATGCTTTATTGTTTACAATTTAAGGTTGCTTTAAGAAAGTTAATGTTGTTGGTGTAATTCTGATGTCTCCTTTCCCCTCCTCCTTATCCTCTTTCTCTCTCATTCCCCCCTCCTAGCTAATCTGCTGACCATTGCGACCTTGGCCAGAGGAAAGTGTGGTCTGTCTAAATGTATCACAAGTTATCTGTTATCAATGGCAGTGGCAGACCTCCTTGTCATTATCACTGCTGTGATGCTAAGCCGTCTTCGTGACATTTATTTCCCAGTGAGCTTTCTATCTACCACCCCTGGTTGCACAGCTGTCATTATTCTGAGTCGTGCTTCAAGAGATACGTCTGTGTGGTTAACGGTTGCATTCACCTTTGATCGTACCATAGCTATTTGCTGTCAAAGACTGAAAGTCAGATACTGCACGGAGAAAGTGGCAGCTGTGGTCACAGGAATTGTCTCCGGTCTGTGTGCTTTGAAAACCATACCAATTTACTTCATACATAAACCTCTGTATATCATTAATAATGTACCATGGTACTGCAGCATTAAGGAAATCATCTTTGTGTCAGTTGCATGGAGAATGCTTGACTGGCTAGATCGCATTCTCATCCCTTGTCTCCCATTTCTCTTGATTATTATTTTCAATTCGCTAACAGTCAGACACATTATAGTGGCCAATAGATCACGTGAGAGACTTCGAGCTCACCACAGCGGTACCTGTCAGAGCGACCGAGAAATTGAGAGCCGGCGAAAGTCCATCATTTTATTGTTTGCCATCACGGGTAGTTTCCTCCTGTTGTGGCTGACGTACATTGTAAATTTTGTATATGTGCAGTTTACAAATAATAGCTATTCCTCAGGTTCGAATTCGAACGATTGGAAGTTTATCCTGCAGGAAAGTGGGTATATGCTACAACTCTTAAATACGTGCATCAACACAGTTATCTATGCTGGCGTGCAGACTAAGTTCAGAAAAAAGTTGAAGGATACTATAAAATACCCCTTCAATTTGATCGCTGGATGCTTCACGTAATTAAATAGTTTGTTTCAACAATCACACCTTAGTTTCCATTGAAACAAGGGAGAAACTGAACAATTACTCGGGAAGGGATTGTGAATTGACCCTATACATTCTTGACTTCTTGCACTCATATTTTTCGCCAACTGGAATCGACATTAATAACGACGACATTAACAGATGGGCATTGTGTTCTGTCGTCAACTTATCGACCATTTCCCATTATGCTAAATTCTGAAAAATATATAATTGAATACATTTTGTTGTAAAACTGTGATTGGGACATGCATGAGAAGACGCTCTGATATGATATCTGTATAAACATGATCCTATAAATGGAAGAAACAGAGGTCAAGTTTCCTTGGCACCTTATCCGAAGGAATTGCCTCTGGTTCAATGTTGTCACCATTCTCTCTATCACATCTAGTGCAGGTAACATCCTCCCAGAAATATTGTGACTAAAATTGAGCATGAGGTTTCACAAAACTCTTTAACAATTATCACAGACAATAATTCCACTCTGAGGAAGGTCAGTGGGCCCGAAATGTTAACTTTTCTTTCTTTCCGTGGATGCTGTCAGACCTGTTGAGCTTTCCAGCAATTTCTGTTTTTTGTTTAATTCAAGGAATCTAATTGCCTTTTGACAAAGGTCGAGAATCCAATTAATTGAAAACTACTGGCACATTGACATCGCCTTAAGAAGGTGCTCTTTGCACCTGTCCTTCCCTATCTCACCAAACACATGCTATTTCAGTTCAGCAACTTAACGATATACATTCTCGATCCTATATCATATCCTAAAATAAAATTCAAGCAAACCGTTTAACACCTCCACATATTACGTTCCACCAGAATATGGATAGATTGGAGAGTGGGGCAGAGAAATGCCAGATGAAGTTCAATCCAGGCCAATTCGAGTGATGCATTTTGAACGATCCAATTCAAGAGTGAACTACACGGTAAATGGAGAAGTCCTGGAGAAAGTAGATGCTCAGAGGGATTTGGGTGTTCAGGTCCATTGTACCCTGAGGATGGCCACACAGGTTGACAGAGTGGTCAAGAATCCTTACAACATGCTTTCCTGCATCGGGAGGGATATTGAGTACAGGAGTTGGCAGGTCATGTGAGAGTTGTATAAGATTTCGGTTCGGCCACATTTGGAATACTGCATGCAGTTCTGGTCACCGCATTACCAAAAAGGGTGTGGGTGCTTTGGGGAAGGTGCAGAGGTGGTTCACCAGGACGATGCCTTGTATGAACAGAAGTTGAGTACATTAGGATTCCTTTCATTACAAAAAGGGAGTTTGATGGGGAAGTGATTGAGGTCTACAAAATCATGAGAGGTATAGACAGTGAGGATAACAGGAAGTTTTTTTTTCCCAGAGAGGGGGACTCAATAACTAGGAGACACGAGTTCAAAGTGAGAGGGGAAAAGGTTATGGGTGGTATGTGTAGAAAGTTCTTCACTCAGAGGGTAGTGGGTGCCTGGAATGTGGTATCAATGGACGTAGTAGAGGCGGGAACGATAACATCGTTTAAAATGTATCTGGACAGATAAATGACCTGGCAGGGAGCAGAGGGATACAGATCTTTAGAAGATAGGCAACAGGTTTGGATAGAAGACCTGGAACAGCGCAGGTCGAACGGGCCTATTCCTGTGATGTAATTGTTCCTTGGTTTGACGATTGTTTGTGACTCTTTTTTAGCAATCTCATTTTACTTGAACAATTTCTCTTGAACGATGGAAGCTCTCTTTCTGTTAATCTGTGGCGATGTAACATCAAATTAAAAGAAACTCTATTTCACTTGCCTTCACTTTTTGTTAGTTTACACAATATTCCTTGTTTCCAGGTTCGTCTGTTCAATCTGAGATCATCACTTCATAATGTGCGCCAATCCCCATGTCCCTGACCTAACCGGGCAGACGTCTCCCTGCCGAAAATCTTGTTTTCCAATTGCATTCGTTCATTGTTGAAGTTGTTAAATTATTTATTTGCTCTGACTGATTGTAAAAGCTTGCTTTCCCAATGAAACGTCCCTGTTTCTCTCCCACAATAAAACATTGAATGACGTTTTTGTTTACAATTATTGTTCATGGTTAAAAATTGCGTTTCCAAAATTAATACGAAGCTAATCGCTATGATGGACACCGTTATCAGTCGATCGGTGTTTGCAAGTGATCTGGGTGAATGTGCCGCTGAATCAAAGGAAGGTTTTAAAGTTATCACTGCAAAAGGTGCTTGCACCTGAACATTCCGAATCTCAATCTGTTAGAGCAACCTTTTCCAATTGGACTCTCTCAGTCTATATGGAGATTAAAATGCATTACATTTAGGACCTTGGGCGGGTGGTATCGCTGAATAATGCTGAGACAAACTGTAACACATCAGTGCAGGATAAGACCGTTTGGCCCATCTGCTCTGTTCCACTATTCAATCACTGTTCTCCAACCTTTTCCCACTGACTCATCATGAGACTATCTATTGCTCTTTTAGATGATTCGGATTCCCAAGCCTCCTCGGGTAAGGATTTCCATAGATTCCCCTTCATCTCAGTTCTCAGGGCTCGTCCCTTCAATGTGAGGCTGTGCCCTCGGGTTCTATCCCCTTGTACTTGTGAAAACATCTGTATGTCCACTCTATCCAGGCCTCTCCGTACTCTCTAAGTTTCAGTGAGCTCCCCTAACATCCTTTAAAACTGCACCGAGTTCAGACACAGAGTCCTCAACCATACGACAAGCCATTTATCCCTAATATAGTTCTTATAAAACTTCTTTGCACCCCCCCAGGCCAAAATATTTTATTTATGGAGCCACCACTTTGCCCACTCTCTCAGCGCTTCTAAGTCTTTCTGCATCACCTCTGCAACACCATGTGCCCTCCACACCTACCTTTCTATCATTTGCAAACACTGCAGCTTTGCCCTTAGTTACTTTGTCCAGCTTGGTAATGCGTGACGTGAATAGTTGTGCTCCAAACACTGCTCACTATAGAAAAACACTCGTCAAGGCTGAAAGAAAAGACCACTACTATGTACTCTCGAACTTCTTCTAATTATCCAATCCTCTCTCAATGTCAATTCTCCATCCCTAAACAATGATTCTTACTTGATTTAGAAGTCTCACCGACGACATATTGCTCAAGGCCTCCCTGGAAATCCAAGTTGATTACATTGCGATGATGCTGTCACCTTAAGATGTTATATTGTCCTTTTTGTCTGAAGAGAGTTAAAAATCACACAACACCAGATTCTGGTCCAACCACCTGAGGAAGGAGCAGCGTTCCGAAACCTTGTGCTTCCAAATAATCCTGTTGGACTATAACCTAATGCTGTGTGATTTTTAACTTTGTCCACTCCAGTCGAACACTAGTACCTCCAGGCTTTTTTCTGAAGTGAGATTGCAAGGCAGAGTGAGAGCGATGGAAGTAAGCTGTTTGGGAGGCCTTGGGCTTTTTGTTAAAGTTGGAAGAGAAGCAGCTCTCACGGACCAGGCTTCCTATTTGTTATTCTAATGGTTTTTAGGTTTAGTTTTCACCAGAATTCAGTGAGTGTCACCTAGATTCTCCGAATCTTCCCTGAATTTACTCTATATGTCTTTTCCTTTTGGATTGGAGAGCTCCACGTGAGAATCAGTGTCTCAGTTTGACTTTCTGCCAGGAGGTGTGTATAGGGGGTATGTTACTATAATGGATAACAAATGAGTAATCAACACTGTGTCTATTATTAACTTAAGTTCTTCAATAAAAGTTCTTCAAGACTAAATTCTTATTCCTTTTGTTTGTGTTTTAACTTCAGGGCTTAAATACATTTCATTTAATGTTGAGATGTTTGACCGCTCGGTTTGCATCTGGAACACAGCATTTCACATCTATCTGTACAAATAAAAAGTTAGGGTCGAGGTTGCCTTCTTAAAATGTCTTGGGGGTGGGCGGATGTGGTCGATTACAACATGCAGTAACTCTCCTTTGTCTAACTTGCTTATTATCTCGTCAATGAAATCTCGCAGATTTGTCAGGGATGCACTCCCCTGAATGAAGTCTTGAACACTTCACGTTAGTTTATCATGTCCTTCCCAGCACTCTGAGATCTCTAATTTAGTAATGGTCTCTAAAATCTTGGCAACCACCAATTTAAGGTTAACCAGCCTACAATTTCCTGTCTTCTGCTGCATCCTTCCCCTCTTACTTAATTCATTTGGAATCCTCTAGATCCTTCTGTTACACCAGTGATTCCTGAAAGATCACCACCAAATCCGCCACAACACCTCATCTATCTCCTTCAGAGCCTTCGTGTCCTGTCCATTCGTTCTGAGACCTTTCAGTTTCGCCAGTACCTTCTCGTTAATGACCATCTCACCCACCTCTGTCTCCGAGCCCGTTGGGCTTCAGGAATACTGCTTGTGCCTTCCACCATGGTGACTGTTCATTTCCTCTGTCATTTCCTTGTTCCCCGTTTCTACTTCTGCTGCCTTCTTTCCCACCTGTTTAATTTACACACTCACCTCTCTCTGCTCTCTATCCAAAAAGCTAAATAGCAAAAACCTAGAAGTTTCCTTCACGTACTGCCTTTGGGCGGCACGGTGGCACAGTGGTTAGCACTGCCGCCTCACGGTGGCAGAGACGAGGGGTTCAATTCCTGTCTCTGTCTGTGTAATGTTTGCACATTCTCCCCGCGTCTGCGTGAGCCCCCCCTCCGGGTGCTCCGGTTTCCTCCCACAGATGTGCCCAAAGATGTGCCGGTCAGGTGAATTGGCCACGATAAGTTTCCTGTAATGTTTGGTGTAGGGGAATGGGTCTGGGTGGGTCGGTGTGGACTCGTTGGGCCGAAGGGCCTGTTTCCACACTGTAAGTAATCTAATAACTAGCTAATTTATTCCAAGTTGTCATCTTTGAGCCCTTCCCCTGATTTTTTTCTGTGAATTATTCTTTGCTATTTTTGCAAAGTTTTCCAACTCCGTTGACTTCCCACTAACTTTCATCACGCTGTATGCTTTGCTTTTATTTATTTTCCTGCTGTCCCTTGTCAGCCGCGGTTGTCTTCTCATGTCTTTAGTAACTTGCTTGGGACGAATCTGCTCTCTTTCCAGAATTCTCCCCAGAAACTTACCCCATTGCTCTTTCACTACCTTCCTTATCAACTCCCATTCCAATTAACTCTGGTAAGCTCTTCCCTGAGACGTTCCTCTAACGTCCCCAGTAAAACCGATCCAGCTTCATTCCCGAGAATTAGTGCAGCAGTTCATCATCCCTTGTAGCTCCCCAGTGTTGTGGAGGCTGTATCCTGAGCAAAAAAACATAGTAAATTAAATTGAGTCAAGTGCAAACAGATTGTTGCTTCAACTGGAATGTATGAATGGGGTCTTGAATAACGAGGGTGGAGTAGGTAAACGCGCAAGTTAGGTGTTCCCTGCAATATGCTAAGTGCTCGTGGGGCGATGTGGAAGCAGAGGAGGAGATCGGTGTGTTCCAGGGTGAACGTGTCCCGGGGCATGCAGGTAAGGGACTGGAGGTGTACATGTGTTAGTTGCTGGCATTCCACTAGGTGTTGTCAGAAATAGCACATAGCCGCAGAGTCAGACAGAATATAAACAAGTCCTTCAGCCCACTATGTCTCTGCTGGTCAACAAATATCTAATTGCACTTTTTCCACTTTAATGTGCTTTCTCAATAGCCTAAAATACCCTGCCATTTTAAGTGATCTTGCAGATGCTTCTATGCGCTTCCACCACCTTCTCAGCTGGAACGTTCCAAATTTCTCCCATCCTCTGGGAGATTTCAGTTTCCTCAATCCCCTCTAAAGGATTTATTCATCACTTTCATCTTATGTCCTTAGAAATGACTGCTATGGGGAAAGGTTAATCACAATCCGCCTTGTCCATGTCACTCATCATGATGTATGCATCATTCAGCCAAACCAGCCTCTTCCGCTCCACAGGCAATAGACACAAGCTAGCTTTCTTCCTGATGCCTCTCACCCGTGGCAACGTCCTGGTGAGTCCCTCTGCTGCACAGACCCATAAGCACAATCTAACCTCGTTAGTGAGACCTCACTCCTGAGGAACCATCCTGGTGAACCTTCTCAGCTCCATCTGCAGGACAATCGCATCCTCCCGATACCGTGACGATCAGACCTACACACAGATGCCCGACTGTTGCATAAATATGTTTTTTGTTCAAAGTTTGCAGCAGCAACAGTTCCTTGCTCCTATATGGCACACAGTGGCTGGTGATTACACTGCCTTATGATCTTTTGGACGCAGAGACTGCTGGGTTATTAGTTCAGGACAACAGTGACTTTATCATCATTGCAATGAGGAGGCGGGTTGAAAGTCCTATCAGTGACGGTGCCAGCAATGTTTGAACATAACTGAGCGCTACCCATTCAACCCCCCACCCCACTCCCTCATCCCCCGACTACCGCCTGCCTATGTAACATTATCAGAGCAGATGCGATGGGGATGGAGAAACTGAGAGAATGGAAGAGAGTCCATTCAGGAAGGACGGTGTGACCATGCATAGTAAAGTTAACTGTAGAAATTGATAGGCGTGTCACAGATATCGGCAACGAATTTATCCTCTTCATTTCAGAACTATTGGATGTATGCCATATTTGGATCTGGCGGTACGTGCTGTGCTAACCACTGCATTGAAAATTCCTCTTTCGTGACGCTGAGCAGCTCACATCTATTTGACCACTTTCACCACCGTGTTAATTTTCGCTCTGTAATTTGTGAAACATATTGTATTTGTTCTTCTATTAATGCCCTCCAGCCAGCTGCAGATAACATCCTTATTGAACAAACACACACAACGCATTAAGGATGAAAGGATAACTAGGGAGAGAACAGGGTCCCCTAAATTTCAGCAGTGCAGCCTACATGTGCAGCCACAGGAGGTGGGGGAGGTACTAAATAAATATTTTGCTTCAGTGCTTATTTCAGAGAAGGACATGAATGACACCTCCTCCAACCCTACCCCCTGTTCAAAATAAATCCCCAATTCGTTTTTTCCCCAATTCGTCTGCTTCCGCCACATCTGTTCCTAGGAGGACCAATTCCAACATAGAATATCCAAGATGGCCTCTTTCTTCAAATAATGCAATTTCCCCTCCCACGTGGTCGGCGATGCCCTCCAGTGCATCTCCTCCACTTACTGCACCTTCGCCCTTGTACCCCACCCCTCTGAACCCAACAGGGACAGAACCCCCCCCGTCGCCCCGGTCCTCACCTTCCACCCAACAACCTCCGTCTACATTGCATCATCCTCTGTCACTTTGGCTGCCCCCAAATGGACCCCACCACTAGAGATATATTTCCTATCAGTGTGACCTTTCCTATCAGTGTGACCTTTCCCTCCACGACTCACTTTCAATCCACGCTCCCCACCAACCCACTCCCAGACCTGGCACCTTCCCCTGCCACTGCAGTAAGTGCAACATCTGCGCCCTCAAACCTCACCCCTCACCTCTGTCCAAGGCCACCGAAGGTCCTTCCACATCCGACAGAAATGTGTCTAATCTTCCACAAATGTCATTTACTGCATCTGTTGCACTTGATGTGGTCTCCTCTACATCCGAGAGACAGGATGCCAACTGTGGCTTGTTTAGAGAACATCTCTGGAACACCCGTACCAACCAACCTGTTGAAGAAAACTCTCGAGACTCGGACCTTGCGAACTGATTAGTTTATGACACGATATATCATGGGGAATTCACCGTCCTAACTGTGGCTCAGTGTTATTCCAAAGTACATCAGGATACTACCGGATTATATAGAGAAAACTGCTAGGAGCTGATCATAAATTACCCAGTTTGGCATCCTTACAAGTTGGTACTAAATTAGAGGTTAGTCATTAAGTTCAAAACTAAAACACTATTATGTATTTCACAAGTGGACATAACCTTACTGGTTACACAGATTGCTAACATAAAGCAGAGATATCCCTAATCAGCTGAATGACCGTGAAGTGGCAATAACTCGTGAAGGAAGTGGGACTAATTGGCAAGTCTATGTCAGCTTGCTACAGCCTGATCTGACCATTCAGCAAAGGGAGGAAACACTACCTTGACACCTCAGGAAGATAAGGCCGACCTTTTACAGGACCTGATAGTAAGGACTGCACAGCCAGCCAAGTCATGGCTGGGGACACAAAATGGTTTCTCAGCCGGATCAGGAAAATGGCTGCCAGGCAAATAATCCTAACTTTTCCCCAACACAACCCCACCACCCTGTGGCTGGATACTCTAACTCCCCCTGCCACTCTGCTAAGGGCACGCAGGCACTGGACCTCCTCCATTGCCGAAACCTAACCACCAGATGCCTGGGAACCCAGAAAGCACAAGGGATTAATGTGAGCTTCACCAGTTTCCTCAGTTCCCCATCCCCCACCTTTCCCCAATCCCAAACCTACAACTCAGCACTGCCCTCTTGACTTGCTCATCTGTCTGTTTCAACCTCCTCCCCGACCTATCCCCTTCACCCGCACCTTGATCTTCTATCACATTCCCAGCTACCTCCGCCCCAGCGCCACACCATTTCCCATTTATCTCTGAGCCACTTCCGGCCCAAAAAAACCATCCCTGATGAAGGGCGTATGCCCTAAATATCGATTCTCCTTCTCCCGGGATGCTGCCTGGCATACTGTGTTTTTCTAGCACGACACTCTAGACTCTGATCTCCAGCACCTGCAGTCCCCAGTTTCTCATCAGCAGTTGGCCAACGGATCAGACATATTCTCGTTGTCAGAAGTCATATGACAGCAGATTGTAGGTTTATTGATAATCCCAAGCTTTTCAGAGCGCAGTCCCTTCGTCAGGCGCTGCTCACTACAACTGCGCTCCGAAAGCTAGTGATTTCAAACAAATCTGTTGTACTTGAACGTGGTGTCATGTAACTTCCCAGTCTAACACTGGCATGTTCATATTGAATAGTGGAAGAATGACTTACTCATGTTTCTATCACCACAATATTCAGCAATTTTCACCAGCCACAAAGACAGGCAGCACAATTGCACCGTGAGAGAGGGGTGTCTTTGAGATTTGATTCAGATGTCAGTCAAAAGAAGCCAAGGAACGACATAATTTGAAGACGTTCAGTATTCCCACTTTAACAAACTGTGTGTCGGACAGAAGCTGCCGGTGATGACGTCACCGTTTATTTTGTCCTGACGTCACCAGAACAGACCAAAAGTCAAGCCCTGGGCGTTCACACGTGACACAAAAAGGGCAGAAGCTGGTTCTTGCTGCTCTTCACGAAATCGTGCAAGTTGAGTGGCATCTTGAAAGAGACACTTGCTGCTGGGAAAGGCTGCTGGAAGAAAACTTGTTTCTTATACCAGAGAAACCTGGAAGGCCGACGGGCAAGTGGGGACTTCAGATGCTGGAGATCAGAGTCGGGAGTGTGGTGCTGGAAAAGCGCAGCAGGTCAGGCAGCTTCGGAGAAGGAGGAGAATCGAAGTTTCGGGCATAAACCCTTCATCAGGAATGGTTGCTCAGGGCTCCCGCCAGAAACAGCGATTCTCCAGTTTCTCGGATGCTGCCCGACCTGCTGTACTTTTCAAAGGCCCTGACAGCATCAGTGCAAGGAGAAATAGGCTTCATGTTTGGAGTTCAATTGGAACCTTCTTCAGAATTAAATGAATTCCCCGTGTTCGTTTCACAATGTTAGCACCTGCAGTACGTCATTTTTATTAAATTTCTTTTGGAAATGTGCTTGTTACTTCCAGAAATTGGATCTATGGACGTTTTACAAACCAGGCTTTGTGCAGCTTTTCTTTCAGGTAAGTCTCACTGTGGATACACGGAAGACTGTCTAAAATGTGGTTGAGAGAATCAGAAATCTCGAGGTCTTGATGGCAGTGTCAGGGCCCGATCTGGATTGATGAACAGATTGGAACTAACATTTTCCGAATACATTCCCGCTAGCAGCTTGGGTAAAATGTATGGGCTGTGCTGATTAATTCGTGGGGCTCTACCCTCTTCGTGTTTGCTCATATGAGTTGCATATCACGTGACATGTTCTTACAGGAGAGAGATGTCAGAGAGAGAGAGAGAGAGAGGATCAGCAAGGAACTGTTTCTTTGTGTGCAGCAGCCTCTCTGGGTTCTGAGCTGAACCTTGACCAGTCGATGCAAACAAAGCAAGGCCTAGCTTTCTCACACCAAACCAAGCCAAAAGAACTAACCACTCACCTTCATTGCACATGTCTTTTTTAAATTAAACTTCAAACTTTCTCAAGTAGCTAAACCCAGATATGCCTTTTCAACCCCCTCTGAAATAAAACAATAGCGACCTAACCTCGTTGTTATACTCTTCAGAGTCTGAAACAGTCTATGTTCAAATGCAACAAGATCCGACCCATATCCAGGGTTGCAGCTGGCCAGTGAAAATTAACTTTGGCGCCGCATAACCGCAAGACAGTGACCACCTCCAATAAGAGATGATCTAACCGCCGCCTCTTCAGATTCTATGGTTTTACCATCACTGGAAACATCACTCTCGACATCCGGGAGCTGACAAATGACCAGAAACACAACTGGACGAGCGATAGTAACACAATGGCTCCAAAAGCAGTTCAGAGGTTAAGAATAATTCAGCCAGTGACTTACTCTTTGACTTTTCAAAATGTGGCCAGCATCCATAAGACACAATTCATGGAGTTGTGTTGACACGCCTCGATGCGTGCAGCTCCAGAATTATCGGGAAGCTTTACACCATCCATGTCAAACCTGCTTTATTTATACCACCATCATAAGCATACACTCATTCCACTACCTTCACTCTATAGCAGCAGCCTGTGCTCTCTACAAGATCACCTGCAGAAATTCACAAAGATCCGTGGACAGCACAATTTAAAACGCAGACTAATGGAAGTAGTTACATAGGAATACCACCACCTGCACGTTTCCCTCCAAATCACTGCCAATCTGACTCGGACTTTTATCGTTGTTCCTTAATTAGAGTTTCGTGGAAGTTCTTGTATTGCCACCATAAGGATATTGTCGGTCTACCGACAGTACATAGACAGTAGCAGTTCAAGAAAGCAGCTCACCCCCCACCTTGAGAAGCGCACCTCAGGAGGGGCAGAAAGCTTTGGCCGGCAGGTGAAAAATCATCAAATCTTGCCGAACCTGCAAGAGCGACTGGAAAGAGGGAAAATGGCAGCGAGCTGAATGCCAGTCCAGAGGCAGCAAGACCAGCAGGTGCTGATAAAATAATAACAAATAAAATGCTGCAATTTTCCGAGGGAGGAAAAACATTGGGGGAGAGAGAAGCAGGGAAGTGCGTGATCAGAGGGAGGGGAAAAGAGAGAAGAGAGAGAGAAGAGAGATGTCCATGGAAGGGAACAGCAGCAGAAGCCGGAATGTAACATGATGCAGAAGGAGGATGCCAAAGCAAAGCGACAAACATGAAATCGAAAAGCTGATATCAAAGCAGCTAAAGACAACCACAACTAGGAAGTTAGCAGCAGAATAACGCCGTTCGCCTTTGTTCCACCATCAGTATAATCATGGCCCATCCTTCATCTCCACTCTATGTTCACACCGTGTTCGGGAGCTCCACAATGACCACTTGACTTAAATGAATCTCTTTTTATGAACGTATTCAGTCACTTGGCCTGAACAGTTTTCTGTGGTGGAGAAGACCATGCGCTCTGAGGGGGGATTTTCTGTCCACATCTCAGTTCCCTTGTTCTCGGCTGCCCAGCTCGGGACAACATTCTCCCTCCATCTGGTATGTCAGGCTGGTTCTGGGAGGGAATAACTATCCTGGGATTTAACTGTGCCAGCATTCACGCCATAATCACTGATAAATGTTCGGAAAAGCAGGCACCCCGCCACCATTTCGCTTTCCCGTTGGAAGGGAGACCACTTTATGAACAGCAAATGCGGTAGACAGATTGGCCGAAGTTTCGGTAAACCGCTGTTTCACCCGGATGTTAGGATTGGGGCGTTCGAGGTTGTGGAAGGAAGAGGTTAAGTGTCAGACATTGCAGCTACTATCATTGCATGAAAGGTCCCATGGGAGTGTGTTGGGAATAGAGGGGGAGTGTACCACTGCCCCAGACGGCATGGCCAGTGCAGAGTGCTGAGAAAGGGGTGGGGGCACTGAGCTGTCAAAAATGGCAGCGGACAATCATTTGGATGTGGAGGCTGATGGTAAGTGAGTGCCAGAGGGACATTGACTTTGTGATAGGGAAGAGCAAAGGTAAGGGTAGAAGTGCATGAGATGTGTTGAACACGGTAAGGGCCCTGATAATGACGGAATTGGGCACACCCTGGATGTGGATGCAGATAGAGAATTCTGATAACCTTCTGCAGATAGCGGCATCATCAGAAACTGGGAGAATGGGATGGAGTTCTGACAGAAAGCGGGGGGATGCATAATTGAAGTAACTGTGAAAGTTAGTGTGTTTGTACTACATATCGGCAGCTAGATTATCCCCGGAAGTGAAAAGAGATGTTGAGGAAAGGAAGGGAGGAGTCGGAGATGGAGCAGTTGAAGGGGAGGGAAGGATTCAAATTGAAAGTGTCATTAACATTTTGATTAAGAGAGAGGGAAACAACAGTGATGTTCCAGACAAGAGGTTGTGGGAGGGATCTGAGTAGGATTGAAACAAAGAATAATTCCCATATCCCACAAAGAGACAGGCATACCTGGGCTCACGCGGATAACCATGCCAACAATGTTAACCACAAGAAAGTGAAAGGATTTAAAGTAGATGTTGTTCAAAGTGATGTCAAACTCCATCAGGCAGAGGGCGATAGTGGTGGTTGGGAATGGTTCAAACCATCTTTCCAGGATGAAGTACAAGGCTGTGGAATCATCCTGATGGGGGATTGACGTCTCCAAGGATCGCACGTGCGGTGAGATGAGGCTTGTTCTCCCAAAAAAAGAACTGAAAATTTTGAAACTGACATGAAGCATCAAAAGAATTGTGTGTATTAGTGGGGAGCGACTGGCCAAAGAGGAGAAATATTGTCAAGTTTTGAGAAGATTTGTAGCTCAGGTTGATGTTCTGGGTGTAAGTTTGCTCGCTGAGCTGATAAGAGAAATTTATCTGATTAAGAAAAACATCTTTCCTTTGGGGCAGACACAGGCAGAAACAATGGTACTTCCCAACCATTCCTCTTTGTGGATATTGTACAAATGGTGGATATGGGTTCAGTGTGATTGAGTGACTGTGAAGTTACCAAAGGGCGATCTACAGATGATGTGAGATTGGTGACTGTCTTGGGCACAATGGCTTAGTGTCCCATGGTCGAGTCATGGTGAAGGGAGACATTGAGGGCGGTATCTGAGAGTTGGCGCTCAGCATCCACAATGAAGAGTTGAGCACACCAGATAACAGCAACGCCACCATCGTCGTCAAAGTTCGTATTGTTTCTTGGAGTAAACTCAAATTGCAGTCAATTGGCAGGTAAGAATAGGTAAGGTGGGGGGTGGCGCAAAGAAATTAAGACGATGAAGTTTGCATTGACAAATCTCAATGGGCAGGTTGAGTACAAGTAAAAGGCCAGAAGGAGGCACCCAAGTGGGTGGAGAATGTTGAAGACGGGGGAACACATCTATGTTCGGGACAAGGGCTCCGGTCCACAGTTGGGCATCGGGTTCGAGGCGATGGAAGAAAAGTTCAATGTGATGCTCAACCGTAAATTCATTGAGGTGTTGGTGGAGAGGGATAAAACTAAGACTTTTCCTGATAAGAGAATGATCAGCATCAGATAGTGGTAAGTCAGAAAGTACAGAAAACGCCCGACAAGTTGTGAGAGCAGGAGAAAGGATTGAGTAGGAGGAAGGAGAGGGAACAGATATTCTCAAGGAGTGTGAGTATCTCTCAGTTGTTCCAGATTGCGTTCCTTAGTGCTTGAAAGAATGCATATGACCAATTGTGTAATTATAATTTGTAAGTGACTGATTCTTCCTTGCAGAGTGTGTATTTATCCTTAAAATGGGGATCCGCCCTGTTTGGGGTGACACGATGGCTCAGTGGTTCGCACTGCTGCCTCACAGCACCTGGGGACCAGCGTTGGATTCCAGCCACTGGAGAATGGCTGTGTGGAGTTTGCACATTCTTCCCCGGTTTCCTCAGTGTGCCCTGGTTTCCTTTCACAATCCAAAGATGTGCAGGTTAGGTGAATTGGTCATTCTAAATTGCTCATAGCTTTCAAGGATTTGTAGTTTGGGTGCATTCGTAAGTGGTAAATGACGAGTAAGAGGGGAATTGGATTGGGTGGATTCCCTTTTGGACGGTCAGTGTTGGGTCAAGTGGCCTGTCTTTAAATTGTAAGGAATCTATGAATGAAGATAAATAGGAAACAAAAATAGAAAAGATTGCCTTCGACTTGACAGAGATCTTTGTATCTTCTTTAGAAAGTAGTCACAAAAGACTGGAAAATATCCAATATTTTACTGTCTTTAAGAAGTGATGCAGAGGTACTACAAGAAACTCTCAGCCTGTGAGACTTACATCTCTTGGTACGGTAATTGTTGGTGAAGATTTTTAGGGACAATATTTATTGGCATTAGAGAAAGTATGGACTTTTCAGAAATAGTCATCAGGGCTTTATGCCGGGTAGTTCTTGTCTCAGACACGAGACTGATTTATTTTATAAAAAAGTGACCACCAGGCTGATTGATGAGAGAAAGTCAGTGAATGTTGCCGACTTGAACTTTGGTATAGCTTTTGACCAGGTCACTCATTGTAGGCCATTCCAGAAGATAAAATCTCATGGAATCCACATAAAGTTGCAAGGTTTGAAAGTATATTTTAACTTGCTGCAGAGTGCGATAAGGTAGGTTTTGTCTGGGGCATTTATCAGCGAGACTATATACTAAAGATCACTCTGAGAGTTATGGACACCGATTTCCTTCCAAGATTGTAGAAGAGAAACAAAAACTAATCTTATGTAATCACATTCAAACGAAACAGTCATCTCTTAAAGTAGCTGTGTAAACAGGATCAGTCTTGAACTGTGCATTGATTATTACAAAACTGCAGGTACGCGGATTGAATAAAACTCAAAGTTAGCAATCAATACTGAGCGTAATTGTGCTGAGGTTGAACTATCCAGGCTGGGTGTCTCTCATCACTCACTGACTAACTGCAATAGAATCACACTGGACTCATTTCAGAGCAGCCTCACATCTCCGAGAGTGTACTCTATTCTCCTGACTACATGCTGTGTGCAGGATTTTTTTTTAAGATTGAGACTAATTAGCATTAGTCTGATTTGTTTTAATTATCTCCCAGGAGTCTGACATTTGGTATAAATACAGCAAGCTTGGTGTAGTGTGCAGATGTGGTCGGATCGTCTGATAAAATGCATGGCTCACCAAGAGGTCTCGTGTTTGCTGTTTACTATCACACACTTGCAGCTGTTGGCGTTCCAGGTAGAAAGCTTTGGGTGTGGTATCTAATAGGTAAAACAGGCAGGTTTCTGCTAAATCTCTGCATGTAGCTAACACTTGCGTTTCACCATCTTTTGTCCTGTCTGTTCTACTCTTCAACGAACCCAGTTTTGTCATTCACTCTTCGCTCTAATCGATATATTTTCTCTTCTATTTAAATGTCCATACTAGCGTTAACAATGTTCAATTCCGAAACCATTCTCCTTAAATACAACAAGCTCTCCATTTTAACGATTTAATTCGTCAATGAGACAAAATTTGTCACCTGTTCGGTTCTGCCATGTATACACATTTCTGTCTTGTAAATGTATTGACCTCTTTCCTTAAAGTATGCCTCATTCCTCGACTCGACATCTTCTAAAACGAATACATCAGTATTGAATTATTCAAATTGCTAATGTACTACAATTATCAAACACACTACAGTGTTCATTAAAATCAGTGTCTTATGTTTAAAAAAAATTGAATTATACAGCCAGCATGTTGTGACACTGCATATTTCGGTGAATTGTCACATTATGATCAGGATGGACCTGAGATCAATTGCACTAGTGTTGCATACAGTGAACGAATTCACACGTTGTTATCAAGAAGCAAATACGATCTATGACATGTTTGGTTATTCTGGGCGAATTGTCAACAAAATTCTACTATGATGCATTTTGTTCTTTTGTGTCATTGATAATAACTTGCATTTTTCTCGATAATGAAATCATTTCATTTTATTTAATTCGGTTGTAGCACTTGGCCATCGCTGGCTGATCAGCATTGAAAGCCATCCCCTATTTGCCCTCGATAAGGTGGTGATGAACTGCCTTCTTGAAGCGCTGCAGGCCACTTGCTGTGGGCTGACCCACAGTAATTCCAGTATTTTGAAAAAAAAGAGTGTAAAGGAAGGTGTATGTTTCCAAGTTAGGACGGTGAGTGGTTTGGAGGGGACCGTGCAGGTGGTAGCGTTCCAAAGTACCTTCTGCCTTTGTCCTTCCAGGTAGATGTGATCGTGGATTTGGATGGTGCTGTCTCAGGATCTTTGTTGAATTTGTTGAATTACTGCAGTGCATCTTTTAGATAGTACACACTGCTGCTGCTGAGCACCAGCAGTGGAGGTATTGGATGTTTGTAGATGTGATGCCAATCAAGTGGGCGGTGTCAAGCCTCTTGAGTTCTGTTGGAGCTGTAGCCATCCAGACAAGTTGGGAATATTCCAAAACACTCCTAACGTTTGCCTTTTCGGTCGTGAATTGACTTTGGGGTGACAGGAGAGGAGTTACTCTCCGCTGTATCCCTAGTCTCTGAACTGCTTTTGTAGCTGCTGCATTTGTCTGCTTAGTCCAGATGAGTTTCCGCCCAATGATAACCCCAAAGATCTTGACAGTGGGGGAGTTAGTGATGGTAATACCACTGAGTGGTTATAGTTTCTCTAATTTGTCATGGTCATTATCTGGCATTTGTGTGGCGCGAAAGCTGCTTGTCATTTATCGGCCCAGGACTTGATATTGTCCAGATCTTGTTGCATTTGAGCATGGTCTGCTTCAGTATCCGAGGAGTCGTGAATGGTGCTCAACACTGTGCAATCATCAGCGAACATCCACACTTCTGACCTTTTAACAATGGGAAGATCATTGAGGAAGCAGCTGAAGATTGTTGGGCCTGAGAACACTACACTGAGGGACTCCTGCGAGATGTCCTGGAGCTGAGATGACTGATCCTCCACAATCGTGACCATCTTCCTTTGTGCCAGGTATGACTCTGACCAGCGGAGTGCTTGCCCCCGATACCCATTGATTCCAGTTTTGCCAGGACTCCATGATGCCCTACTCTGTCAAATGCGACCTTGATGTCAAGGGTTGTCACTTTCACCTTCCCTCTGGAATTCAGCATTTTTGTCCAGATTTGAATCAAGGCTGTAATAAGGTCAGGACCTAAGTAATTATTCAATCAGCAGTTAATTCTCCACTGAGCAGGACTGGAAATCGTTAGAAAATTGTTTATGAAGCATCCAATTCGTGAACATAACAGAAAGATTGGCAGAAGTGAAGAAATCAGCGCTTACAGAAAACTCACAGAACACAACCCTCCGGTGTATGAGTTCTGCATGTTCTATTTCCACCCGTTCTCCACAGGAGTAGCAGTGTGCACCGTCTGCAATATGCAATACCGAATGTTGTGAAAGTTCATTCAACATCACCTTCCAAGGAGTAAACAGGTCATTCTGAAAGGACAAGGTTATACTTGACCCTCCAAGCCCCTATGGAACGATGTCAATGTTCGTTCAATGATAAAGAATGGGAATCGTGTAACATGTTTCCTGATGGCATTATGAGTTAACACACAATGAATAGAACTCATTTGTTCAGAAACACAGCTCACCAGCATCATATCCAGGATACATTGGAATGAGCAATGAATGGTCCTCCCTGATTAAGAATGTGTCAGACTCGCAACATTAGCTCGCTCTGTCTCCACACGTACAGTCCGATGTGCTGTGATGTCCAGCATTTGTTGTTTTCAGTACAGGCTCAAGCATCTGCAGTAATTTGCTGCAAAAGTGAATGCTGGGCCAACCATAAAGTCCATAGTTCATGAATGAAAACTATAACAATGATAGCAACAATTGTACCCTTATTTTTGAAAATGTTTGTGTTAATTACCCAGAGTTAAATATAGGTGTGCTTTATAATGAAGTTACTGTCACTTCTTCTCATACGTGGCAAAAACATTAAAAAGAACACGTGGAAGGCAATGATCAGGTAATGGTGTGTGGTATGATCACTACACTGTTAATTTTGAGTCCCACGTAATGGTCTAGGCACCGAGTTTCGAATTCAACCACGGCAGATGGTGCAATTTGAACTCATTAAAATCTGGAATTAAGAGTCTAATATTGATGGTGAATCTATTGTTTGTTGGAAAAAAGCCCTCCTGGTTCACTATTCCACTTTTGGTAAGAAACTGCCATCCTTACTCCGTATGTCCCACACGTGACTCCAGACCCACAGCAATGGTGTTTACTCTTAACTGCCTTCTGTGTAATTAGGGATAGGCAATACGTACTGGCCCAGCCAGCGCTGCCCTTTGATCATGAATAAATAAAAAAGCCACCAAAACAGATGACCTATGTAAAAGAGAAGTTAACATTTTCAACCTTTGATTTTTCTCTCACATTTTGTTTTACCACAGCTAATCTTGCAGTGATTGTAATCCTGTCACAAAGGCAATGCGGTCTCTCAAGATGTATCATCTGTTACCTGTTGTCTATGGCGGTGACCGATCTCCTGGTAATGCTTACTGCTGTAGTATTAAATAGGATCGCTGGGAGTTATTTCCCATTCAGTTTCCTGTCTATAACTCCAATATGCAGTCTTCGTTCAGCCATGATTTATGCTTCCATAGACAGTTCTGTCTGGTTAACTGTTGTTTTTACCTTTGATCGATTTATAGCCATATGTTGCCAGACGTTAAAAATAAATTATTGCACTGAAAAGACAGCAGCACGAGTTATTGCTACTGTCTGTTTACTGAGCTGTTTAAAAAATACATTTTTGTTTTTTATATATGAGCCTTTGTACGTAATTAACAACATACCTTGGTTCTGCAGCCTAAAAGTAATGTTTTATATGTCAATTGTGTGGACCGTATTTGACTGGATTCATCGCATTATAACTCCTTGTCTTCCATTTATTCTCATTGTATCGCTCAATGCACTGACTGTCAAATATATTCTAGAAGCCAATAGAGCACGCAGGAGACTCAGGGCCCAAAAGAGTGGAGTGAGTCAGAATGACCCAGAGATGGAGAGCAGAAGAAAGTCTATAATCTTACTTTTCGGCATTTCAGGCAGCTTCATCCTGCTATATGCATTATTTCTTGCAACATTTCTTTATGTTCGAATTGGAAATGTTTCTTATTTCTCGGGCACAAATTTTGATGTATCAAATTTCATTCTAGAGGAAAGCGGATTTATGCTTCAACTGCTGAGCTCCTGTGTCAACCCATTTATTTATGCAGGTACCCAAAGCAAATTCAGAGGCGAGGTAAAGAATTTGGTAACATACCCATTCCGTGTACTGGCTAAATTGATGAAATGATTTTCTTTTTGAAACAGAACAACATCAACTTTTCTCTGTATTCCAAAGCAGCCATTTGTGGTAAAAGGACGTAGCTACTTATACAGTCATTCGTTTTGAAATGCTCTGATCGCCTCATTTAAATGGATAGAATGGACATTGTTCCAACGCAGCAGCTGATGCACAGGAAACATGGAAAGTTTCTATTTTATTCTACCCTGGAAGATGGGCATCACTGGATAGACTAGCATGCATTGCCAATCCATAACTGCTGATACAGTACTCAAGAGTCAGTCACATTACTGAGGGTCTGGAGTCACAGATTGACCACAGCTGGTAAGGACATCAGCAAACGAGATGGGGTTTCCCAAACACCAGAGATGATTTAATGGTCATTATTGCACTCTTAACATAAATATGGAATTAACTAAATTCAATTCAGCTCCCACTGTAACATTCCAACACGGGTCCCCAAAACAGAACTGGCCCTGTCGGGATAATGTCAATGAACTTACAATTCTGATGGACCGTCGAATGGGGAAGGAGAAGAGCTTCCCATCCCACTCCAGAAGCTGAACGCAGTTACATTATATTTTGTTGTGATTTTTTTAAGTTAAGTCAACATCTTTATAGTTAAAGTAACTTCAACCCCCCCGCCCCCCATGAAATTGTCATCGCACATCATTAAAAAAAGTCAGTTTATTTATGTTTGAGGACTGCCCGTCTATACTCGATGGAATGTAAAAGGATATAATTGAAACATAGTGAACACTGAATGGCCTGGACATAGTGGATTTTGGGAAGATTTTCCATTGATAGGAGAGAACAGGGACCCAAGGGCCTTAGAGTAAAGGGAAGACCTATTAGAACAGAGATATAAAAAAGCAACTTATTTAGCCAGGAAGTGGTGAATCTATGGAATGTGTTGCCACAGAAGGTTGCGGAAGCCAGGGCATTGTTTATATTTAAGACGAAGATAGACAGTTTCTTGATCGTTAAGGGCATAAAGAGTTAAGGGGTGAAAGCGGGACAGTGGGATTGAGAAACATATCAGCCATCATTGAATGGTGGGGCAAACTCGATGGACTGAATGGCCTAATTTCTGCCACTATGTCTTATGGTATCATCTGTTAGAATACAGTGATAGTTTCACTTCTTTCAGATTAAAGGCATAACAGACAATCAACTCTTCAATGTATAATTTCAGTTACATCTTACTGCAGATTTTTGCTGTAAATTCTGTTCCGATCGAGCCCTCCACAACCACCTGATGGAGGAGCGTCGCTCCGAAAGCTAGTGCTTCCAATTAAACCTGTTGGACTATAACCTGGTGTGGGGTGGTTTTAACTTTGAAATATTCAAGTTTGAATGACTCGTCGTCAGGATTGTAAGACATTTATATCCACGTCATGAACTGTCCAGAATATCTTGCCTGGAAATGTTCTGAATCTTGCTGGTAGGATTTAGTATAAAACGGAAACATATGCTGTCTCTCTGCCTGTTTTTTTTTATGTGCTAATAGCACAGAAATTAAGTCAGTTATCCACACAATTCTGTTTTATCACTTGGTTCGAACATGTTTGGTCTCAATCCGGCTCCCATATACATCTTTTATATACCTTGTTGGTCAAGAATATACCTATCTCTGCCTTTTAAAAAAAAAGTAACACGCCATCTCCAAAACTATCACGGGGAATTCCAAAGAGTCATGAACTCTGATGCAAATCCCAATTATCTTCGTCTTTTTTGATCGCTAGCACTTGTTAAAATCGGGGTAGTTGCTCTTTGTTGAAAGAGCAAAGATCCTTCCAAAGTACATCTTGTTATGAAGCCCTTACAATCAATTTCCACACTATCCAGCCGGTCGAGGTTTAAACCACATACTGGATCAATGGTGCTGGAAAAGCACAGCAGTTCAGGCAGCATCCGAGGAGCTTCAGCAAAATCGACGTTTCAGGCAAAAGCCCTTCATCAGGAATAAAGGCAGAGAGCCTGAAGCGTGGAGAGATAAGCTAGAGGAGGGTGGGGGTGGGGAGAAAGTAACATAGAGTACAATGGGTGAGTAGGGGAGGAGATGAAGGTGATAGGTCAGGGAGGAGAGGGTGGAGTGGATAGGTGGAAAAGGAGCTGGGCAGGTCGGACAAGTCCGGACAGGTCAGGGGATCGTGTTGCTGGAGGTTAGAAACTAGGATGAGGTGGGGGAAGGGGAAATGAGGAAGCTGTTGAAGTCCACATTGATGCCCTGGGGTTGGTGTTCCGAGGCGGAAGATGAGGCGTTCTTCCTCCAGGCGTCTGGCGGTGAGGGAGCGGCGGTGAAGGAGGCCCAGGACCTCCATGTCCTCAGCAAAACCACGTAGCCGATGATAGAAAAAGGAGGAGAGAGGAGGAGCATGATTTTGATTCGTCCATACCAATGTACTTCCCATACATGTATCTATTCACAACAGACGTGGGTGACGACCAAGCAGTCCTAGTGATGATAAAGTCCCAATTCACACTGAGAATTACTTGTATCTGCCGAGTGGTAGTGTCACCATGGTAAATTGGGTAGCATTTAAACTGATCTGGTAACTGAAGAACAGGACGTTTGTCGGATACAATGGACCACCAGCGCCAGCAAAAGCATAATCAAACATTATGGCCTGACAGAAACCAAGTAACTTCAGGTGGAGATATCAAACCAATACGAAAAGAGAAGTGATAGGAAAGCTCAACATGTCTGGCAGCATCTGGGGACAGAAAATAGAGATCATGTTTTGAGTCCAGTGACTTTTTGTCAGGACTTCAGGCCCAACAGCCCCATTACGTTGTCATTGTGAAGTCAAGTGTTAATTTCGCTCTGACTGATGCAGGTTTCGATTGATTAATGTATAAATCACAAAACTTCATTCAAGTCACTGCCACGAGATAATTTCAGGTTTTATCAAGATATGAAGAAAAGGTCACTGCTCAGCTCAGACCATGCATTGCAGTTGTGGGATTAGAGTCTGTCTGTATTCCTATCTGGATTCAGACTGGTTTGATTTCCAAAGTAAGAATTCATCATTTGTCACATTGACTCACTGGCTACTGACTGTGTGCTTTTTTTAAACAAAATTCGATGTATCTCCAAATAGAAATCAGCAAATGCAAATTCACCCCATGGACTTACATTTGTGTGTGCTGACGTGTGCGGTTAAGGGAGAGGGAAACCGAGTGTGCATGTGGGAGAGAGAAAGAGAAAGCATGTGTGATTATGGGTGTGTGTTTGTCTATGTCTCTGTGTGTGTCTGTGTGTGTGTGTGTCTGCTTGCCAAAGTGTGTCCGTGACTGCCTTGGAGTATATGCCTGTGAGATGGTGGTCAGTGAGTGTGTGCGCATGATGAAGGCAAGGATGCCCCGAGGCATGGTACTTTGGTGACATCAAGCAGATGCTATGACGATAGATAAATGGACACTAACACTTCCGTTATCAAGGACAATCGGTCTCAGATATTCGGGTGACCATCCTCTAAGGCGGACTTTGGGATGTGCAACAACGCAGAGTGGCCAAGCAGAGGCTGACGGCAAAGTTCGGTAACCGTGTGGCTGGCCTCAAGCGGGACGACACAAACTCCCACACAAGCACACATAACAACCATTCTCTCACACAAACACACACAAACACTCGCTCTCATGCACATGCTCTGTCTCTCTCACGCATACACACTCGTGTGCACACCCTCCCACAGGCATGTAGTCCGTCGCACTTGTGCATACACTCTATCAAGCACTCACATGAGCACACACACACGTTTACACTCTCTCTACCTTGTTCCCACATGCATAAACACACATGCACACAGATCCATGTTTTCCCTCTCCTCGCACACGCATGTACACATACACACGCATTTTGATATTCTGCACTCCTGACATTTATCCATGCGGGTTACCCACATTGACACAATGTTCACGTTCCTTTTGCCACAGATGGTCTCCCAGTTGGAAAGGGGGCGTCAACATGACCCAAAGAACCCTTCTATATTTGAGAGCAAGTTATCTTATTGATGATTAAGTAACAACCATTGGACATTTCGATTTTCGTTGGACAATCTCATGGACATTTTGAAACTTTGGAGGAATTGAGATGCCAAGTTTAAAGTAGAGGCTTCCTCTCAACCGAATGGTACCACCATTTCTAACTGAGAATACTCTCCAAAAGTCCAGTAGAAAGGTAGCTGTTCAGAAATAAACTGAACAGTGATTGGAAAGGACGCAAAATTCGGAAGCAGAGAATCAAATTTCGGTTACTTTGTAAGTGAAGTGTAAAAGCTGACTAACTTACGATGGATGATAGACACCTTACGTTTTGTAACTTTGGAGACCTAGCTTAGTCTACATCTAAGTGGACCAGAAATATGTGTTCTTCCGCTTTTTTAAATACATAAGGTAATGAAATTATTGCCGGGTGACAACCCTGAAGTTGCCTTTTTAATTTAATTGTGAGTCTGCTTACAGAACAAGAAGTCGGGCAGTTTGAGATGGCCGCTCACCACCACCCGATCATGAGAAACTACGAACGGGCAAAAACTGCTGCCTGGACAGAAACACCATGCGTCTTTGCTACGTCTTGCAATTATTTTTCTTAGAAAATCTTGTTGCTGTGGAAGAAAAAAGGCCAGATCCAACGAATAGGAATATTGCATGCAATTCTGGTCTCCAAGGATATTGTGGAATGTGAAAGTATTCAGAAAAGGTTGAGAAGGATGTTGGAAGATTTGAGCTACAGGGAGAGGCTGAATAGGCTGGGGATTTTTTCGCTGGACCGTCAGAGGCTGAGAGATGACCTGATAGTGGTTTGTAAAATCATGAGTGCCATGGACAGGATAAATAGACAAAGTCTCTTCTTTGGGTTGGAGGGAAACCTAGAACCAGAGGGCATAGGTTTAGGGTGAGAGGGAAAAACATAATAAAAGAACGAGTTTAGGTTATATTGTCACATGTACTCAAGTTCAGGGACAAAGGAGGACAGTGAAGAGTGTACAATGTCAGCAAACGCAGGACCGTCTTTAATACAAAAGTCACTAGATGCAAAATCTGATGTAAAAACAGGAAAATAAAGAAAGAAAGTTAAAACGTGCAAAATTGCAGCCCTACTGTATTGCCAGATTATGGGACTTGATCAAAGCCAATATCAGAAGGAAACTGTCCCGCGATGGGTTTGGTCTCTCCTGAGCTTTTCTCGTCCTCCACTGACCCAACCTTGGCTCGCTTCTGCCCGCTTTCCCCTGCGCTGGGCTCAAGCTCCACTACGTGTCTTATTGTGCTTATCCCTCGATATCCCTCGTACAGGGCCACGCTGGGCTCGCTGTCATCTACCACAACAAAAGTAAAAAGCTAAGTAAAGGACAAAAAAAAGTGGAAAGATGAAAGTGGGCAGAGCGGAGTAAGGCCTTTGGCCGCTACCATTTTTACTATGACCTGCACTGAATTATATCTCAAAAAAGAAATCAAGTACGAAAGAACGATAAGACTAATGTAGGGATTTGGGTTGGAAGCTAGAAGGCGTAGTTCCAGAGTGGTAACCCCAGGACTGCTACCGGTGTAAAGTTCGGAATACAGTGCGAGTGTAGATGAACACGTGGCTGCAAGGCTGGTTTAGGAGGGAGAGCTTCAGATACGTGGAAGATGGGATCTGTACAAGAAGGGCGGGTTGCACCTGAACTGGATCTTCTGAGTGAGTGGTTTGTTTTAACTCTTCGTCGGGGTTTAAAATGGATTGGCGGGGAATCGGAGCTATGGATTGGATGACAGAGTAGATAGTGAACAGCCAGACACAGCGTGCAGAGAGGCTGTGAGGAGTGAATGGTACTTGATAGGGCAAAGTTGCAGTCAGTGTGAATGGTTAAATTGCGTTTATTTTAATTCATGAAGTCTCAGGAATAAGGGGCATTATCTCAGAGCATGGATCAGTACTTGGAATGGCAATGCTGTGGCCTTGACGGAAACTTGGATATCGCAGTGGCAGGAATGGCTGTTGGGTGTTTCAGGGTATAGTTGTTTCAAAAAGAATGTGGTGCTTGGGAGATAAAACACCTGGGGGAGTGGCATTGCTCATCAGAATAGTATCACAGCTGCAGAAAAGCCAGTCACCGAGGGGGGTTTGTCCAGAGAGTCAGAAACAGGAAAGGAGCAGTCACTTTATTAGGAGTTTCCGACACACCTCGAATAGCAATAGAGACACAGAGGAGCAGTTTGGAAGGCAGCATTTTTAAAGATGCAGAAGTAACAGGATTGTTGTCATGGGTGAGTTTGTCTTCCCTAATATCGATATGAGGCTCATTAGTTGAAGTAATTTGCCTGGAGCTGTTTCTGTGAGGTGTGTCCGGGAATGCTTCCTGACACAATGTGGAGATTGGCCAATCCAGGTGAAGGCTACATTGGACTTGGTTCTTTTAAAAAATATACAAAGGAAGACATTTAAAGAAGATTCAACTGCTGGCTGGTTTTAAAAATTGCATTTTTGGTAAATTTCCATCAGGGTTTTATCGGACAGTATTATAGAAGGGAAAGTAAAAGGTACATAGAACATAGAACATAGAAGAATACAGCGCAGCAGGCCCTTCGGCCCTCGATGTTGCGCCAATCCAAGCCCACCTAACCTATACTAGCCCACTATCCTCCATATGCCTATCCAATGTCCGCTTAAATGCCCATAATGAGGGAGAGTCCACCACTGCTACTGGCAGGGCATTCCATGAACTCACGACTCGCTGAGTAAAGAACCTACCCCTAACATCTGTCCTATACCTACCACCCCTTAATTTAAAGCTATGCCCCCTTGTAATAGCTGACTCCATACGTGGAAAAAGATTCTCACTGTCAACCCTATCTAAACACCTAATCATCTTGTACACCTCTATCAAGTCACCCCTAAACCTTCTTTTCTCCAATGAAAACAGCCCCAAGTGCCTCAGCCTTTCCTCATACGATCTTCCTACCATACCAGGCAACATCCTGGTAAACCTCCTCTGCACCCGTTCCAGCGCCTCCACTTCCTTCCTATAGTATGGCGACCAAAACTGCACACAATACTCCAGATGTGGCCACACCAGAGTCTTATACAACTGCAACATGACCTCAGGACTCTGGAACTCAATTCCTCTACCAATAAAAGCCAGTACGCCATATGCCTTCTTCACCGCACTATTTACCTGGGTGGCAACTTTCAAAGATCTGTGTACACGGACACCAAGATCCCTCTGCTCATCCACACTACCAAGTATCCGACCATTAGCCCAGTACCCCATCTTTTTGTTACTCTTACCAAAGTGAATCACCTCACACTTAGCTACATTGAACTCCATTTGCCCAGCTCTGCAGCTTATCCATATCCCGCTGTAACCTGCCACATCCTTCCTCACTGTCAACAACTCCTCCGACTTTCGTATCATCCACAAACTTGCTCACCCAACCTTCTAGCCCCTCCTCCAGGTCATTTATAAAAATGACAAACAGCAATGATCCCAAAACAGATCCTTGCGGAACACCGCTAGTAACTACACTCCAAGATGAACCTTTACCATCAACTATTACCCTCTGTCTTCATCCAGCCAGCCAATTCCTAATCCAAACCTCCAACTCACCCTCAATGCCATACCTCCGTATTTTTTGCAGTAGTCTACCATGGGGAACCTTATCAAACGCCTTACTAAAATCCATATACACCACATCTACCGCTTTACCCTCGTCCACCTCCTTAGTCACCTTCTCAAAGAATTCAATAAGGTTTGTGAGGCACGACCTGCCCTTCACAAAACCATGCTGACTATCCTTGATCACATTATTCCTATCCAGATGTTCATAAATCCTAGCCCTTACAATTCTCTCTAAGACTTTGCCCACCACAGAAGTGAGACTCACCGGCCTATAGTTACTAGGGTTATCCCTACACCCCTTCTTGAACAAGGGAACCACATTTGCTATCCTCCAGTCTTCTGGCACTATTCCTGTTGACAACGAGGACATAAAAATCAAGGCCAGTGGCTCTGCAATCTCCTCCCTTGCTTCCCAGAGAATCCTAGGATAAATGCCATCAAGCCCAGGGGACTTATCTATTTTCACCCTTTCCAGAATTTCCAACACCTCTTCTCTACATACCTCAAAGCCATCCATTCTAATTAATTGTGACTCAGTATTCACATCGACAACAGTGTCCTGTTCCTGAGTGAATACTGACGAAAAGTATTCATTCAGTGTCTCCCCAATCTCTTCAGCCTCCACACGCAACTTCCCACTACTATCCTTGACTGGACCTATTCCTACCCTCGTCATTCTTTTATTCCTGACATATCTATAGAAAGCCTTAGGGTTTTCCCTAATCCTACCAACTAAGGACCTTTCATGTCTCCTCCTTGCTGCTCTTAGCTCTCTCTTCAGGTCTTTCCTGGCTACCTTATAACTCTCAATCGCCCCAATTGAACCTTCACGCCTCATCTTTACATAGGCCGCCCTCTTCCATTTAACAAGGGATTCCAATTCCTTATTAAATCACGGCTCCCTCACACGACCCTTTCCTCCCTGCCTGACAGGTACATACTTATCAAGGACACTCAATAGTTGCTCCTTGAACAAGCTCCACATATCAATTACACCCTTGCCTTAAAGCTTACTTTTCCAAGCCACACATCCTAAGTCATGCCTCAGTGCATCATAATTTCCCTGACCCCAGCTATAACTCTTGCCCTGTAGTGCACACTTATCCCTCTCCATCGCTAGAGTAAAAGTCACCGAATTGCGGTCACTGTCCCCAAAGTGCTCACCTACCTCTAATTCTAACACCTGGCCTGGTTCGTTACCCAGAACCAAATCCAGTATGGCCTCACCTCTTGTTGGCCTGTCTACATATTGTGTCAGGAAACCCTCCTGCACACATTGGACAAACACTGACCCATCTAACGAACTTGAGCTATAGCTTTCCCAATCAATATCAGGAAAGTTAAAGTCCCCCATAACAACCACCCTATTACTTTCACTCTTCTCCTGAATCATCCTCGCGATCCTTTCTTCAATGATTCTAGGACTATTAGGAGGCCTGTAAAAGACTCCTAACAGGGTGAGCTCACCTTTCCTATTCCTAACCTCAGCCCAAACTACCTCAGATGGTGAGTCTTCATCCATCGTCCTTTCCACCACTGTAATACTATCTTTAACAAGCAATGCTACACCTCCCCCTCTTTTACCCCCACCTCTGACCCTACTAAAACATTTAAATCCTGGAACCTGCAACAGCCAATCCTGTCCCTGTTCTAGCCATGTCTCCGTAATAGCCACAACATCGAAGTCCCAGGTACCAACCCACGCTGCAAGTTCACCTACCTTATTTCGTATACTTCTTGCATTGAAGTATACACACTTCAAGCCACTTTCCTGTTTACAGGCACCCTCCTTTGAAATTGATGCCATGTTCCTAACCTCCCTACACTCCAGGTCCTGCACCCTGAAGCTACAATCTGGGTTCCCATGCCCCTGCAGAGTTAGTTTAAACCCCCCCCAAGAGCACTAGCAAACCTCCCCCCAAGGATACTGGTGCCCCTCAGGTTCAGGTGCAGACCATCCTGTTTATAGAGGTCCCACCTTACCCAGAAAGAACCCCAGTTATCCAAATACCGGAATCCCTCCCTCCTGCACCATCCCTGAAGCCACGCATTTAACTGTTCTCTCTCCCTATTCCTCGACTCTCTATCACGTGGCACGGGTAACAAACCAGAGACAACAACTCTGTTCGTTCTAACTCCGAGCTTCCAACCTAGCTCCCTGAAAGCCTGCCTAACAACCTCAGCCCTCTTCCTACCTATGTCATTGGTGCCAATGTGGACCACGACTTCGGGTTGCTCCCTCTCCCCTTAAGGACCCGAAAAACACGATCAGAGACATCACGTACCCTTGCACCTGGGAGGCAACATACCAAACGTGAGTCTCTCTCGCCCCCACAGAACCGCCTATCTGTGCCCCAACTATCGAATCCCCAATTACTATTGCTCTGCTCTTCTCCACCCTTCCCTTCTGAGTAACGGGGACAGGCTCCGTGCCAGAGGCCTGAGCCCCGTTACTTACCCCTGGTAAGTCGACCCCCCACAAGTATCCAAAACGGTATACTTGTTCTTGAGGGGAACGGCCGCAGGGGGTCCCTGCACTGGCTGCTTCCTCCCAGTCCCCCTCACTGTCACCCATCTGTCTGCCATCTTTGGAGTTACTACTTCCCTAAAGCTCCAATATATGACCCCCTCTGCCTCCCGAATGATCCTAAGTTCATCCAACTCCAGCTCCTCTCCTGCGCGCTTTTATAGGGAAAAAACCTACCCAGGTAAGCTTACGCTCTACCTGCTTCCGGGTCCCGGCTGCCCCTCTGGTCTTCGTCACTTCCCCCTGCTGTTCCCGCTCTTTCTGTGAAGAGAAAAAAACCCACCGCTGCCCGCTACCGGTAAGTAATTTTAAAACAAACTGTCTTACCTTAGCTGCTGCTCGCACTCAAAGAAATTGAAAGGGAGGAGTTTTAAATCCTTGTAGTTGATTATTCTCTGTTATACTTTTAAAAATAAAGCTGTTAAGTTTTTCTTTAAATAGTTCTTGGCCTGTCAGATTTTCACAGATTATTGGACGGGATAAATCTTTTCTGTGTTGCTGGTTTAGATTAAGCAGGAGGCTTTACCCGTATCATAACAGTTTAGGGGCTCATCTGGAATTTGAACTGGTTAAGACAGATTTGAATACATTTGGGTACGAAAATTCCCAGCAGATTTAAACACTTGAAGGTTACTGCCCAAGTTCGTTAAAGAAAACGTAGGTCAGGAAATCTGTTCACTTCTGGTGACTTGCGTTGGTTAAATTAAAAGTGAGAGAAATGCCTCTTAGAATTGCTTCTGGGATTTGAAAATGATTCTCAAATTTGCCAAGAAAGTTTAGAAGACAGAAAAATGCCAGACTTTCAGAATTAGCAAATAACTTAGATTTGTGTTTAACCAAGGGCAAAAGTAACGCTGAAATGGTAAGGGAGTTATTGAAAACTTAGGCGTTTCAGAAAAACAGACAAGTGCAGCAGAGGTAGAAATACGTAAATTAGATTTGAGGAAAATTGTGTTGGAAGATAAACAAAGAGAGAGAGAGAGAAAGTTCTTGGCTAAGCGAAGAGAGAGAGAAGAAATGGAGAGAAATAGAGAGAGAGAATGGGAGAAACAAAGATGCAAAGATCCAATTAATGGACAAAGAATTTCTGTCAGAAATAGCTCGACTTGTCCTTTTAGTCACAGGGTAGCGCTCTGACATTCCTCAGGGACTGGTCCTGCTAGTATCACCTGTTGTGTAAAGATTTCCGTTTTTCAAAAGTTGATTTTGAGAGTTTTTCTGCAGTTAAAGAGACGGATGGAAAGTGGGACGTCTTTAAAAATTATATAATAAGAGACCAGATACAGCATGTTTCTGTGAGAATATAAGACAAAGCTGGTAGGTGGAAAAAATACTGAATGATTAGAGAAATTGAAGCTCTGCTCAAGAAAAAGTTTAAACTAATGTCAGATAGCTGGGATGGAGTAAATCCCTAGAGATGTATAAAGACAGTCGGGGGATAACAAGAAGGAAATCAGGAGGACAAAGAGGTACCTGGAGATTGCATTCGAAAGTGAGGTTATGGAGAACCTAAAAAGATTCTGCAAATACATTAATTAGAAAAGAGTAGCTCAGGAGAGAATAGGGCCCCAGATCGATCAACAAGGTTATGTGGAACCATAAGAGATGAGTGAGACACTAAACGAGTAATCTGCATCAGTATGTATTGCGGAGAAGGATATGGAAGCCAGGAAACCAGGAGATATAATTAGTGGTATATTGAAAAAATGTCCATATTACAGCGGAAGAAGTGCTGGACGCCTTGAATAGCATAAAGTTGGATAAATCCCTTGGACCTGTTTTGGTGAATCTGGAACGTTGGGAGAAGCTCGGGAAATGATTCTTGGGCCCCTCACTGAGATATTTGGATCAGTGATAGCCATGAATGAAGTGCCAGATAACGACGTTGGCTAATCTAGTGTCATTATTTAAGAAAGTTAGTCAGCCAAAATCAGGAAATTCGAGGCCGGTGAGCCTGATGAAATTTGTTGGAGGAGATTCAGAAGACAGAATTTCCATGCATTTCCAAAGACAAGGACTGATCAGAGACAATCAATTTGACCTAGTGCGGAGGCAATCGCATACCACTACCTTTATTGAGTTATTTGAAGAAGTGACAAAGAAGACTGTTGGAGACAGAGTGGTGTACGTTATCTATATAGACTTCAGCCAGGCGCCTGATAAGGTACTGCATGGTAGATTCGTTAGCAAGATAAGATCACATGGAATCGAAAAAGAGATAGTCATTTGGATACAAAATTTCCTTCAAAGTAGGAGACAGAATTTGGTGGAGGACAGTTTCATTTCAGTAGCGTTCTGAACAGCAATGTGTCGCAGTGATTGGTAATGGATCGACTGATGTTTGTCATTTATATAAAGGACTTCGATGTGAACACAAATGTTTGGTTCAATTTGCAGATGACACCAAAATTGGTGGTGTGCTATACAACGAGGACGTTAATCTCAGAGTACCGCGGGACCCTGATCAGATGGTTCGAGGAGGGGCAGATAGACTTTAATTGGGATAAACGTGAGGTGTTGCATTTTGGTCAGGCCAATCAGGGCACGGCTTATACACTTAAGGCAAGGTTTAGGGGAGTATTGCTGAGCGAAGAGATCTGTGGTGCAGGCTTGCAGTTCCCTGGAAATGAAGTCACAGATAGAGCAGAGAAGGAGGTGTTTGTTATGCTTTCCTTTATTGATTAGAACATTGAGTTTTCGAGTTGAGATGTCATGTTGCTGCTGCACAGGACATTGTTAACACCACTTTTCGAATATTACGTTCAATTCTGGTCTTCCTGCTATATAGAACAGTACAGCACAGAACAGGCCGCCCAGCCCACGATGTTGTGCCGACCATTGGTCCTCATGTATGCACCCTCAAATTTCTGTGACCATATGCATGTCCAGTAGTTTCTTAAATGTCCCTAATGACCTCGCTTCTACAACTGCTGCTGGCAACGCATTCCATGCTCTCACAACTCTCTGCGTAAAGAACCAGCCTCTGACATCCCCTCTATACAGTTGTTACGGGGGATTTTAACATGCAGGTAGACTGGGAGAATCAGGATGGTATTGGACCTCAAGAAAGAGACTTTGTGGAGTGCCTCAGAGATGATTCTTAGAGCAGCTGGTGCTGGAGCCGACCAGGGAGAAGGCAATTCTGGATCTGGTATTGTGCAACGAACCAGAATTGGTCAGAGACCTCGAAGTGAAGGAGCCATTAGGAAGTAGTGACCATAATAGAATAAGCTTCAACCTGCAATTTGAGAGGGAGAGGGTACAATCGGTAGTGACAATACTTCTGTTGAATAAAGGGAACTATAGAGCTATGAGGGAGTAGCTGGCCAAAGTTCAATGGTGCAATACCTTAGCAGGGATGACAGTGGAGGAACAATGGCGGATATTTCTGTGTATAATGCAGAAATTGCAGGATCAGTTCATTCCTAAAAGGAAGAAAGATCCCAGGAGGAGGCAGGGGTGGCCGTGGCTGACGAGGGAAGTTAAGAAACATATAAAGTTAAAAGAGAAAAAGTATAACATAGCAAAGATAAGTGGGAAAACTGAGGACTGGGAAGCTTTTAAAGAGCCACAGAGGATTACGAAGAAAGAAATACGCAGAGGAAAAATAAGGTACGAAGGTAAACTGGCCAATAATATAAAGGAGGATAGTAAAAGCTTTTTTAGGTATGTGAAAGGCAAAAAAATGGTTAGGACTAAAATTGGGCCCTTGAAGACAGAAACAGGGGAATATATTACGGGGAACAAAGAAATGGCAGAGGAATTAAATGTGTAATTCAGATCTGTGTTCACTGGAGAAGACACAAGCAATCTCCCTGAGGTAACAATGGCTGATGGACCTGAACTTAAGGGAATTTATATTTGCCAGGATTTGGTGTTGGAGAGACTGTTAGGTCTGAAGGTTGATAAGTCTCCGGGGCCTGATGGTCTGCATCCCAGGGTACTGAAGGAGGTGGCTCGAGAAATCGTGGATGCTTTGGTGATTATTTTCCAGAGTTCGATAGGTTTGGGGTCGGTTCCTGAGGATTGGAAGGTGGCTAATGTTATATCACTTTTTAAGAAATGTGGGAGAGAGAAAGCAGGAAATTATAGACCAGTTCGTCTGACGTCAGTGGCGGGAAAGATGCTGGAGTCTATTATAAAGGATGAAATTACGGCACATCTGGATTGTAGTAGCAGGATAGGACAGAGTCAGCATGGATTTATGAAGGGGAATTCATGCTTGACTAATCTTCTTGAATTTTGAGGATGTAACTCTGAAGATGGACGAGGGAGATCCAGTAGATGTAGTGTACCTGGACTTTCAGAAAGCTTTTGATAAAGTCCCACACAGGAGGTTAGTGAGTAAAATTAGGGCGCATGGTATTGGGGGCAAAGTACTAGATTGGATTGAAAGTTGTTTGGCTGATAGGAAACAAAGGGGAGTGATAAACGGCTCCATTTCGGAATGGAAGGCAGTGACCAGTGGGGTACCGCAGGGATCCATGCTGGGACCGCAGCTTTTTCCAATATATGTTAATGATATAGAAGATGGTATCAGCAATAACATTAGCAAATGTGCTGATGATACTAAGCTGGGTGGCAGGGTGAAATATGATGAGCATGTTAGGAGATTACAGGGTGACCGGGACAAGTTAGGAGAGTGGGCAGATGCATGGCAGATGCAGTTTAATGTGGATAAATGTTTGGTTATCCACTTTGGTGGCAAGAACAGGAAGGCAGATTACTGCCTCAATGGACTCAATTTATGTAAAGGGGCAGTACAGAGAGATCTGGGTGTTCTTGTATACCAGTCAATGAAGGCAAGCATGCAGGTACAGCAGGTAGTGAAGAAGGCTAATAGCATGCTGGCCTTCATAACAAGAGGGATTGAGTATAGAAGCAAAGAGGTTCTTCTGCAGCTATACAGGGCCCTGGTAAGACCTGGAATATTTTGGGCAGTTCTGGTCTCCAAATTTGAGGAAAGACATTCTAGCTATTGAGGGAGTGCAGAGTAGGTTCACGAGGTCAATTCCTGGAATGGTGGGATTACTTTACACTGAAAGACTGAAGCGACTGGGCTTGTATACCCTTGAGTTTAGAAGACTGAGAGGGGATCTGATTGAGACATATAAGATTATGAAAGGATTGGACACTCTGGCAGCAGGAAACATGTTTCTGCTGATGGGTGAGTGCCGAACCAGGGGACACAGCTTAAAAATACGGGGCAGACCATTTAGGACAGAGATGAGGAGAAACCTCTTCACCCAGAAAGTGGTGGCTGTGTGGAATGCTCTGCCCCAGAGGGCAGTGGAGGCCCAGTCTCTGGATTCATTTAAGAAAGAGTTGGATAGAGTTCTCAAAGATCGTGGAATCAGGGTTATGGAGATAAGGCAGGAACAGGATACTGATTAGGAATGATCAGTCATGATCATATTGAATGGCGGTGCAGGCTCGAAGGGCTGAATGGCCTACTCCTGCACCTATTGTCTATTATCTATTATACTTTCCGCCAAACAGCGTAAAACTATGACCCCTCGTGTTAATAATTCTGCCCTGGGAAAAAGTTTCTGTCTATCGACTCTATCTATGCCTCTCATTATCTTGTATACCTCAATTAGGTCCCCTTTCCTCCTCCTTTTCTCCAATGAAAAAAGTCCGAGCTCAGTCAACCTCTCTTCATAAGATAGGCCCTCCAGTCCAGGCAGCATCCTGGTAAACCTCCACTGTACCCTCTCCAAAGCATTCATATCTTTCCTATAATAGGGCGACCAGAACTGGACACAGTATTACAAGTGCGGTCTATCCAAAGTTTTATAGAGCTGCAACAAGATCTCACAATTCTTAAACTCAATGCCCCTGATAATGAAAGCCAAAACACCATATGCTTCCTTTACAACCCTGTCCACTTGGGTGGCAATTTTAAGGGATCTATGTACCTGCACACCAAAATCCCGCTGTTCCTCCACACTGCCAAGAATCCTATCCTTAATCCTGTACTCAGCTTTCAATTCGACCTTCCAAAATGGATCACCTTGCATTTATCCAGGTTGAACTCCATCTGCAACCTCTCAGCCCATCTCTGCATCCTGTCAATGCCACGCTGCAGCCTACAACAGCCCTCTAGACTGTCAACGACACCTCCAACCTTTGTGTCGTCTGCAAACTTGCTGACCCATCCTTCAATCTCCTCATCCAAGTCATTAATAGAAATTACATACAGTAGAGGCCCAAGAATAGAGCCTTGCGGAACACATCACTCACCACTGACTTCAAGGCAGAATATTTTCCTTCCACTACCACTCGCTGTCTTCTGTCAACCAGCCAATTCTGTATCCAGACAGCTAAATTTCTCTGTATCCCATTCCTCCTGACCTGCTGAACGAGCCGACCATGGGGAGCCTTATCAAATGATTTACTGAAGTTCATATACACAACATCCACTGCTCGACCCTCATCAACCTGTCTAGTAACATCCTCAAAGAACTCCATAAGATTTGTGAGGCATGACCTGCCCCTCACAAATGTGTGCTGACTGCCTTTAATCAAGCCATGCTCTTCCAGATGGTCATAAATCCTATCCCTCAGAAACTTTTCTAACACCTTGCACTTGACAGACGTGAGACTTACTGGTCTGTAATTGCCAGGGATTTCCCTATTTCCTTTTTTGAAGAGAGGAATTACATTTGCCTCCGTCCAGTCCTCAGGTACGACTCCGGTGGAGAGCGAGGATGAAAAGATCTTCGCAAGCGGCGAAGCAATCACATTTCTCGTTTCCCAAAGCAGCCGAGGACAAATCTGGTCTGGCCCTGGTGACTTGTCAATCTTAATGTTTGTCAAAATTTTCAACACATCAGCTTCCTCAATCTCTATCTGTGTCAGCATGCTTACCTGCTCCTCAATGGTTTCATTCACTACAAGGTCCTTTTCTTCAGTAAAGACAGAAGAAAAAAACTCATTTAGGGCTTCCCCTACCTCCTCAGACTCTATACACAAGTTCCCTATGCTATCCCTGATCGGCCCTACTCTCTCTTTGATTTTTCGCTTACTCCTCACATACGTGTAAAATGCCTTTGGATTCTCCCTAATCCTTCCTGCCAAGCCTTTTTCGTGCCCCCTCCTGGCTCTCCTCAGACCATTTTTGAGCTCCTTCCTTGCCTGCCTGTAATCCTCTAGAGCTGAGCTTGACCCTTGCTTACTCCACCTTCGTGGGCGGCATGGTGGCACAGTAGTTAGCACTGCTGCCTCACAGCGCCAGAGACCCGGGTTCAATTCCCGACTCAGGCGACTGACTGTGTGGAGTTTGCACATTCTCCCCGTGTCTGCGTGGGTTTCCTCCGGGTGCTCCGGTTTCCTCCCACATCACAAAGATGTGCGGGTCAGGTGAATTGGCCATGCTAAATTGCCCATAGTGTTAGGTTAAAGGGGTAAATGTAGGGGTATGGGTGGGTTGCGCTTCGGCGGGTCGGTGTGGACTTGTTGGGCCGAAGGGCCTGTTTCCACACTGTAAGTAATCTAATCTAACCTTATGAGCTGAAAATGTGTTGCTGGAAAAGCGCTGCAGGTTAGGCAGCATCCAGGGAACAGGAGAATCGACGTTTCGGGCATAAGCCCTTCTTCAGGAATTATGCCCGAAACGTCGATTCTCCTGTTCCCTGGATGCTGCCTGACCTGCTGCGTTTTTCCAGCAACACATTTTCAGCTCTGATCTCCAGCATCTGCAGTCCTCACTTTTTCCTCCACCTTATGTAAGCTAACTTCTTTCTTTTGATGAGAAGCTCCACCGCTCTCGTCATCCAAGGTTCCTTTATCTTACCTTGCCTGTCTCAGAGGGACATATGTATTCATCACCCACAACAACTGTTCCTTAAACAGTCTCCACATGTCTATAGTGCCTTTACCATTGAACAATTGCTCCCAGTCCATGCTTCCCAACTCATGTCTGATAGCATCATAATTTCCTTTTCCCCAATTAAATATCCTCCCATTGTGCCTGCTTCTCTCCTTCTCCATAGCTATGTAGAATGTGAGGCAGTTGTGGTCACTATCACCAAAATGCTCTCCCACCGCAAGATCTGACACCTGTCCCAGCTCATTGCCAAACACCAAGTCTAGAATGGCCTCTCCCCTCGTCGGCCTGTCAATGTACTGAGTTAGGAAACCCTCCTGAACACACCTTACAAAAACAGCTCCTTCCAAACCATCTGCTCGAAGGAGGTTCCAATCAATGTTGGGAAAGTTAAAGTCACCCATTACAACAACCCTACTACATTCACACTTTTCCAAAATCTGCCGACCTATGCTTTCTTCCATCTCCCTGCTGCTATTGGGGGGCCTGTCGTAAACCCCTAACGATGTGACTGCTCCCTAGCTGTTCCTAATTTCCACCCATACTGACTCGGTAGACAGACCCTCCTCGACAATGGTAACCTCTGTAGCTGTGATACCCTCTCTGAGTAGCAGTGCTACACCCCTCCTCTTTTTCCCCCTCCCTATTCTTTTTAAATGTTCTAAACCCTGGAACATCTAGCAACCATTCCTGCCCCGAGAAACCCACGTCTCTGTTATGGCCACAACATCATAGCACCAGGTACTGATCCATGCTCTAAGCTCATCACTTTTATTCCTGATACTCCTTGCATTAAAGAAAGCACACTTTAACCGATCCCTTGGTTCCTTCCCACTGGCTGTTTTACATCTTGCTATTGCCTCATCTGCATCAACTCTCACCGCCGGTATATAGCTCAGGTTCCCACCCCCCTGCCATACTAGTTTAAACCCTCCTGAACAACTCGAGCAAACCTTCCACCCAGGACATTGGTCCCCTTCCAGTTCAGATGCAACCCGTCCTTCATGTACAGGTCCCACCTTCCCCAGAAGGCATCCCAATTATCTACATATCAGAAGTCCTCATGGTACACATGGAACAATTTACCAGAGGTGGTGAGGGAGGCAATTACCTTGTGGTATCAGCACGATTCTATTAATGCAGAGACTTGGGTAATGCTGCGGGAAACTGGGTTCACATTCCACTATGGCAGAGTATAGAATTTAAACTCGGTAAAAAGAATTCAATCCATTGTTGAGAGGGGTTGAACGGTGGCTTAGTGGTTAGCACTGCAGCCTGACAGCATTAGGGACTTGGGTTCATTTCCCTTCTCAGGTGATTGTCTGTATGGCGTTTGCACATTCTCCCTGTCTCTGCCTGGGTTTCCTCCGGGTGCTCAGCTTTCCATTACAATTCAAAGACTTGCAAATTAGGTGAATTGGCCAGTGTGTTTCGGGATGTGCATGTTGGTTGCGTTCGTCTGTGGTAAATGCAGAGTTGTGCGGGTGGGTTACTGTTTGGGGGGTCGGTGTGGACTTGTTCAGCTGAAGGTCCTGTTTCCAAACTGGAAGGATTCTATTGTATTCTATCTTAAAGGACGTGGTGGAATCTGGTACAGCATTTAAAAGCCATATATATGAATACATAAATACAAGGGTGTAGAGACATATGAGCCAAATACTGGCAAATGGAAGGGTCAATCGACCCGAAATGCTAACTCTGATTTCTATGCACAGATGCTGCCAATCTGTTAAGCTTTTTCCAGCAATTATATTTTATGTTGCTGGCAAATGAGACCAGGTTAATTTTGGATATCTGGTCGGCGGGGACGAATTATATTAAAGGGTCTGTTTCATACTGTACAATTCAAAACGCTATACCTACATGACTCCTTGTCTGTCCTCCGGCTCTGATCCTGCCAACAGGCGTTGTGTTGGAATGACATCACTACCCTACTTAGATTTAGATTTATTTAATATTGTCACTTGAATATCGGTACGGCACCATCTTGGTTTACAGAATAAATTACAGAACTAATTGTACATTTGGAAAAATACGGAATAAATTAATATTACATTGATATTACTAAAACTGAAACTGGTTCAAAAGGTAATGTTAAGTTCATCCTCTCTGCTCCTCCAGCTTCCGACGTCTGGCATTATTCCATTGGTCGGGCAATGTGCCGAATTCCTGCCACCAAGGGAGCCATCGTTTTCGAGTCCACCACCCCGAACTGGAAATGGTCACTCTTCACGTGTCCTGTGAGCTCTCCAAGGCTGGACGCTGAATGATGAGTCCTGACTTCGAGTCGAACAACGGGTTTTCACGTAAGATATGACACTGAATTTCTAAAACAAAGAACGTGCACAATGTAATTGACAAAGTGTCTATAGATCTCAGCAGACAAGAGGTGGATATTTAAAATACAGGAAGAAGCAGGACACACGGAAATTCGCACGCCATGGCTCTTTCACAAAGGTCACTGTGGCCTATGTCAGTGATCGAATTCTTTCACAAACATGTGGGATTTTGGAAGTGAAGGCTTCTATTGTTCTATTCACTGCCCCGACCCTGTCGTCACTGTTTGGACTTATACACTTGTTTGAGCAGAGAATTTATTTTTTAAAAAATAGACATACACATGCATCATTTAAAAAAAACGTTGAAGTGCATTCCATGATATTTCGACTTCGTCATCTCCAGCTCTCCCTCAATGTTGGAAGCCGTTGCTGCAGTAAACCAGATTGATCATTCCTGGGAGAATTTGAAGAAGGACGTTGACAGACATGATAATAAGAATGAAGAGTTCACATATTACAGAAGAATCAACCTTGCTCCCATTGGTGAACATATTAAAAACTAGTGGAATTGAATTTTGTGCATTGGTAAATCAAGGGTTGAACGCAAGGAACCATATTTTTACACAGCATTGACTGTGGATATGGTAATAAAAACAGTAAAAATGTGACCATACCAAATTTCCATCAAAAACGAACTGGATCAGTAGCTGATGAAACACAATACAGGAGAAAGAAAGAAGGTGGATGATTGAGATCAGCTGAGTGGAAATCCCAGAGAGCTGGGAATGACATGATACACTGAATAGCCCCTTGATCAGCTACAGCTATTCCAATGTGTTTATCTTGGTGTATTACTTTGTTTAACTATATTCATTCGGTGAAAAGGAACAGTCACATTCCAGAAGAAGTTGAAATTTTCTGATATGTTCCCTGTTCGCAGGAAGTTCATTTATTGGAAATAGTCAGACATAGTGAAGGCCAACACAAGAGATGGTTATGTTGCAGTTTAGCAGTTTTCAATTGAGTATATTATTAAACCAATCAGACCTGACCAATTTTGAGTATTTTCAGGCTGCAATTAAATTTCAACACCCAGTGTATTTCGTCAATAGGGAATTGCCATGCATGTTGTAATCTGTTTGCTCAAATGTAACTAAATCAAAGCAGCTTCCGTACCCTAATGGATCTAAGTGAAAGCATAAAACGAATGCACTGCTAAGAGAGCATTTCAGAGTTTAACACCGAGAGATTGTATGCAGTCCAAAGCAAAGAAAAATGCATAGTACAGTACGAATTGTCAGGAAAATATTTTATACGATTGTTGCGACAATTGGTGTTCCTGGTAAGTGCTTAAAAGTTATGACATTGTGCACGTTTCTGTACGCATTGGCTTCTGATGTGCATATTAACATTATAGGGCATTTTCTGATCATTCTAATACCGACATCAAAATATCATCACTTGTAAAAAATTCCAGATTTACGTGTGGATTTCTATTCACTTTCCTTAAGAATGCTTGCCTTTTCCAAATCTTTCTCTCTCACAGGTGTGTGTGTGTGTGTTTGTGTGTGTGTGTGTGAATGTGCGTGTGTGTGTTTGTGTGTGTGAGTGTGTGCACGTAGGTATGGGTGTCCTGTGTGACCCGTTACAATAAAACAAGTTTCCAGAGGGTAAGTATTACTGGGAGTCTCTCAATGTAGATTATACTGAGTGGGATTAAAAACCAACTATCACATCGATAAAGTATCCTTTTGCTACTGAGAGGAACTGTAGTTTAGATTTGCTCTTGTGTGGATGATTTCTTGAATCGAATAGACATCAGAGATTATGTGCTTGCTGGAATTCTGTCGTTTTTAAATTGTACTCTGTTAAGGACATCATTCTTCTTTTAGTCAAATTAGATGCAGCGGTTTGGTGAAAGCCCACTCTCATCCTGATTAATCTACTTCCAAGCCGATAATCCTAAGAATAATCAAGTCTGATATGTACTGCTTTTGTAAATACTCAGTAGCAATATACAAATATTAGCGCAGGTGATTGAGGTTTATTCAGAAATAGTTGGAATTTAGGAGATGAACGGGATGTCGACGCTTTGTGAGCTTCAATCAATTTCACATCACTTGTCTCCAACTGCATATGGTTCCCCGACGACTCCCTCATTTTTGATCAAAGGCTGCCCATCTCTTATTTTCCGCACGGTATCAAAGGCATTTTTCATCATTCACGAGTAAATCAATCTATTTTCTTTGTTGGGTGATTTATTTTTGTCGGTTTAATAATGACTGTCAAATGAAATTCTGAATGTAGCAGTCTCATATGTTCTCCACGTTGCGAGTTCAAACCAGGTTACAGCTTCAAATTCTCCGCTGGAATACTGCACAGAGTTTCCAAACAATAGAACAGGGGGCACTGACTGCTGAATGCACCCCAATTCATAATAGCTCCCTGTCATGGAACTCTAAACCGAGTTAATACTTCATTATCGTTTTTCTGTTGGTTTGAAAACAGCAGATACAGCAGCCAGTGACTGTTTAAGAAAAGTTAATAAAACTACATTCAAAGTGTGAGAGTTCTGGAGAAATCTGTTTTGATGACATGTACACCATCCCATCACACTCATTTCTTTGTAACATAAGTCAATCATATATGTGCTTCCAGAAATGCAGGGAGTGGTTCAAGGACGATGGGCTCAAGTCACGAGAACAAATGTTGAGCACATTGGAATTACCCGGTTGTGTCAGCACGTCCTACCCCGCAGAACATGTCTTTCTTTCCAATCTACTCATTTAATTGTGTTCTCAGAGGTTAGCGCAGCAGCAGAGACGTGGGTTAGATTCAAACCTTGGGAGTGTTTATGTGGAGTTTGCAAGAGTCTGCATGGTTGTCCATCTGGCGCTCCGTTTTTCTCCCACCGTCAAAAGATGTGAAGGTCAAGTGGATTGGCCACCCTAAATAGCTCCCGTGCCCACGGATGTGCAGGCGAGGTAGATTAGCTGGGAGAATGCGAGAGGAAAAGATGAGGATGAAAACTCCATATGGGTTTATGGGTTTATGGACTGAGGGGTTGGGGTTCTGGATGGGACACTCTTCAGACGGTCAGTACAGCCTGGATGGGGCGAACGACCTGTATAATAATTCAATGATTCCGTGGAAATATAAATGTTCTGACTTTGATATTGTCGGAATCTTCCCAAAACACCAGTTCCATGTATTTTAATAAAACCAGAGCCGCTAGCAATTAGGTGCTTTTGCTTAACCACATTGTAGTTTAACCAATGGAAACATCCATTGTCTACTTTTCTAACTGAAGTTCAGTGTTTATTGCCATCACCCGAGTATAAATAAGACAGAGTCCACTTTTGCCTTCTCTCTCTTACAGCAAATCTAGTGGCAATTGTGATCATATCCCAAGGAAAGTGCAGGATCTCCAAATGCACTACTCGTTACCTGGTGGCCATGGCACTAGCGGATCTACTGACGATTATCACTGAGGTCATGATTATCCGAATCAATAGTTATTATTTCCCAATACCTTTTCTGAAACTGACCCCTGTTTGTAAAGTTAATTACCTCCTGGCTCGAATCTCAATGGACTGGTCAGTTTGGTTTACTGTTGCCTTTACTTTTGATAGACTTATTGCGATATGCTACCAGAAGCTGAAATCTAAATATTGCACTAAAAAAAACGCAACAATGGTTCTTGCAACAATCTGCGTATTTTTTAGTTTAAAAAACATTCCCATCTACTTTCGATTTGAGCCTTACCGAATAATTAATAACGTACCACTGTATTGTTCCAATAAACAAAGCTATTACACTGACCCAAGATGGATTGGATTTAGAGTGTTTGATAAGATTTTAACGCCATTGTTACCATTCGCTTTCATTCTGTTATTCAATGCTTTGACAGTTCGGCACATTTTAGTGGCTAGCCGAGTCCGTAAGGGTCTGAGACGTCAGACCAAAGAACAGAATCAAAATGACCAAGAAATGGGGAACAGACAGAAGTCTGTGATTTTACTTCTCGCTATATCATGCAGCTTTATAATACTGTGGCTTATGTATATTTTGTCTATTTTTAATGTTGATAACGGTTTAGATTATAATGCTGAATATATATTTGTGAAAGTAGCGTATATGTTGAGGAATTTATGTTGCTGCATAAACACATTAATTTATGTTGTGATTTTGCCCAAGTTCAGAGAGCGGTTGAAGAGCATGATGAAATATCCAATTACATCAATTATTAAACTAATTTCGAAGCGAAACAACTGAGACAGGTTGAATATTTGTAGTGTAAACGCGAAGTATGGATTGGTGGAACAAGTTAAGAAAAAGGATCGGGAGCCTGACATATAAAATTGTTCTGACAGATTTACATGAAGAAGCAGAGGAAATACTTTCACAGCTGATGTCTGCACTAACAAAGAAACAGCTGCACAGATCAAGCATGAACTGTCTGGAGACCTGGAAGGAATGAGCTGGCACAACCCAACACTAGAAAGCTCAACAAAGCAAATTCATCAAACATCGAACTGCGAACAACACAGCGCAGAACAGGCCCTTTGGCTCTCTATGTTGCGTCGACCTGTGAACTATTCTCAGCCTGTCCCCATACACTTTCCCCAAATCATCTATGTACTTATCTAAGGATTGATTAAATCTCCCTCATGTGGCTGAGTTGACTACATTAGCAGGTCGGGCATTCTACGCCCTTACCACTCTGCGGAAGAACCTGCCTCTGACATCTGTCTTAAATCTATCACCCCTCAATTTGTAGTTATGCCCCTCGTACAAGCTGACGTCATCATCCTAGGAAAAAGACATTCACTGTCTACCCGATCTAATCCTCTGATCATCTTGTATGTCTCTATCAAATCCCCTCTTCTTGCCAATGAGCACAGGGTCAAGTCTCTCAGTGTTTCCTCATAACATCTTCCCTCCAGACCAGGCAACATCCTGGTAAATCTCTCTGCACCTTTTCCAAAGCTTCCACATCCTTCTTGTAATGGGGCGACCAGAACTGTACACAATATCCCAAGTGTGGCCACACCAGCGTTTTGTACAGTTGCACCATGATATTGCGGTTCCGGAACTCAATCCCTCTACAAGTGAAACCTAACACATCGTATGCCTCCTTAACAGCACTATCCACCTGGGTGGCAACTTTCAGGGGTCTATACACATGGACTTCAGGCTCCCTCTGTACATCCACACTACCAAGAATCTTTCCATTGACCCAGGACTCTGCCTTGCTGTTATTCCTCCCAAAGTGCATCACCTCACATTTAGCATTGGACTCCATTGGCCACCTCTCAGCCCAATTCTGCAACCTGTAACATTCCCCCTGCAACATTCTTCCAAACTGTCCATTACTCCACCGACTTTAGTGTCGTCTGCAAATTTACTAATCCATCCACCTATGCCTGCGTCTAAGTCTTTTATAAAAATGGCAAACAGCAGTGGTCCCAAAACAGATCCTTGTGGCACACCACTAGTAGCCGGACTCCAGGCTGAATATTTTCCATCAACCATCACTCACTGCCTTCTTTCAGAAAGCCAGATTCTAATCCAAACTGCTAAATCACCCCCAATTCCATGACTCTGCATTTTCTCCAACAGCCTACCATGTGGTACCTTATCAAAAGCTGTACTAAAGTCCATGTATACCACTTCAACTGCCCTACCCTCATCTACATGCTTGGTCACCTTCTCAAAAAACTTAATGAGACATGACCTGCCCTTGACAAAGCCATGTTGACCATCTCCAATCAAATTGTTGCTTGCTAGATGAGGAATACGAGAATGATCAGGGAAAAGGTAGGGCCGATCAGGGATAGCGGAGGGAACTTATGCGTGGAGTCTGAGCAGATAGGGTAAGCCCTAAATGAGTTTTTTGCTTCGGTTTTCATTCACCTTGTTGTGAATGAAAACTTTGAGGAGTTGCGATACAGTCTTGACCAGATCAAAGTTGATGAAGTTTGATGTGCTAAAAATTTTGGAAAATATTAAAATTGATAAGTTCCCAGGGCCAGACCAGATTTATCCTAGGCTGCTCTGGGAAGCGAAAAATGAAGTTGCTGAACGACTGTCGAGGATATTTGCTTCCTCACTCTCCACGGGGTCGTACTAGAGGATTGGAAGGAGGCAAATGTTGTTTCTCTTTTCAAGAAAGGTAATAGGAAAATCCCTGGCAATTTCAGACCAGTCAGTCTAACGTCTGTGGTCAGCAAAGTTTTGGAAAGAATTTTGAGGGATAGGATTTATGAATATTTAGCAAAGCATAATGTGATTAAAGGCAGTCAGCATGGCTTTATGAGGGACAGGTCATGCCTCACAAATCTAACTGAGTTCTTTGAGAAGGTGAGAAGACAGGTCGATGAAGTTTGAGCAGTGGATGCGGTGCATATGATCTTCAGCATGGCATTTGATAAGGTTCCTTATGATCGGCTCATTTATAACATCAGGAAGTCTAGGATCCAGGGATCCAGATTTGGCTATCTGGATTCAGAATTGGTTGGCTGACAGAATGCAGAGAGTGGTTGTGGATGGGAAGTATTCTGCCCGGAGGTCAGTGTTGTGTGGGGTCCCGCAGGGCTCTGTTCTTGGGCCTCTGCTCTTTGTACTTTTTATAAATGACTTGGATGAGGAGGCTGAGGGGTGGGTTAGTAAATTTGCAGATGACACAAAGATTGGAGGTGTCGTCGATAGTATAGAGGGCAAATGCAGACTGCAGGGCGACATAGACAGGATGCAGAGCTGGGGTCAGAAGTGGCAGATGGAATTCAACCTGGATAAATGCGAAGTGATGCATTTTGGAAGGTCGAACTCGAATGCTGAATATAGGATTAACGACAGGATTCTTGGCTGTGTGGAGGAACAGAGGGATCTGGGTGTGCAAGTACATAGATCCCTCAAAGTTGCCAAACAAGTGGATAGGTTTGTTAAGAAAGTACATGGTGTGTTGGCTTTCATTAACAGGGGGATCGAGTTTAAGAGCCGCGAGGTTTTGCTGCAGCTCTACAGGTCCCTGGTGAGACCACACTCGGAATATTGTGTCCGGTTCTGGTCGCCCTACTATAGGAAAGATACAGAGGTTTTAGAGAGGGTGCAAAGAAGGTTTACCAGGATGCTACCTGGACTGGAGAGCTTGCCTTATGAAGAAAGGTTGAATAAGCTTGAACGTTTCTCTCTGGAGAGATGGAGGCAGAGAGGAGATCTGATCGAGGTATACAAAATAATGAGTGGATTATATAGAACCAATAGCCAGAGACTTTTCCCCAGGCCAGGATTGACTGGTATGAGAAGTCATAGTGTGAAGATATTAGGAGGGAGGTATAAAAGAGACGTCAGAGGTAGGTTCTGAACGCAGTGAGTTGTGAATGCATGGAATGCGTTGTCAGCGGTGGTGGTGGAAGCAGAGTCATTGGGGATATTTAAGCGACTGCTGGACATGCACATGGATAGCAGTGAGTTGAGGGGCGCGTAGGTTAAGTTATTATATTTTACATTAGGATTAATCTCGGCACAACATCGTGGGCCAAAGGGACAGTTCTGTGCTGTACTTTTCTATGTTCTATGTTCTAACTCGAATACGGCTGGTGTGTGAATAAAAGCCTATTTTCTAAGCAAATGATCCTTGACTCAGGCAACCAATTCATTATTTCCGCAGATATTCTAACTCATCCAAGATTCAGTGTGATCTGAATGGATCTGTGCTCTGGCTGTTGGTATGATAGACTGTTCCTCTCAGGGGATTGTTTAATCCAGGTATCTCTGAATCAAATGAAATAAAATCACAGTGTCTGTCACCGAAGTTCAATTTTTACGAACATGACTAGTGTCATAAAAACAAATAGATTCCTGATTTGAAAATTTACTTCCAATTCGTGTTTCATTCTCTGTATAAAATCAATTTACCTGCTGCCTAAGGAATTAAACACGAGAGGCACACGTTTCAGATGGGGTCACTAATAGCTATGAAATCTAGGAGCATACCTTGAAGTTGTGAAATAAGAGGATATTGGCTTTTAGTTCAGTTCTCCAATTTTCTCTGGAAAAGAACAAGTGGCCCAGTCCTTTCAGACTGAGGAGCTATGGAAACCAGTCAGTTCTTTCGAAGTGACACTGAAAGAATGACAGGGAACCATCTCTGAGTGAAGAAAGCTGACATTGCTTCAAATCCTGTCTGCAATTTGTCAAGCTAATTAAACCACAGATTGAAACTTTTGCTGAATTACACTAAATTCTGTCAAGTTTGAATTCATCCAGATTTGTATTACACGATAATACTGTGTCTGTATGCGTGTAAGTGCGGAGGGTGTGGGGAACGGATTGTGGGAGGCGGGGGGCGGATGGGGGAGCCAGACAGGATTGGCTGGTCTGCTTGTCCCTATATTGTTTAAAGTGATGCCTCCTGGTGAAGGGATTCAGCCAGAGAGGGAGGGAGCAGGCTAATTCTCGCTTTCTCTCTCTCGCAAGTGCACACACACACCCATACACAAACACGCGCACACACAAATACACACACACAGACACACACACACACACACACTCGCAGACATTTCTAAAACTCCCCCCCCCACGCACACACATTTACTGTCAGGAGGATTGCAATCGTTCTGAGATCCCTCAGAGTGGGACATACCCATGTAACGTCATCGAGATGTACAGCATGGAAACAGACCCTTTTTTTCAACTCATGCATGCCGACCAGACATCCTAAAGTAATGTAGTCCCATTTGCCAGCCCTTATCCCTCTTCACCTTTCCTATTCATATTCTCAACCAGATGTGATTTAAATGTTGTAATTGCCGCAGCCATAACCACTTCCTTGGGCAGCTCATTCCTTTCACACACACCCATCTGGATCCTTTTGAATCTGATTGATAATTTTTCTGCTCGCTCTGCAATATTAAAACAATTTGTCTTTTGGCAGCATTTCAGACACAGTGTCCCCACAGTAAATGGTATTTCCAGTGCATATGTATCCATGCATGTCTGGTGGTGATTTGAATTTTATTGTACTTTCAGTAACTTGCAATGTTTTGTGATGGTCGCTGACAGGTTATAAGAAAGAAAAATGGAAAAACCCTGAAATGTACCGAGTTATGCGAGTGGGTCAGCACTGGACAGGATCATCTTCATGTATTAATTCTCAGGGACAGCATCACAAAGGATAAGGTAGAACTGCTTACTATGTCTAAAGTCATTTCATTGAAGAACAAAACAACGTGAAACCTGAGAAATTGACAGTTTTTAATGCCTCCTCAGGAAGTGGATCTGGTACTTGAGCAGCGACGACAGGAAGCAAGCAGAGGTTGCCAATGTATCACTTTCAGCACAAGAGGGACGCTTGAATAGGCAGAGAGACATTTTGACCCGCACATTCATTGTTATTTCTGAAAACAACAAACCCCAGCGACCAGAGATGAATGCACAGATTTACACACATTCATAGATACCTACATGCATACACGGAAATGGACAAATGCACACATATTGAATCACACACAAATACTTACAAAAACACCCACAGATCGACGCGCAGACACACACAGAGAAAAACACACAATCAGAAACGTGAATGCAAACACACACACACACACACACACGTATAATGACACCCATGCAGTCACACAGAGACACAGACATCTACATTCTTGCAGGCAGACATAGAAACCGAGACAGACACACACTAAAACAGTCACACATTCAGTCAAACAAAGACTTGCACATCGACATATAGAAATACAAACACAGAGAAACAAAGAGGTCCACACATATACAATAAGTGATCAAATGCACACCAGATTAGTACAGTGTCGAGGTATGCGTGTGAGGTCAACCAACTTGACAGCAAAAGTAGCAAGGCAGATCATCATTTGAAAAGCTAAATCATTGAAGAACGGATGTTTCCAGGAGGGTGTGTAGTCTGTGTATTCAGTGTGGAGTCAATGTGTTCAGTGTTGAGTCTGTGCATTCGGTTTGGCGTCAAAGTATTTAGTGTGGGGTCCATGTTTTCAATATTTTGACCATGTATTAATTTTTGGCACTTGAGCGACAGACAGCGAGAGACAAAGTGTTCCTCCTGAAGCCCACAAACGCACCCACCCCCCGCACCGTACCCTCACCTTCGCTGCACCTGTCCTGCCCACAAGGTCAGATGGCGCGCACTCCATCTTAATTGCCATCGTAGGAACCCTGTTTTAGATTTTCCTGCTGTCTGAGGCTGGAAAAAGTCGCATTAGCTAACATCTCTGTATCACGGAACACGCAGCTTCAGGCAGCATGCAGGAGATTGGGTGCAGCAGTGTGCCATCCCCGATTAATCTGGATGACACAGGGGGTCAGGAGCAGCTCCACCCCGGCTGTGGCATTCCAGAATCATTCCTGAAATTAACAAAGGGAAAGATCACTGTTGCCACTGGTCATCTCTTCCATCTCCCCCAACTTCTCTGCCCTCAGTCCCCTTCACTGAGGTTTCCATCTCGATGCCATGAATTAATTTTCTAATCCCACTTTGATGCCTTCACCATTTATTGCCCTCTGATTGCCTCTCGAGTTGGCTGTGCTCACATATACTAATAATGGCCGCTTGCTGTTCAATGGCGTCACCATAATTTTATCTCGGTCCCACTGCATCAATCCATCATCAACATTGTGGGAATTATGTTTGAAGCACAAAGTGTACTGAACGGACCGTATCAATTCAGTGGCTAAAGAGCTAATCAGATGAGAGCAATTCTGCAAAAACTGAATGATCTCCTGAAGAAACCCTTCACTCCCACAAGGCTGTCCATCCTCGTCAAGGCACAAATGAAGAACGTGATGGAATACTGTCCATTCACCTGGATCTGCGCAGTTCCCGTGACAATCAAGGATCTCGAATCGATCCATGACAAAACAGCTCGCTTGGTTGGCAAGGCATCCACTCCTTGCACCACCGATACTCAGTAGCAGCAATGTGCACCATCTACAAAATACCCTGCAGAAATTCACCGGAACTCCGACCACATCACCTTCCAATCTTATGACAACATCTGTCCAGGACAGTAGGTATATGGGAACACTATTCTATGCAAGTTCCCCTGCAATCTACTCACCTTCCTGACTTGGAAATATATCGCCGTTCCATCAGTCGCACTCGTCAAATTTCTTAACGTCCATCCCTAATAGCATTGTGGGTCAATCTGCAGTATGCATTCTAATATAGTTCACGAAGACACCTCACCACCACCTTCTCAATGTGGCAAAGGGATGAGGAATAAATGTAGGCCAAAAAAGCCCTTCCCACTGACCATGAATGAAGAGAAATGAAGGGCAAGGGAAATGTATCGGCAATACACTATCACTCACTCACAGTGTTGAAATTCCATCCCTGACACGTGATTGTAGGTCTATGTGCAGCACACAGGTTGCACAGGGTCAAGAAGGAATTCTGCATACACTATTTTCAAGGGGGGCAGTTAGGGATGGGCGACACATGACAGCCTGCCCAGTGCCGACCACATCTCATAAAAGGAATGAAAGTTCAAAGAAAACAGTTAGAATGTGGTTTCAAAGTGAACTAATCCCTGCGATGTCCTTCACTCCCCCCAGCCTTCTCATCTGCCAGATGTTTGCATCCCAGCATAAACTTAAAGGATTTTCCATCCGCCTTGTCTTGCTCCACTCTTGAGACCTGAGTGTGAAACTGCTCAGTTGGTTCAAGCACTCAGACATGAATTAAAAGCAAGAAAATTGACGATGGTAGAGGAACGTAAGTCCTTGAGCTGACCTTTACTGAGCCACATTACAGGAGATGAGCAGCAAAATGGACAACACTAATTCTCGGCCTGTGTCTCCTTTTCGGTGGCACATATTTTACATGGTTAATTGACACCATATGGACCAGCTTCTACTCCCAGACCTGCCACAAGTAAAATGTGGCTATGAAGTGTGCATGATGTTAGCAGTTTTCAACTTCCAGTGACTATTGACCGTGATACTACTTTTGCTTGGTATCTCTTATATCAAGGCCTACGCTCCTCGTGTTCTAGACAAAAATAAAACTGGACTACCTGGGAATGTTTGGGAATTGTGCCAGAATAGACAAAGGAAAAATCCCCTATGTCACCATTTGTTGTATAGTGATAGGGTTTGCTCGCACACTTTTGATTACCACTCTGTTCTCATGAACGTACTGAGACTATCATAAAAATTAGATCCGTTTAACTGGCGCACAAACGCAGATGAGCAGCACTGTCATCCTCATGAATTTGATACAACTTATGACAACAAGTGCTATCAATTTGCGATTGTCATTTGTAATGTTATAGGTCGGCAATGACTTCAGGCTAATGGCCTCGCTTGTTACAAAGTATAAGCATTTTGGATAATGCACTACATTATCTACCTGACACGAACATAGAAGCATAGGTTAGGACACAGTTATTTGTGTGACTCAATGCCTCAGCAGATCTGACAGGATACAGACAATTCTCGTGGTTTGAGATGTGTTAATGGTGACTAACTGTTTCGCAATGCTGTGTGCAGTAAACAGAATGACGCAAAAACATCAAAATGATCTATGGGGTAAAAATTGCAAATCATGTCAAGGCGGAGAGCAAGAGGTTCTTCAAACATCTAAAATAAATGTACAGAATCTTGAGTGAAGATGACAGCTTTGAGAATGAGGCTGGCAAAGTAACAACAGGAAACCTGGAAGTGTCAATGGTGTCGATAAAATATTTTGCATAAATCTTTACATTAGAAAACTTTTCATTATGGAAACTTACTATTTTAAGGATGGAAAAGGAAGAGAGCAAATAAGAAAAATCATGATCATGAGACAACATGAGGTCCTAATAGGACCAATGACTGATATGTGCGGTGGACCTCATGGGAAGTCTTCTAAGACAATAAACAAGTAGTTAAAGGCATATTGAGATGCACAGGAACTAATCTTGTAGAAATCCTTTGATGCTGAAAAGACTCAAAGAAAAGTCAAAAACTGCAAATTATAACTTATAAAGGGAAAACAGCAAAAAATGATAAAACTTGATTAAATAACTACAACGCTTGTTGTTGGAAAATGGTTTACATCTGTTTTAAAGTATGTAGTAGCGGAACATTTAGAAGTAAATGATAAAATCAAGGAGCGTTAGATGGCTTTTTGCACGTGAAATCACGGCTGGAAGATTTATTAGAATTATTTGAGGAAGTAACAGGCAGGATAGATAAACGGGAAGTAGCGACTGCAATATATTTATTTTTCAGAAGACGTTTGTCACGTTGCTGCACATTATGCCACTTCATGAGCCTATGTTGTTAGATTTAGTATATCAGCATGGATAGAGGTTGAGAGAGTGGTGCTGGAACATCTCAGCAGGTCAGGCAGCATCCGAGGAGCAGGAAAATCGATGTTCCAGTCAAAAGCCTTTCATCAGGAATAAAACATACTGATTGATTGGAATTAGAGATTGGAATTGATTGGAATCTCTTTTTTTCAAATAGTTCGATTGGAACTGTTTTTGTCACGTGTGTTGAGGAAGGGTTCCTGACGCAATATGTAGATAGGCTGACTAGAGTATAGGCCGTATTGCATTTGTTTCTTGGCAACGAACCATGCCAGATTTCAGATCTCTTGGTGGGGGAGCATTTCGGTGATAGTGATCACAATTCAATGACTTATGGAGAGGGATAGGAGCAGATAGTATGGGAAAGTATTGGATTATGGGAGGGAGAATTAGCGTGGTATTCGACAAAAGCTGGATTCCTAGATGAAGAACATGTTTTGTCTGGGAAATGCATGTCAGAAATGTGGGGGTCCTTTAGGAAGCAGTTGCTGGTAATGATGGATCGGTTTGTCCCACTGAGGCAAGGACGTAATGGTGAGTTGAAAGAACCTTGGGTGATAAGACATGTGGAACATATCGTCAAGAAGAAGAAAGAAGCTTACTTCAAGCTGAGGAGGCAAAGATAAGACATGATTTTAGAGGGTTACCAGGTAGCGAATCAGGAACTGAGGAATAGTCTTCAGTGAGGGATTGAAGGATTGAAGGAAAACCCTCAGGAGTTATACACCTCTGTGATGAACAAGAGGATGGCCAGAGTGAGTGTAGGGTCGGTCAAGGATAGTGGCGGGAGCTTGTACCTGGGGTCCGAGGAGATAAGGGAGATCCAATATGAATACTTTGCTTCAGTACTCCCTCCTCAGAGGGACCTTGATGTTTCTGAGAACAGAGTGACACAGACTGAAATGCTAGAACAAGTTAATGTAAGGAATGAGGGTGTACTGAAAATATTGTTAAACATAAAGGTCGATATAACCACTGGGCCAGACTGGAGATACCCTGGTTTATTACCTCAAGCGAGGGAAGACAGTGCTGCACCTTTTGCGTTGATCTTTGCATTCACACTGTCCACTGGATGAATGACAGATGATTGGAGGGTAGCAAATATTATTCCCTTTTTCAAGAAAAGGATTACCGATAATCCTGGGAAATACAGTCCCGTCAGTCTTCGGTCAGCTGTTGGCAAAATATTGGAAAGGGTTCTTAGTGACATAATTTATGATAATATAGAAAACCATAGTTTGATTAGACATAGTCTGCACAGTTTTGTGAGGAGCAGGTCATGCACCGCAAACCTTATTGAATTCTTTGAAGATGTGACAAAATACAGTTGATGAAGGTGGCCCAGTGTATGTGGTGTGTATAAATTTTAGCAAGGCGGGTTGATAAGGGACCCCATGTTAGACTCATTCAGAATGTAAGGGGGTGAGTGGTGTGAAGAAATATGGCTGTCTGGATACTGTATTGGCTGGCCCATGGAAGAGATAGAGTGGGGGTAGATGGGAAGTATTCAGCCTGGAGCTTAGTGACCGCTGGTGTTCCACAGGGATCTGTTCTGGGAGCTCTGCTCTGTTTAATTTTTATAAATGATTTGGATGAGGAAGTGGGAAGGTGGCTTTGTACATTTTCCAAAGACGCAAATAGGTGGTGGATAGTATGAAGGGATGTTGTAGGATGCAACAGGACATGGAGAGCATGCCCCAATCCATAGGGGTGGCACGGTGGCTAAGTAGTTAACACTGCTGCCTCGGTGCATGAAGGACTCGTGTTCAATTCCATCCTCCAGCACCTGTCTGTGTGGAGTTTGCACATTCTCCCTGTGTCTGCGTGGGTTTCCTCCAGGTGCTCTGGTTTACTCCCACAATCCAAAGATATGAAGGTTAGGTGATTTGACCATGCTAAATTGTTTGGTGTTGTACAAGAATGTGTATGTTAGGGTAGATTGGCCATGGCAAATCATCCCGTGGTGTCCAGGGATGTGCAGGTTCTCTGAATGGTCATTCTACATTGTCCATAGTGTTCAGGAATGTGTACGTGAGTGCGGTTAGGGGTTAAATGAAAGAGAATGGGTCTTTGTGGATTATTCTTTGGGGATCAGATGTGGTTTTGCTGAGCCATCGGACTCGTTTTCACACCGCAGGGATTCTATGATGTGAGGATGCAGATTTGGGTTGTGAAGTGGCAGATGGAATTCAAGCTGGAAAAGTATGAACATTTCTCTACAGACCATCGAATTTGAAAGTGGATTTCAGGGTTAAAGGCAGGATATTGGCATTGTGGAGGAACAGAGGGGTCTTGGGTTTCATGCCCATAGATCCCTTGGAGTTGTCACCCAAGCTGATCGAGCTGTTCAGAAGGCTTTTGATGTGTTGGCATCCTTAGCAGGGTGATTGAGTTTAACAACCGTGAGGTAATACTGCAGCTCTACAGAACCGTCGTTCGACCACACTTGGAATATTGTTTTCAGTTCTGGTCGCCTCATCATGGAAAGGACGTAAATGCTTTAGAGAGGGTGCAGAGGAGATTTACTAGGATGCTATCTGCACGGGAGAGCATTTTGACAAGAAAATTTAAAGGAGCGCGGCCTTTTATCATTGGAGACAGAGGAATGAGTGGTGACATGATAGAAGTGCACAAATGTTAAGAGGCATGGATAGACTGGATAGCCAGAGACTCTTTTTTTCCCAGGGCAAAAATGTCTTTCATGAGGGACATAATTTGATTGTAATTGGAGAAAGATTAAGCGGAGAAGTCAGAAACAGGTTCTTTTCACAGACAGAAGTGGCTGTGTTGCTTGCACTGCTCGCACTAGTAGTAAGGACTGGTACATTACGTACATTGAAGTGATTGGCACCTGGAAGGTCGTACAATGAAGGGAATGTTAGTTAGTCTGAGGTCAGAGTAGGATGAAAGGTCGGCACAACATCGGGGGCTGAAGAACCTGTACTGTTCTAAGAGTGTGCTGATTGTCATCTTATGTATGGCATACTCACTGTGTAATGTCGTCGTTATTCCCGGTTTGCACCAAATTCATAAATATTCATAAGAATCCTGAATGCCATTGTGAAGAAAAAATCTCTACTTTACATTTTTATCTTTAATTTGACTTGAGTTAATCTCTGAAAGATTGAATCCACTTAATTTTGAATATGTGTTCAGCAAGTTCAGAAGGCTTCCACTGTCATTATCATTTTGAGCAGGGAGATAATGTTCGTATATGAACTTTGTAGATGCATTAACTGCGCATTCATTCAACAAACAAAATGTATTGATTTACTGAAGCAGATGAATTCCTGAACTCACTAACTTAATGGCTTCAACAATGGCCTGTACTCTATAGTAGAGGGGCAAACACAACTAGGGTAGCAGCCAAGGCAATGACAGCACTATTGAAGGTTCAGTCTGACAACAGCCCGAGTTCTGATGGGCTTCTCTATCAGTATTTAATTCATTAGTTTAAGTTTTTAAATCCACATACATTCAAGGGATTTCGCTTCAGATGGCCATATTGCAAATAGAACGGAGAGCACAAGGAAAGCCAAAAAGAAAGCAAATGCTGGTTAAAACTCCTTTCTTTAGAGGAAACATGTTTAAGATGTTGTCTTCGGGTACTCCAGTTCAAAGTAATCAGTCGTAGTCGACATGATTTGCAAAAGGGAAATCATGTGTATTCCAATTACTTATTAGTAACATGTGTTGTTTATAAAGGGGAATCATTACTTACATTGCACTTAGTTTTCAAAAATATGTTTGATGATGCATCGTTTCAATCGTCACAGGTGAGAAAAAAAGAGACTCGAGTGTAACCTGTAACATATTGACATTGGTGTAGATTAGCGAGAAAACAAAAAATAGAGTACCTGCAAAATTGGATCTCTTACAACTTGGAGAATGTGTGCCAAAGCGATCAGTGCTGGCAGCTCAAATTAGATGAATTGACGAATGATGTGGTTGCAAATTTGCTTCGACAAAATCACATGCCAAACAGCATACGTGATAGACAAAGCTAAGCGATCCCATAACCAACATTTTGAGCAGGGAGTTCCAAACACTTGATGCATCCAGTTGTGAGTGGTGGGAGACAATTAAATAACTCACTGGAGGAGATGGCTTTAAAAATATCTCAGTCCTCACTGACGAAAGAGCCCACCACATTGATGTAAAACATAAGTCTGAAGCATTTGCAATAATTTCACTCCGAGTTATATCGTCAAATGGTTGGAGGAAGTAGACAATTCAGAAATGATGTGCTTTTGAAACATTCCAGCAATAGTACAGAACAGTGCTCCAGAAGCTGCTGCTTCCCTAGATAAGCTGTTTCAGCTCATTTACTGTGTCAGCATTGATACAAAATGTGGAAAATTGGACAGTTATGTTCTGTATAGAAAAAGAATCAGGGTAAATCCATTCCCGTCAACTTACACTCATTAAGCCCACTCTCGATCATCGACAGTGTTACCAAGCAGAATCTGCTCAGACGTAATCTGCTCAATGATGTCCAATAAGGGTTCCGCCAGGACCATTGAGCTCCTGATCTAATTTCAGCCTTAGTTCAAACATGCACAGAGCAGCCGAATTCCAGAGGTAACGTGAGAATGACAGAGTGCAACTCCAAGACACCATTGGATGGAGTGTGGCATCAATCACTTATAGGAAAAGAAACTGGAATCAATGTGTACCAGGGTGCAAAATTCTCCGCCAGTTAAAATACATTGGCACATCGGAAAATAACTCTGGTTGTTGGATGTCAATACATTTAGCTTCAGGACAACTCTTCAGGAGTTCATCAGGATAGTGAATCGTCACTTCATCTTCCGACCATCATAAAGTCAGAAGTGGGAATGTGCAGCGATGATTTCACAATGTTCAGCACTATTCTCAACTCCCGAGATACTGAAGCAGGCTATTTTTCTATGTAACAAGATCTGATTAATACTCAGGCTTAGCCTGATAACTAGCCAGTAACATTCATGCCAGGCAATGAACATCTCCAAAGTTCTATTAAGTTATGTATTTTTCATACCGAGTCTGCCTTAGTATTGTCAGGCTGAAAGCGCTTCCCATATTATTTATGGTCTGGTCAAATTGAGTACAAGAAGATACCAGCCTATTTTTGTAAGGAAAATACATTTACTGAATCTGCTTTATTTCTATGCAAAATAATGTCTGAATCTATCTTCTATATAAATGTAGATATAACCAATAAGCAGGTTACTGTGCTTCTAACCCACTGGGGACTCCTCACTGCCGCCTGGCACAGAGAAGTCTATTTTACTTACCCCAGCACTTGTCCTCGAATCCTGTCCGATATTAAGGTTCAATCGTGCTAGTCTCACGAATCTGATTCAATGATTAGTCATCCCATGAACGGGGCAAAGTCTTTGATATTGATCTTATTCTGAATCTGTGATTACGGGCTGAATTCCCATTTCAGTATTTTTCAGGTCTGGGTGTTTTAATGCTCACTACTTAAAAATGTTTCTGACAACAATCATGTGTTATTCAGTTACCTCACAGCCAAAGTAAAGTTTATTTTAGACCAGAGCGATTTTCATGTATTTTTACACTTTGTATCAATGGTTCATTGCCATGACCCATACAATTAACACAGTGTGGTCTGATTTGAAGATATTATTCATGAATTGAATACTACCTCTCCTACAACTCATTTACAATTAATACTTTCTCCTTGAATAATACGCAGTCAAGGTGACAAACCTTCTATCTCGAACATAAATCATTTACGTAACCCAAGTAATGGATCCAAGAGACGATGGTTCAGTCCTAGGTATGAAGATCACTTTCGCTACAACTCAACACGGTGGAGTGACAGCAGGTGAAATGAATGTGTGAATTGCTTTCCACACCTTCAATAGGAGAATGATTCTTCTGCAGCCTGACTTATCTGATGTTCAATGAGTTGATATGATCACCGATTTTCAGGTCTGGAGCGAGAAAATCCTGAATGATATTTTGTCAGTGTCAGCACTTTTGTTGAGCACCAATTCCGCAGAATGGTTATGGAACAGCACGCAGTGCAGCAATAATTCATTCTTCAGTGTGCATTCCCTGTGGATCGACAGCTTGGAATAATGATTGAAAGCCTTGTCTAATCAGAAAAGGTTTAGTAGCCTCTCCTGACGTGAACTCGCTGCTATGTCAGTCGTGTGGATGATTAGGATAAACTCTTTCAACAAAAAAAAACATTTTTTGTTGTTCCTTGAAATAATCTGGAAGGAAAAGACATCCGTATCATCACTCAATGTCAGACAGGCAAGCTGATAGTTTAATAACAGTTTGAGAGTGTTGGTGGTGACGCAGAGCCGGAGGGTGTCAGGAAACATCTGAAATTTAATGGCCTAGAGTCTGAGGATATTACACATGTAGCCCGCTTGTATAGTCAAGTATGAATTCTCAGGCTTGTCCAGAGAAAACAGTCCTGGCTCAGAGAGGAAAATGACTGCAGGAGATTGTCCGGCTGTGGTTAGGTCAGTCAGAAACGATCCAGAAGTATGCAGCCACAGAGAACAAAATGGCTGGGGAGAAAGTTTGGAAGAGGATTTATGCGGTCAACTTCGGGAATAATAACGATACCTAATCATTACAGCTAATTATGTTCTCGCTGATGACAACGGCTCAGGGATCGACAGGACTGGCAACTTAATGCTCCAGGATGCAAAAGCGACAGGATTGATAGAAAGGGAGGCAAAGTGGGGTGGGGTGGAGGGGGTGTGTAGCATTTATGATAAGGCAAGACACTGTACTGAGGGAGGCTATTCCCGGAAATACATCTGAGAAGTTATTTGGGTGGAACTGAGAAATAAGAAAGGGATGATCACCTTATTGGCATTGTGTTATAGACCCCTTAATAGTCAGAAGGAAATTGAGAAACGAATTTGTAAGGGTATCTCAGCTATCTGTAAGAATAATAGGATGGTTATGGTAGAGGATTTTTACTTTCCAAACGGACACTGGGGCTGCCATGGTGTTAAGGGCTTAGTTGGAGACGAATTTGTTAAGTATGTGCAAGAAAATTTTCTGATTCAGTATGTGGATGTACCTACTAGAGAAGATGCAAACCTTGACCTGCTCTTGGGAAATAAGGCAAGGCAGGTGACTGAGATGTCAGTGGGGGAGCACTTTGGGGCCAGAGACCATAATTCTATTTGTTTTAAAATAGTGATGGAAAAGGATAGACCAGATCTGAAAGTTGAAGTTCTAATTTGGGGAAAGGGCAATTTTGACGGTATTAGGCAAGAACTTTCAAAATCTGATTGGGGGCAGATGTTCACAGGTAAAGGGACGGTTGGAAAATGGGAATATTTCAGAAATGAGATAACGAGAATACAGAGAAAGTATATTCTTGTTAGCTTGAAATGAAAGGCTGGTAGGTATAGGGAATGCTGGATGACTAAACAAATTGAGGATTTGGTTAAGAGAAAGAAAGAAGCATATGTCGAGTATAGACAGGATAGATCGAGTGAATCCTTAGAAGAGTATAAAGGCAGTAGGTGGATACTTAAGAGGGAAATCAGGAGGGCAAAACGGGGGCATGAGATAGTTTTGGCAAATACAGTTAAGAGAAATCCAAATGGTTTTTACAAATACATTAAGGACAAAAGGGTGACTAGGCAGAGAACATAGCTCCTCAAAATCGACAAGGCGGCCTTTGTGTGAAACTGCAGGAGATGGGAGAGATACTAAACGAGTACTTTCTATCACTATTTACTGTGGAAAAGGACATGGAATAGATAGAATGTAGGGAAATGGATGGTGACATCTTGAAAAATGTTTTTCTTACCGAGGAAAAAGTGTTGGATGTCTTGAAACGCATAAAAGTGGATATATCCCCAGAATCTTATCAGGTGTACCTTAGAATTTTGTGGGAAACTAAGGAAGTGATTGCTGGGTCTCTTCCAGAAATATCTGTATCAGCAATAGGTAAGGTGCTGGAAGACTGGATGTTGTCTAACGTGGTGCCACTGTTTAAGAAAGGTGACAAGGGCAAGCCGGGGAACAGTAGACCAGTGACCCTGACGTCGGTGGTGGCCAGGTTTTGGAGGGAATACTGAGGCATTTGGAAAGACAAGGACTGATTAGGGATAGCCAACATGGTTTTGTGCGTTGGAAATTATCGAGGTAAAAACAATAACTGCAGATGCTGGAAACCAGATTCTGGATTAGTGGTGCTGGAAGAGCACAGCAATTCAGGCAGCATCCGAGGAGCTTCGAAATCGACGTTTCGGACAAAAGCCCGTCATCAGGAATTCCTTTATTCCTGATGAAGGGCTTTTGCCCGAAAAGTCGATTTCGAAACTCCTTGGATGCTGCCTGAACTGCTGTGCTCTTCCAGCACCACTAATCCAAGAGCGTTGGAAATTATGTCTCCCAAACCTGATTGAGGTTTTTGAAGAAGTAACAAAGGGGATTGATGAGGGTAGAGTGGTAGATGTGATCTATAGGGACTTCAGTAAGGCATTCAGCAAGATTCCCCATGGGAGACTGGGTAACAAGTTTAGATCTCACGGAATACAGGGAGAACTCGCCATTTGGATACAAAACTGGTTCAAACGTAGAAGAAAGAGGGTGTTGGTGGAGGGTTGTTTTTCATACTGGAGGCCTGATTCCAGTGGAGTGCTACAGGGATCGGCGTTGGGTCTTCTACTTTTCACCGTTTAGATAAATAATTTGGATGTGAACATAAGAGGTATAGTTAGTGAGTTTGCAGATGACACCGAAATGGAAGGAATAGTGGACAGTGAGGAAGGTTACCTCCGATTCAACGGGATCTTGATCAGATGGGCCAATCGGCTGAGAAGTGGCAGATGGAGTTTAATTTAGGCAAATGAAAGGTGCTCAATTTTGGGAAAGCAAATCCTAGCAGGACTTGTACACTTAATGGTAAGGTCCTAGGCAGTGTGGCTGAACAAAGAGACCTTGGAGTGCAGATTCATAGCTCCTTGACCCTGGAGTAGCAGTAGATAGGATAGTGAAGAAGGCATTTGGTATGCTTTCCTTTATTGGTCAGAGTATTCAGTATAGGAGTGGGAGGTCATGTTGCAGCTGCACACGGCATTGGTTAGGCCACTGTTGGAATATTGCGTGAAATTGTGGTCTCATTCCTATCGGAAATATGTTGTGAAATGTGAAACGGTACAGAGAAGATTTACAAGGATGTTGCCAGTGTTGGAGGATTTGAGTAAGCTAGGGCTGCTTTTTCTGGAGCGTCGGAGGCTGAGGGTGACCTCATAGTTGTTGATAATATCACCAAGGGCATGGATAGGTTAAATAGGCAAATTTTTTTATCTGGGGTTTGGGAATCCAGAACTAGAGGGCATAGGTTTAGGGTGAGAGGAAAAAGGTATAAAGGAGACCTAAGGGGCAACGTCTTCACACAGAGGGTGGTACATGTATTGAGTGAGCTGCCAGAGGAAGTGGTGGAAGCTGGTACAATTGCAACATTTAAAAGGCATCTGGATGGGTACATTAATAAGAGAGTTTTGGAGGGATATGGACCGGGTGCTGGCAGCTGGCAATGATTGGGTTGTAATATCTGGTCGACATGGACAAGCTGGACCAAAAGGTCTGTTTCCGTGCTGTTCATCTATGTGACTCTATGACTCTATGTCTCAGCAGGTTGGATGACTGAAGTAAATGCCTTCCAACACTCAAAGCAAGGGAGTAATCTGTCAAAAACATTACTTATCGGCGCAAAGTGAGGTTAGATAATTGACGGGTCCCAGTTCCGAAGTAAGAGCTCCTGAAATGTTATTCATCACTGTGAATGAGTCAGGGGAAATCTGTTTCCCAGAACCCTTACAGCAGTTCCCACGGTCTGAACAATTACTATGTTCTCGCTGGTACTTCAGGAGCTGTGAAAGTTGGATGAATCGCTTCCCACCTTACAGCATATGATACAGAAATGATTCTCTTCCAACATACTCTGGCTTTCTCATTTCTGAAACTGCATTTACTACTGAACAGGCCAGATGTTCATCTGAATCCTCTTCAAAGGACAGAACAGTTGTCAGATTTGACCCTACTGTGAGGTGTCACTTTTCATTCCGTGTTAAAAATCCAATGAGTGATTTTCTGATGCTGACGAATCCAATGTACATCACGTCTTCGGCTGGGAAATTCTTTTTGCTTCCTGACTAGGAATGTTCCCTTTCCAAAAACATGTGAAACATGCTTGAAGAAGGAAATAGTCACCATGGAAGTTCGTATCTTATATGTTATGGAACAGACTAGCCGTCATTAAAATATGCTAAGAAGGAAACTGAGTGCCCAGCCTTTTCTTGTTTGAAAGACAAATGTAACATGTCTATACCAATGTAATGCGACATCTCTTTACAAAGTGCTGTGCCACATTATACAAAACAAAATTCACTTGAGTGAAATAGTTAAAATATAATCGAAAGGAATACGAATTTGAAATAACTTAACCCTATTGGAAACATAAGAATAATAGTCTTGATTTGGAGGTGCTGGTGTTGGATTGGGGTGGACAAAGTTTTAAAAAAAATCACAGAACACCAAGTGACAGTCCAAGTGGTTTGGAAGTCCTCACAAATGAATATGAAGGACTATAACCTGCTGCTGTGTGAATTTTAACTGATAATAATTGATATGATAAATATTACTAATTTAGATTAGATTTAGATTTAGATTACTTACAGTGCGGAAACTGATCAAATATTGGAACATTCCATACAGACACTCCTTGGCAAAAAAAAGGAAATTCACCCATTCTCACATTCCTGGAAAAAGAAGAGATAATGACAAAATCCGGAGAGATCAGAAGCTGGGAGACATTCACTGATGTTTCGAACACTTCCAAGACTCCATTAGCTGCTGATGTTGTTCAAAACAAATTTTAATACATGAAAGCTGGCCGCATTCACTCAGGCTGCATTAAAAAAATCCAAGGTCACCAAAAATATTCATTCAATTGGTCTTCCGTCGCCAGATGTCAAACTCTGCCTTACCACATCTCTTTACAAAAATGAAAACAGAGCCAGCACAAAATGACTCTTAACGTGACAGCATCGTCACACTTACCCCTAAAAAAAAAACTGGTGGCTTCATTTTGAAAATCCTTAGTCTTACTCTATTGGTACTCTACAATATACATGCATTACGTAGACTTCAAGTTCGCAAACATTCACTCCTACAACCTACTTCAATCCATTTACTCCCACGACTGAACACCTCCATCTGTCTTCATCAATGTTGCAACTTTGCATCGGTAGTTATGTTCTCTCATCTTGCCAAGTGCATGTTTTTTTTAATGGTGGATGGCTGCAATGATAAGCTTCTTCTGAAGAGTCTGGAACTTTTGTCCCTCGCCTTCTCCCAAATGTTAAAGGGTTATGCTTTTATTCCTGATGAAGGGCTTTTGCCTGAAACGTCGATTTTGCCTGTCCTCGGATGCTGCCTGAATTGCTGTGCTCTTCCAGCACCACTGATCCAGAATATGATCCTTGTATGCCATTCTCTCAGATGCATTACTGGCCAATATAAATGTTGAAATGTTGTCATGCCCACAACAAACTCAAGATTTCCTTCCCAACCGCAGACTATTTCTGATGTGGAGTGCTCAATTTTCTGGAAAGAAGAAGAAAATATTTCCGTCTCGTTGACTTCTTGCAAGTATACGGAACTGACATCCACTTCACTCGCATCGATACCCACCTTCATTAGATGTGCCTGACACTTGGGGCAATGTTTAATAAAACATGCAGACTTCAAAATGCTTTCTGACAGTCTATTGCCCAATGAAACTTTCTGCACTTTTTCAAAAAAATTATTCTTTGGAGCAACTACATGCTAAAGTGTGGTAGGAACATCCAATAAAACTCCCACAATCCCAGGAATCATAGCACTGCCCTTTTCATAGATGATATGGGAAAAACCCAAATAATCTTTCTTTTCACATCGCGTGAGGCCATCTGATTGTGAAGAATAATTTGTCCCAGGAATGAGACTTGTGCTGTTGTGAACTGACTATTAGGCAGGTTGATCACCAAGCCTGTTTCCTGAAGTCGATTGACCAATTTCAATAGATGCTGCAAATGTTCCTTACATGTGTGACTGAACATCACCAGGTTCTCGATGTGAACCTCACTTTTAGGAAATCAAGAAATAAATATATTTTTTCGTCTTTGAAATGTAGGTGGCACATTTTCATACTAAGTTGCATGACTTTATTTGGCACAGTCCATTCAGTATTACAAAAGCCGAAATTATCTTTGTTATTTCAAATAATGATACCTATTGGTATCCTCTGAGTAAGTCCCAATTAGGAACACAAGTTGCTTGTTCCAACTTATTAACACAGTTTTCAGACTTAGAATCCGAAATGATTCAGACGTCGTAACTGCATTGACTTTGCGATAGTCCACACATAATCATTGGGTTCCACCTGGTTTTGGCATGATTAACATGGGAGAGCTCCACTTGCTGAAATTCTGTCCGATTATGTTGTCTTTAAGCATGCATGCAATCTCTTTTTGAACATTTTCCAACTGTTGAAGGTTAAGTGTATAAGGATATTGCTTAACTGGGACAACATTTCCTCTATCATGCATAACTAGGTTAACATTCCCACTTTATTCCAACATATCTATCCACGTTAATGTAACAACTCTTTCAGATCATTGCGATTTTCCTTTGGAAGGTGACTCAATAATTTATCACTTTTTGAAAACGTAGTCATTATCAGTGGTAATTTGGTGACCGACCAATTCAGAATCCACTGAGCCTGCTTCTTCACTCTGTGTTGTGTCCAGTAATCCATCCTCCTTCCCTTTCAAAATATTGTTTGAGCTTATTCCTATGATGCACACTGCGATATTTCTTTCCATCTTGCATTCTTATCAATTAGCTCCCCCCACCGAATCTCCTCTCGAATTGGTAAGGCCCATTAAACCTTGCTGTTAAAGGGTCACTTGTCATTGGAAGTTTCACTCGCACTTTATCTCCACTAGCAAAGTTACTAATTTTTGATTTCTTGTCAGGTTCCTGTTTCATCACATGCTGTGCTACTTTTATAATGTCAACTCACCAACTCTGTTTAATCTTTCCATAAAATTCGGCTCATGGTCCAAATACATGGTCTCTGAACACTGACTCGCCAACTTCTTCTTTATTAATTTCAGTGGTCCTTTCACCTCATGCCCAAACAAGACTTTAACTGGACTGAATTTGGCAGATTCATTTGATACATCTCTAATTGCATATAAGATACAAACGGAATTGTTTTATCCAAAACCTCTGGGTAGTTTTGACCACAATCATTAACGTGGTCTTTAAAGTTTGATGCTGCCGTTCTGACGCTCCCAGTGATTCTAGAAGGATTTGAATTGCTTTATTCCGAAGTTATCCACAAGTTCCTTGAAAGATTTAGAAGTCAATTTTGACCCTTGATCTGATTGCATCTCAGTTAACATTTGAATAATCCTTCTACAACCCTTTTAGCCGTGACATTGTGTTATGTAAATCTCGTGGACACATCCATTAAGGTCAACAAATACCGATTCCGATTTCTTGTTTTAGGCAGAGGGTCTATGCAATCAATTAAAATCCCTGTTAAAGGTTCCTCAAGTCTTGTTAAAGCTGCTGGTTTTATCGTTGCCTGAAACTTTCCAATTAGCTAAATTGTATGAGATGTCTGGCAAACTTCAGTTGCATCATTGTGAAGAATTGCCAGTCAATATGTTTTTATACACTGGCTTGGGTTTCCTTGCTTCCAATTATCCCAAACTGTTAATTCATGTTAATTCATGTGTAATCCGTAAGATCTCCTTTCTATAATCCACGGATAGTACAACGTGATGGATTCTGCCAATTTGTTATCTGTCTGAATGTCTGATAGTCTCCGTTTCCTCATCAAATGCAGTTTTTAAGGTCATAGCAGTCGAAGATACATTTACGTGCTCCTGTGGATGCCTATTTATACAACTGCTTCACTTTTATTATGTTTCCGCTGTCAGTCAAATAATTGCCCTAACTTATAAATATCCACTTTGCTCTCGAGCTGGTCTTGTTTTTTTTCTCTATCATTTGATGAAGAAAAGGTCTTTGATAATTGTACTTCGAACTTCCTTATCTTTTTTATTTGATTTCTCCTCTTGCTCGAACCTTTGACTTTGTGATCGTGTTATCACACAGTCGGGAAATATTGCAGCATATATATCCGGTAATACCTTAACTGCTTGCTTTTCCAAAGGCTGTTTAACCACCTTTGGCATCACTCCACCCTGTGATCCAACTGCATCATTAGCAAGGACAAACTGTATTTCTGGAACTGACTATTTCTCCGCTACTCTTACCCCCACTTCTTCATTTTTTCACTGGAAAGTCCAACCACATTTTAAATAATGGAGCAATTCTCATCTCTTCACGAATTTCACATGTTACAACCTAAAATGGCAATCGTCCTTCTGAATGACATAGCTCCTGAATTGCTCACCATCAAAGCCTGACACCATTCCATATCTCTTAAAATTGTATTTTCTTTATCTACTCCTCTTGTGCTGTTCAAGTAAACATTACCCTCGCAGGGAAATCGTTAAATGAAATCTAGCATTTCTTTTCAACTTACCTGTGGCCAGCTTGACACATTCTTGCACAGCATTTTTACTTCCACTGTGCTTACCTTTCCACTTCAAGCAGAATTCACTGTTTTAACCTACTTTAACACATCCATCTTCCCAGTACTTTTGTTGAACCACCAACCGTGCGACTTTATTACAATGGAAGCATCAGAGTCTTTTCCCTTCTATTCCCACCTCATGGCTTTCCTTTTCTTTGCCCCAGACAACCTATTTTTATTATCTTCAATGAGATCTCTTCTTTCCTTTCCAAAACTGAGGATTTCTATTTTGTCCAAGTTTTATCTCACACAGACTGAAATTTTTGCTGGAAATCAAACATTTATGTGCCACAGAATCATAGAGTGGAAACAGGCCCTTCTGCCCAACAATTCGACACCGACCCTTTAACGAGTAACCTACCCAGAACCATTCCCCTCGACTTGAAGCTGTTTCATTACAATTAAATTTTTACATTTCCAAAAATTCCGAAGATAATTTCGGCAATCATAAATGATGTGCAATTGCCACAACCATCTCTCTCCTCCTTCCAGCGTGTTATAGAACATAGAACATAACAGTGCAGCACAGGCCCTTCGGCCCCCGATGTTGCGCCGCCCTGTCATACCAATTTGAAGCCCATCTAACCTGTACTATTCCAATGTGTTTGCCAATTCTAAAAGATTTGCCTTTCTTACGTTTTGTAAAACCCCCAAACTGATTTGTTCCACCCCTAGAAAACTCTTAACGAACGGATGAACCATTCCGACTCAAGGTACACACTGTTTGAGCTAACCGAATTCAACACTTGACTTTAAAGACTCCAACAAACAGCACTTGCAACCTGAAGTCCAACAAACGAGAACCTAAGTTGCAGTTAGGGATTTTGATCACGACTAGAGCCCCCAGTTTGTTATTGACCAGACCAGACACCTCACAATAGTTTAAGGCGGTACCCTAGACTCTAACATTTTCTTATTTCAAAGGCAGATGTGAGGTGTCTGTTACTGACGAATGTGACTGGTCAAACTACTCGACAAGAGGCAAGTCACAATTTATTTGAACATTGTCGTTAAAATACAATCAAAGAAAAAATAATTTAGAACAACTTAGCTCTGTTAGCAATTTAACAACATAATAGATCCAATAACGACTACCGATTAAATGGTCCAACGAAGCAACACTTGGAATACGCGCCCCTTGTCAAACCAGTGACATTCAGACACAGCTTCTCACATGCTGTTCTCCACTCCAGGAGGAAAAAGATATGAAGAGAAAATCCAGCGAGAGTGGCAGTGAAATTCACTGAAGCATCTAACTCTATCCAGACTCCAATATATTCTGATGCTACTCGGAAATCTTAATCTGTGAGACCTGACCATACTCATTTAGGGTGCATTTAAAAGAGCCTGATGAAGGGCTTACGCCAGGAAAGTCGACTCTCCTGCTCCTCGGATACTGCCTGAACTGCTGCTCTTTTCCAGTGCCAGACTTGTCGACTCCGCATTTTAAGAAAAAGCCTCCAAGCTGTTTCATCAAGTGTCAACCTAGCAGCCAGATCGAGACCTTTACCTTCTTATCTCACTTCAAATAAAGAACCTAATAATCTCTTAAAGCGACACCATCCTCAGATATAAACACAATTATTGTACCGATTCCATTTGGAGATGGGAATGTACCACTCTGTCTAGTTTTACACAAGACTCTGGACTCAATTGAGGTGGAGAGTTTGGAATGGAGAAGGGAGAATGAAGACTGTTTTTGGACACCCTCAACTGAGTAAGATAATATACAAAACTTCTAAAACGTACATATCCCGATACCCAGAAAGACAATGGCAGATAAAACATTTAGTCACTTAGTTGAGAAGTAACTTAGCGGAAAAAAATGTCATATTTATATTTTAGCTGATATTTGCTGAAGAGCAAGAACAAAGATGATGTCACCTCTTGCATATTTCCGTTTCGTTTTTCTTCAGCAGCTTATGAATGATAAACATACCACATGCGAGAGAACTCCGCTGTATCCTGGGCTCGTATCCTTTCCATTTTAAACAATCATATTCCCCAGTCGACTTGATGTCTCAGTTTTCTTAAAATAGTGTTAATTCTGCACCTTTCTCCAGAGAAATCTCTGATATTCTGACCTGATTATATCTGGTCTAACTGTCGATGGCCAACATGCAGAAAACATTTTTTTTTATCATTTCCATATCTTTGTAAACTAAACGTGAACGGAAAATGATCTTCAAAAATCTGCTCAATGACAGAATGAAAATAATGGTGCAATGGGGAAAGTTCGCGACCCATGAACATGCACTTGTGTTTGTTCGATTGTGTGTGTGTGTCTCTTATAAAATTGTACAGTATGTCAGGGCTTAAAACTTGTATCTTTCAAGTGGGTCTTTGATATTCACAAGAAAGGATGTCCTGGAACGTAATACCCAATTTCTGTTACATTTTGCAACGTTTAGATTTTAAATGTTTTAACCAATATTTTCAGTGGATATTGTAAAACACTCTTTAACTCCTGCCTAAATTTTCTTTGGGTCCCAGCATAAATAAATGGGTTAATGGAGGAACTCAAAAGGAGAAGCATGAATCCGGCCTGTTGGAGAATAAACGTGGAATCACTGACATTCGAACCTGTGGAATAAGTGACATGCGCAATTTGGACATTCAGGATCGTCACAAAATAAAGTAAATTTAACAGAATGAAATTGCCTGAGATAGCGAAAAGCAAAACAATGGACATCCGCCGCTTCTCCATCTCTGGGTCAATCTGATGTTGTCCATTGTTCTGGATGCGGAGTCTTCGACGTGCTTTATTGGCTATCAGAATGTGTCTCACCGTCAATACATTGAGCAGTAAAATTAGAATAATTGGGAGACAAGGAGTTAAAATGGATCGTAACCAGTCATATGCAGTCCAGGCTAGTGACGTATAATATATTTCTTTTATGACACAGAACCAAGGTACCCCATTAATTACGTACTGGGCTTCAAATTGAAAGTATTTGAAGACGTTTTTAAGGATGGCCAATGCAGAAACGATTCCTATCACCCACGCTGTCACGTTCGTTGTACAGTATTTCGTTTTCAACTTTTGACTAGAAATTGCCACAAAACGATCAAAGGTGAAAGCGACAGTTAACCAGACAGAGGTATCAATGGCGACAAAAATTAATACAATACGCACTGCGCACACTGGCGTTACAGACAGGTAACTGGATGGGAAGTAGACAGAAGCAATTCTGTTTAGTATTACAGCATTGAGCATGACGAGGAGATCTGTCACCGCCATGGACAGCAGATAATAGGTAACACATTCGGAAAGACCACATCTTCTTCGATACAGAACTATTACCACTGCTACATTCGCTGGAATAGAGGGGGGAGGAGCGAATGGATGGAAGGAAAGGATAAAGGAGTTAGTGTTTCGATTCTCCATTTATCTGTTTTCTATAATACTGTTTGAACTGAATGCTTATAACTGCCAAAAAATGTTGTTTGCTTTTTGTTTTATCCTGTGGACAAGTATTGACCAATTTTAACACCGTTATCCACGTTAAGTATATAACACATCAATAAGTGTATGGTACACAGTAGTCAATTGACAGCTAAAGAGGCCAAAGGAAAATAAAAATCGATTAGACATCCACTCCAACACAGGAATATCAAGTCCACCAGAAAATTAACACAAAAACAGTAAAAGAAAATCTCTAGAAACAGCTGTTGTTGATAAATACTAAAACATCGAAGATGTGCAGAGAAAAACTACGTATGAAAAAAAAACTAATGCACTTAGGATGCAAGTATGTCATTTCCAGGATTAATTCAAACTGTTCACTCCTTGAAATGTGACTGCATACATTCTTATAGCTACCCTCATACTTTGGAAATGAACAAAACATGATGCTAAGTTCTTTTGCTCTTCAGTCACCAGAACAAGTACTGAGGGAAGCAAAAATAATTAAATGGAACATCAAGTAATGCATGTTAATGCACAGATGATCTTTGTGGATCCAAGGAGATGCATGAGAAAACGCACAATGTCAACCTTATTTGATTGAACTAAACTGAAATGAGACTACTTAATTTTATTTGGCAGCAGTGTTTGACGTTGGCAATGTCACTGCAATTATAATTATTCATAACCTTTCCTCTGTGTAAAAGTTGCAAGGTCTGTAAGCATTCCTTTGCCTGTGCAGGACTCAAACCTCTTCAGCTATTATTACAGTCGGATATTCAGTGTCCATCTGCAACAATGCAACACTAGGTGCTGAGATCATGCTTGCAGAATAATCTCCCAATCTCTCCGCGTTACCCCCCCCCCCCCCCCCCCCCCCGCTATTATCATAAAACAAAGCATAAAAATTTCTATTTCCTGACTAGGTTATCAGTGTTAGATCTGAACTACTATCTTTAATGGATATTTGTAATTGAGCATTATGAATTACATATTAGAGATTCCACCAGTTTTGGTTCTTCATCTAAGATGAGGAAAACGGTGGTGATGTGAAAAGGCTTGCCCTGTGGTCGTGACAGAGGAAACTCCACAATCAACGGTCGAATACTTGGACACATCATCAACAGTTAACACTGAAGAAGAACCTGTGAATTGAGAGAAACATCCCACTCTTCAGTCAAGGTCAACTGAAACGTCATCTCCCCCCCCCCCCCCCGACTCTCTCTCTCTCTCTCACACATTCTATCTCTCTCCCCCTTTCTCTCTCTCTCTCTCTTACTATTTGTCAAAAGTGCCGTGCTTAATACTGTCACCTTAGGAAATTCGTTCATTTATTCTGCGGGAATTATTCATTGGTGAAAGCCAATCGATTTTGAATCAATTGCTGGCATAATTGTGCTGTGAAGATCAGTGGCACTTGTTATGAAGGTTTGGGTGTACCTTTAAGAGAATAAAAAGCAGCCGATCGACTGGACAGCATTAATATCTATAACACAACAATGTACATAACACTGGGTTGAACAACTCGAGTAGTTCGTTGCCTGGAGACAAAAACAAATTCGAATCAGGCCAATCAGTTTTAATTATTCCCCGATAAAAAAAATACCAATTTCCAATCAAATTTGAATTGAGTATTTTGACAATCTTAAAAGCCAATAACACAATCCGATGCTCTGGAGGATAAGACCAGGTGAAAAGTTAACAGTTGAGAGGAGAACTGCTCCGACCCAGCATGTGAACAGACTACTTGAAATTAGTTCTCTCTTAAAAGTCCCTTTTCAATCAGTAACCCACAACACAGAAATTCCTATCAAGGAGAAAAGAAGACATAGGAAGATCAGAAGATAAGAACCTCCAGCTGCCTGGTTTTGAGATAATAAGTGTTCTTTTGTAAATTGTATTTGGGAGTTTTATTGGACTAGTTTTAGAGAAGGGAACTAAAGATTGGTTAGAGAAAGAAATTGCAAATACTGGTTAGTCAGTTATTCTCTGTTATTACAGCATTGAGCTGTAATAAAATTGTTTATTTTTTACTTTAAATATTTTTTGGCCACACGATTTTTACAGATTACTGCATGGGATAAATCGTTCCTATATTGCTGATTTTAAGTTAAAGTAGATACATTGTGGAAACAGGCCCTACGGCCCAACAAGTCCACACCGACCAGCAACACACCCAGACCCCATTCTCCTACACCTAACACGACAGGCAATTGAGTTCGGCCAATTTACCCAACCTGCACAGTTTTGGACTGTGGGAGGAAACTGGAGCACACCCACAAAGACACAAGGAGAATGTGCAAACGCCACACAGAGAGTCACCTGAGGTGGGAATTGAACGCGGGTCTCTGGCGCTGTGAGATAGCAATGCTTACCACTGTGCCACCGTGTAGGACGGTCCTTCCCCCCCCCCCCCCCCGTGTCGTAACGCACTGTAGTCCGAGAAAACACTGTGATCACAATTTGAAAATTCACCAAGAGTAAGTGACATTAACACAACAGTGCTACAGCTCAATTGTTCAGTAGTATAAATATCCACACACATGATGTTTCTTCACCAAAATAGGTATTTGCTTGACCATAACGTACTGTTGTTGACAACTTACCACCAGCAGCATTGTCAATAACAAATAAAATTCGATTCCCACCATGGTGATTATGTACAACTGCAGTACTGAAACAGGACGAATGGCAAAAAAACAGTTGAACGTATATTGCAGCACGCCAACAGTAAATGGCAGAATAGATATTATGACAAATTTTTATATGACACAGAAGCAGATTTCTTTTACGTTAGAAATACCAAATTATTTTATTTGATGTGACAAACGAAACTAATTAGGGGAGAATGATGTTAGGTGTGAGATATTATAACATTTGTGTGATGTAGATGGTGCAATAATGCAACAAAAATGGAACAGGAGACTGTCAAAACAGAGCATCATATAAATTCAAGTTCAGACATAGCAACGATGATTGGAAAAGAAAGCATCAGGCATGATAAAGGAAATAACCATCATGGAGAAGCGTTACGTTTGAATTGAAAAGAAAAAAATAAATCTGATTGAACTAAGTACTGAATCAAATAACTGCTAACGCTCTACAGTGCCTCACCTGGAACCCCGATGGCAGCAATGAGTGGATAATAGATGGCAAAAACGAGACCTGTCAATAGTGCATGCATTTTGAACAGAAATTCTGAGTGGATCCTGCAATTTATTGAAAATCATACTTTTCGTGTCACATGTAGCACCCCAGGGAGGTAATTAGCGTTTTGATATCGTGATGCAATCAAAGGAAATCCAAAGAATAAAGGAATTAGTGCAGTTGTTGCTCCGACAGCGTTAATACTTTTCACGAGATGCTTTTCTTTCATGCGATCAACAAATTTCTGAAGTAAAATGTACAGAAATCAAAAATAAAAGTCTCGGTTATATTTCTAAAGTTTAAGAAGAAGTGAATTGACCTGATGATTCGACTAAAACAGAGCGTTGAACGACTGACTGTTTTGAGAAGGAAGAGGTCCAATATTTTGACAGACAGACATGCTCAAAATCTAGACCAAAAAAACGTGAACTGGGAGAACTGGCTACTCCCGTGCCTTTTTTAAAAAAAAACTTGTTTCTTCCTGGAGGACCTGGCTCTTATGCCTTAATGAACTCTCTTTAAAACAAAAATCAAGGAAAACAGTGCTTTGTTAAAGTGACAGCATCATCACACATTCTTGGCGGTCAGTTTTGCTTTTTCTGCAAGGGATAGTTTCAATTAGGTTGGCAGGGGGAGCGGTGGGATCCTCAGCAGCAGAGAGGCAAGTGCGAAGCTTGAAGGAGAAATAGTAGTCAGAGATAGTAAGTTGAATGTACATGTCAGGCTGGAACTCGATGGGGAGCAAGGAATGTTGGTCTTTGTTACATCCAATTCAATGCAAGAGGGCTGACAGGCACGACCGATGAACTCATGGCGTGGATAGGTACGTGCGACGGAGTTAGCCTAGCCATTACACAAACATGGGTAAGGGAGCGAACACGACTCGAAGCTTAATGTGCGAAGGTACAGTTGCTTCAGACAGGATAGCAGTGGTGGTAGTGGGCGAGGGGGAGTTTCATTTATGATTAAGGTGTGTATCACAACAGCAATCAGAGATGAAACAACTGAAGGATCACCCAGTGAGGTTTTGTGGACGGAGCTAAGAATTAAGAATTGTTTGCTAACGTTATTGGGATTGTACTGTCAGGCCCGAAATAGCCAACGGGCATTAGGGGAACAAATATGCAGAGAGATTCGGGAACTTGCCTGAGCAATAGAGTAGTCACAGTGGGGGATTTGAATTTTCTGAACATGGAATGTTCAGAATTCAGTAAGGTTGGTGAGTTTGCATGGACCCAATATACCAGCCACTACAGCGGAGAGCTGAAACTGACAACCGGAAGCAGCAGGGATAGGCCACTATAAATGCCGGAGGAAACACCACAGAAGCGCTTCACAGGAGGCTCCCAAGCACTGAGGATGTCGCCTAGCCAGGGGACGAAACGTTTGCAACAAAAATTTCCAGCTCGACGAACAGAACCACAACAACGAGCACCCGAGCTACAAATCTTCTCACAAACTTTGAAATGGTAAGATTTTTAGTAGTGCAGATGGACAGAGAAATCTCGAATTGCAAACGACCCCTTCTGTACAACATCCTCAGGAGAATTCATACGCTCGACAACCAGTATTTCAACTGCATCTCAAACATCAAAAACTGTAAGTACAACAAACTTTTATCTACCCCCCAGCTCCATAACCAGCGCTCCAGAAACATTCCAGTAGATTCCCCCGGCCTCTGGAACTGCTCGGACGCCATTAGCCATGCGGCTGCTGTACCCACCATCCCCACTCTGATTGATGACGTCAATTCCGCCCCCATCATGGCCGCTTCCACAGCCACTTCCGCCCATCACAAATCCTCATTCACCACGCGTGACATCACTTCTGACCCTCACATCATCACTAATGTCACACGATCAGTGACTTCCGTCCCCTACTGCCGTGTTTGCCACCACTTCTGCCCTGACCAACACCACTCAACTGCATTCTGCTGACACGCCCTCCACAGACCCCACTGTCACTATCCCCACCGCCAGAACCCTGAGGGGAACACCACCCAGCTCATGACTCCACCCCATTTCCCTCACCATCACACCCACTCCAGATACAAGCTCCGACCCCACTCCCAGCTCTACACCCACACCAGAGCCCAGATCCCAGCCCTGACGAGTTTTCACCATCCCCCCAGACCTCCCCCTCACTGAGGACGAACGATCAGTCCTCAGCAAAGGACTCACCTTCACCCCCCTCTGCCCACGCATCAATGAATTTAATACACGCCATGACATCGAACACTTCTTCCGCCGCCTCTGCCTCCGAGATTACTTTTACAATCAGGACTCCCGCCCGCCTTCCGACGACCACTTCATCCTTACTGCATCCACCTGGACACCCCGCGCTGGCCTATTACCTGCCCTCGACCTCTTCATTTCCAACTGCCACTGGGACATTAACCGCCTCAACCTGCCTACCCCCCTCCCCCACTCCAACCTCTCACCCTCACAACGCGCTGCCCTCCACTCCCTCTGCTCCAATCCCAACCTCACCATCAAGCCAGAGGATAAAGGGGGCGCAGTGGTAGTCTGGCACACTGACCTCTACACCGCTGAAGCCAAATGCCAACTCGAGGACACCTCTTCCAACCGTCCCCTCGACCATGACCCCACCCCCCCCATTACCAAACCATCATCTTCCAGACCATACAGAACCTCATCACCTCAGGAGATCTCCCACCCACAGCTTCCAACCTCATGGTCCAGGAACCCCGCACTGCCCGGTTCTACCTCCTTCCCAAGATCCACAAACCTGACCACCCTGGCCGACCCATTGTCTCAGCATGCTCCTGCCACACGGAACTCATCTCTACCTACCTCGACACTGTCCTATCCCCCCCAGTCCAGGAGCTCCCCACATACGTTCGAGACACCACCCACGCCTTCCACCTCCTCCAAGACGTCCGTTTCCCCGGGTCCCAATGCCTCATCTTCACCACGGATATCTAGTCCCTCTACACCTCCGTCCATCATGACCAGGGCCTCAAAGCCCACCTTTTGTTCCTCTCCCGACGTCCCCAACAGTACCCCTCCACCGACACTCTCATTCGTTTGGCCGAACTGGTCCTCACCCTTAACAATGTCTCCTTCGAATCCTCCCACTTCCTCCAGACCAAAGGGGTAGCCATGGGCACCCGTATGGGCCCCAGCTATGCCTGTCTCTTTGTTGGCTACGTAGAACAGTCCATCTTCCGTAATTACACCGGCACCACTCCCCATCTCTTCCTCCGCCACATTGATGACTGCATTGGCGCCACCTTGTGCTCCCGCGAGGAGGTTGAGCAATTCATCAACTTCACCAACACATTCCACCCTGACCTCAAATTTATCTGGGCCATCTCTGACATCTCCCTCCCCTTCCTGGACCTCTCCATCTCCATTAATGACGACCGATTTGACACTGACATTTTTTACAAACCCACCGACTCCCACAGCTACCTGGATTACACCTCTTCCCACCCTATCTCCTGCAAAAATGCCATCCCGTATTCCCAATTCCTCCGCCTCCGCCGTATCTGCTCCCAGGAGGACCAGTTCCACCACAGAAGACACCAGATGGCCTCCTTCTTTAGAGACCGCAATTTCCCTTCCCACGTGGTTAAAGATGCCCTCTAACACATGTCATCCACATCCCGCACCTCCGCCCTCAGACCCCACCCCTCCAATAGTAACAAGGACAGAACGTCCCTGGTGCTCACCTTTCACCCCACCAACCTTCGCATAAACCAAATCATCCGCTGACATTTCCGCCACCTCCAAACGGACTCCACCACCAGGGATATATTTCCCTCCCAAGACCGTTCCCTCCGTGACTACCTGGTCAAGTCCACGCCCCCTTCAACCCACCCTCCATCCTTGCACCTTCCCCTGCCAACGTAGGAATTGCAAAACCTGCGCCCGCACCTCCTCCCTCACCTCCATCCAAGGCCCTAAAGGAGCATTCCACATCCATCAAAGGTTTACCTGCACATCCACCAATATAATGTATTGTATCAGTTGCTCCCAATGTGGTCTCCTTTACATTGGGGAGACTGGATGCCTCCGAGCAGAGCGCTTCAGGGAACATCTCCAGGACACCCGCACCAATCAACCACACTGCCCTGTGGTCCAACAATTCCCCCTCCCACTCCGCCGAAGACATGGAGGTCTGAGTCTCCTTCACCGCCGCTCCCTCACCACCAGACGCCTGGAGGAAGAACGCTTCATCTTCCGCCTCGGAACACTTCAACCCCAGGGCATCAATGTGGACTTCAACAATTTCCTCATTTCCCCTTCTCCCACCTCACCCCAGTTCCAAACTTCCATCTCAGCTCTGTCCCCATGACTTGTCCTACCTGCCTATCTTATTTTCCACCTATCCACTCTACCCTCCTCCCTGACCTATCACCTTCATCCCCTCCCCCACTCACCTATTGTACTCTATGCTACTTTCTCCCCACCCCCACCCTCCTCTCATTTATCTCTCCACCCTTCAGGCATTCTGCCTGTATTCCTGATGAAGGGCTTTTGCCCGAAACGTCGATTTTACTGCTCCTCGCATGCTGCCTGAACTGCTGTGCTTTTCCAGCACCTCTAATCCAGAGAAATCTCGTTGTCTGTGCACATAGAACACTGAAAGTTACCACCCAGATTGATAGGGTTGTTAAGAAGGCATACGATGTGTTAGCTTTTATTGGTGGAGGGATTGAGTTTTGGAGCCATGAGGTCACGCGGCAACTGGACTAAATTCTAGTGCGGCTGCACTTGGAGTATCACATTCAGTTCTGGTCATTGCATTGCAGGAAGCATATGGAAGCTTTGGAAAAGGGTTCAGAGGAGATTTGCTGGGATATTACCTGATACGGAGGTAACCACTTACGAAGAACGTCTGAGTAACTTAAGGCTGTTTTCGTAAGATTGAAGAAGGTTGAGAGGTGGCTTAATTGAGACATACACGATAATCAAAGAGTTAGATAGGGTGAACAGTGAGAACCACTTTCTTCGGAATGTGTTGGCTACCACGAGTGGACAGAGCTTTAAATTGAGGGGTGATAGATTCAGGACAGATTTCAGAGACACTTTCTTTATTCAGAGAGTAGTAGGGGCGTGGAACAGTCTGCTTGCAACAGTCGTCGTTTCTCCAGCTTTAAGGGCATTAAAATATTCATTGGATAGACATATGAATGAAAATGGAATAGTGTAGGTTACATGGGCTTCAGATTGGTTTCTCAGATCGGCGCAGTATGGAGGCCCGTTGGGCCTGTACTAGGTTCGAGTCACAGAGTAATAGAGATGTACAGCACGGAAACACATCCTTCAGTCCAACTTGTCCATGCCGACCAGATATCCCAATTCAATCTATTCCCATCTGCCAGCACCTGGCTCATACCAAACCCTTCTTAATCATTTGCCAATCCAGATGCCATTCAGTTTTGCAACTGTACCAGCCTCCACCACTTCCTCTGGCAGCTCATCCATTCACGTACCACCCTCTGCATGAAAACGTTGCCCGTTAGCTCTCTTTTGTTGTATCTTTACTCTCTCACCCTAAACATATGCTCTTTATTTCTTGACTCCTCCAGCCCAGGGAACAGACTTTGTTTATTTATTCTACCCATGCTCCTCATGATTTTATAAACCATTATATGGTCACCTCTGAGCCTCCGGCGCTCCAGGGAAAACAGCCCTAACCTATTCAATTTCTCCCTTTTGCTCAAATCCACCAATCCTGGCAACATCCTTGTATCCTTTTCTGAATCCTTTCAAGTTTCACAACACCTTTCCGATAGGAAGGAGATCAGAATTGCACCCAATATTCCCACAGTAGCCTAACCAATGTCCTGTAAAGCCTCAACATGACCTCCCAACCCCTGTACTCAATACTCCCACCAATAAAGGAAAGCATACAAAACGCCTTCTTCACTATCCTATCTACCTGCGACTCCACTTCCAAGATCTCTTTGTTCAGCAACGCTCCCGAGGAGAATCTAAATAGTGAACCTAGTGAATTAAAAAAAACCCTCAGGCTGTAAGTCAAAATGAGGTGAAGGAGGAATGAGCTATTTCTCCTTGGTAGGTGAGTATAAATTTATGGTCTTCCAAATTATTTTCCAGAGCTTGTACGTCTGCCACAAGTATGTGGGGACGGGGACTTCAGTCTCAACTGTAGGCCAGCATTTCTCCCACATTTCCTGGGTAATTGGCTATGTGTTTTCAAACATGGCAGTCTCAGTGGATGGGATGATGTTCCAGAAGGGAAATGGGTGCACCTGATGTGATCCTTGCCATTGGTTGCGGCTTTGGCCTTTCTGGAGGTCTTGTTGGCAGTGTGCTCAGGCCTCAATGTTAGGGCTCCACATCATTGTTAGGCCTTTGGGTCCATTCTATGGAGCCAGATTGCCAATCGACTCCATGGCGAGCCTTCAAGGAAGTGAGAAGTGATTGTCCACGTCATTGTCACAGTTGTAGTTGAAACGCCGTCAATTCACACAGTCAGGCGTTCCGGAGGTCCTAGTCTCTGTCTGGTCAGATCTTAAATGCTGCCAGATGTGGCTCTGCACTAGAGTAGTATTGAGGCTATTGCGTTCATGGAAGGTAGACCATAGAACAGTACAGCACAGGGACAGACCTTTGAGCCACCATGTCTGTGTAGACAGTGATGCCATTTTCATCTAAACGCATCTGCTTGCACATGGTCCATATACCCCTATAACCTGCGTGGTCATGTGCCTGTCTAAATGAGTCTTGGATGCTGCTATTTTATCTGTTTCTACCACCTCCTCCGGCAGCAAGTTCAAGACATTTACCACCTTCTGTGTAAAAGAAATTGACTTGCACTTCTCTTTAAAATTTCCTTTCTCCTGTTAAAACCATTGTCCCCAGTATTTGAGATTTATTTTCAGGGAGACAAAAAACGAGCTCTGATTATCCAAATTGTACATGCATCTCAGATTTGTATATAAACTTGTCAGTTTGTTCCTCAGTCTCCTGCGGCCTCGTGAAAACAATCCAAGTTAGTTCAACCTTATCGTTGCTGCCCACCAATCCAGGTAACAAACTTGTTAACCTCTCTTGTGCCCTCGACAAAGCTTCTGCATTGTTTCCATTGTGTGGCGACCATAACTGCTTACAATGCTTGATTATGGTCCAAATAAAGATATTTTTACAGCAGAAATACGTTTTGTGACATTTTATACTCAAAGCACAGACTAATGAGAGCAAGTATGCCATACATTTATTTACGCACTTATTCACTTGTTTCACACATCCAGGACCTTCTGCCACAAACTCCATCTGCATGTCCATCATGATCAGGGTCTTTCCATTTTCTACATATGTTTCTCTGCAACTTGACTTCCAGCGCTTCATCGGAGGCTCATTGATGATATTTGTAAGAATGGTGACAAACTTTCTGAGAACAAATCCACCAGCTCAGCGAGCTAACTTACAGTCTGATAAAATATACCTTTTACACATCCGTTGCATGGAGCGGGATATCAGCTCATTTCTCGACATTTCACGGCATTATCTCGGCTCAGCATGCAAGTGAATCCTGCCGATGTACGTACCATGAGATACCGGGAGTGATCGGAGAGGCTGCAATGTCAACAGCACCGACTGTTTGTGTGGCGCTGGCACCGAGAACAGACAGAAGAGCGAGATACCTGGAGGAAAACTGTTGAACTGTGAACCTTTTCCTTTGTAACCTAGTTTACTCTATGAGAAACTTTAGTTAAAACTTCTACCAATTAATTTAATTTTCTAATATTTTATGAAGGGATACTTAACTTTTGAACTTTTGATTCTCTTATTAATTTGTATCTAAACCCTCTTGAGCCATGTGCCTTGGCATCTAAGATGGCATCTCGTGTGGCAATATCATACAACTTTCACTTTACACCTGTACTTCTATACTTGACTTCATTTGACAAATCAAATCTCAAAAATCGCTTTTTCAGCAGGAATTAGAAGATGGGACATCTTGCAGCAGTAAATGTCATATGACCATGCAAAATTGAGACAGTGGCTTAAGTTATGACAATGATACGGCGCTTAAATTGAGTGTAGCACAAATAGAGCTGAAAATGTGTTGCTGGAAAAGCTCAGCAGGTCAGGCAGTATCCAAGGAACAGGAGAATCGACGTTTCGGGTATGAGCCCTTCTTCAGGAAGGGCACCTGAAAGGTTCCTGAAGAAGGGCTCATGCCCGAAACGTCTATTCTCCTGTTCATTGGATGCTGCCTGACCTGCTGCGCTTTTCCAGCAACACATTTTCAGCTCTGATCTCCATAGTCTGCAGTCCTCACTTTCTCCCTTTAGCACAAATAGAGCAAAGCTCTACCGCTTTTAAAGTTGTTTTATTGTTAGAAAAGAGAGGTGAGACCTTCAGACAGAGACCTTCAGTCCCTCCTTCAGCAGGGAGGAGAGTGGAGCTGTCACCACAGCCAGATCATCCATGACCTTATTAAAGTTTGGTGCTAGTGTATTAGCTGGACAAATAGCATCTGTTTTAGCTCACATAGTTGCACTTTAGTCTGAGAACGCAGTTTTACAATATCAAATATCATTTTGTCGAATGTGCCCCAGTTAGTTATTGGAAAAAAAAGGCAAACTTTATTCCACTTTGCCACCTGTGTAGACGCAAATGAGTAAAAGGTTTTTTTGGGCGGAATGGAGCTGTAGGTTGGAGGTTACATTATATCAACAATGATTGTACTGAACGAAAGTTAGTTATTTCGCGTTCAATTTCCTGAATTCCAATGATTTGTGATGCACTTTATCTTAATTTTTCCTAAAGCGTGGTCTACCTCTTTTCAAGTTATGAATTAATTCAATACCATATCTTTCCAAGTGAACTCTGAACTATTTCTGAACAAGCTTCTTGTTCCCTCAAATCCCCCCTTTCATTTGCTTTTTGTTCGACACAACACTCACTGTGGCCCGCCCGCACTGAGTCAGTCTTCTTTTAAAAAAAATCCCCACGTTACAGCGAGACAGCTTTGTGTCCAGGGAGCCAGCTTCAAGCGGAGCCCGCATAGGGCAATGCCTACATGAACGACTAAGTGGAGTGTACGGATCAAATAAAAATTGAAAGGGGACATAAGGAATCGACCTCCTGTGGTGCACCCCCCTTCTGAAATGATTGATGGACACTGAATCCTCCCTCTTCAAGGACTCCTCTTACCTGGCTTCCATGAATACTTCTTGAAATATTGGCTTCTGGAATTCCAATGTAATTATTCACCATCTGCTTCGTTGAAAGCTCGGATGATTTTCAACATCTGGGTATGGGCATCTGGGAGATGCTTTTTTCATGTTACCAACTTCTTATACTCTAAAACAACAACAACAACAAATATTTTTATGCATGCCAAACACAAATACGAGAAAGAGCAAACTACTTTGGACATTATGCAAAATGAAAAGTCTCCTACAGCATATCAGCACAAATTCAAATTCGTGCCCATTTAAATTTTCTGGGCTGGTACTGATCGGTGTTTGGTACAAAAAATGCCTCCAATCTGCCTCAAAACAAAATTCTCTGAATGCAGATACAACATTTGATTACATACAAAGTAAAGCTACCTCTACACTGTTCGATCAAACAATCCCAGTTCTTGTTCATAAACAAAAGAAAGCACAATGATGAACTGTATAGAATGATATCAGAGAGAAGGAGGTCATATAAACTCTTATGTCTATCCTGGCTTCCGAATTAACTATCCAACTAATCCCAGTAACCAGTTGTATTTCTGTATCCGTCGAACGCCAATATGCTGTTTACAAATGAAGATCAGGTTATAAACAAAATACAACGACTCGTTGTAGAGAGAGAGTACTCAGGATTTAAATCGGAAAAAGTGAAGCTCAAGTTATAGAGAATATCTAATGGCTCATTGTTGAGAGCTAGGACTCAGAAGTCAAATCCGAAAAAGTGAGATGTAAGAATGAGATTTAGCAAACATCAAAGAAATATTCGCTCTGTTACTAAGATATTTTTGTTGGTGATGGCAATGATTATCTTTAAGTACAAACGTGAACTTTTGTTCTTTTCATTCGACAGCACAAAGCGTGAAATATATGTCTGAGAGAAATCAGTTGATGTAAGTGCACTCGTGCCTCTACGAATGCGTGCTGTATACACAGAAATGCTCATTTTCTTTATCTAATTCAATTGTCTAACCTAGGACTTTGACTTCTGGATTTATATTCACAAACGCCCCATTGGTTGCAAATAAAATGTCGAAGCAAAAACATCAAAATAATAAATTAACTTCAAATCAAAACAAGGGAAGTTGCAGGATATTGACCTCTGCTACAAATAAGAAGGTACTTCCATGGCATCACTTGGGGGGGAGGCATTTCCATCGTTTAAATTCAAAACTTTCCTTTCAACGTTCTTTCCCACAATCAATGAAGCATCTCAAACGGGGCCAGTATTCCACTAAATTACGATTTGATTGAAGTTTTAATGCACTAAAGCTGAACAAGTCTTAGAATTTTGATTGCAGCACAACACACATCTCACAAGGTGATATGTTTCGAGCTCTTGTATTTCTATAATGCTTCTAAGATCTTGCTAAGTTGCAAAATAAGTAAGACCATTAGACTATACGGTTTCGGAGTGGATGTAAGGCCATTCGATACACCGAATCCACTCCGCTATTCAATCATGGCTGATAGGCATTTCAACACCACTTACCCGCAATCTCCTTGTCCCCCTTAGTTCCTTGCGAGATTAAGAATTTATTAATGTCTGCGTTGAAGACATTTAACATCCCGGCCTCCATTGCGCTCCGTGGCAGTGAATCCCACAGGTCCACCACTCTCTGGCTGAAAAACAATGTCTTCTCATTTCCGTTTTAAATTGACCTCCTCTAATTGTAAGGCTGTGCCCAAGAGTCCTTGCATCCCCGTCTGATGGAAACAATTTCCCAACCTACACCATTTCTAAGCTATGCATTGTCTGATAAGTTTCTATTAGATCTCCCCTCAACCTTCTGAACTCTAACGAATACAATCCCAGGATCCTTAGTCGTTCCTCATATGATAGGCCTACCATTCCAGGGATCATCCTTGTGAATCTCCGCTGGACATGGTCCAATGCCAGTATGTCCTTCCTGAGGCGAGAGGCCAAAGATTGGACACAGTATTCTAAATGGGGCCTAACCAGAGTTTTATAAAGTCTCAGTAGCACATCACTGCTTTTACATTCCAACCCTCTTGAAATAAATGACAACATTACATTTGCTTTCTTAACCACGGACCTGCAAGTCATCCTTTAGAGAAACTTGTACTAGCACTCCCAGATCCCTTTGTACTTTGGCTTTAGGAATTTTCTCACCGTTCAGAAAATTTCCATGCCTGTGGTTTTTGCTCCAAAGTGCAAATGTAAGCGTTACTGATGTGCCTTCATTACAGTGTATACACACACGCGAAGATTGGAGATGCAGGAGGGAAGCAAGCTTCCATAACCAGTTATGACCAATTAATATGTAAATTATCATTTTTTAGTTAACTAATGAATACAGTCGTGAAGTCCAAGAAAGAACTTTTCTTTTTTCATTGAACTAATTGGGAGAATTCTTGTCCAGTTACTGATCAGAAAAGAAATGCATCTAATCCTCTCTTGAATAATACTGATCGATGTGCTAAATTTGACTGGCATTTTTTTCCAGTGCTATTAGCCACAATTTCCGCCATTTCCAGCGGTATCCAAGCACCCGACACATATTTCCTTCTCTATTGTCGGCCTTCCGCAAGCACCATTCCCTCTGGGACACCCTGGACCGTTCCTCATCCACTGCCAACATAACCCCCACCCCCAGAGCGTCATGCCACCTTTCCCTGCAACCACAGAAGCTGTAACACCTGCCCTGTCTTCGATGCCCCATCTGAAGAAAGCCAGCTTGTTGCATGCGTTCTTGGCCACGGTATCTGCGCGATTTAGCGCTGTCAGGTGTCTGGAGACCTTTACTCCAAATCCTTCTCCATGTCAATGAGGCTAAGGGTTCCGCCCTTTACTCTATACTTAATACTATAATTTGATTTTACGAAAATTACATTTTCTGGATCAAGCTTCATCTGCCATTTCTCTACCTAAACCTGCAATCTGTCTCTATGCCGTTGTATCCTTTGACAATGCTAACCAATATCTGCAAATGCAACAACTTTTGTATCATCTACAAACTTACGAATCGGATCACCCACCCGCAGTTTACTTCAGATCATTTAAAAGGAACTGAAATAAAAAAAAAGGTCCCAGCATTGATTTCAGCGAAATACCTCTAGTTACCTTTCTCTGTTCCCAAAAAAAACACACTACCACCACAACTCTATGACCAAGCCCGTTCATCTAATCAGCACACATCGGAACCCACTAGAATCTCCATTTTGTTCCAGCCTCTCGTGGGTACTTTATCAAATGCCTTCTTCAAGTCCATGTGGAAAACATCCAGTGCCTTTCCCTCATTAATCCCCTTCTTCAGAATCAGGTTGGTGCGAGATGAAAGTTTCAGCGGAAACCCATGCTGCCTATCACTAAGAAATCGATTCACTTCCAAATGTGTATGAATCTGGTCACTCAGTCTGTTCTCTAACAGCTTCCCCAGCCCTTAAATCAGCCTCACCAACTACAGAATAATTATCCAGATTATCTCTGTTTCCCTTCGGAAACAAAGGAAGAAAACATAGGCCATTCTCCAGCCCTCTGGATCCTCGCAGGATAGTGAAGAAGATGTATAGTATGCTTTCCTTTTTTTATTATAGCATTGAGTATAGGAGTTGGGAGGTCATTTTGGAGCTGTATGTGACATTGGTTAGGCCACCTTGGAATATTATATGCAACTGTGGTTTCCTTCCTGTTGGAAATATTTTGTGAAATTGGAAAGCGTTCAGAACAGACGAGCCCACGTTTCTGGGCTGGCACAATGATTCAGTGGTTAGCACTGCTGCCTGACAGCACAGAGGACCCGATTTCGGATTCCAGCCTCGGGCGACTGTCTGTGTGGAGTGTGCATGCTCTCCCCGTGTCTGCATGGGTTTCCTCTGGTTTCCTTCCACAGTCCAATGATGTGCAGTTCAGGAGAATTGGTCATGCTAAATTACACCATAGTGTGAGGTGCATTAGTCAGTGGGATATGGGTCTGGGTGCGTTACTCTTCAGAGGGTCGGTGTGGACTTCCTGGGCCGAAGGGCTTCTTTCCACACTGCAGTGAATCTAAGCTAAAAGATGCTGCCAAGGTTGGAGGGTTTGAGCAGTACGGAGAGCCTGAATAGGCTGGTGCTGTTTTCCTTAGGTCTTCGGAGGTTGAAAGGTTTTCTGACGGAGGTTTAAAAATTCATGAAGGGCATGGATTGGGTAAATGGAAGAGGTCACTTTTATGGATTGGACGAGTCCCAAACTAGACGGCACAGCATTAGGGAGAGAGGTGATAGATTTAAATTGGAATTAAGAAGCAACTTTTTCACGTAAAGTTTGCTGCGTGAAAGAGCTGCCAGAAGAACTGATGGAAGCTGGTACAATAACAATAGTTAAAAAGCACCCGGCTGTGTACATGAATAGGAACAGCTTTTTTTTTAGGGATATGGGCCAAGTGCTGGCTATTGGGAGTAGTTTAATTTAGGGTATCTGGTTGACATGGACGAGTTGGACCAAAGGGTGTGTCTCCATGCTGGGCGTCTTCATAAATCTATGAATCATGAATGATCCGTATACATTAAGCTCACCACCTCCAACATAAATACTGGCTCAATAACCACGTGTTCAATTTACCATGTCTCTGTTCCTCGCCTAAGGAGCACGTCGTACGGGAAGTAATCGGGAGATTGCTACCCGAGGGTTCCTGATTTTTAGACATAACTCTCTGAATTGTCGTTGCAAAGTTTCCTGCAATGCCAGCCTTGCCAATGTGGACAATGATTTCTGTCTGTCTGCCCGCCCGTTTTAGGTTGCACCGAAGTCTCGTTTGCATTTCTTTCAAAACCACCACAGCAACAAAGTTCAAAGTTATACGTACTACTTATCAAACTAGGTTTCCTTCTGGAATTTGATTTGTGATAGCATTAGCTATGCGTAGAACAGTTTCAAAGGTTTAAATCCTTTGACATCAAACACTTTCCTTCCTTTTCGTGTTTAATCACTAAAACTAATTTATCTCACGTACTGAGCATTTTGTTTTCATTTTAGGCAGGGTCTATTGCATTAGTTGTCATTAGCATGAATATTGTTGCATTCACTTGTGTGTTTTTTTAATATAAGGTCTGCACCAGGTGCAAACGATGATCCAAAATAGTTGTGTCTCTCGTGGTGTGCATCAGATATAAATAGGCGCATCACAATCCTTACTTCAGAAGCCAGAGGGTACCAATTCATTACTCTTGTTAAAAATGCATGCTCCTGCTAAAGCGCCGGTATTTGTACTTTATTACTCTGTATTTGCAGTTTTTGGAGCTCCAGGTAAATTATGAGGAAACAGTATGCTTGGCATAGTGATGTTGAACATGTGTTCATAAAATAGCTGTGAATTTATTATATCCTGCGGCGTCTGATAAACTTCTAATTTAATCAGTTGAGCTTCGAAAGAACACTATAAGTTTTTGTTTTTTAATGTATTTAAACCTACGTTAAGGCGACTCGCCGAGACAAAGAACGGAGACAATCAATGGCTTTCCTTCTAGATGCGTATTTACTTTACGGTCACAACCTGCTTCCCTCAGATATTTATTGCAGACATGTCACCACTCAAATTTACTTTGTGTTATTTACTTGATTCTTTTACTGACGATGTTTCCCATACTTTTCTGGAATATGTCTGCCATTAGCTGTTTCACATATTATCCAATCCAGGATCCTCTTCAAAAAGGTTTGGTTAAGTTGTTGTTTTAGAACTACTTCAGTACATTTGATACACTTACACCGAAATGTAGTTATGGAAGTACTTACAGGATAGTGACATGGGCTTTGACGAATTCAATCTTAGCCAGTTTTCTCATCAAGCCTGCTTCCAGAACAATTCTAATAAATGCTGCAAAAGTTGCTTCCGTATATGACAAGAAAATTGCCAGTCCGTCGATGCATATCACTTAACTGGATAATTCTTAAATGAGTTTATTGCTGAGTCTTTGAAATGTGGCTGACATGTATTTCATTCCAATTGGCATGAATTTAAATTGTTGTAGTCTATTGAGTAATAAAATTTGCTGTTGCAGTTAAAGGTACCTTCCAGTATCCTCTGAGTAAGTCCAACTTAGAAATATACGTTGCTCACATCACCTCCTCAATGCAGTCTTCCAAACGGGGAATCGAATATCATTCAGACTCTGTCATTAAACCGAATTTGTGAGAGTCTACACATTACCTCTTGGTCCTGTCTGGTTTTGGCAATATTACTACGGGCGAACTCTAGGCATGGCAATTCATTTGGATTATGTCATTCTGAAGTATGCATTCAATCTCTTTTTTAACCCTTGCATGTTTAGAGTTTGAAGTATATAAGGATGCTGTTTGTTTGGAACGCCATTTCATATATCTGCATCATGCACAATTACATCAGTACTTCCCAGCTTATTTACATGTATCTCCCCATGCGAAAGCGATAACTCTTTCAGATCATTCCGATTTTCCAGTTGATGGTAACTCAATGTTTAATCCGTTTTTGTTAAAGGACCCCTCATTTTCAAATTTAATTTGAGGAATGTTCAATTCAGAATGTTTTAAACTTGATTAGTCACTATGTGTTGTAACCAGTAATATAATCTCCTTTAGCTTTCCTTCCCTAGCCAATCACATTTTGATCATATTCACGTGATATAGTCTGTGGGAATTCTTCCCGTCTCGAAGCCTTATGAAATAGTTCATTTCACTCAACTTCCTTTCGATCTGATAAGATACACTAAACCTGGCTTTCCAAGGTGCACAGATCACCGGGAGTAACACTAAAACTTTATCAGCAAAATCAAAGTGTTGAGTTTTGATTTCTTATCTGCTTCCTCTTTCATTGTATGCTGTGATTGTTAAATGCTGCCTCGTCAACTATTTATCCTTCCTCTAAATTTGAACACATATTCTGCAGACTTGGTCTCTGAATTCCGACTCATCAATTTCTCCTTAATCAACTTCAGTTGTATTCTGCCATCATGCACTAAAACCTAATTCAAATGAAGCGAATTTGATCGATTCACTTCGTGTATCTCCAATGGAAAAAAAAACTGAAATCGAATTCCCTTTTCCGAATCATTTGGATAGTCTTGAGTATAAGCTCTCAACATGGTATTTAATGTCTGGTGCCACTTTTCTCCCATTCCCTGCGATTCTGGATGGTATGCAATGGTTTGAATTGTTTTATTCCTAAGCTTTCCATAACTTCCTTGAATAATTTTGTTGTACATTTTAAGCCTTGATTTGATTGCAGCTCAATCGGTCGTGTATATCTAGAAAACTTTGACCAACTCCTTTACGATACGTCCAGCTGATATAATGCGTAATAGAACGGCCTTTGGAAATCTAGTGGACATATCCATTATTGCTAACAAATACTGATTCCCACATTTTATTTTAAGCAGGCGTCCTAGGCAATCAATTAAGAAACTTAGAAAAGAATTGTCAAATTAAAGAATAGGTATTAAATATGCTGGTTTTATAGCTGCCTGGCATTTTCCATTTACCGGACAGGTATGACATGTCTGGCAAAATTTACCTCCATCATTATGCAGTCCACGCCAATAAAAAAGTTCTTGTATTGTGGATTGCGATTTTATTAACCATAAATGACCTCCTAATGTTACTTTGTGTGCTACCCGCAATATCTCCTTTCTGTAACGCTCCAGCAATACATCATGTTGACCTCCTGTCCAATTCTTATCTGCCTGATTATGGTATTGTCTCCATTTCCTCATCAAGATCTCATTTTAAGGTTGTAACGCTTAGTGATGAACACAGAATCTTCTTCCATGTGTGACTTTTGACGCAATTGCTTCAGTTTTATTTTAATCATTCGGCTGTAAATCAATTTGCCTGAGCTGAAAATATTGAATTTCTCCTCCACCTGTTTGGTCTCATGCACTGGAGAGAAATGATTTCTGATAATTCTATTAAATTCCTTACCTGCATTCTTTGATTCCTCCTTCCAATTCAACTGGTAACTTTGTGGTCTTGTTACCACATAGTTGTGGAAGAAACTGTGGATATGCTTTCAATAATGCCCAAGTTTTCTGATATTCCACTAGTTTTTCAGCCAAGGTTGGATGCATTCCTACCAGTGACCCAGCAATATCGTCAGCGAGGACACATTGTATTCCTGGAGCTGCAAGTTCCTTCACGAACTGTACTGTTTTCCTACTTCTGTCTTCCCAGAGCTTATTTTTCACATCCATCAATAATGTGACTTTATGTGGCCTAATCTATTGTAGTGATAGCAGCATAGCTTTTTAACATCTCTCTACCCTTCATGGCTTTCTTTTTTGCCCTTTGTAAGCTAACTTTATCATTTCCATTGAAATCGACTTTACCCTTACGGCGTGAGGATTTGTGGTAAATCAATTTTCTATCCCTCATTAATTGAAATTGATGTTGGAAGCCAAAGTTTAATGTGTGAACCAATTCATATTCATTAACCATTTCAGCTGCTAATCTTGCTGATTTAACTCGTGCTCAAAGTTTGTGCGAAGATTTGTAGCTCGGGTGCTCATTGCTGTGGTTCTGTTCGCCGAGCTGGAAGTTTTTGTTAACTCGTGCTCTTCCGCTTAATTCTCACTATCGCAGGAAGAACTTTTGAAACGCCGAAAATAATCGTCTATCTCAGAGCGTCATATGATTGACCTATTTTTAACGTCCTTATTCACTTATCAATATTACTTTGTTTGATCCTATCAAACTTATAGCTGGTTTGACCAGAATCCCTGCTTAGACTCTTGAAACGTTGTCTGTTGGCCTCTGGCACATGCTCATATGCACGTAAGATGGGTTTCTTTACGTCCTCATACTCCATAGATTCCTCCTCTGACAGTAATGCAAACACCTCACTAGGTCTACCGAACAGCTTTGTTTGGATTGATAAAACCCCTGTGGTCTCTGGCCACTTCATTTGTTCAGCCACCTTGTGAAATGAGATGAGAAAACATTCTACATCCCTCCTCTTAAAGTTATGCCATGTTTGGATATATTTAATCAGATCCTACCAGGTATTCGACTAGCAGGATTTGGTCATCTTTACTATCTTGCTGAGTAAGCCTACCGTCTACATTCATCTCCTTTCTAAGAAACAGACTTTCCTATGTAAATGCAAATTTCTGACTTTCAAACTCCCTCTCTCACATTATGCTCTCTTGTTTTCCCTTTCTTTGCTCTCTTTCTTCTCCTAGGACCTTCCTTTTGTGTTTTGCTAAAGCGATCCTATGCATTTATTTTTGATCTAGCAGAGCAATTCATACTTCTTCTCGTTCCTCTGCTTTTAACCGTCGTTCAAACGGATTGATTTTCTTTTCATGTTCAAGCTGCACTATCTGCAATTGAATTCGAGCTATTTCCAAAGATTCTGGTAGCATTTCCAGCAAATGTAAATGTCGAGCTGTTTCTGTAACTACCTCGCTGTTCCTCACAGATGTAAACAATTCTAACTCCAACTTGTCTGCCATTTCCAGCAGGTTTGTCTTGCTCTCCTTTTTAAAACCCACAAAGTCACTTCTTCCACCACCAGAAAAGACTGAAAGACGTATTATTACATCAACTCATGTTTAAATCAACAGAATTCAAGCACGGAACTAAAGGCATTAAAACGTGCCAGTCGCCGTCTTTAAGTTCAACAACCTTACGGTGTCAGGGTGTACAAAAAAAACGGTTTGTATTACACAACATTCGATCTCAGTTAAGCTGTGGCACTTGCACTTAATGGACTCCAATAGGCTGTAGCAGGCCACTTGTCCAATTTTGGTAGCAGAGCTATGACGTTGGAGAAGGGGTCTAGGAGCTCGAAGTAGCAAAATGATTCAGATGACTAGTTGCTGGAGGTCAAATAATTCAGTCCCTCGTTACCAAAATAGGAAATCCTCAGGATAGTGTGATGAGAGCAAGCACATTAAGGTCCCTCCATCAAAGTGGGGTCGTTGGTACTAACTTCACAATGTGACAGAAGCATGCCACTGACTTTACATTTAAGCCATTGGTCTCTTGGGACCGTTTTCATCATCACTTATATTTCAATCATCGGTCATGCTAACAAGCCCACCTTGCCCCTGCAGGCAGAGCTGCTTCATTGTCATTTGTTTCACACCATAGCCCGTCATGAACATCTCATTTCCTTCTTCCCTGAGCACTTTCTTCCAACCACTCTTAACCTTGCCACGAGAAAACAAGGCAAGAACTACCAGGCCTCAGAAGATGACTCAACGTTCCATTTCGGTTCTTTTTGTTTTTGGGGACAATAGTGGAGGATGTTTGGGGGCATACATTACATTAGTATTTTTATTAGATTAGATTACTTACAGTGTGGAAACAGGCCCTTCGGCCCAACAAGTCCACACCGACCCGCCGAACAGCAACCCACCCAGACCCATTCCCCTACATTTACCCCTTCACCTATCACTCGGGGCAATTTAGCCTGGCCAATTCACCTAACCTGCACATTTTTGGACTGTGGGAGGAAACCGGAGCACCCGGAGAAAACCCACGCAGACACGGGGAGAATGTGGAAACTCTATATAGTTCAAAACTATTCACATATTAAATAGGGATAGTAACGAAACAACCATTGTCTTTCTCCCAGAAAACCATAACAACGTGAACTACAATGCAGATATACGTCATTAGGATCGTCATCTTCATCAGTAACAACACCCACGGACACCAGACAGACCAGGATATAGGTCTGGAGGCATCATTCATTTTTCCATCGCACATTGCTAATTGAAACGTTGCAAATAGTTGAATTATTATAACCACGGTGTGTAAAATGTTCCGTAATTTTTGTTTAATTTTTCATTGCGCTTTTTCTTGAGATGTTGTAATGTTTGTTTGATTCTTGCATTTTCGTTTCTCCACTGTATAAAATATTCTGCAGTTTCATGATATTTGTTGGATTTTCAAGTTTTCATTGCGAAAAATTTCCTTATAGATGTTTTTTCTTGCCGTTTTAAAACGTTTGTTTTGGTATGAGCTATTTTAGATTTCTTGTTTATTTTTCATTTGTAGTAAGGTATTATTTTCTCATATGCCAGCTTCATCAGTTTAGTTGCTTGAACCTGGATAGTCCTGTAATCACCACCTTTCCTGTTGTGATCCATCACGCTTCGTGTTCAGGATTTATAGGAGGAACTGTGGCTGGACTGGCTGCTTAAAACTATAAAGTTTATGATGGCTTTGATGAGAATTGTACAAATACTAAAGCATACTGGGAACGTAAGGCAAGCCTTGACCAAAGCAACAATGCTATTATAAAGCTGCATCATCCAGACAGGATGCAGCTATCAACAGACAATGTGCAAACAACCCGGTAGTTGCAGATCTACCATACAGACCCGAATCTGAGTTCAAATGAAGTCAGTGGAATATCATCGTCAGGGCAAACTGCAACGTCGAGGTGTGTAACAGACACAGGAGTGCATCGCACTCTTATTTGAAGAAGTCATGATTCGGAGATGCCGGTGTTGGACTGGGGTGTACAAAGTTAAAAATCACACAACACCAGGTTATAGTCCAACAGGTTTAATTGGAAGCACTAGCTTTCGGAGCGACGCTCCTTCATCAGGGGATTGTGGAGGGATCGATCAGAACACAGAATTTATCGCAAAAATTTGCAGTGTGATGTAACTGAAATTATACATTGAAGAATTGATTGTCTGTTAAGCCTTTCATCTGTTAGATTACAGTGATAGTTTCACTTCTTTCATGTGTAAATCACAAAACCCTTTTTTTTAAAGTTGCATTCTCCGGTTAGCTGTTTACAATGGTGATAGCTAGACAATATGTTGAAGGTGTTAGCCCCCTGTGTTCTCTGTCTATGACCTGATATTTAGATTGATTCCAATCTAAAAAGTGAGATAACAGAGTTTTACATAAATTCATGCAGTTTTTGAGCTCAGAGTTCTACATGAATGTATGTAGTTTTTGAGCAAAGTGCAATGTAACTGTGCAAGTACAAAAAAATTCACCACACAAAATATATGTGTGCGTGTGGGTCTTTGTCTGCCTGTGTGTATGTGTCTGTCTGGGGTGGGGGTTATGAGTGTGATAAAGTGTGTGTGTGTGTGTGTGTGTGTGTTTGTAGTGTGTGCAGAGTGTCTTAAGTCTGTGAGGGGGTGCATGTGTGGGGGTGTGTGTGTCTATAAGGGTGTGTGTGGGTGTCTGTGTGCGCGTTGTGTGTACCTGTGTCCCGTGTGTATGTGAGAGTATGTGTGTGTGTAGGAATATCTGTGTGTGTGTGTGTGTGTGTAGTGCAATGGCGATCACCTGTAATGTGACATGAACCCAAGGTCCCAGTTGAGGCCCTCCCTATGGGTACCGAACTTAGCTATCAGCCTCTGCTCGGCCACTTTCCTCTGCTGCCTGTCCCGAAGTCCACCTTGGAGGATGGTCACCCGAAGGTCTGAGGCTGAATGTCCTGGACCACTGAAGTGTTCCCCAACTGGGAGGGAACCCTCCTGTCTGTTGATTGTTGTGCGGTGCCCATTCATCTGTTGTTGTAGCCTTTGCTCGGTTTCCCCAATGTACCATGCCTCCGGGCATCCCTGCCTGCAACGTATAAGATAGACAACGTTGGCTGAGTCACATGAGTACCTGCCATGTACAAGGTGGGAGGTGTTCCCACGCGTAATGGTGGTGTCTATGTCCACAATCTGACACGTCTTGCAGCGTCCACCGTGACAGGGTTGTATGGAGTTGTTCTGAGAGTCTCCGAATCATGACTACTATCGACACCACTAACCGCCAACTTAAAGTGGAGATGATCTCCAAGAAGATTGCACATATCGACACAGACATCAAGTTTCTACCGAATGCAGGCAAGCAGGAAAGATCCTGAAAGGATTACGGATCACGAACCCACTTAGGTCGACCTACAACACAGACTACGCAGAGAGACTTTGCCACCGCACCTCTCGTAAACTTCTCAATCATCTCGTGCACCAACTCTACAGCAGGCGCCACAACCTTGAAATTCAGATGGAGTCCACACTCACAGCCTGCACACAGGATACATCAGTACAATTACGTGACATTGCCAAACAGACAAGGTGACAAAACTACAGCACGTACATGCACCCCAATAACAAAAAACTGGAGAAGCTTGGCATTCTTCCCAGTAATAGCAAAGCCCGCCCTGGAACCACAGTAGACAACATTATCACTGCGGGGAAGTCTATTGGCAACTTATCGGACCACTCCCTTCGACCGGAAGAGATTGAAGTCCTGAGTAGGGGTCTCAACTTCTGCCCCACCACCAAAATGGACCCGTTGGTTCTGGCAGCAGACACAGAGGAGTTCATCAGACGAATGAGACTCCGGGAATTCTTTCAAGATACCGGCAGTGATCCCAATGAGCCCACTGATGAACTGGAACAGTCATCACAGGGATCTGGAGAGGAGCAACCAAAGAAGATGTCAACATGGACCCCACCGGAGGGCCGCTGCCCTGGGCTTGACATGTATGCTCAATCTGTCAGGAAATATATAAATGCCAGATTCATCAGCCGTACCTATAAGGTAGAGCAAAATGTCACCCGTTCACAACGCAATGCCATCCAGGCTCTCAAAACCAATCACAACATTGTCATCAAACCAGCAGATAAAGGAGGAGCCGTTGTCATTCAGAATAGAACAGATTACGGCAAGGAAGTGTACCGACAACTGAACAACCAGGAACATTACAGGCAACTACCAGCTGATCCGACCAAAGAACACACCCGTGAATTAAACACACTGATCAGAACTTTGGATCCAGTCCTTCAGAGTTCCCTACGCTCCCTCATCCCACGTACTTCTCGTGTAGGCGACTTCTACTGCCTTCCAAAGGTACACAAAGCCAACACACCGGGACATCGTGTCGGGAAATGGGACCCTATGTGAGAATCTCTCTGGCTATGTGGAAGGCACCTTGAAACCTATTGTTCAGGGGATCTCCAGCTTCTGTCACACACTACGGATTTCTTACAGAAACTCAGCACCCATGGACCAGTCGAACCGGAAACATTCCTCGTCACAATGGACGTTTCCACACTCTACACCAGCATCCCCCACAAGGATGGCATCGCAGCAACAGCCTCAGTACTCAACACCAACAACTGCCAGTCTCCAAACACCATCCTACAAATCATCCGCTTTATCCTCGATCATAACGTCTTCACCTTTGACAAACAGTTCTTCATCCAGACACACGGAACAGCCATGGGGACCAAATTTGCACCCAAATATGCCAACATTTTTATTCACAGGTTCAAACAAGATTTCTTCTCTATGCAGGATCTCCAACCAACATTGTACACCAGGTACATTGATAACATTTTCTTCCTCTGGACCCATGGCGAGGAGTCACTGATAAAACTACACAGTGACATCAACAAGTTTCATCCCACAATCAAACTCCCCATGGACTACTCTCGACTGTCTGTCTCATTCTTGGACACATGCATCTCCATCAAGGATGGACACCTCAGCACCACACTCTACCGCAAACCCACAGATAACCTCACAATGCTACACTTCTCCAGCTTCCACCCAAAACATATTAAAACAGCCATTCCCTATGGACAAGCCCTACGCATACGCCAGATCTGCTCAGATGAGGAGGAACGTGACGGACACCTGGAAGTACTCAGGGATGCCCTCACAAGAACGGGGTACGATGCTCAACTCATCAACCGCCAGTTCCGACGTGCCACAGCAAGGAACCGTAATGACCTCCTCAGGAGACAGACACGGGCTGTAACTGATAGGGTACCCTTCGTTATTCAGTACTTCCCAGGGGCTTAAAAATTACGCCATGTTCTTCGTGACCTGCAACACATTATCAATGAGGATGAGCACCTCAACAAGACCTTCCCGACACCTCCACTACTTGCCTTTAAACAACCGCCAAACCTCAAACAGATCATTGTTCGTAGCAAACCTCCCGGCTCTCAGGACAACGCTATACAACCCTGTCACGGGGGACGCTGCAAGACGTGTCAGATTGTGGGCATAGATACCACTATTACGCGTGGGAACACCTCCCACCGTGTACACGGCAGGTACTCATGTGACTCAGCCAACGTTGTCTATCTTATACGTTACAGGCAGGGATGCCCGGAGGCATGGTACATTGGGGAAACCGAACAAAGGCTATGACAACGGATGAATGGGCACCGCACAACAATCAACAGACAGGAGGGTTCCCTCCCAGTTGGGGAACACTTCAGTGGTCCAGGACATTCAGCCTCAGATCTTCGGGTGACCATCCTCCAAGGTGGACCTCGGGACAGGCAGCAGAGGAAAGTGGCCGAGCAGAGGCTGATAGCTAAGTTCGGTACCCATAGGGAGGGCCTCAATTGGGACCTTGGGTTTATGTCACATGACAGGTGATCGCCATTGCACTACACACACACACACACAGATATTCCTACACACACACACACGCACTCTCACATACACAGGTACACACAGACGCGCACACAGACACCCACACACACCCTTATAGACACACACACACTCCCACACATGCACCCCCTCACAGACTTAAGACACTCTGCACACACTACAAACACACACACACACACTTTCTCACACTCATAACCCCCACCCCAGACAGACACACACACACACACAGACAAAGACCCACATGCACACATATATTTTGTGTGGTGAATTTTTTTTGTACTTGCAGAGTTACATTGCACTTTGCTCAAAAACTACATCCATTCATGTAGAACTCTGAGCTCAAAAACTGCATGAATTTATGTAAAACTCTGTTATCTCACTTTTTAGATTGGAATCAATCTAAACATCGGGTCATAGACAGAGAACACAGGTGGCTAACACCTTCAACATATTGTCTAGCTATCACCATTGTTAACAGCTAACCGGAGAATGCAACTTTAAAAAAAAGGGTTTTGTGATTTACACATGAAAGAAGTGAAACTATCACTGTAATCTAACAGATGAAAGGCTTAACAGACAATCAATTCTTCAATGTATAATTTCAGTTACAACGCACTGCAAATTTTTGCTATAAATTCTGTGTTCCGATCGAGCCCTCCACAATCCCCTGATGAAGGAGCGTCGCTCCGAAAGCTAGTGCTTCCAATTAAACCTGTTGGACTATAACCTGGTGTTGTGTGATTTTATTTGAAGAAGGTACGTGCAACCAGCACCTGCAGTAATGGACAACGAATGACCTGCCTGCCATCAACATGCCAATGCCTTTTTCGGTCAGATGGACTTGATTGATCGAGCCTGAATGATCAATTGGTGAACAGCGAACATTCTCCCAAAAGGATGTGAAGACGTTGGAATATAAGAATTGTGACCAAGCCACGCTCAGGGCGGTAAATCGAGAATAACCACCGAGAAGAAATGACTCCTGATTTCTTCAGGAGAAAACCAAACAAAAACACGACTTGGCAAAACCAAGTTCTTACGTGGTGGTATGTGATCATAGAATCTTTACAGCGTGGGAACAGGCCATTCGGCCCAAGAAGTCCATACTGACATTTTGAAGAGTATCCAACACAGACCAATTTTCCAACACTATTATTCGACATTTTTCATGACTAATGCATCTAACCAGCACACACTTTGGGCAAATTATCATGGCCAATTCACCTGGCCTGCACATTTTTGGAGTGAAATAGGAAACCGCAGCACCCAGAGAAGACCCACACAGACACGGTGAGAATGTGCAAATATCATGCAGGCAGGTGGCCGAGGTTGGAATCAAATCTGGGTCCATGGCGCTGGGAGGCATCGGTGCTAACCACAGAGTCACGGTACCTCATCTAGAATTATGTTAAAATCTAGATAGATTTGTCAAGTAAATCATTAGTCTATAATTCATTTTGTTGTTAGAGTATTAATTCTGTAAAATAAATAAATATTAATGTTTCCAATAATTAAGATTCATCTCACCGTTCTTTGTTGGTGCATGAATTAAGAGAAAAACACTGTCTGGCGCGCACAGCACTAATTTGGTAAAGCTTAAGTTTGGTTGGAAGAAAACCTCCCTTTAACCTGTCTAAAAATAAAACTCTCCGAATGCAGGGACATTACATGAGTACATTCAAACTAATGTAATCTGTACATTGTTCAACCAGACAATCCCAGCGCTTGTTCAGAAATAGAAAAAAGTCACAATGATAAACTGCATAGCATTATATAGTGCAGAAGGAGGTAATACGAATGCTCATGTCTAATCTGGCTGCCGGATTATCTGTCCAGCCAATCTCAATATCCAGTGTTATCTCCCAATCTCTTTCGCACCACTATGCTGGTTTCAAATTAAGATCAGATAATAGAGAAAATAGAGTCAAGAGTAGTCAAGAGTTAAGGACTCATGAGTAAACTGGAAAGAATGAGACCTAAGCATGAGATTCATGAAATATCAAAGGAAGATTTGCAATGTCATTAATATTTTGTGATTGGCGTTAATGCTGATTAGTTCTATGTGCAGATAACAACTTTGTTTTATCTCGACTACAAAATTTGTGAAAAAATTTTCTGAGAGAAATCGGTTGATATATTTGCATTAGTATCCCTAATAATGCTGCACTTTATACAGGGAAATGTTTGTTATCTTCGTGTGATTCAGTTGTTTTACCTAGTTTTTCTACTTCTGGATTTATATGCATACATGCCTCATTGTTTCAGGTAAAGTGTTGAAACGAGAGCAAAACATCAGATTGAGTTCCAGTCGATATAACAGATATTGGGTGAATATTGACCCATGCCTAAAATAACAAGACACTTGCAAGAGGTATTCCAATCGGTATAAATTCAAAATTCTGTTTTGAAATTTCAATTTGCAGAATCAATTAAGCATTTCAAAAAATGCCAATGTTCCGTGGAATTGCAATTTGATTGAGGTTTTAATGCACTGAAGGTAAACAAATCTCAGAATTGTTTAATGCATCACAATTTGCTTTTCCTAAGATGATTTTTCTCCAGCTCTTGCATTAGCATATTGCTAAGAAAAGAGCTATAACGAAAAGTAAAATAGAACAGGAGAAAAAGAAAAGCCCAGAACATAAAGACATATAGCAAAAGTTTACATAAATATATAAAACGAGAAAGAGTAGTTGAAGTAAACATTGGTCCTTTCGAAGATAAGAAAGGAAATTTAGTGCTGGGGTATGATGAAATTGCTGAAGCATTTAACAGATATTTTGCATCGGTCTTCACAGTGGGTGGCACTACGAACATTCAAGTAATTGACCCAAGAGGTGAAGGTAGGTGAGAACCTGGAAACAATCATTATTACGGCAGAATTAAAGTTGAGTAAGCTAATGGAGCTAAGGGTATAGAAGTCTCCTTGTCCGCATTGAATGTATCCCAGGTTACTAAAATTGATGTCGGGATGAACACTGGTGGCAATTTTCGAAAATTCGCTCGACTTTGGGGCAGTCGCTGTGAAGACTTATGACCTTTCAAGAGGGGCGTCTTGGTTCGAGATCGGTCAAAAGAATCAATGGAATGCGGTCTGTACAAAAGCAAGGACCATTATTAAAGTGAATAAAGGCACCTTGACACAATTCTGTCCAGCAACACGGAGGTTAAAGCTTCTGTGTTCCGTGGTGAAATTGCACTCTTACATGCGAAAATTACACATTATATATATGCTTTTTAACAGATAGTTCAGCCTCAATTACAAGAAAAGACGATTACATATAATAAGATGACATGATTTATAGCAAGTTAATCCAATGATATTTCCTGGGAAAGGTTTCTTAATTACAAGAAAAGTCCAATCGACTGTAATGTGGTGACATGATTGACAACAGGCTAATCCAATGGTATTCCCTTGGAAAGAAATCTCATTTACGTAAATCATCATGCCACGGTAGCAGTTCAAGGATAGTTCGAATGGTCAATTAATGTGTCAGTGTTCATTTTATGAAAACTCTATTTTCCTCTGATCTTTGGGTTTCAGCTTAATTCTGCAAAACAGCAGTACCAATTCACAGTGTTCAATCACTATTCTTAGCCATTTTGTTGTATTCTTTTAAATTGAATAACCATTGTGTGGTTAGTAAAAAAATACACATACTTGTTGCTTCTAACAATAACCTACATTCAAACTTTGGATCCTCGTCTGCAGTATGGAAAACAGAAAATGTGACACCACTGTTTAAAAAGGGAAGTAGACAAAAGACAGCAATTTATAGACTAGTTTGCTAACTCTTTGTAGAGGGAAAGATGCTTGAGTCTATTGTCAAGGAACTGGGTAGAAATGTTCCCGTTGGACAGTCGCAGCGTGAGTTCATGAAGGTCAGGGCATGCTTGACAAATCATTTCGAATTCTATGAAAACATTTCGCGCAAGGTGGACAAAGTGGACCCAGTGGATGTGGTGTACTAAGATTTCCAAAAAGCCTTTGACGGGGTGCCACCCAAGAGGCTGCTGCATAAGATAAGGATGAGTGATGTTGTATTCGCATGGATAGAGGATCGTTTGACTGACAGGAAGGAAAGAGTGAAGATCAATGAGTGCAATCCTGGTTAGCAATCAGTGACTAGCGTTGAGCTCCAGGGATCGGTGTGAGGAACACAATTATTTACAATGTACACAGATAATTTGGTGTAGGGGACCACGTGTGACAAAGTTTGCAGATGACACTAAGATGAGTGGCAGAGCAAAATGCGTAGAGGACTGTGAAAGTTTGCAGAGGAACATAGATACATTTGATCAATGGGCAGATGCCTGGCAGATGGCATGCGATGTCAATAAATGTGAAGTCATCCTGTTTGGTGGGAGTGACAGAAATAAAGATACAGCTATGCAGGGGCAACCGGGTATCCTTGTGCATGAACCAGACAAAGTTGGTCTGCAGGTGCAAATTGACGAGGTAATGGCCTCGTGGCATTATTGCTGGGTTGTTAATCCAAAGACCTTGATAAAGTTCTGCTGAGCAGTTTCTAATCCCACCATAGCAGATAGTAGAGTTTGAATTCAACAAAACCCTGCAATTAAGATGATCATGAATCCATTGTCGATTGTTGCAAAAACCCACCAAGATCACTAATGGCCTTTAGGGAAGGAAAATGCCACCCTCGTCTGATCTGGCCGACATGTGGCTCGGCAGCCTAACCAGCGTGATCCTGTGATTGAATTAGAAACAACAAAAAATTAGGAAGGCCAATGGAATTTTGTCTTACATTGTTAAATGGATTGAGTTTAAAAGCAGAGAGATATTTTTGCAGCTGTTCAATGTGCAGATTATTACTTGAGAAAGAATGTACTGGCACTGGATGGGATGCAGAGGATGATCACTCGCTTGATTTCAGAGTTGAGGGGGTTGGTTTATGAGGAGAGACTGCGTAGATTGGTATTATACTAATTGGAGGAGGAGTGTTGAAGCACTGAAACTAACTTTAACACTCCTCCTCCAATTAATATAGAAATGTTGACAAAGGAACGATGTGACGTGTTGAAGGATCAGGTAATGGGAAACTCAGTGATTTTGTTTTGTGGGCAGAATGTTTGCCATCAACCAGTCTACGCTACATTTCCGCAAGATCGAAGACACCAAATTGAGAGCAAGAATATAGAAAACTATACTGAGCTCAGGACTGGTAAATTATTCCACAATCTGAAGCTCTGCCCCCTCGTCCGAGCCATCAGCATTCCAGGAAATAGGCTCCCACTATCGACCGGATCTAATGCTCTGGTTATCTTATATGTCTGTATGAAGTCACCCCTCAACTTTCTTCTTTCTGACGAAAACAGCCTCAAGTCCCACAAGCATTACTCGTAAGACTACCTTCCATACCACGCAACATTCTCATAAATCTCCTCTGAACCCATTCCAAAGATTGCAATACCTTCCTATAATGTGGTTATCCGAACTGCATGCAATATTCTAAAAGCGAATTTTATTGTAGGCACCAATGCTATTTCTGCCAATCTTCTCATTTACGAACCTTTCTGTTCATTCACTTGAATTAACTTCAGTTTGGAAGTCAGTTCTTAAGTTCCATGTGCAGAATAATCTCTCTATAGCCTCACAGGTCTCATATAGGGTATAGGCCCGCACATATCTATCAAAATTATGCTGTTTAATTATTTAGAACGCAACGTAAGTCTGACCTGGTTCCTTCTTTATGTTTCTGTCTACACGTTTCTGGTTCCAATCGGTAAGCAGTCGAAGTACCTTTTTGACATCTGCATAATGTCTTGACCCATCGTCTGACAGCGTTGTGATACCTCAGTAACTCTGCCGACCAGCTGAGTCTTAATAAAAAGTCCTCTGTCCACTTTATCTGACTAGCTCATTTTAGAAATGAAATAAAGATGGCTTCGACATCTTTGTCATCAAAATGTGGAAATGTTTTCACACATTTGTACACTTCACTAGCTGCTGTCTTCATCCCCAACCTGTTAACTTGATTTTCCTTATTAATTCGCAAATTCTGAAGTTCAAGTACTCTCTCTCTTTCTTTTTGTTCCGCTAATAACCTTTCCTAACTTTCTGTTGCCTCTCTCTCTCTCTCTCCCTATCCCTTTCCCTTTCTTCGGTCTCTCTTTGCCTTTCTTCTGACAAGGCCATTCTCTCCTTTCCTTTGTCTTTGAACTCCATCTGCCTCAATTGCAATTTCTGTTTTCTCACTCTCCCACAATTGTCTGTTTCTCTAATACACCAATGTGATTGACCAACTCCATTACGATTTCAGCTTTTATTTTGACCCTGGTTAAAATCAATTCTACCCTATTTGTCAGTTATGAATGTATGCCCTTCCTCCGTCTTTGTAAAATTCTTGGGAAATTTGGGAAGCATCTTAAATTCCCAAACCCTCGTTAGCTTTCTGAAAAGCTATTTCCCTCACTTTTAATTTCACTAACCACAAGAAACCAAAATTAATCAAATTATTTCAACTACATTTTATGAAATCTTGGACAACATAATTTTCTCAGTAGCAGTTGCAATGGAAGAGACGTTAGGGAGGACAGGAGGCCCGATGTGAAGGCAGCAGAAATGTTTACAGACTTACCTCGGGAGTTCCGCGTTCTTCATTTTCTCAGCAGCAGTTGCAGTGGGAGGAGCGACAGCAGGAGAAACGGAAGGGCCGACCGGAAGGTAGGAGTATAGTTTAAAAACTTACGCCGTGAAGAGGCAGAGCACAGTCTGACCCGGAGCAGCCACAGATCTGCTGGTTCACTGAAGCTTTTCTTTTTGGGCGACAGTGTGGTGCTGGAAAAGCGCATGAGATCTGGCAGCATCCGAGGAGCAGGAGAATCAATGTTCTGGCATAAGAACATCATCAGGAAAAAAAAATGCTTATTCTCCTTCTTCTCGGATGCTGCCTGACCTGCTGTGCTTTTCCAGCAACACTCTATCGATTCTGATCCGCAGCATCTGCTTTCCCCACTTGTTTCTTCTTTATATTTGGGCGGTTGTTGCACATGAAACACTCCTCGGGTAGTGTCTCAAACCCATCCTCCACCTCTAAACAACCACAAAAATAAAACAGATTCCGTGCAACGGATTGATGAGGTGGCTAGCGTTTTTTTTTTACTGGATTCCTGTTCAAAATGCTTGTATTTTGTACCATAAACGTTCCAATTGTCTCATTGATTCGATGTTGTCAAAACTGTTAAATTCAAATTCGATTGGTTATCAGTATTCTGATTGTCTCATCCTCCCTCTCCATCTATCTTTGTCTTTCACTCGGGCTCTCTCTTCCTCACCATCTATCTGTCTGCTCCTGTCACTCACTCTCTCACACCCTCTCTATCTGTTTGTCTGTCTCATTCGCACTCCTCCTCCCTCTCCAACCAACTGTCTGCCTCTTTCGTTTTCTGTCACTCTCCATCTGTCTGCGTGTGTCTCTTGGTGTCTTTCTCTGTCTGTCTCTCGCTCCCTCTCCATCTGTCTTTCTCTCTCATTCAGTGTCTCCATTCCTCTCCATTTGTCTGTCTGTATCAATGGCTCTCTAGCTCCCTCCCTATCTGTCTACCTCTATCCCCACGCTCTCTCCCTCCCTCTCCATCTATCTGTCTTTCGCTCTTGCTGTCTCCCTCAGTCTCCATCTATCAGTCTCTCTTGCTCTCTCCCTCCATCTCCATCTGTCAATGAGTGTCTCTCGCTATATTCCCCCATCTCTCTGTCTGTCTTTCTTGCTCTCTCCCTGATCCACCGTCTGTTTGTCTGTATTTCTCGTTATCGCCCGCCCTTTCTTGTCTCTGGGTCTGACTTTCTCACCCTCTCCCTCTTTCTCCGTCATTCCCTCTCCATCTCTCTGTCTGTCTCTATCCCTCGCTGTTTCCCCCCTCTGTATCTCTCGCGCCCTCCCTCGCGCTGTAACTGTGTGTCTGTCTCTTTCTCTCTCTCTCTCTCTTCCTCCGTCTCTACCAGTCTGTCAGTCCCTCGCTCTCTCTCCATCTGTTTGCATGTCTTTCTTGATCTCTCCCTCCCTCCACGTCTGTCTGCCTGTCCCTCTTCTGTTCTCTCGATCTGCCTGCCTATCCCTCTTCTGCTCTCTCGATCTATCTGTCTCTCTCACTCACTATCTCACTTCATCTCCAACTGTTTGTCTCTTTCACTCGCTCTCTAACTCCCTTTCCATCTCTCTCTCTCACTCACTCTATTCCTACCTCTCCATCTATCCTACACAGATGCTCTCCCCTCGATCTCCATCTCTCTCTCTCACTCACTCTCTCCTGATCTCTCCATCTGTCTATCTATCTCACACGCTCTCCCCTCGCTCTCCATCTGCCTTTCTACCTCACTCACGCGCTCTCTCCTTCTCCGTCTCTCTGCCTCAGCTACTCACTCTCCATGTATCTGTCTGTCGAATTAACTCTCTCCGTCCCTCTCCATCTCTGTCTCTCTCATTCGTTATCATCCTCCCTCTACATCTGTCTTTGTTTTTTTCTTGCTCCCTTCATCCCTCTCCATCTTGCTTGCTATGTCCCTTACTCTCCATCTATCTGTCTGTCTGTCGCTGTCTCTCAATCTCTCACACCCTGTCCATTTGTATGCCTGTCTCACTCTTTCGCTTTCACACAGCCCCTTCATATATATGTTTGTTTCACTCGCTTTGTCCCACCCTCTACATCTGTCTGTCTCTATCTTTCGCTTTCTCCCTCGCTCTCCATCGTTATATATGTCTGACTCGCTCTCTCTGTCCTTATTCAATTGTCTGTCTGTCTCTCTTGCTCTCTCCCTTCCATCTACATCTGTCTGTCTCTCGCACGCTCTCTCCCTCCCTCTCCATATATCTGCCTGTTTCTCTCTCGCCCTCCCTTCCCTTTGTCTGTCTCTCTCACTCTCTCTCTACCTCCCTCTTCATCTGTTTGTCTCTACCGCTCCCTCCCTCCCTCTTCATGTGTCTCTCTTTCTCATTCGCTCTCCCCCTCACTCTCCATTTGTCTTATTTCCTCTCTCTGTCTCTCTCTCCTTGCCTCTCCATCTGCTTGTCGATCACTCTCGCGCCCTCTCTCTCCCTCTCCATCTGTCTGTCTCTCAGTAGCTCTCTGCCTCGCTCTCCATCTGCTTGTATGCTTCTCTCGCGCTTCTCCGTCTCGCAATCTCTCTATTTCTCTCACTTGTTTTCTCCCTCCCCATCCTTCGCTGTGTCTCGCTCGTACTCTCCATCCGTCCATCTCTCCCTGCCTCTCCAATCGTCTGTCTGTCTCATTCGCTCTCCCTCCCGCTCCACCTGTGTGACTGTATGTTTCGCTCTCTCCTTCATTCTCCATCTGTTTGTCTCTCTCATGCTGTCTCTCCCTCTCTCACCATTTTCTTTTTCTCACACGTTCCCACTCTCTCTACGCCCCTCTCCATCTGTCTATCTATTTTTCTCAGTCGCTCTCTTCTTCCTTCTCCATCTATCTGTCTATATCTCTGCCTGTGACCGCCTCTCGCTCTCTCCATCTGTCTGTCTCTTTCACGTGCTCTCTTCATTCCTCTTCTTCTGTATGCCTCTCTCGCTCTCTCCCCTTTCCATCTGTCTGTCTGCTTCTCTCACTCACTCTCTTCCATCCTCTCCATGTCTTTCTATGTTTCTCTCATTCATAGAACATAGAACATAGAACATAGAAGAATACAGCGCAGTACAGGCCCTTGGGCCCTCGATGTTGCGCCGATCCAAGCCCACCTAAACTACACTAACCCACTATCCTCCATATACCTATCCAATGCTCTCTTAAATGCCCATAAAGAGGGAGAGTCCACCACTGTTACTGGCAGGGCATTCCATGAACTAACGACTCGCTGAGTGAAGAACCTACCCCTAACATCAGTCCTATATCTACCCCCCCTTAATTTAAAGCTATGCCCCCTTGTAATACCCGACTCAATACGCGGGAAAAGGTTCATACTGTCGACCCTATCTAACCCCCTAATCATCTTGTACACCTCAATCAAGTCACCCCTAAACCTTCTTTTCTCTAGTGAAAACAGCCCCAAGTGCCTCAGTCTTTCCTCATACGATTTTCCTTTCATACCAGGCAACATCCTGGTAAACCTCCTCTGCACCCGTTCCAATGCCTCCACATCCTTCCTATAGTATGGCGACCAAAACTGCACACAATATTCCAGATGCGGCCGTACCAGAGTCTTATACAACTGCATCATGACCTCAGGACTCCGGAACTCAATTCCTCTACCAATAAAAGCCAGTACGCCATATGCCTTCCTCACCGCACTATTTACCTGGGTGGCAACTTTCAGAGATCTGTGTACATGGACACCAAGATCCCTCTGCTCATCCACACTACCAAGTATCCGACCATTAGCCCAGTACCCCATCTTTTTGTTATTCTTCCCAAAGTGAATCACCTCGCACTTAGCTACATTGAATTCCATCTGCCACCTTTCTGCCCAGCTCTGCAGCTTCTCTATATCCTGCTGTAACCTGCCACATGCTTCCTCACTGTCAACAACTCCTCCGACTTTCGTGTCATCCGCAAACTTGCTCACCCAACCTTCTAACCCCTCTTCCAGGTCATTTATAAAAATGACAAACAGCAATGGTCCCAAAACAGATCCTTGCGGAACACCGCTAGTGACGGCACTCCATGAAGAAACTTTGCCATCAACTACTACCCTCTGTCTTCTTCCATCCAGCCAATTCCTAATCCAAACCTCCAACTCACCCTCAATGCCATATCTCCGTATTTTCTGCAGTAGCCTACCATGGGGAACCTTATCGAACGCCTTACTAAAATCCATATATACCACATCTACCGCTTTCCCCTCATCAACCTCCTTCGTCACCTTTTCAAAGAATTCAATAAGGTTTGTGAGGCACGACTTGCCCTTCACAAAACCATGCTGACTATCCTTGATCACATTATTCCTATCTAGATGTGCATAAATCCTATCCCTTACAATTCTCTCTAAGACTTTGCCCACAACAGAAGTGAGACTCACCGGCCTATAGTTACTAGGGCTATCCCTACTCCCCTTTTTGAACAAGGGAACCACATTTGCTATCCTCCAGTCTTCTGGGACTACTCCTGTAGACAAAGAGGACATAAAAATCAAGGCCAATGGCTCTGCAATCTCCTCCCTTGCTTCCCAGAGAATCCTAGGATAAATGCCATCAGGCCCAGGGGACTTATCTATTTTCACCTTTTCCAGGATTTCCAACACCTCTTCTCTACATACCTCAAAGCCATCCATTCTACTTATTTGTGCCTCAGTATTCTCATCGACAACAATGCCCTGTTCCTGAGTGAATACTGAAGAAAAGTATTCATTCAGTGTCTCCCCAATCTCTTCCGCCTCCACACGCAACTTCCCCCTACTATCCTTGACTGGACCTATTCCTACCCTAGTCATTCTTTTATTCCTAACATACCTATAGAAAGCCTTAGGGTTTTCCCTAATCCTATCTACTAAGGACCTTTCGTGTCCCCTCCTTGCTGCTTTTAGCTCTCTCTTCAGGTCCTTCCTGGCTACCCTATAACTCTCAATCGCCCCAATTGAACCTTCACGTCTCATCTTGAGATAGGCCGCCCTCTTCCATTTAACAAGGGATTCCAATTCCTTATTAAACCACGGCTCCCTCGCACGACCCTTTCCTACCTGCCTGACAGGTACATAATTATCAAGGACACTCAATAGTTGCCCCTTGAACAAGTTCCACATATCATTTACACTCTTGCCTTGGAGTCTACTTTTCCAAGCCACACATCCTAAGTCATGCCTCACCGCATCATAATTTCCCTTACCCCAGCTATAATTCTTGCCCTGTAGTAAACACTTATCCCTCTCCATCACGAGTGTAAAAATCACCGAATTATGGTCACTATCCCCAAAGTGCTCACCTACCTCTAATTCTAACACCTGGCCTGGTTCGTTACCCAGAACCAAATCCAGTATGGCCTCACCTCTTGTTGGCCTGTCTACATATTGTGTCAGGAAACTCTCCTGCACACATTGAACAAACACTGACCCATCTAACGAACTTGAGCTATAGCTTTCCCAATCAATATCAGGAAAGTTAAAGTCCCCCATAACAACCACCCTATTACTGTCACTCATCTCCTGAATCACCTTCCCAATCCTTTCTTCAATGATTCTAGGACTATTAGGAGGCCTGTAAAAGACTCCCAACAGGGTGACCTCACCTTTCCTATTCCTAACCTCAGCCCAAACTACCTCAGATGGCAAGTCCTCATCCATCGTCCTTTCCACCGCTGTAATACTGTCCTTGACAAGCAATGCCACACCTCCCCCTCTTTTACCCCCACCTCTAAACCTACTAAAACATTTAAATCCCGGAACCTGCAACAGCCAATCCTGTCCCTGTTCTAGCCATGTCTCCGTAATAGCCACAACATCGAAGTCCCAGGTACCAACCCACGCTGCAAGTTCACCTACCTTATTTCGTATACTTCTTGCATTGAAGTATACACACTTCAAACAACTTCCCTGTTTACAGGCACCCTCCTTGGAAATTGATGCCATGTTCCTCACCTCCCTACACTCCAGGCCCTGCACCCTGAAGCTACAATCTGGGTTCCCATGCCCCTGCCGAGTTAGTTTAAACCCCCCCCAAGAGCACTAGCAAACCTCCCCCCAAGGATACTGGTTCCCCTCAGGTTCAGGTGTAGACCATCCTGTTTATAGAGGTCCCACCGTCCCCAGAAAGAACCCCAGTTATCCAAAAACTGGAACCCCTCCCTCCTGCACCATCCCTGAAGCCACGCATTTAATTGTTCTCTCTCCCTATTCCTCGAATCTCTATCACGTGGCACGGGTAACAAACCAGAGACAACAACTCTGTTTGTTCTAACTCCAAGCTTCCAACCTAGCTCCCTGAAAGCCTGTCTAACATCCTCAGCACTCCTCCTACCTATGTCGTTGGTGCCAATGTGGACCACGACTTCGGGTTGCTCCCCCTCCCCCTCCAGGACCCGGAAAACACGATCAGAGACATCACGTACCCTTGCACCTGGGAGGCAACATACCAAACGTGAGTCTCTCTCGTTCCCACAAAACCGCCTATCTGTGCCACGAACTATCGAGTCCCCAATTACTACTGCTCTGCTCTTCTTCACCCTTCCCTTCTGAGTAACGGGGACAGGCTCCGTGCCAGAGGCCTGAGCCCCGTTACTTACCCCTGGTAAGTCATCCCCCCCACAAGTATCCAAAACGGTATACTTGTTCTTGAGGGGAATGGCCGCAGGAGGTCCCTGCACTGGCTGCTTCCTCCCAGTCCCCCTCACTGTAACCCATCTATCTGCCATCTTTGGAGTTACTACTTCCCTATAACTCTGATCTATGACCCCCTCTGCCTCCCGAATGATCCGAAGTTCATCCAACTCCAGCTCCAGTTCCCTAACACGGTCTTGGAGGCGCTGGAGATGGGTGCACTTCCTGCAAGTGTAATCGGCAGGGACGTCGATGGCATCCCTCACCTCAAACATGTTGCAGGAGGAACATTGCACTGCCTTCACTGCCATCCCTCTAAAGCTAACTGTTTAAACAAAAACTGTATCTAAATAATACAAGCAAAATTCAGCACTTACCTGCTTGCCACAACAGATGTTATTATTAGGTTAGAAGAGGAGGGCGGGTGGGAGGCACTACCCGTGTAGTGCCTCGGGTTCCTCTCCTTCACGCTTTTAAAGGAGGAAAAAACTAACCCAGCTAAGCTTACACTAACTGCTTCCGGGTCTCGGCTGCCCCTCTGCTTGCCGTCACTTCCTCTGCTGCTCCCGCTCTTTCTGTGAAGGAGAGAGAAAACAATTCATTTTCATCCACTCTCTCCATCTGTCTGTCTATCTCTCTCTGCCGTTCTCTCCCTCCCTCTCCATCTGTATCTGTCAGAAGCTCTCTGCCTCCTTGTCCATCTCTCTGTCTGTTTCTCTCATTCGCTCCCTCCATCCCTCTCCATTTTTTTGTCTCTCACTCATCCACTACGTTCCTCCACATCTCTCTGTCTGCTTCTCTCACTCGTTCTCTCCCTCCTACTCCATCTGTTTGTCTGCCTCTGTCGTGCTGTCTCAATGTCTACATCTACCTCTCTCACAGTCGTGCTCTCCCTCCCTCGCCATCTGTCTGTTTGTCTCTCTTCTCTCCCTGACTCTCATTCTGCCTGTCTCTAGCACTTGCTCCCTCCCTCCTTCTCCAACTGTCCCTCTCATCACTTGCTCTCTGCCCCTACTTCGTCTGTTTCTCTCTCTCTTTCCTCCCTTTCCATTTCTCTGTCTCACTCTCTCCCACCCTCTCCATCTATCTGGCTCTCTCTCATTCTTTCCCTCCCTCTCCATCCGTCTGTCTGTCTCTCACTCGCTCTCCTGCTCACTCTCCATCTGTCTGTCTGCCGCTGTCACTTCCTCCCTTCCTCTCCATATGTAAGTTTGTCTCTTTCATTATCTCTCTCCCTCTCCAACTGTGTGTCTCTCTCGCCCTCTCCCTCTCCTTCTGTCTGTCTCTCTCACTTAATCTCGACCATCTCTCCATCCGTCTACCTCTCTTCCTCTCTCGCTCTCTCACTATCACTCCATCTATTAGTCTGTCTTACTCGCTGTGTCCATTCCCTTCCATCTGTCTGTATCTTTCTCTCAAGCTCTCTCCCTCCCTCTCCATCTGTCTGACTATCCCTCTCGCTCTCTCCTATGGTCAGTCTGACTCTTTGGCTCTCTCCATCTATCTTCCTCTCCAACTCACTCCCTAACTCCCTCTCTATATGTACATCGCTCTCAAACGTGCTCTCACCCCCTTTCTATCTACCTGTCTCTCTGACACACTCTCCTCCTCCGTCTCCATCTGACTGTCCGCCTCTCTCCGTCTCTCCCTCACTCTGCATCTGTTGTCTGTCTCTCTCGCCCTTTCTTTCGCTCTCAATTTATCTGTCTGGCTCTCTCCCTCTCTCTTCATATGTCTGTCTGTTCTCTCACTCGCTTTCTCCCTCCCTCTCCATATTTCTGTTTGCCTGTCTCACTCCTTGCCTCCATCTCCATCAATCTGTCTTACTCGCTCTCTCCCTCTGCATCTGTCTGTCTCTATCACACGCTCTCTCCCTCCCTCTCAATCTGCCTGCCCCTCTCAATTGCTCTCTCCCTACATCTCCATCTCTCTTCCTCTCCATTTCACTGCCACTCTCTCTCTAACTCTTCCTCCATCTTCATCTGCAACTTCTTCCTCATTCATCTTTCTGCCTGTCTCTCTCACTCCCTCCTTCGCTCTCCATCCATCTGTCTGTCTTTCTCGTACCCTCTCTCACTTTCCATCTGTCTGTCTGTCTGTCTCTCTCGCTCTCTCCCTCGCTCTCCATCTATCTGTTTGTGTGCCTCTCTCGCACTCTCCATCCCACTTCATTGTCTGTCTCCCTCGATCGCTCCCTGCCTCTCCATAAGTCTGTGTGTCTCTGTCGCAGTCTCCATCACCTTCAATCTGTCTGTCTCTTTTACTCGCTCTGTCCCTCCATCTCCATCTTTCTGTTTCTCTCACTTCATCTCTCCCTTCCTCTCCTTCTGTCTATCTGTCTCGTTCGTACCCTCCCTCCCTCTCCATCTGTCTGTGTGCTTCTCTGCCTCCCTCTCTCGCTCTCCATATATCTGTCTCTCTGCCTCGCTCCCTCCCTCCCACTTCGTTTGTCGGTCTGTCTGTCTATTTCTCTCTCTGTATCTGCGTGTCTCTCTGACTCGGGCCCTCGTTCTCATTCTGTCGGTCTCTCTCACTCATTCTCTTCTTCCTTCTCCATCATTCTGTCTGTGTCTCTCCATCTCTCCCTCCCTTGCCATCTGTCTGTCTACCTCACTCCTTTTCTGCATTGCTTTTAATTTGTCAGTCTGTCTCTGTCACTCTCTCCCTCCTGGACCATCTGTCTTTGTCTCTCTCTCTCTCTCTCTCGCTCACTCACTCTCCATCTGTCTATCTCTCAAACACGATCCCTCCCGCCCTCTTCATCTGTCTATTTCTCACCCTCTCACCCACCTTCTCCACTTGTCTATCTGTCTCTTTCATTCGTTCCCTCCCTTCCTCCCCATGTGCCTGTCTCCCTCGCTCTCTCTCCCTCCATCTGTCTGTCTCTCTCACTCGTGGTCTCCCTACTTCATCAGTCTGTTTCTCACTCGCGCTCTCCTTTTCACTCTATCTGTCCATCTGTCTCTCTCGCTCCCTCCCTCTCTCTCCATCTTTTTGTCTGTCTCTCTCGCTCCCCTCTCTCGCTCTCCATCTGTCTCTCTCGCTCTCTCACCACCAATCCATGTGTATGTCTGCCTCACTGGGTCTCTCCAAACCTCTCCATCTGTCCGTCTGTTTCTATTGCTCATTCCCCGCTCTCTCCACCTGCCTGTTTTTATCTCCTGATCTGACCCTTTCTCTCCACCGGCTGTCTGTCTTTCACGTTCTTCCCATTCCCCTCCATCTCCCTATCTGTCTCTCTCACTTGTTCTCTCCCTCGCCCTTTATCTGCCTGTTTTCTCTCTCGTTATCCCCCCTCTCCATCTGTCTATTTCTCTCCTTCTCTCTTTCTCACTACATCTGTTTGTGTCTCTCACACTCTCTTTCCCTCCCTTTCCATCTGCCTGTCTCTCTCACTCACGCTCTCCATTCTTCTCCATCCGTCTGTCTCACCACTCGTTCTCTTCCTCCCTCTCCATATGTTTTTTAATCTCTCACACTCTCTACATCCCTCTCCATCTATCTGTCTGCCTCACTTGCTCTCGCCCTCCCACTCCATCAGTCTGACTGTATCTCCTGCTCTCTTCCTCACTCACCATCTGTCTGTCTGTTTCTCTCTTCCTTCTGCCCCAATTGTCAGCCTATCTCTATTGCTCTCTCCATCCATCTACCTATCTCTTTCTCGCTCTCTATCTGCCTGTCTCTCTGACTCGCTCCCTCCTTCCCCATCTGTCTGTATCTCACTCGATTACTCCCTTCCTCTCCATCTGTCTGCCTGCCTCTCTCGCTCACTCACTCCATCTCGATCTGTGTATCTCTCTCTCTCAATCACTTCCTCCTCCACCATCTTTTTGTCTGTCCCTCTCACTCGCTCTTTCCCTACTTATCCATCTATCTGTCTGTCTCTCTCCCTCTCTCACCCTCTCCATCTGTCTGTCTCTCTTGCTCACTCCCTCGCAATCCATCTCTCTGGGTGTGTCTCTCTCTCTTGCTCTCTCACTATCATTCCATCTGCATGTCTGACTCACTCGTTTTATCCAAAACTCTCCATCTGTCAGTCAGTCTGTCTGTCTCACTTCCTCCTTTGATATCCAAATGCCTGTCACTAGCGCTCTCTCCCCCTCACCATATGACTGTCTCTCCCTCTCTCTCTTTGTGTCTGTCCGTGTCTCTCGCTATGTCCATCCCTTTTCATCTGTCTGTTTTTCTCGCTCTCCCCTCCGTCTCCATCTCTTTTTCTCTCTCACTCGATCTCTTCTTCCCTCTCCATCTGTCTATGTGCCTCTCTCAATCCCTCCCTCGTTCTACGTCTATCTATCTATTTTTCTCGTTGCCTGCCTCGTTCTATATCTGTCTCTCTGCCTTTCACTCTTTCTGTCTGTCTCTCTCGGTCTCTCACTCCCTCTTCACCCGTCTGTCTCTCTTGCTATCTCCATCCCTCTACAACTGTCTGTCTGTCTCCCTCCCCATCTGTCTGTTTATCAGTCTCAACCGCACTGTCCCTCCCTCTCCATCTGCCTGACCGTCTCTCTCGCTCACGCCTTCCCTCTCCCTCTCTCTGTGTCTCTCGCTCTCTCCCTCCCTCTCCATGTGTCTACCTGTATCTTTTGTGCTCTCCATTGCTCTCCATCTGTCTGTCTGTTTCTCTTGCACTCCTCCTCCGGCTACATCTCGCTATCTCTCTCACTCGACCTCCCCCTCCTTCTCCATCTGTCTGTCTCACTCGACCTCTCCCTTCCTCTCCATCTGCCCGTCTCTCTCTCCCTCCCTCTCCATCTTCCTGTCCATCTCTATCCCCCCTCTCCACCAGCCTCTGTCTCGCTCCCTCCCTCTCGAACCCTCTGTCTCTCTGACGCACTGACTCCCTCCCCCTGCACTCTGTCTGTCTCTCTGATCCGCTCTCTCTCTCTCCCCTCCATATGCCTCTCTGACTCGCTCTCATGCTCCCTCCCTCCCACTCTGTCAGTCTCTCCCTTTGCACTCTCTCTCCCTTCCTTCCTTCCACTCTCTCTCTCTCTCTCTCAAACTGTCTGTGGTTGTCACTCGCGATCCCTCCCTCGCACTCTGTCTGGCTCTTTCACATTCTCTCTCTCCCTCTCTGCCTGTCTCTCTCACTCGCTCTCTCCCTCCCACCCACTCAGTCTGTCTCTCTCACTCACTATCTCTCTCTCTCTCTCCCCCTCCCTCGCTGTCACACACCCTCCCACTCTGTCTGTTTCACTCTCTCCCTCCCTCTCTGACTCTGTCTCTTTCCTTCCACCTGGGTGTTCGACTCTCTCTTCCTCCCACTCCGTCTCAAACGCTTTTCCCTCCCTCCTCATCTGTCTGACTGTCTCACTCGCTGTCTCCATCCACTCTGTCTTTCTCTCATGCACTCTCTCCCTACGACTCTGTCCAACTCTCTCACACGTTCTCTCCCTCGCACTCTCTCTGACTCTATCCCTCGCTTTCTCGGTCCCTCTGAATCTATTTGACTCTCTCATTCGCTCTCTCTCCCTCCTTCCCACTCTGTCAGACACTATGTCCTTGTATTCACCTGCGTTCGACCCTGTCTCCATCCCACACTCTTCCTGTGTCCCTCCCTCTCATGTCTGACTCTCTCTCATTTCATCCCATTCCGTCAGTCTGTTTCGCTCCAACCCTGCCTCTCTCTCGCTCGATCCGCCTCTCTGTCTGTCCTTCTCAGTCTCTCACACACCCCTCCTCCGACTCTCCCAAAATCATAGAAATGGGGATAGTATAGAAACAGGCCCTTCAGCTAACAAGCCCACATTGATCCTCTGAAGAGTAACCCACCGAGACCCATTTCCCTCTGACCCAACATTTACCTCTGACTGATGCACCTAACCTTCATATCCCCAAGCAATATTGGTAATCCACCTGAACTGCAGAAGTATGGACTTTGGGATTGAGCAGGAGCACCCGGAGGAAACACACGGAGGTACAGGCCACACAGATATCTACGTGAGGCTGGAATCAAACGCGAGTTCCTGGCGCTGTGAGGCAGCAGTGCTAACCACTGAGCTGCCGTGCTCTCCCTCTGTCCCTTTCTCCCTCTTTACCGAATCTGCTGTCTCCATCCGTTTCTTCGTCCTTTACTCCCTTTATTTCTCTCACCACCTCTGTCTGACTGTCTCTTCCTCTCCCTCTGTCTGACTGTCTTTCCCTCTGTCTGACTGTCTCTCCCTCTCCCTCTGTCTGACTGTCTTTCCCTCCCTCTGTCTGACTGTCTCTCCCTCTCCACCTGTCTGACTGTCTCTCCCTCTCCATCTGTTTGACTATCTCTCCCTCCCTCTGTCGCCCTCTAATTCTCTCTTTTTGCTTCGTCAGTCCATCTGTCTGACCTTATCTTTCCCTCACTCTCTCCCCTATCCCTCTGACCATCTCCCTCTGCCCGACTCTCTCTCGCTCGCCCTATGTCTGACTCCCTGTCTCTGTGTACTTCCCTCCCTTTTCCTCTGTCTCATTCTCTTTCTCACTCCTTAAGTCCCTCTCCCTCTGTCTGACTTTTCGCTCACTTCCTCCTGCTCACTCTATCAGACTCTCTCTCTATCCATCTCGCTCAATAACTCTCTCTGTCTGTCTTTGTCACTCTATCTCATTTTCTTTCGCCCTGGACCTATTTGTCTCACCCTCCCTCAGTCCGTCCCTCTTTCTCCCTCTGTCTCTTCTCTCCGCATCGCTCCCTGTCTCTCTCGATCTCCTTCTTTCTCTCACTTGATCTCTCTCACGCTCAGTCAATCTCTCTCACTCGATCTCCCTCGCTTGATCTCTTCCATTCCCTCTGTCTAACTCTCTCGCTCTGCATCTCTCCGGATCTCTCCCTAAGTCTCCCTCTGTCTGGCTCTCTCTCCCCCTCCTTCCCTCCCTCCCTCTGTCTGAATCTCTCTCCCACACTCTCTTCCTCTCACTCTGTCTGACCCTCCCTCTTGGGATCGCTCATTCCCTTTTCTCTCAGTTCATCTGTCAGAATTTCCCTTACGCTTTCTCACTCCCTCCATCTACCTCGGTCGGACTTTGTCTCTGTCTCTCCCTCTCTCTCTGAACCTCTCCATCTGTCTCATTCTCCTTCTATCTGTATGACTCTCTCTCCGTCTTGCTCATTTTTCCCTATTCCAACCTATTTCTCTCCTCCACTCCCACCCTCCCTCTCCCTCTGTCTAACTCTGTCTCTTTCCCTCTCGCTCGATCCCTCCCTTCCTCTGGCTTTCTCACTGTCTCTCACTCCATCCTCCCTCTCCATGTCTGTCTATCCCTCCGTGACCCTTCATCAGTCTGACACACATATACTCTCTCTCCCTCTACACTGATCTCTCCCTTCCTCGCCATCTGTCGGACCATCTCTCGCTCCCTCACTCCCTCAATCCCCTCCTGCTTCCCCTTTTTCTCTCTCGGTCTTTCCCACGTACTTCTACCTTTGTCTCTCTCTCTCTATCCCTGTGTGGATCTGTCTCTCCATCCATCTGTCTCCTGCTGTCTGACTCCCTCGCTCTCCAGCTTGCTCTCCATCCGTCTGTATCACACACCGTCTCCCTCCCTCTCCATCTGTCTCGCTCTCTCTCTCTCGCACTCTCCCTTCGACTTCATCGATCTGTCTCTCCCTCGCCTCCTTCCTCCCACGTTGTCTGTCTCTCTGACCCGCTTTTTTTGCGCCCTCCCTCCCACCCACTCTGCCTGTCTCTCACTCCTATCCTCCCTCTCTGATTGTCTCTCTCACTCGCTGTCCCCCTCCAAAACTGTCTGTCTCTCTCACTCCCTCCCACCCTTCCTGACTCTCGCACAGCCTCCTTCCTTCCAAAGCTGACTGTTCACTCGCTCTCTCCCGGTCCCCCACTCGTTCTGACTCAGTCGCTCGCGCCCTCCCTCCCTTCCAATTTCTCTGTCCCTGCCTATTCTCTCTCTCCTTCCCACCCTCCCTGCCTGTCTGTGCCACTTGCTCGCTCCCTCTCCATCTGTCTGTCTCTTTTTCACTCACTCTATCTGCATCTGTCTGCCTCTCTCTCACTCACTCCCTCTACACCTGCCTGTCTTTCTCTCTCGCTCGCACCCCCTCCATCTGTCTGTCTGTCTCTCTCTCGCTCCATCTCCAACTCTCTGTCTTTCTCCATCTCGCTCGGTCCCTGTCCATCTGTCTGTCTCTTTCTCACTCCCTCTCCTTGTGACTGTCCTTCTCTTGCTAGTTCTCTTCCTCCCTCTCCATCTGCCGTCCCTCTCTCGTTCTCTCGCTCCCTCTCCACCTGTCTCTCTCTCTCGTTCTCTCCCACTCTCCCTCTCCATCTGTCTTTTACTTTCTCGTTCTCTCGCTCCTTCTCCATCTGCATGTCTGTCTCCCTTCCGCTCCATCTGTCTGCCTGCCTCACACGCTCTCTCCTCCCTCTCAAACTGTCTTTCCGTCTCTGTAGTTCCCTCCCCATCTGCCTGTCTGTGTCTTTCGCTCCCTCTCCGTCTGTCTGTCTGTCTGTCTCTCCCTCACTCGCTCGGTCCCCCTTTATCTGTCTGTCTGTTTCCCTCGCTCCAGCTCCATCTGCCTGTCTATGTCTCACTCCCTCGCTCCCTCTCCATCTGCCTGTCTATGTCTCACTCCCTCGCTCCCTCTCCATCTGCCTGTCTGTCTCACACGTCCTCTTCCTCCTTATCTGCCTGTCTGTCTGTCTCTCCCACACCCTCACTCCTTCCCCCTCACACTCTGTCTGTATCTCTAACCCGCGCTCTCCATCCTCCTCCATCAGTCTCTCTGACGCGCTCTCTTGCTTCCTCCCTCCCATTCTGTCGGTCTCTCCTTTTACTCTCTCTCAAATTCCCTCCCTTCCTTCCACTCTGTCTCAAACTATCTGCGTCCCTCACTCGCTCTCTCCCTCCAAATCTGTCTGTCTGACTCACTTCCTCCCACTAAGTCTGCATCTCTCACTCGCTCTCTCCCAATCAGTATCTCTCTCCCACTCCCTTGCTCTCTACCTCCCTCTCTGCCTGACTCTGTCTCCTTCCATCCACCTGTGTTCGACTCTTTCTTCCTTCCACTCCGTCTGTCTTATTCGCTCCCATGCTGCCTGGCGTTAGGTTGATCCTTCCTTCTATCTGGCCTTCTCCCTCTCTCTCGCTCCCTTCCTCAGTCTCCCGGTCTGCCTTTCCCTCCTTCAATCTCCCTCTGTCTTTCTCAATCTCTCCTCTTTCTTCTCTGTCTCAAACTCTCTCCCACAATCATAGAATTGCTGCAGTGTGGAAACAGGCCCTTTGGCGAACAAGCCCACACTGACCCTCCGAAGACTAATCCTCCCAGACCCATTTCCCTAATATTCTACATTTACCCCTGACTAATGCACCTAACCTGCACATCTCTGCAGACTATCGTCAAGCCAACTAACCTGCAAATCTCTGGATTGTGGGGGGAAGCCATAGCACCCGGATGAAACACATGCAGACAGCGGGAGAATGTGCAAAGCTCACGAGACTGTCACCTGAGGCTGGAATCGAACCTGGAGCTGTGAGGCAGCAGCGCTAATCACTGAGCCACACTGCTCCCCGTTTCTGTATCCTTTCCTCTCTCCCTCTCTCCATCTCTCACTCACTCCCACCACTTTCCTTCCTTTTCTTCCTCTATTTCTCTCTCCCCTCTTTATTAGTGTCCCTCCCTCTCACTCAATCTTACTCTCTCTCTCGCCCTCTGATTATCTCCACCTTGCTCTGTCAGTCCATCTGTCGGACCTTTTCTTTCTCTAAATCTCTCCCCCTCCCTCTCCATCTCCATCTGTCAGACTGTCTTTCTCATTCCCTCTCCGTATGCCTGACTCTCCCGCTTCTGTCTTCTTCGATCCCTATTCCTCTGTCTAGCTATCTCTCTCACTCCTTCAGTCCCTCTCTCTCTGTCTGACTTCCTTGCTCTCTTCCTCCTGCTCACTTTGTCCGACTCTCTTTCTGTCCATTTCGTTCCATAGCTCTCCCTATCTGTCTTTGTCACTCAATCTCTCTCTCTTCCTCCCTCTCCATGTCCGTCTCTCCTTCCCTCAGTCCATCACTCTCTCTCTGTCTGCCTTTTCTCTCCCCATCTCTCTCTCTCCCTCGCTTGATATCTCTCTCACTTGATCTATTTCTCTCCTGGTCCACCTCTTCCTTTCCCTCGCTTGATCTTTCCCGCTAGATCTCTCTCGCTGGATATCTCCCTACTTCGCCCTCTGTCTGAATCTCTCTGCCACACTCCCTTCCTGTCATTCTGTCTGATACTCTCCTTTTTGGGATCCCTCATTCCATTATTCTCTCAGTCATCTGTCAGAATTTGTCTCAATCTTTCTCTCTCCCTCCATCTCCCTCCATCCGACTTTCTCCCTTTGCACTCCCAATCTCTCTTTCTGTCTCATTCCCTCTCCCTCCCACCCGCCCTGCCTCTGTCTGACTCTCTCCCTCCCTCCCCTCTCTCTGACTTTCTCTCTAAATCTCCCACTGTCAGACTCTTCCCCTCACTCTCCCTCTGTATAACTCTCTTCCTCTCTCCCTTTCCCTCTGTCTAACTGACTCTCCCACTCCCTGTTCCTCATTCTGATTCGTCCACTGACTCTCTCTCCTTCTCCTTCTATTTGACTCCTCCCCTCGGCTAGTATCTGACCCTTTCCCTCCCTCTGTCTGTCACTCTCTCACCATCTCCCAGTGTCAGGCTGTCCCTCCCTCTAACTCAGTTTGACTGAATCCTCCCTCTCCTTCCATCTGACTCTCTCTCTCTCATTCTCCCTCTGACTGATTCTATCAGTCCTTTTCCCTCTGTTTGACTCTTTCTCTACTTCCTCTCACTCTGTCTGACTCTCTTCCTCCTTTTCCCACTGCCCTACTTTTTCCATCCTCCGTCCCTCTGCTGACTCTCTCCCTCTCCCTCTGTCTGACTATCTCTCCCTCTGTCTGACTGTCTCTCCCTCTGTCTGACTGTCTCTCCCTCTCCCTCTGTCTGACTGTCTCTCCCTCTGTCTGACTGTCTCTCCCTGTCTGACTGTCTCTCCCTCTCCTACTGACTGACTCTCGCGTTGCATCTCCAACTGTCTGACGTTCTCTCAACCTCTCCCTCTCTCTGACTCTCTCCCTCCCACTCTCTCCCTCTGTCTGACTCCCTTGCCGTCTGACTGAGTCTCTCCAACTCCCTCTCCTTTTCTCTGATGCTCTCTCTCTTTATCACTCTGTCTGTTCTCTCTCTCTCCTTCCCTGTCCCATTGTCTCATCTTTTCCCTCCCTTTCCCTCCCTCTGTCGGTCCCTTTCTCTCCCAACATCTCCCTGTGTCTGACTGTCTCTCCCTTTATCTCTGTCTGACTCTCTCCCACACTCTCCCTCTCTCTCCGTCTGCCTCTTTTTCTCACCCTCCCTCTGGCTGATTATCCATCTCCCTCTCTCTCTCTGTTTGACTCTCTCTCTACTTCCCTCTCACTCTATCTGACTCTCGTCCTCCCTTTCCCACTGCCTGACTCTTTTCCTCCCTACCTCTCCCCCCGCCTGACTCTTTCCCTCCCTCTCCCACTGTCTAACTCTCTCCCTCCCTCCCTCACTCTCTCTGTTTCCCTCTCCCTCTGTATGATTCTCTCTCTTTCCCTCTTCCAATGCTAGATTCCCGCTGTCCCTCCCTCTCTCCTCCTCTGTCTGACTATACCTCTCCCTCTGTCTGATTCTGTCTCGTTCACTCTCACGCCGTCTGTCTCTCTTTCTCCGTCTACCTCTTTCTGACTCTCGCCCTCCCTCTCTCCCCCTCTGTCTGTCTCTGCCTCTCCCCTGACTGACTATCTCTCTCCCTCCTTCTCCCTCTGCCTGACTCTCGCTCTCTGCCTCCCCCTCTCTCCCTCTGTCTGATTTGCTACCTCTTGCCTGCCCCTCTGTCTGATTCTCTCTCCTTCCCTCTGACTCTATCTGACTCTCTCCCCTCCTTCCTCTCCTTCTGACTCTCTCCCTGCCCCCAATGTCTCACTCTCTTCCGCCCTCCCTCTTCCTCTGTCATTCTCCATTCCCATCTCCTACTCTCTGACTCACTCCCTCCCTCCATCTCCCTCTGGCTCTCACACTGTCTTCCTCTCCCTCTGTTCTGACTTTCTCCCAACCCCTCTGACACTGTCTGACTCTCTCCTCTCCTCCCTTTCCCTGTGTCACCTCCCTCCCTCCTTCTCCCTCTGTTTTATTTTCTCTCTCCCTCTCCTCTGTCTGACTCGCTCACTCACTCGCTGTTAAACGGTCAGACACTGTCTGGCTCGCTCCCCCACTGTCTGGCTCGCTCTCCCCTTCCCTCACTCTCTGTCTAACGGTCTCTCTCCCTCTCCTTCTGTCTGATTCTCTCCGACCTTCCCTCTCCGTCTGTCTGACTCTCACACTACCTCTGTCTCTGTGCCTCTTTCCCTCTCAACCCATCTGTGTACTCTCTCTGTCTCCCTCCCTTTCCCTCTGTCTGACTCTCTCTCTGACTCTCCCTCTGAATGATTCTCTCTCTCCCTCTCCCTCTGTTTGACTCTCTCTCCCTACCTTCCTCTCACTAAGTCTGACTCCCTCTCCATCTGTTTGTTTCTCTCCCTCACACTTTCTCGGTTCGCCTCTCTCTCTCCCTCTCCCTGTGTCTGACTTTCCTTCTCCTTCCCTCTGGCAATGTCTGACATATTTACCTCCCTCTCCCACTGTCTGACTCTCTCCCTCCCTTTCCCTCTGTCTAACTGTATCTCCCCTACCACCCTTTCTGCCTGACTGTCTCTCTCCCTCTCCCTATGTCTAACTCTCCCCTCCCGCTCCATCTGTCTGAGTCTCTCTCGCCCTCCCCTTTGTGTGAATAACTCTCTCCTTCAGTCTCCCACTGTCTGACTCTCTCTTTCCCTGTCCCTCTGTCTGACTCTCTCTCTTTTCTGGATTAGTGGTGCTGGAAAAACACTTCAACGCCAGGGCATCAATGTGGACTTCAACAGTTTCCTCAGTTCCCCTTCCCCCACCTCACCCCAGTTCCAAACTTCCAGCTCAGAACTGTCCCCATGACATGTCCTACCTGCCTATTATCTTTTCCACCTATCCACTCCAACCTCCTCCCTGACTTATCACCTTCATCCCCACCCCATTCACCTATTGTACTCTATGCTACTTTCTCCCCACCCCCACTCTCGTCTCATTTATCTCTCCACGCTTCAGGCGCTTTGCCTGTATTCCTGATGAAGGGCTTTTGCCCGAAACGTCGACTTTACTGGTCCTCGGATGCTGCCTGAACTGCTGTGCTTTTCCAGCACCACTGATCCAGAATCTGGTTTCCAGCATCTGCAGTCATTGTTTTTACCTTTCTTCTCTCTGCTTTCCTTTTGCTTTCTCTAAATCAGTCTCGCCCTCTCCATTTGTCTGTCCCTCTCCCTCTCCCTCCCCCTCGCTCTCTCCCTAACCCCCTCTTTGTCTCTTTCCTTCTCTCTCTTTTGCTGCCTGCCTCTCCTGGTTTGAATCTCTCTCCAACTCTCTCGCTCCTTCAAACTCTCACTTCTTCATTGTCCCTGACTAAATCTGACTCTCTCCCTCTATCTCTCCCTCCCACTCTATCTGCCTGTCTCTCTCTTTCTCGCTCGTATCCTCCTTTCCCTCCATCTGACTGTATCTCTCCCTTACTTACCCCCTCCCTCCGTTTCCCTCTTTCTGACTCTTTTGCTCCCTACCTTTTTCTCGACATATCTGACTCTCCCTTTGTCTGACTCCCTCTCTCTAGCTCTCTCTGCCCCCACCCTCCGTCCCTCCATTTTCTTCTGTCTGAATATCTGTCTCTCTCCCGCCCTCCCTTCCTCTATATCTGACACACTCTCTCTGTTGCTCGATCTTCCTTCTCGTTCTGAACCAGAGACCAGAGGAAGTTGGAGAAGTTGCGGGGTTTCGGGTGTGATGGGTGGTGTAGATGACAGGGAGATGAGGGAGCATGGGAAGAGAGAGCAAGTAGGGTTGAGATAGAAAGGAGGGAGAGAGAGAGGCAGCAGGAGAGTGAGAGAGAAATGGATGGAGAGAGAAGATTGAGGCAGTTGGAGTGACGGTGTGAGAGATAGTGAGACAGAGGAAGGGAACATAGAGGGTGAACGGGAGAGGAGGAGAGTGCGTGGAGTGAGAGAGGGAGAGAAATTAGGAGAAAGAGAGGAGGAGAGAAAATGGTGAGAGAGTTCAAGGGGGGCAAAGAGGGAAGACGGAGAGCGCGGGATGGAGGATGAGAGAGAGATGGATGCAGTTGAGTGAAGATGGGGGGAATGGGAGAGACAGATGAATTCTGCTGAATGCTAAAACGGAGTGGGGGATCCAGAGGTGAAAGCATGGACAGAGGGACTTCAACCCAACTCCTGAGCTGAGGCCCGTCCCCTTCCCTTTCCTGAAGACCAGGACTTGGGGCTGAATCTGTTCTTTCCTCGGCTCATGTTCTTCAACCAAAGACAAACAACAACATCGTTCACTCTGCTGCTCGGAACTTCTGAAAGAAATAGTTTATTGTTTACAACATAAAGTGATCGATACAGGATGTGGGATTGTGCCTTTTCTCACTGGCCCCTGAGTTGACAGGAACATTGAAATGTGTCCCTGTAACTCTCGTGTGGGATAAGGTTGCAAAAACCAGCATTACCCTTTGTTTGTTACCACAATCTGGTATTGCTTACCTTAGCGATGGAAAGGTATGGATATATATGTCATGGCAAGAGTTATAGCTGGGGAAAGGCAATTATAATGCGATTATGGAAGGTTTAGAATGCATACGATGGAGAAGGAAACTGCAGGGATTGGGCACAAGTAAAATGCTGAGCTTATTCAAGGAACAGCTACTGCGTGTCTTTGACAAATATGTTACTGTATGTACCAGTGAGGGAGGACGTTGTCGAGCGTGGGAGCCGTGGTTTACTAATGAAGTTGAAACGCTTGTCAGGAAGAAGAAGGAGGCTTATGTAAGGAGACTCAGTTACGGCGCTTGAGAGTTACACGTTTGCCAGGAAAAACCTAAAGAGAGAGGTAAGAAGAGCCAAGTGAGGACATGAGATGTCGTTGGCAGGTGGGGTCAAGGCAAACCCGAAAGCTTTCTATAGATATGTCAGTCGTCAAAGAATGACTAGTGTCAGATTAGGACCAATCAAGGACAAGTTGACCTCGGCGTCAGCGGATATAGTAGAAGCACTAATGAATATTTTTCGTTAATGTTTACATTGGAAAGAGACAATGTTGTTAAGCAGGGTACTGAGATACAAGCTATTAAACTAGTCGGGACTGTGGTTCACAAGGAGGAGGCGTTAGCAATTCTGTAAAGTTTGAAAATAGACAAGTCCCCAGGGCTGAATAGGATTATTCTAGGATTCTCTGAGAAGCCAGGGAGGGGATTGCAGAGATCTGGGCTTTGATATTTATGTCGCTATAGACTACAGGAATAGAACCAGTGGACTGGAGGTTAGCCTATGCTGTCCGCTTTTTTAATATGGGACTAGAGACACCCTTGGTAATTATAGACCATTGAGCCTTACTTTGGTCGTGGGTAAAATGTTGGAAAGGGGTATGAGAAATAAGATTTATAATCATCTGGAAAAGAATAATTTGATTAGAGCAAGTCAACATGGTTTTGTGAATGGTGAGTCGTGCCTCACAAACCTTTTTTGGGAAGGTGACCAAACAGTTCGGTGATGGCAAAGCTGTTGATGGGGTGTATGTGGATTTCAGCAAGGTGCTTGTGAAGATTCCTCACGGTAGTCCATTGCAGAAAATACAGAGGCATGGAGTTGAGGGTGATTTGACCGTTTGGATTAGAAATTGGCCAGCTGAAAGACGACAGAGGGTGGTGATTGATGGAAAATGCTCATCCTGGAGTTCAATTACTAACGGTGTACCCCAAGGATCTTTTATTGGGTCACTGCTGTTTTGTCATTTTAATAAATATTGATTGAAGTTACAGAAGGATGGGTTAGTAAATTTGCAGATGACTTTACTGTCGGTGGAGTTGTGGATAGTGCTGAAGGATATTGTATGTTACAGAGGGACATAGATAAACTGCAGAGCTGGGCTGAGAGGAGGCAAATGGCGTTTAATGCGGAAAAATGTGAGGTGATTCATTTTGCACAAAGCAACAGGAATACAGAGTGCTGGGCTCATGGTAAGACTCCTGGTAGTTTGGATGAGCACAGAGATCGTGGTGTCAGTGTATATAAATCCCTGAAATTTGCCACCCAGGTTGATAGGGTTATTAAGGAGGCGCACAATGTGTTACCTTTTATTGGTATAGCGATTGAGTTTCGGAGCCATGAGGTCATGCTGAAGCTGTACAAAGCTCTGGTGCAGCTGCAATTGGAGTATTGGACAGAGTTCTGGTTGCTGCATTATAGGAAGGATGTGGAAGCTTCAGAAAAGGGACAGAGGAGATTTACGAGGATGTTGCCTGGTACGGAAGGAAGGTCTTAGGAGGAAAGGCTGAGGGCATTGGGGCTGGTTTCGTGAGAGAGAAGAAGATGAGAGGTGACTTAATAGAGACATATCAGACGATAAGAGGATTCGATAGAGTGGACACTGAGAGCTTTTTTCCTCGGATGGTGATGAGATAGCACGGGGGGACACAGCTTTAAATTGATGGGAGATAGACATTGATGTAGGGCAGATGTGAGGTAGTTTCTTTATTCAGAGAGTAGTAGAGGCGTGGAACGCCGTGCTTGCAGCAAGAGTGGAATCACCACCTTTTAGGGCATTTAAATGGTCATTGGATAAACATATGGATGAAAATGGAATAATGTGGGTTGGATGGGCTTCAGATTGGTTCCACAGGTCGGTGCAGTATCGAGGGCCGAAGGGCCTGTCCTGCACTGCAGTGTTCGATGTACTATCGTGACAGGCTGCTTCATTGCTGAAATACTGAACTGAAATGAGAAAATCCCGGATGAATTGATTAATGAGTGAATTACTTTGATTAATGAATTTCGGTAACTGGATATTTCAGCAAATTCTTCAGCTGCTGCCTGAACTTAGTCTGGGTCACGGCATAAATTGCGGTATTTGTGCAGCAACTGAGAAGCTGCAGCATGAAGCCCAATTCCTGCACAAACCAACCTAGAAACACAGACCTATACCCAATACGATACATCCGGTACCATATAGAAAACACCATTAACGTTGACCATAACAGGATGAAATTGGCCGAGATCACAAACAGTAAAATGATGGATTTTTTTCGGTTTCTCATTTCAGTGTCAGACTGAGCGTCCCTATTGGTGTGAGCGCGGAGTCTCCTGCGGGCTCTGCTGGTCACTACAATGTGTCTGACGGTGAGAACATTGAGCAGCAGAACCAGGAGAAATGGGACACCCGGGGTTAGAATGTGGTGGAGGAACTCGATTGTGACCCAGACAAGAGAAGAATGAACACCGTCTGTCCCATGACAAAACCAGGGGGCGTGCAGCAATCCGTACTTAGCTGAGAGCATAAAATACCAGGAAATGTTCTTTAAACAGCTCAGCACAGTCACTGCTCCCAGAACCACAGTCGCCGTTTTCTCATTGCAATATTTACTTTTCAGCTTCTGGCAACAAATGGCCACAAACCGATCAAAGGTGAAAGTGACGGTGAACCAGACAGAGCAGTCAGTGGCTGCATAAAGCAGGACAGCGTGGATATTACAAACTGGGATGGACTTTAGGAAATAAAGCTGCTCCCGATAAACAATGGGAATGTGTCTCAGTATCAGGTCGAGGATAATGATAAGTAGATCTGCCATTGCCATGGCCCCCAGGTAACGTCTGACACATGGAGACAATCCACAATCTTTATAAAGCAGGACATAGATCGTCACGACATTAACTGTGAGGAAGGAAAACAAACACATTATACGTCAGGCTGGATGACCCAGTGAGATTTTAAATGTGTCACTGTATTCAGAGATGTACTGAAATAACTGGAGCTGAAATAACAAATGGGGAGGTCTGTATTAATGACAGAATTGCATCATAAATCACAAGAAATCCTCCCTCTGCAAACACACCGGAACTCATCCATAAGAACAGATGGTTTCTAGAACATTCCCAAACCCCCGATCACGCAACAGCAGACGCAGATCACTGCGTTCCATTTCCTAATACGGAGGGTGAACATGTTGTCATCCAGAAAGATTCGCTCCCAATTCCTTGAAGGCAAATGGAGAGTGGAAATTTCTGTCTTTTAGTCTCAGTTGTGGTTGATCTTCTGTCGAGAAGAAATGTAAACGCAGGGAAACCGTATTCATCCCTTTAACTGCCTGAGGGGACTTCGGAGCAGTGTCTCCTTCAACCTGCAAGGCGATTTCTTCCCTTGGGAATCTTATCTTTTGTTCAATTCAATGACATCCCGCCACTCACAAATAATTTCAGTTATGGAATGCTCCAGAGAATGCCTGTTCTCGGGCGTTCTCGGGAGTTTTGGGCATATAATGCTCCGGAGAATGTCAGTTATACAATGTTCCAGGTAAGATCGGTGAGAGAATATTCCAGGAAAATAATGATCCGGGGAGTGTCGGGCACAGAATGTTCCGGGGAATGTCGAGTATAGAAGATTCTGGATAATGTCTGTTATAGAATGTTCCAGAGAATTTCAGGTGTAGAATATTTCAGGGAATGTTGGATACAGAATGATACACCGAATGTCAGTTATAGATTGTTCAAGTTAATGTTGCTTACAGAATGTTCTGGGGAATGTCAATGATAGAATGTTCCAGAGAATGCCGGGTGTAGAATGTTCTGGGGAAAGAGGGTTATACAATGTTCCAGGGAGTGTCAGGTGTGATATGTTCTCGGGAATGTCCTGTATAGAGTGTTCTGAGGAACTTTAGCCATAGAATGTTCTGGGATGGAGTCAGAAAGTCCCACATCACAAAGTCACTTCCGCCCATTGAGTTTGGTGAAACCCATCGAGCCCCACGGTGGGAATCTCACCATAAACTCAACTCAACTGGCACATTGCAACAAAAGCAATATGGTTAAGGCAATTTCTCAAACATTTGATGTAAGATCCTCTTTTCTGATCATACAAATGTCATCCCCTATTGCGACGTCTCCTCCACATTCTTGAAAATCTCAGCAGGTCTGGCAGCATCTGTAAGGAGAGAAAAGAGTTGACGTCTTGAGTCTAACTGACCCTTTGTCAAAGCTTTGACAAAGGGTAATTTAGATTCGAAACGTCAGCTCTGTTCTCTCCTTACAGATGCTGCCAGACCTGCTGAGATTGTCCAGCATTTTCTCCTTTGCTTTCAGATTCCAGCATCCGAAGTAATTTGCTTTTTTCCTCCACATTCTTTTCAGTTTTGTATAACATTCCCAGCTGTAAAATGTATTGGTTATTCAGTCCCCAATATCAGTCACTCTGTAACCATGTCTCTCAAATGCCATTAAATCATATTCATTTGCCTCACAGTATGGAGTGAATTCCTCAATCTGTTTTGAAAGTATCACACACACTCCAAGAAGGTAACTTTTAAACAGCTTTTGAACCCATTGTTACCTATTGATTTGTTCCGTTTTTTCCTCATATTGACCTGATCAGGAAACAGTTTGAAACCGTCATACTCACAGAATCAAGCCTGACTGTTAATGTTTCATGAATCCCTATGAACATCCCTGGGTATTCCCTGTCCCACCGGCAGGACAGACCCACCAGTAGTGGGGGCACAGTGCGGTACAGTCAACAGTTTAGATAAATGGCTCAAATGCTTTTTGAACCAAATTGTTCAATGACGTTGAGGTAGGCAGGAAACTGAGTGATCAAGATTAAGTAAAGAATGTGTAAACGGTTAAGCATTTCACGGATGGAAAGGAAAAGGTGTCGGTAACTGTAAACCCGTGAAGTTTTCAGGAGGAATAAAAGACTGTATATTACATGACTTAGTGATACAGTGTGTACTGGAGGGTTCACTCTAACCCATTCAGACATGGGTAATGCTGCTCCACCTCCCAGGGGATCTGCTCCCTGATGTTCACAGTAGCCCCATTGCTCTCAGTACACGCAGGACATTTGATGTGGTTGGTTGACGGTGGAAAGTGGTGAGGGTGAGGGTGTTTTGAACCGTGTATCAAGGAACGGCCTTCTTCTGAGAGGACATTGTTCCTTTCTACGTGGAGACCTGAAGACGACGGGAGTAGCTGACTGCTTCTGAATGAAGAGGCTGTGGTACCGCCAGGACAGTGGGTATTCAGCAACATGGTGTACTGTGCATGATCACACTGCAACATTAATGGAGAGAGACGGAAGGTCCAATCACAAGAATATGTCCATAAAATAAAGGAATTGCCAGATCACTTGAAATGGTTAGTTAAATCACACTTTCAATCTGCCACACACAAAAAAGCCCAGACCATAAACTCAGAGGAGATAATGGTACAGCTCCAAGCTCTGCTCAGTCCAACCCACCAATCTTCCCAGGGTGGTAAACAATGCAGACCACAGTAGTGCATTGATCTACAAACACGGACTAGATATCTGTCTATAAAGCATGTCTAAATATCTGTGCAGCATGAGAAGTGCGCAGGACACCGCAGTGCATTGAGCTGTAAGTCTGGACTAGACATCTGTCCAGCACTGGGGACTATGCAAACCACAGCAGTGCATTGATCTATTAACCCAGGCTAGATACTTGTCCAGCACAGGCAACTGTGCAGCCCACAGCAGTACACCTGTATCCAGGTCACGCGGAGTGAAGCTCTTTTGAAGAGGTAGAGATGCATTTCATGACATGTTCTCGAACTTTCAATGGTTTTTTAACATATTGTTCCGAATAAGAGTAAGCATGGATTGTAAAGACCTTAAACTAACCCAATGGCAGCGTTCGGGCCACCAATAGGGATGTTCATCTCCTTCTTTATTATCTCAGGGACAACATTGCAAGTAACCAGGCAAAACTGCTCTGAGTCTCCAAAGTCATTCGTTGAAGAAAGAAACAGGGTGAAAGTTCCTAAGGAAGGCGGCAGAGTCAGAATGCTCCAGCCGAGGCTCCTCTGCTAATTTCTCTTGTCTGGAGAGGTCTTTTTCTCAAAACTTTTAAATGTTCTACTTACTCAGAGGGGAGTGGAGAAGGCGAGTCCTGGACCAGAGGCTGGCGTGAGGAGGTGTGGCCTCGAGTTTTGAAATCCGATGCAATGTAGAGACTGAGCCCAGTGCGGTCTGAAAACTCGGTTCAGTACGGTGTGTGGACTGGGCTTGGTGCGGTGTGGAAAGTTTGCCCAGTGTGGTCTGGAGACTGAGTCTGCTGCATACTGGAGACTGCAACCGGTGCATTCTGGAGACTGGGCCCGGTGCAGTCTGAAGACGAAGCCCAGTGTGATCTGGAGACTGGGTCCACTTTGGTCTGGCGACTCAGCCTGGAAAGGAAGGTGACTGGTCCCGAAGCATTCTGTAAACTGGGCCCGGTGTATTCTGGAGACTCGGCCCAGTTTAGTCTGGAGACTGGGTGCAGTCTGGAGACTATGTCCAGTGCATTTTGGAGACTGCGAATGGTGCGGTATGGAGATGTGTCCCGTGCAGTCTGAAGACTAGGGTCATTGTGGTCTGGGGACTGGACCTGGTGTGGTCTGCAGACTGGGCCAGTTGCAGTATGGAGATTTGGCCTGGTGCTGACCAGAGTGTGGGCCCAGTGTACTTTAGAGACTGAGTCTGGTGCAGTCTGGAGATTGCAGATGGTGCGGTCAGGAGACTGGACATGGTGTAGTCTGGAGATTGGGCCTTTTGCTGTTTGGAGTGTGGGTCCGGTGGGGACTGGAGACTGGGACCAGTGCATCCTGGAGACTGCCTGCTGCGGTGTGGAGATTGAGCTTGGTGCCATCCAGAGTGTGGGTCTGGTGCAGTCTGCAGACTGAGATTGGCGCTGTCTGGAGTATGGGCCCAGTACGCTGCTGAGACTGAGTCTGGTGCAGTCAGATGATTGGTGATGGTGCGGTCTGGTGTCTGGGCCTGGTTCTTCCTGGAGACTGAGCGAGGTGCGGTTTGGAGACTGGGCCCATTGCAAGCTGGAGTCTGGACCTGGTGCCGAATGGAGACTGGGCCAGTTGCGGTCTGGAGATTGGTGCTGGTGCCATCCGGAGTGTTGGTCCGGTGCAGTCTGGTGCCTGGTCCTAGTCCACTTTGGTGACTGAGCTAGTTGCAGTCTGGAGATTTTGGGTGGTGCAGTGTGGTGTCTGGGCCCGATTCTGGCGGGAGACTGGACCTGACACAGACTGGAGACTCGGCACCAAGCTTTCTGGAGTCGAGGACTGGTATGGCCTGGAGGTTGAGCTCAGTGAGTTCTGGAGAGTGATCGAGGTGTGGTTCCAAGACTGGGCTATTTGCCGAGTGAGACTGAGGCCAGTGCAGTCTGGAGACTGGGTATCGCACAGTCTGTTGACTAGGCCTGGCAGTCTGGAGACCTGACGTTTGGAGATTGGGACCGGCATGATCTGGAAACTAGCTCCGATGTGGCCTGGGACCTGGGCCCGATGCCGTCTGGAGATTGAACCTGGTGAAGTCTTGAGACGGAGACCCGTGAGGTCTGGAGACTGGGCCCGTTGTGGTCTGGAGACAAAGCTCGATGTTGTCTGGAAACTGGACCTCATGCAGCATGAAGACTGGGCCCTGAGCGGGCCTGAGACTGGGCCCGGTGTGGCCTGTAGACTGCACTTGTTGGGGCCTTGTGACTTGGTCCAGTGCAATCTGAAGTTTAATTCAAACGGGGTCTGGAGACTTATCCCGGTGCAGTCTGGAGAATCTGCCTATCCATGTGCAGGCTGGAGACTTGCCCTGTGGCGATGTTAAGACTGGACCCGGTGCAGTCTGGATAGTGGGCCAGTGTGGCTTGGAGACGGCCCAGTTGGTCTGGAGATTCATCTAGGTGCCATCTGGAGAATGAACTAAGTGTGTTCTGGTGAATCTGCACAGTGTAGTCTGGAGACTGGGCCTGGTGTGGTCTGGAGAGTAGACCTGGTGTGGTCTGGATACTGGGACTCGTGCGATTTGGAGACTGGGCCCAATGCGGTCTGGAGACTCGGCCCGATGTGGTCTGGCGACTGAGCGAGGTGCAGTCTGGGAATGAGCCTGTTGCCACCTGGAGACTAGACCCGGCACAGTCTGGAGACTCGGTCTGGTGCGACCTTGGGACTGGGTCCGGCTTGGTTTGGAGACCGGGCCTGTGTAGTCTGGTGACTGGATCCAGCGAGGTGTGGAGACTGGAACCCACGCAGTCTGGAGACTCAGCCCGGTTTGGTCTGGCGACTTAACGCTGTCACAGACTGGAGTGAAATGCCTGGAAATCCAGTCTGTTCTTTTTCTCCTTGTTAATCTGACACAACACTTTAATTTATTATTCTTTCAATTTTGTACCCATCACTTGTACCTTGTACCTGAGCTTGCGCCATAAGTGAGGACATTGTAAATTGTTCACTGCACTCATTAAAATGCACGTGACAATGAAGCCAATTCAATTCAAATGTAAGAGAGGCATTGTCTTTGATTGCTTTTCCAAACAAAGCTGCTACTTGTGTAATGGCATGGGGCGGTCAGCAGAGGATGCTTTAAATAATTTTAAATGCACATGGGAGAGACAGACAGTGAGAGAGTGAGGAGGAACATTTTGATCCCCATTTCAATGGATTCACTCCCAAAACATCAGAAACCCAATTGCTCAGTGATGCAGATGCAGAGATACACACATTAATGCATGAAAACACATACACAGACACAGTCACACACAGAAAGACACACAGTCACATACACATAACAATGGATACCCAGATATATGCACAGATTTGGCCCCATATGCCTGCCTTGCTATTCAATAAGATCATGGCTGATCTAATTTAGGCCTTAACTTTGTTTCATCTTGAAAAATCATTCAGGGCATTTCACTGAACAATTCGAGTGAGAGTAATTTGGTACCACAGATGGTAATTCTTTTAGTTTGAAAATATTATTCGAGGATATTATATTAACACACTGCAGCACCCAGGAACTACGAAGAGCAGAAGAAAGTCACCTATACAGTGTAGGTCAGACAGCATCCAAGGAGCAGGAGAATCGATGTTTCGGGCTTGAGCCCTTCTTCAGGAATGAGGAGGGTGTGTCCATCAGGCTAAGATAAAAGGTAGGGAGGAGGGACTTGGGGGAAGGGCGTTGGAAATGCGATATGTGGAAGGAGGTCAAGGTGAGGCTGATAGACCAGAGTAGGGGTGGGGGCGGAGAGGTCAGGAAGAAGATTGCAGGTGAGGAAGGCAGTGCTGAGTTCGAGGGATTTGACTGAGACAAGGTGGGGGAAGGGGAAAAGAGGAAACTGGAGAAATCTGAGTTCATCCCTTGTGGTTGGAGGGTTCCTAGGCGGAACTCAGATTTCTCCAGTTTCCTCATTTCCCCTCCCCCACCTTGTCTCAGTCAAATCCCTCGGACTCAGCACCGCCTTCCTAACCTGCAATCTTCTTCCTGACCTCTCCGCCCCCAGCCCTACTCCGGTCTATCACCCTCACCTTGACCTCCTTCCACCTATCGCATTTCCAACGCCCCTCCCCCAAGTCCCTCCTCCCTACCTTTTATCTTAGCCTGCTGGACACACTTTCCTAATTCCTGAAGAAGGGCTCATTCCTGAAACGTCGATTCTCCTGTTCATTGGATGCTGCCTGACCTGCTGCGCTTTTCCGGCAACACATTATCAGCTCTGATCTCCAGCATCTGCAGCCCTCACTTTCTCCTCGAATACCTATACAGTGTAATCAAGGATACGTGTATCCATTAAACACATCCTGCCGATTTCTCAGCACCTAACCCAAGCAAGCAGATACAATACGCCCAGAAACCCTCGCCACTTTACACAACATCAAAGACATCGCTGAAATGAATGCTAGACTATTGAGATGCCATGGCATCATCGGAGCCTACAAACCTCCCAAACACACGCAAACGACGGCTAATGATTTTAAAAGACCTGACACAAACAACTAGCAAAACGAATGTCACTTAAAGAATGCCATGCAAGGATTATAATAATCACTACATTGGACAAACGGCCAGAAAATTAGCCGCCAGGAGACATGAACATCAACTGGATACAGAAAGATATGAACCATGATTTCTAGTATCCGTATATATAGATGAGGAAACTCACATTTTGACTGGGACAACACATTCATCCCAGGCCAAGCTAAACAGCGCCACGTAGGAGAATTCCTAGAAGCATGGCATTGTGACCAAAACTCGATCAAAAAAATTGTTTGAGTCTTTTTAAAAGAAATAACAAAGAGGATTGATGAGGGCAGCATGGTAGATGTTATCTATATGGACTTCAGTGGGGCGTTGGACAAGGTTCCCCTTGGGAGACTGATTAGCAGGGTTAGATCTCACGGAATACAGGGAGACGAGCCATTTGGACACAGAACTGGCTCAAACGTAGCAGACAGAGGGTAGTGGTGGAGGATTATTTTTCAGACTGGAGGCCTGTGACCAAGGATCGGTGCTGGGTCCACTACTTTTTGTCATTTACAGAAATGATTTGGATGTGAGAATAAGAGGTACAGTTCTTAAGTTTGCAGGTGACACAGTGAAGAAGGTAACCTCAGATTACAACAGGATCTTGATCATATGAGACAATGGGCTGAGAAGTGGCAGATGGAGTTTAATTCAGATAAATGTGAGATGCTGCGTTTTGGGAAATCAAATCTTAGACTTAATGGTAAGGTCGGAGGGAGTGTTTCTGAACAAAGATACCTTAGAGTGCAGGTTCGTAGCTCCTTGAAAGTGGAGTCTCGGGTAGATAAGATAGTGCAGAAGGCGTTTGGTATGTTTTCCTTTATCAGTCAGAGTATTGAGTACAGGAGTTGGGAGGTCACGTTGCGGCTGTACAGTACATTAGTTAGGCCACTGTTGGAATACTGCGTGCAATTCTGGTCTCCTTCCTATCGGAAAGATGGTGTGAAATTTGAAAGGGTTCAGAAAAGATTTACAAGGATGTTGCCAGGGTTAGAGGATTTAAATTGTGTCTCAGAAACTAAATTGCAATTTTTGAAGAGGTGATCAAAAAGAAGGATGAAGATAAAGTAGCATACGTTGTCTAAGTGGACTTTAGTGAGGCCCAACAAGGTTTCACATGGTAGCCTGGCTACTAAGGTTAGATCACAGAGCATCATGAAGAGCTAACAAATTAGATACAACATCGGCTTGACAGTGGGAGACAGAGGGTGTTGGTAGAGTTTTGTTGTTCCAACTGGAGGCTTATGATTAGCTGTTTGCCTCGGTGAAAATGTTGCTTCCAGAGTTGTTCGTTATTTTTTAAAAAATGATTTGGAGATGACAATAGAGGAAACATGGATAGTAATTTTGTAGACGAAACCGAAATTTCTGGTATAGTGGACAGTGAAGAAAGTCATTTAGGAGAAAATGAAACATTGATCAGTTGGGCCAGTTGGCCAAGCAATGGCAGACGCAGCATCGTGCAGATCAATGCGACATTTTGCAAAATTCCAAGACAAGCCAGGGCAGGATTTACACTGTTAATGGTGCGATGTTACTTGGTGCACTTGGAGAGTGTAACCGAATAGAGAGACCCTGGGATGAAGGCACATAGTTCATTTGAAGTGGTAGCATATGTAGAACAGGGTGGTCAAGAAGGTGTTAGGCACGTTTTCCCTCATCGGTCAGAGCATTGAGTACAGGAGTTGGGACATCATGTTATGGCTGTACAAGAGAATGTTAAGGCCACATTAGGAGAACTGAGTACAATTCTAGTCTCCTTGCTATTGGACAGATGTTATGAACAGGCAAGGATGTAAAATGCTTAAAACAATGTGACGGAGACTGGACGTTTTGAGATATAAGGGTTGTCTGGTGCTTTTTTTCCTTTTGCGTAGGAGGCTGGCAGGTAACTTGATAGACGTTTATAAAATCGTGAGGGGCGTGTACAGGGTGAATCGCCAAATTCTATTCCCCAGGGTGATGGGTGTGCATATTCACGTGACACACTCTACCTGGAGTCCATATCAAGTAGTTTACCTCATTCAATTTCCTGTCCATGTTATAAGGTCCACCAAACATTGCTTTTAAACGTTCAGCTGCTACTGGAAATAACAGCAATACCTCATCCCCAATTGCAAAGTTGCGAATTTGTGATTTCTTAACCGCTTCTTGTTTCACTGTCTGGGTGATGCGTTTAAATGCTGCTTGGCCAACTTTCCAGCTCTATTTAATCGTTCTATAAAATTTGACACATAATCATAAATGGCTGGTCTCTGAATTCTGATGTGTTAATTTCTCCTTAATCAATTTTAAACGTCCTCTTACTTCATGTCCAAAAAATAATTCAACTGGAATGAATTTGGTCGATTCATTCGGTGCACCTCCGCTCGAAAAAAGTACAAACAGAATTCCCTACCCCAACCATCTTTATAATCCTGACCATTAATCCTGAACATTGGTTTCAATGTTTGAAGCCATCTCTCTAGCGCTCCCCGCGGTTCCAGATGTATGCAGTAGATTTGAACTATTTTATTTCCAAGTTATCCATAACCTCCTTGAATAGTTTGGATGTGAAGTTTGATCGTTGATCTGACTGGATCTCTATTGGCAGTCCGTATCTACTTAAAAATAATTAATGTTTCTACAACCCATTTAGCTGTGATGTTGAATAAAGTGATTGCCTCTGGAAATCTAGTCGACACATCCATTATTGTTAATAAATACTTATTCTCACTTTTTCATTGAGGTAGGGGACCTACGCAATCAATCAAGACTCTTCCTCAATTGCTTGAATAGGTATTAAAGGGAAGGTTTTATTTCTGCCTGTTGTTTTCCCATTAGCTGGCATATATGCCACATCTGGCAAAATTCAACGACAAGTTTGTGTAGTCCAGGCCAGTAAAAATGTCATTGTATTTAGCTTGTGTTTTCCTTACCCCTAAATGAGCTCCAAGCGGTATCTCGTGCGCCACTCGCAGCACCTCCTTTCTATACCCTTCTGGCAAAACAATTTGACGAATCTCTGCTCATTTTCCATGTGTTTGAATGTGTGATGTTCTCCATTTCCATATTAAGACATAATTTGTTGAGTAATAACGCACATGAATGAATTCACTTTCGTCCTCAGTCAATCCCTTTTGATATAACTGCTTTAACTTCTCATCTTTGTGCTGTCATTCAATCAACTTATCAGAGCTAAAATACTTGCATGTTTACCTGTTTGTTCTTTCTCTGTTCCACTTATCTGAGCAAAGAATGATTTTGGATAACGCTACATCAGCTTCCCTATCTGTGCCTTTTGATCTCTTCTGCTTCAGATTGTGCCTTTGCAATCTTGTGATCACACAAACAGACAAAATTCCTGGATTAACATTTTCCAGGTCTTCAGTTGTCTGCGTCTCCACTGGCGTTTCAACTAGAGTAGGCAGCATGCCTACCGGCCAATCAGCTATATCATTCACAAGGACAAATTGTATTCCTGGCGCAGAGAATTTGTCCCATTCTCCTACCACAAATTCTCCACTCTACTCTGGATTGTCTAGCATCACTTTACATAACTAAGCAGTTATTGTCTCACCACGATTTTCTGTTACCAGCAACTTCTCCGACATTAGTCCCTCAGGAGTGCATGTTTCATTTCCTTCAGCATTACATACTGAGAGGATCCTGCGTCCTTTGATATTTTAACCACCTTCCGTACTACTGCTGGCCTATGTGAATAATCTTTACCCTTGCATGTATTTATTTTAAGCAGATCTGGCACTGCCTCCTTAATCAAAGTCTGGTCATCTTGTGCAGTCTGGCACAATTGCCTAACTTCCCTTGTGCTTTTTATTAGTCCAACAAAACTTCCATATTTTCTGGTTTTCCGACATCTGGCTTTCTCCTAGCCCACCACCACTGATATCGTGTGGCCACTTAATTACAATGAAAATACCAGAGCCTTTTGTCTTCTTTGTCCCTTAACGGTTTCTTTTGTTACCCTGTGGTAAATTATCCTTATGATCTTCACTGAGATGCACATTTCCCTTTCCACGTGAGGATTTCTCTTTGCCCCAGTTTCTATCCCTCATGGACTGAAATTGAACCTGGAAGCCAAACAGTGTCTTATTTACCAGCTCACAATCGTCAGCCACTTCAGCTGTTAACTGTTAGCTGTTTTAGCTCTCTGCTCTTCCACATGAGTTCGCATTACTTCCTCACTGAGCCTATCCTCAGCTTTTATCTCCAATATTTTAAGCTGACTTTCCTTTTTTGGTGTCAGTTTTTAAATTTCAAAAGGTCTCTCTTTTTTTCTTTTCCGGCTCTCTCTTTTTCCTTCACTTCTGCTTATAAGCATAACTCAAACTGTTTCATTTCTGCTGCTCCATCCTACAGTCTCGCAAACTAACTCAAGCTGCTTTATTTGCAATTGAATTCTTGCCATCTCTATAGATTCTGATGGTTTCCCCAGCAAGTTTAGTTGCTGAGCTGCTGCTATAATTATCTCTCCTTTCCTCACATGAGTAGGGAGTTCCAATTCCAGTTTCTCTGGTAATTTTTGCAACTTGGTCTTATTCACTTTTCGCAAATCTTCAAAAGTCACCGCATCCAAAGCCAGAAAACTTTTGGCGACTGAAACAACTATTCCTATCCCAAGCCATGTCTACGCAACCAAACCAACACCCGCAACAAAAACACTTCCCCCTACCACTCGTTGTAGGAATCCCAGAAAGAGCCCTTAATCTGTAATGGACTAGGCCAGACCACTCAAAACATACTTAAGCAGGCAGCAATTTGTTTCAGTAAATGTATAGTGAAAATTATCCCAAGTAAGATAGATTGGTTGACGACTTGATTTTAAAACAGACAAAAAAATTGACAAAATTTCAGAATGAAACACAAACAAGAATATAAAAAAACATACAAAACACATCTATCCAACGAGACTTAATTTTGCTGCTTCGAATACAGACAACAGCCCCAATAAGCAAACTCTATTGAAAACCCAGTATAAATGGAATGCATGCTTGCAGGTTGAAGTTGAAGGGCACAAAAGGGGGTTTCCACACAGCTCCTTGATGAACCTCCCAGTTCAAGTCTGTACTAAAAGCAGCTCAGCTCAGCGAGCTAGACAGCTGGCCACTCCCCTCCCTTTATGCAGGACACCTCTAAAGCATGACCACCTTTGGCCTGAAGTCTCATCTGCTCACATTTAACCTAAGACCTCTCAAAATCCTTTTTATCGCTGTATCAAACCAGACTAATTGGAGTCCGATCTGGTTTATTGCCCCTCTTGAAACAAATCAAGGGCAGAGTCTCTTTGAGGCAAGGAGCAGCATTTAGAAAAGAAAGGGACTAGCTTTGTGAGATCTGCTACCACTACAAGTCCCTCCTCCCAGAGATCAGTCTGGTCATCCTCCGCTGAATTCCAACACTGTCAGGTCTTTCCTTTATTAGGTAAGGAGACGGAAACTGCACACGGTACTGCACAATGTTCACAAGGTGGTCTCACTACGTCCCTGTCCGGCAGTAAGACACCATTACTCCTGTACTCAAATCCCCCTGAAATGAAGGTCAACACACCATTTATATTCCGAACTGTTTCCTGCTCCTTTAATATTGTTTTCAATGTTACAGCTACCCACATAGTGAGTCTGTGTGCAGTGGGCAGCATGCCAGTGACATTCCCAGTATTGACGTCTGGCTTCACAACTCACTGCCCGGCATGGACCTTCAGAGGACTGCTCAGAAGAAAACAAGAAAAATGAGCATGAGTAGCTTGAGAGAGCAATATTTTTCAACAAGCGTTTGCAAATTATAGGCTGCCCTTCTATTTTTCCCACCAAAGAGCAAAACATCACATCTACCCATATTGCTCTTCATCTGCCACGTATTTGCCCATTCACCCCACTTGTCTGAATCACCTTGGAGCTTTTGTTTACATCCTCCACACTCACTCACAATCCGACATTGTTTAATGCCATCATCAGACTTGGAAATATTGCATTTGATTCCCTCAGCTAAATGCTTGACAATAGGTGGGGCCCCAGCCCTGATTCTTGTGATACTCCACGAGCCTTCCTTTCAAATAAAATGATCCTTTTATTCCGGTGTTTTCGGTTCAAGACATTCTGTGCTGGGGATTGTCTACTATGACCTATTTTCTTTTTCTTATTTTCTCCCCCTCCCTTTTCTCTCTGCAACTTATTGACCTTGTAATGTGGACAGCACCGGCAATGGTGAGGTCCCAACGTGCAGACTATGAGCGGATACAGGGCATGACCCTCGAGAGGTCTCAAGTCTTGCCCAGAGAGCAGAGCTCGAGCTGGACCCAATGCGGAGGACAGTGAGTCCCTACGTACTTTCCCAGAGCAACCACAGGACCTGGATTTGGTGGCTGGAAGGGATGCGTGTGAGATAGGGCTCAGCAGCAAAAGATTTTGCATGTGGATCGGAGACTTCATTATTGGTTGGGTCTTGTGTTGGCGTTGATGAAGCAAATGGCAGAAGGACCTCATGGAAACATCGATGAGGCGGACCCAGTCGTAGGAAATATTTCTTTGACAGTAGAGGATCTGGAGCAGGAGGTGACAAAGCAGTGATGGTGGAGTGTCAGCTCAGTGGCAACGACTGCGCCTAACATTTAGCAACTTCGATTTGGTGGAATCTGGTGCATGTGGGGAGAAAGCTGTTGTAGAGGAATTGGGATGGAGGTATCGTCGACAGTTAGGAGCTAACTGAGGACCCAAGGAATCTCTTCAAGCTGCATCTTGTTTTTTTTTCCATATTCCTGAAGTATCCAAAATAGCGCCTTTTGTGGCGACAAGTGAATGCTTTTCACTGTATTTTATTGCGTTTATGCTGCAAAATTCACACAATAATAAAATTAAAATAATTAACTGCTCACTCTTCCCTGCCAGCTGTCCCATTCTAAAACCATTTTAGCTACAAATGTATAAGATTTGAATTTGCCCAATAGGCTTGGGATTTTATCAAGCAACTTTCTGAAAATACAAACACGTTGCATCCATTGCTAGTCCATAATTTTTTCTACCAATCAGTTTCTCAAATATGATGTCCATTTCTTACATCTATGTTGATGTTGTCTGTGTCCATTTCTTTCAGTCCCAATAAATTCGCCAAAACTATGCATTTACTACTTTCATTCTATTTCCTTTTTTTTTCTCACCAGACATAGGTTTCCTAGTCTTGCTCGTAAGTGATTTTTTTGTATTTTTTTGTGATGCTTTCTTCTGTGAGGACAGGACTGATTTAGTTACTTCATAGTTCTGCCATTTCCCGGTTCGCCATTCACTGGCTTCACACTGTTAGGAAGCTGCAAGTGTTTTCTCTTACCTTTCCTATTGAGATTTTTTTGAAGTTATTACAGTTCACTCTCTTAACCATTGTTAATATACTTTTTCATAATCCCATCAGTTCCTGAGTTAACCTGTTCAATTACTGACCTTCCACAGCCAAACAATTGCAGAAGCATAGATCTGTACCGACAGAAATACAGCAAGATCTATACTAGACCCACTTTGTTACATAAATCCCATAGCCCAGAAATGTTATGACACTTCAAGTGCTCGTCCAACTACTTTAAATGATTTTGAGGTTGCCATGACAACTCCCCTCGAAGGATGTACGTTACACTCTCCAATATCATCTGGGTGAGAAAAATCCTCACATCCTCTCCAAACATCAAACCCTTCACTTTTAAATTTTCTCTTTTTCTAGCCCCTTTGACTAAAAGGAACAGCTTCTGTCTATCCACCTTGTCCATGTCTCTCATAATCTTATCCTTCTGAATTACGACGCCCTCATATTTCTCAGATCCAAAGCAAATAACAAGAGCTTGTTCAGGCTCTCTCCATAGCTTATATACTCCATCCCAGTGAACATCCCTGTAAATTTCCTCTGCAGCCCCTCCATTGTAATCACATTCTTCCTGTTATGTGTCTCCAAGAACTGCACCCAGCATCCCATCTGTGGTCTAACCAAAGTCCTGTGTCGCTCTTATAATCTGTGGCTGAACGAATAAAGGTTGTGCCGACAGCTCCCTGTGTCTTCTAACTAGGCCATTAACCTGTCCAGTCGCATTCAGGGATCTGTGGATAAGCATCCTCTGAGGTTCCCAGCGTGCTGCCAATCATTGAGTACTCCCTTGTCTGGTTCCTTCTCCCAAAGTATATCACCTCATATTTATCAGTGTTGCATTCCATCTGTCATTGATCTGCCCATCTGACCATTCCATCTGTAGCTTCCTGAAACAGGCCTTCCTCCTCACAGCCAACCTCCTGGTCAATCTTTGTGTCAAACACAAACTTACATATCACAATTCTGCCCACCCTCCCACCCAAATTCACATCTATGGTATTTATGAACATCAAAAAATTAAGGGACCAAGCACTGATCCTTGTGGTGCACCGGGGGTACTGTTATCTAGTCATACAAACAGACTTCTACTACCACATCCTGTCTGCTGCCACTGAGTTAATCCTATATGCAACTTGTCAAGTTACCCTTCATGTCATGAAATTTTACTATCTTTATCAGTTTCCCTCGTGGTGCTCCATCAAATGCCTTCTTAAAAGCATAAAAAGCTCGTTGAAAAGAAATCCATCAAATTTGCTGAGTGTGACTTCACTCTGAGAAAGTCATGCTGACACTCCCCGATCAAACCCTGCCTCTATTTTCTCTTTTTTTATTTTCTCCAATAGTTTACCTAACACTGATCTGATACTCCAGCACCTCCAGAACCCTTCCTATAAGGTGGAAACGCATTTTCTGTTCGACAGTGCTCTGGCACCTTCCCTGTGGCCAGGTTCGAATTATGTATTTGGATCAGGGCCTTTCCTCTGTTGCCTTCAGCAGCATCCTGTGAGACTCAGGGATTTGTCTAATAACAGCCAAAAGTATCTGCTATCAACGTGTTCGAGAGCTTTATAGTTCATCTTCTCGAATTATGTACTGCATCCTCATTCTCCCAAGTAAAATAATGTCAAGCTCTCATGAAACAACAAATCGATGTTCTCCAGCTTCACACACAGATTGCTCCCTTGGTTTCTAATGGAGCCTAACTGTTCCCTGGTTATTCTGTTCCGCTTGATGTAGTTGTGGAATATATTGGGATTCTCCCGAGGTTTGCCCTGCCAGCACTTCTCCAAACACCTATGTTAGTCAATCACTCTGTGTGATTATTCTAAATTTCCGGTAAAACGTCTCATTCTTTGAAAGCGTAGAGAATACAGATATAATCTCACCAACACTCTTTGCAACCAGTGCAGAATGTCTTTACTTCTACATTCCTTTTCCCTTAAAATGAAGGTCAATGTCACTTCTACCTTTCCATTTGCAAGAGTCCCTCTGAAGTTCTTTGATTTAATTCTTTCAGCTGTTCACTCTGTGAGTTCTTAAAATTCCAACTAAATATCCAACTACACCACATGCACCGGTTCTCCATTGTCTCTTTCTACAAATAGCATCCTCAAACCATTTCAGAAAAGTTCGATCATATTGATTTTTCTTTCATAGATGCGTTACCATTCTCTCCAATTTTGCTAATACTTTCTGAATATCCAATATCACATCCTGAATAATACCATCCAACATCAGGCAGCATAGTGGTTCAACGGTTAGCACTAAAGTCTCACAGCACCTGGGACCCGCGTCGATTTCCAGCCTCAGGCGACTCTCTGTGTGGAGTTTGCACATTCTCCCTGCGTCTACGTGGGTTTCCTCCGGGTGCTCCGGATTCCTCCCACAGTCCAAAAATATGCAGGTTAGCTGAATTGGCCATACTAAATTTCCCATAGTAGTAGGTGCATCATTCAGAGACAATGGGTCTGGGTGGGTTACTCTTCGTAGGGTCGTTGTGGACTTCTTCGGCAGAAGGGCCTGTTCCCACACTGCAGGGAATCTAATCTAATTCTGGACTGTGCATGAAAAGTTAACAGTCTGCAGTTCGCCACTCTCCCTCTTCTTCCCTAATTTAATCATCAAATTACGTTTATAACCTTCCACTTCTCCAGAATGGATTCCTGCTTTTGCAGAATATTTAGGAAAATAACAGCGCTTTGAATATGACGATTGGTGTTTCCCCCAAACTTCTGGTGCATAGCACATACGGTACCTCAGACTTATCACTGCTCATTCCAACTGCGTTCTCAATTGCAACTTCGGCCCTGATATGATTTTTGTTTACTTACACAGGTCCCATTGCCACTTGGTATTTCTGGGAGAGTTTCTGGATCTTCATCCAAGAAGACAGACGCAATGTAATTGGTTAGATTCCGTATAATTTCTCTCTTCTATACAGTAAATTGTTCTGTTCCACGTTTGATCTTACTTTCATTTCTCCTTTTAAATATTGATAGAAACATAGAACATAGAACATAGAAGAATACAGCGTAGTACAGGCCCTTCGGCCCTCGATGTTGCGCCGATCCAAGCCCACCTAACCTACACTAGCCCAATATCCTCCATATGCCTATCCAATGCCCGCTTAAATGCCCACAAAGAGGGAGAGTACACCACTGCTACTGGCAGGGCATTCCATGAACTCACGACTCGCTGAGTAAAGAACCTACCCCTAACATCTGTCCTATACCTACCCCCCCCCCCTTTAATTTAAAGCTATGCCCCCTTGTAATAGCTGACTCCATACGTGGAAAAAGATTCTCACTGTCAACCCGATCTAAACCCCTAATCATCTTGTACGCCTCTATCAAGTCACCCCTAAACCTTCTTTTTTCCAATGAAAACAACCCCAAGTGCCTCAGCCTTTCCTCATACGATCTTCCTACCATACCAGGCAACATCCTGGAAAACCTCCTCTGCACCCGTTCCAGTGCCTCCACATCCTTCCTATAGTATGGCAACCAAAACTGCACACAATACTCCAGATGAGGCCGCACCAGAGTCTTATACAACTGCAACATGACCTCAGGACTCCGGAACTCAATTCCTCTACCAATAAAAGCCAGTACGCCATATGCCTTCTTCACCGCACTATTTACCTGGGTGGCAACTTTCAAAGATCTGTGTACAATTCAGCAGTGTTTATTTTTCATTTCTTGTTTGTTACACTTTTGTTCTCCTTTGGATTTCCTTATCAGTTTTTTGGTCCTCCTTTGCTAGGTCGTAGATTTCTCTGAATCCATGGTTTACCATAAGATCTGGCCTTTCTGTGAACCACTTCCTTTGATCTAATGTAATCTTTAACTTCTTTTGTAAACCATCATGGATTAATCATTCCCTTTGCCGATTCACCTTGGGGGAGGGGGAGGTTTACACATACAGAAAGTTCACTTTACAGTGTTTCTATAAATTGAATCTTATAACGGACCTCTCCAGTTGTGATGCTGCTGCAGCTTTCACAAGTTTATGTTGTTCTTGGTTTTGTTTTACAGAGAGGTCATAAAAGCAGAAAATCCGAAAAGTCTGGCTTTGGATGGGTTTTAGGGTCACTTTGATGATAGCTAACACATATTGCCTCAAGAAAAAGGATTTCACTTTTTTAAATATAAAAGATGTACAGTGAAAGGGGCGTGGCCTGTTCTCCCAGCTTAGTTTTTCTCCAGTTTTATTTGGTTTTTAGCAGTCTGGCTATTCACTCAAAGCAATGAGGTCGGTTTTGAGGCTGCTGGTCCAAGAAACAGCTGCATGGAAGAGGGTGTTCCATTCTCTCTCTCTCTCTCTGTCTCTCTCTGTCTGTCTGTGTGTGTGGCTCTATTTATAAAAATGATTTGGATGCGAGCAAAATATATTTAGTTAGTAAGTTGGCAGATGACACCAAAATTGGTGGTGTCATCGACAGCGAAGAAGATAACCACCGATCACAACGGGATCTTGATCAGATGGGCAAATGTCCTGAGAAGTAGCAGATGGAGTTTAATTCAGATAAATGTGAGATGATGTATTTTACGAAAACAAATCTTAGCAGGACTTATATACTTAATGGTAAGGTCCTTGTATGTGCCGGTGAACAAAGAGACCTTGGAGTGCAGTTTATATCTCCTTGAAAGTGGAGTCGCAGGCAGATAGGATATTGAAGAAGGCGTTTCGTATGTTTTCCTTTATTGGTCAGAGTATTGCGTACAGGAGTTGGGAGGTCATGTTGTGGGTGTTCAAGACATTGTTGAGGCCACTTTTGCAATATTGCGCACAAATCAGTTCTCCTTCCTAAAGGAAGGATGTTTTGAAATTTAAAAGATGTTCTGAAAGGTTTCAGAATAGATTTATTCGGATGTTGCCCGTTTTGGAGGATTAAGCTATAGGGAAATGCTGAACAGGCTAGAGCTGTTTTCCCTGGAGCATCAGAGGCTGAGGGGTGACCTTGTAGATGTTTATAAAATCATGAGGGTCATGGATAGGATACATAGACAAAGTCTCTTCTCTAGTGGGCAAGTCCAGAACTAGCGGGAACAGGCTTAATATAAGTGGGGAAATTTATAAAAGAGACCTGAGGGGTAACCTTTTCACACAGAGGGTGGTGCGTGCATGGAATGAGCTGCCAGAGGAAGTAATCGAGGCAAGTACGATTGCAACATTTAAAAGGCATTTAGATGGGTAAATGAATAGGAAGGGTTTGGAGGGATATGTGCTGGGTACTGGCAGTGGGACAAGATTGGGATGGGCTTTCTGGGCAGCAGGAACGAGTTGGACTAAAGTGTTTGTTTCGGTGCTATACATCTCTATGACTCTGCGATTCGAAGTCCCTGTGTTTGAGTTTACGTTTCGTGCCAAGGGGTGTTTGAGGAGATTGTTACAAAGCATTGGGAACAGCATCATTAATTTAGGATAATCTGTTAGGTATTCAGATAGGTTCCATTCGGCATTCTGTTTTATTTTGTTTGTGTTTCATTCGGTAATCTTGTAAATAAATTCTGTTTTGTTTCAAGCTGCATCCCTCCTGGAATATCTGCGTTGCACATACTTACAACAATTCGCAATGTTAGAGTCTGGGCTACTTTATTGAACTGTTTTGAGGGTGTCTGACGTGGTCCATAACAGATTGGGTTCCCTTCGCAAGCTTTGTTCTTGATTAGGATTGCTGGTCTGGAAGGCAGAGAGTGGTGAGTGTTAAAGTCTTATGGGCTAGGTGTTGAATTCGATTGGTTTAAACAGTGCTTGATCGAGTAATAGCTCTTTCAGTCATTAAGAGTTTTCTGGAGTTGGAAAAAGGAACTCTGGGAGCTTTTCAAAAGGTGAACAAGAAAAAACTGCTTGTTTTTTAAACGAGTTGCTCTGAGAGCTGCCTCCTGCTTTGAGGAAATTAGAGATAATTACAGTAATAGCTCAGCATTTAAATTTGCTAGAAAGTTCTTCAGAATCGTCATTCAATTGAAAATGAAGCAGCTTGAGCTAGAGGCAAAAGAAAAAGAACGAGAAAAAGAAATAAAACTGTTTCAAATATGATTAAAAGCAGAGGAAGTACAAAAACGCCTTAGCAGTACAGAAAGAAAAGGACAGAATCGCTTCAGTAGTGGAAAGACAAAGAAGGAGAGAAGAGAGAGAAAAGGAGAGAAAAGGAATTTTATCTGCAGAAATTGGCACTTGGACAGAAATGTAATTTTTAAATGTTGGAAATGAAGGATTAAGGTAAGCGTAGTGAGGAAGAGACTGAGGATGAGCAAACGCATGATAGCGAAAGGCCTAGTGGGGAAATAATGATATATATATAATTTGATGAGAAAGATGAAAAAGCCTTTCTCATCTCATTTGACAAGGTGGCACAACAAGTGAAGTGACCAGTGACAATGTGAGTTTTGTTGATCAAAACAACGTGCGTAGGTTGAGGTAGTGAGGCAATTGTATCACTACCAGAGGAGGTATCTGGGGCGTATGACGAGGTAAAGAAAGCCATTTTAAGTGCATCTGATCTTTTTCCAGAATACTACAGACAGCATTTTCGGAAAATAAGGTGGGAAACTTGTGAAACGTACAATAAGTTTGAAAGAATCAAACAAAGTAATTTTGATCCGCGGATAAGGTCATTAAAAATGGAGCAAACCTTTGACGCTCCCAGAGAGGCGATTATTTTGGAGGAGTTCAAAAATTCACTTCCTGAGATAGTAAGAACTCATGGAAAATCAGAGAAACTGCAAGATTAGCAGCTGAAATGACTTAGAATTCTGCGTGTGTTTATAAGGCAAAGTTTGGCTTACAACATCAATTTCAATCCATGAGAGATATAAATTGAGGAAAAGATAACCTTCACGTGTTAAGGGAATGGATGTGCGTTTGCTCGTTGAGTTGGAAGGGTCGCTTTCAGATGTTTCGTCACCATACCAGTTAACACCATCAGTGAGCCTTCGGTGAAGCGCTGGTGTTATGACCCACTTCCAATATATGTTTATAGGTTTTTAAGTGTTGTTGGTGATTTCATTTCTGGTTCATTTTTTTCAGAGGGTGGTAGACGGGATCCAAATGGACGTGTTTGTTCATACAATTGTATTTGGAATGCCATACTTCTCGGAATTCTTGTGTGTGTCCCTGTTTGGCTTGTCCTAAGGTGGATGTGTTGTGCCAGTCAAACCCGTGTCCTTCCTCGTCTGTAAGTCAGGATAGTAGTGATAGTGAGTCATGTATTTTTGTAGCTAGTTGATATTCATGCATCCTGGTGTCTAGTGTTCTTCCTGTTAGGCCAATGTAGTGTTTGTTACAGTTCTTGTAACTTATTTTGTAAAGAACGTTCATTTTACTTGTTGTATGTATGGGGTCTTATAAGTTCATTAGCTGTTGTTCAAGTGTGTTGGTGGGTTTGTGGGCTACCATGGTGCTAAGAGGTCTGAGTAACCTGGCAGTCATTTCAGGGTTGTCTTTGATGTAGGTTAAATGAGTAAGGGTTTCTGGGCGTGTTTTGTCTGCTTGTTTAGGTTTGTTGCTGAGAAACGTGCGGACTGTGTTTATTAGGTATGCATTCTTCTTAAAAATGGCGTGTAACTGATTTTCTTCTGCTTTTCGTAGTTCGTCGGTGCTGCAATGTGTGGTGGCTCGTTGAAATAATCCCCTAATGCAAATTCATTTGTGGGTGTTGAATGTTTGTTTCTGTAGAACATTATTTGGGCCATATATGATGTGTTCCAATAGCCGCTGGTTTGAATTTCCCCACTGACCGTTCGCTCTACTGTGACATCTAGGAATGCTAGTTTGTTGCTGTTTTCTTCCTGTTTTGTGAATTGTATGCCAGTAAATAGGTTACTGATGGTTTTGAAAGTTTCCTCTAATATGTTTTGTTTATTGATGACAAAGATGCCATCCACGTAGTAGAAACAATGTTTGGGTTGGATAGCTGAGAGAGCTGCCTGTTCGAGTCTCTGCATTACTGTTTCTGCTAGAAACCCTGATATCGGCAATCCCATGTGTGTTCCGTTGATTTCCTTGTACATCGTGTTATTGAACGTGTGTGGCGAGGCTTAGTCCACTCGTTTGAAGATTTCTTCGCTGATGAAATTGGCGGTGTCTGGTGTGTTTGTGTCTTTGGTTCTTCTAACAGTATAGTCAGTGGTTCTTTGGCCAGGTGATGTTGATGGATGTGCACAAAGCTGTCACCTCAAAGGAGACCGTTATTTCAACCTCTTCTACCTCGGTGTCTTTGATTCTGTCCAGGACGGTATCGTACATGCCTGGAAAAGTTCAGTTGGTTCTTGTGCACCAGTAAAAAATGTGTTTGTATTTTAGCTTGAGATTTTATTCCCCCTAAATATCATGCATGCCTGGTAATTGGAAAACCACCGGTCGAAACAAAACCTTCAGATTTAATGCCTATTCTTGCATTTTACGAACCTTTCCCAAGAGTCTTAATTGATTGCGTAGAACAATAATGACTCAGTCCACAAGATGTCAGAGGGCATTCCATTATGCAAGATGACAATACAAAGATTGTGGAAGAGTTACTCAATGTTTTCACTCAACATAGATTATCCACAGATATACAGTCAGATCAGGGTCAAACTTTGGATCAAAATTATTCAGGAGTTAAGGGCAATTTAGGCATAACACAATTGAAATCCACTGCCTATCATCCAGAGGTGCAGGGAGAGCTAGAGACATGACAGCAGAAATTAAATTCCATGTTGAGGGCTTATAGTCAAGACTTCCAATAGTATTGGGATAAAGGAATGCCCTTTGTACTCTATGCCATCAGAGATGCATCAAAGGAATCGACCAAAATCAGTCCATTTAAATTAGTTTTTGAGCATGAAGTGAGAGGACCGCTAAAAGTCATTACGGAGGAATTGATGAGTCAGAATTCAGAGATCAATACTTGGACTACTTGCCACATTTTAGCGAACGGTTAAGTAGAGCGAGGAGGTTGTTCAGACAGTGTTCAAAAGCGTCACAACATAAAGTATCACAAGATACAATGCAAGACGAAGCAGACAAGACATCAAAAGCTCACAACTTTGCTCTGGGAGATAATGTTTTAGTGTTACTTCTGTGATAGGTGAATCACCAAAAGCAAGATTTAACGGGCATTCCCAAGTAGAAAGGAGGTTGGGTGACGTGACAGTTTGATAAGGGCTTCAGACAGAAAAACATAGAGTATGCCATGTGGATAATCTCAACGGGAATTTTGACAGGGAAGGAAAGGAAAGGGAGACTGTGTTATCGGTTACAACATCGAGCAAAGAACCAAGTTTACAGAATTCTGAATTGGACATTCCTCAAGTTAAATTGGACAATGAGGAAGTTGTCAAAATTGGGATAAATAATGAAGTTACCTTCTAGACGAAAATCGAAATGACCTGGAAGACGTACCGAGATTGTATGGGGAGTTAGTGAAATAAGCTGGGAAATATTAACCAAATTATGCATGATGCAGCTAAAGGAAATGCTGTTCCGACTTAGCAACGTCCTTATAGGCATAATCATCTAAATTTGGCATAGATTGAAAAGGAAATTGAACGCATACTCCAAGACAACATAGTCAAAGTGAGTAACATTGACTGGAGCTCACCACAGTAATGGTGCCAAAACCACATGGTGCTCAACGGTAATGTATGGACTAATAGAAAGTCAATGCATTTACGAAGTCTGATGCATTTCCACTTCCATGTTTGGAAGACTGTGCTAAACCAGTTGGACAAACAGCTTCGAATACTAAGTTGAACTTGCCCAGACGATACTGGCAGATACCTTTGACAAAAGGAGTGAAGACAATCTCGGCTTTCATAACGCCAAATGGAGTGTATTAGAACATAAATCAGAGAACTTAGAAGAGTACAGCACAGAACAGGCCCTTCGGCCCACGGTGCTGTGCCGACGATTATTCCTAATCTAAAATAAAATTAACTAACCTACGCACCCCTCAATGCACTGCTGTCCATCTGCAAGTCCAGCAGTGTCTTAACTGCCCCTGGAAATCCATTCCGTGCATTCCAACTCTCTGCGTCAACAACACACCTCTAACGTCTCCTCCATAACATACTCATAATATCTTAACAATATGACCCCTCATACCAGTCAATCCTGCCCTGGGAAAAGTCTCTGTCGGTTGATGCAATCCATTCTTCATGGTGTGTTGTTGACGCAGAGAGTTGGAATGCACGGAATCCATTCCCCTCATTTCCTTGTCTACGTCGACCAGGTGACCTCTCTTCTTCCTTCTCTCCAGAGAGAAATGTAGGAGCTTAGTCACCCGATCCAATTGGGTGGCAACTTTGAAACTTCTATGCACTTGAACACCAACATCCCTCTGTTCCTCCACACTGCCAAGAATCCTGTCTTTAATCCTATATTCAGCACTAAAGTTTGACCTTCCAAATTGCATCACTTCGCATTTATCCAGGTTGAACTGCATCTGCCATTTCTCAGCCAAGATCTCCATCCTGATCATGTAGTGCTGCAATCTGCAGTAGTCCTCGATACTATCAACGGCACCTTTAACCGTTGTGTCATCGGTGAAATTACTAACCCACTCTTTGACTTCCTCACCCAAGTCATTTAAGCAAACTACAAAGAGCAGAGGCCCAAAAACAGAGCGCAAAGGGACACCACTCACCACTGAACTCCAGGCAGAATACTTTCCAACTACAATCACTCTCTATGTTCTGTCAGCCATCCTTCTGTCTGAATTCAGACAGCCAAATCTCCCTGTATCCCATACCTCCTGATTTTATGAATGAACCTACTACGGGGGACCTTATCAAATGCCTTGCTGAAGTCCATATACACCACATCCGCTGTGCAACCTTCGTCATCCTGTCTTATCACCTCCTCAAAGAACTCAATAAGATGTGTGAGGCATGACCTGCCCCTGACAAAGCCATGCTGACTGCCTTTAACCACGCTATGCTTTTCCAAATAGTCATAAATCCTACCGCTCAGAATTATTTCCAAAACCTTGCAGACCACAGTTGTAAGACTGACTGTTCCGTAATTGCCAGGGATTTCCCTGCTCCCCTTCTTGAAACAAGGAACAACATTCGCGTCCCTCCATGGAGAGGGAGGAAGCAAAGATCTTCTCCAGCGGTTAGCAGCCTCCTTTCTCAATTCCCGGAGCAACTCAGGATGAACATGGTCTGGACTGGGGACTGATCAACCATAATGTTGGCCGAAATGTTCAATACATCAACTTCCTCAATGTCCAAAATCACACAACACCAGGCTATAATCCAACAGGTTTAATTGGAAGCACACTAGCTTTCGGAGCATCGCTCCTTACTATCGACTCCAAATCATTCTTCAATGTCTATCTGTTCAAGCCTGTTTCCTACCTCCTCAAAGTTGTCATTCACAACAAGGTCCCTTTCCTTGGTGAATACCGGAGCAACAAAATTCATTTAGGGCTTCCACCATCTGCTCAGACTCCATGCACAGGTTCCCTACGCTATTACTGACCGGCCGTACCTTCTCCCTGATCATTCTCTTATACCTCACGGATGAGTAAAATGCCTTTGGGTTCTCCCTAATCCTTCCTGCCAAACCTTTTTCGTGCCCCCTTCTGGCTCTCCTCAGTCCATTTCTGAGCTCCTTTCTAGCAAGCCTGTAATCTTCTCAAGCTGTGCTAGATCCTTGCTTCCTCAACCTTACATAAGCTGCATTCTTTCATTCTCCTTGAACAGTCTCCACATGTCTGTTGTGCCCTTTCTGTGGAACAATTGCTCCCAATTTGTACTTTCCAACTCTGGTCTGATCGCGTCATAATTTCCTTTTGCCCACTTAAATATCTTCCCTTCGTAGCTGCTCCATTCACTTTCCAAGGCTATGGTAAACACAAGGCATTTGTCGTCACTGTCACCAGAGTGTTCTCCCACCGCGAAATCTGACACCTGTCCTGGATCATTGCCAAGCATCAAATCGAAAATAGCGCCTCTCCTCGTCGGTCTGGCCTACATAGCGAGTAACGAAACTCTCCTGCACACACCTGGCAAAAACGGCTCCATCCAATCCATCTGCACTAAGGAGATACCAGTCAATATTCGCAAAATTGAATTCACCCGTAATAACAACCATGCTACATTTGCATTTTTTCCAAAACCTGCTGGCCGATGAGTTCTTCAATCTCCCTACTGTTATTAGGGCACCTGTAGAAAACCCCCAATGAAGTGGCTGCTCCCTTGCTGTTCCTAACATACACCGATACTGACTCAGTCGACAAACCTTCCTCAAAAACGTTCGGTTCTGTCGCTCTGATGTACTCTGATTCGCAATGCAACACCCCCTCCTGTTTCCACTCTCCCTGTTCTTTGAAAACGTTCTTAACCCTGGAACATCTCGCAACCGTTCCTGCTCCTGTGAAACCCATGTCTCCGTTGTAGCTACAACTCCATAGTCTCAAATACTGCTCCATGCTCGAAGTTCATCACTCTTATTTCTGACACTCCTTGCGTTAAAGCAGACACATTTTCACCAATCCTTTTGTTTCATTAGATGAATAACTTTTCTGATAGATTCACTCCATCCTATCACTGCCCCATATCTAACTGCCCCCTTCTCAAAGATTTGGCTCTGGTTCCCAACTCCCTGTCAAACTAGTTTAAACCCTTCCGAATCACACGACCAAAATAGTTGAAAGCTGTGCTGTTTACTATTAAAAATGTGTTAGCCACATTTCAAAGAGCAAACAATAAGGTCCTTTCCGGATTACCCAATTGCCTAGTAAATATTGATGACGTAGTGATCTTTAGACACAAGTGGAAGGAACATTTGCAACAGCTATCAGACTTGTTTGATCGATTACAGAAGTCAAGCATGGTGATAAACCTGGCTAAAAGTGAATTTACTAAAGCCCAAGTGCCTTCCTGGTCCTAGTTATTGGACATGGACAAATGACCCCAAGAGATGCAAAAACCAACGTTATTGGTGAGGCTCACATACCACCGATGAAAAGTACTATAATTCCTGCGATTGAATGGATTTTATCAGAAATGTTAGAATGTGACTGCTGCACTCACTGAATTTGTAAAGAAAGGCAAAACGTTTCAGTTGTGTGCAAACTGTAAGAAGGCATTTGACAGCCTGAAAGCTGTGTTAACCACTGCTCCAGTATTAGCCACATGTAATTTTGCAAAGCCATTCAAGGTGGCTATCAAACACACACGCGCGCACGCGCACACACACACACAAAGAAAGATACACAAACACTCAAACACACACATAAATACAGAGACTCATACATCCACACGCACACCGATCGATACACACAGAGATAGAAACAGACAGTGACACACTCACAGACACACATAGAGGCACACACAGAGAAACACAACGCAGACACACATATACAAATGTGCACACAGACACACACACACCGACACACAAACATACAGATACACACACACACGCATACACAGACAAACATACATCAACACACACATGCACGTAATATGTTGCCACAGAGAAGATTGTTGTTATACGGTGTGCCCTCAGAGTGGAACACATTCATGTGCGGAAATGTAGGTAGTTCCTCTGCAAAGTGGAAATGAAGTATCATTGGGCAGTATTCCTGGCACACACTATACATATTAAAGAGCATTTCCATCGCAATTTGTTATGAAGTTGTAGGTGTGTACTAAACATTTATTAGAATGTGAAACCTGGCAAGGACTTAACAAGATCAGAGTGTGCTGAAAAAAATTCAACATGTAACATTTGGCTGAAACAAATGTCTGATCTGAGTAGCCATGATGTACATAAAATTCGAACTTGGCCAATTTGGTTTAAGTTATGCCCTAGGATATCGAAATCCAATCAAATTTGAATTTTAATGTGTTATCGACATCAAGGTAATGAGACGGTCCATTTGTTGGAGTATAAAACTGGGATATTTTGAACAGTTAGCTAGAGCAGCAAAAAGCACAAACGAACAGAGACTGCCCACAGAATCGCTCTCTAAATGGTATTTGTTCATGTGAAATTTGTGTAGCAGAAAACTGAAGAAAAGAACTAAAAAGATCTGCAAAGGAGAATCGACATGGTTGGCTGGTTTTGAATCTTATTTTTGCTCATCTTAATCGAGATTTTTATCGCAACAGTACATTGTTGTAGAGTGGGAGGTAGATAAATTGCTCAGACAAAAGAGGATTTCCAATTAGAAAGTTGTTGTAACATGTTGTCTTGTATTTTGAAGTTAACAAATGAATTGTGAAAGATTTTCCATTAAGTAGTGGGATTTGGTACTTCTTTGTCAATCATACCTTTCTCGTTTACTAGGCAAGGTGAGCTTTTCTATGTGTCTGGTTAAAATTAACACAAGGGTTTACCCCAAGTCGTAACCGTTTGGAGGCTCAGGTCCGTGGTTTGGACAGATTGAGTTTGAGAATTGGACGGATTTGAATAGATTTGGCTATCAAGAAAAGCCCAGTAGATTTACATTCTTGCAGTTTCGTGTCCTAGATCTTTAATAAAACATATCTGAGACAATTTGATTAATTTCGGTGACTTGTGGTTGGTTAACTTAAATGAGAGAAAAATGGCTCTTAATATGGCTTTGAAGAAGATTCCCAAATTTGACAAGAATTACTCTTAGAATTACCAAGCAGGTTAGATTTGGATATAACGAAGGACAAAAGTAATGCTGATGCTGGAATGCAATTACTCAATCACTTATGTGTGTCAGAGAAAGGACAAGTGCAGTAGAGTTAGATAAACATCAATTACATTTGAGGAAAATGGAGTTAGAAGAAAGTCAACGAGAGAGGAAAGAGAAAGGTTGAGAGAAAGAGACAGAGAGAAAAAAGAGAGAGGAAGTTCTTTGCTGAGCAAAAAGAGAGAATTTGAACTTGAGAAGTTGCGACTTAGTCAGCAAAACCTAGTTAACAGGCTGGAGCTTCAAAGAGAAGGTAGTGATACATAGAACTATTTCAAAACTCTGCCACTTTTTAATGAGAAAGATATCAAAGTTATCTTAATTTCATTTGAAAATTTGCTCGGAACTTGGAGCGGTACAAAGACTTGTTTGCAATGCTAGTTCTGAGCAAACTGGTTGGCAGAGCTAGTGAGGTATTTGCCGCGCTGTCAGTTGAAGCATCAAGAGATGAGGAAGAGAGGAAGAGGTCAAATAGGCTATTTTACTTGCTTATGCATTGGTGCCGGAAGCGTACAGACAGCTGTTCAGAAACATAAAAAGGAATCAGGTCAGACATATGTTGAGTTCGAATAAATTAAACAGAGCCATTTTGTAGATTGGTGCGGGCCTTAAAATACATAAGACCTATGAGGCTTTTCGAGAGATTATTCTGCTGGAGGAGTTTAAATATCATTTCAAGAGATGATAAGACTTCACGTGGATGAACAAAAAGTTCAGGAAATGAGAAGGGAAGCAGAGTTAACGGATGAATACATTGGTACACAAGATCAGCTTCTGGCAAGAATTTTATCCTGAAAGGGATAGAAATTGGAAGAAGGGGAGATCCCACACAACAAAACAAAGAGTAGAGATAATTAATAATTGTTCATCACTAGTTAAGAAAGAAGCTCAAGAGGGTAAAAAGGAGGTCTAAGGCCTCCAGTGTCTTTATTGTAATATAATAGAACAGAGCAAATTACAGTGCTGATCTTTAAAGAAAGACACTGCGGGAAAAGATGCGGTAAAATAGGCTAAGCCAATGGCATTAGTGAAAGTAGTAAAGGAAACCGCAAGAAAGGTTGAAGAGCAGCAGGAGAGTGCACAGCCTCGGCAGGTGCTGGGTGTGGAGTTAGTGCCTGATCTGAAAAGAAATTCACCCCTATAGGTAAAGTTTACTCAGAAAGAACAGGGGGAGATGAACAAGAAGTTATAATTTTGAGACATACAGGATCTAACCAGTCTCTCATAGCAAGATATGAACAAATTTGCACTCTTTCTGATTTGTTAACCAAAAGAGTGTTAATTTGTGGGATGTTTGGACAGAAATTTCGCTTTCCCCAATGTAAGATCAGGTTGAAGTGCCAACTCAAGAGTGGGGAAGTAACAGTGAAGTGATTGACAGAATGACACTTCCAGGAATCCTGTTAGTTCTTAGCAATGATTTAGCAGCATCCAAGGTGGGAGTGATACCCCTTGTTGTGAAGAAGCCGAAGGAAGACTAGGAAACTGAGGAGTTCAAAGAAAAATACTCTGGTATTTTCCCAGACAATGTGGCAACTACATTCCACGATCACAAAGCACAGCACGAATCGAAAAGTACAGAAAAATACGCAGGAGTCGACTTTCAGATAGCGGACATCCGGTGGACACAATGGTACAGGAAAAGCCTGAACAGGCAGAGATTCAGAGAGAAGTATTTATTCCTGAAAGGCGACAGGGATTGCAACAGCAAGACAAGACAACAAAAAACATACATGTTGAGGCGTACTCCGAAAAGGAGGCAGAGGATAGTTCTGAGGGTTACTATCTGAAAGATAGGATCCTAAAACGAAAATGGAGAATGCTGGCAGGTTAGTGCATTTTCTATAACTCGCAACGTCTAGTTACTTACTCTTACAAGTAATCATGTCGGCAAAAAGGTTTAATAATTCCTAAAACAGCCCAGCAGAGTGTGGTATTTTATCACTTTAAACAAACGGGGGACAGACAGAGGGAGAGGGGAGGAGATCCGTTTTGATCCCCATTTCAATTACTCAAACCCAAACCAAAAGTGTTCCAACTGCACGGAGATGCAGAAAAACAGATTCAAACGTGCATACACACACTGATTCTGAAACACACATAACATGCACAGAGGGATAGCCAAATACAGATGTCACACAGAGACAAATATAGGCACACAGAAATAGACAAACATAGACAGCAATATACAGATACATACTTGAACACACAAACGCACATGGAGTCATAGAGTAATAGAGGAGGTTTAGAGACAGATCTATCAGCCCATACAGTCCATTCTGACGATAATCCCAAATGAAACAAGTTCCAATTGCCTGCGTTTGCCTCATATTTTGCCAAACCTTCTCTAATCCATTTACTTAATCAAATGTCTTTTAAACGCAGTAAATTTACCCACATCCATCACTTCCTCAGGAAGTTTATTCCAGATGCGAACCACATGCTGTGTAAAACAATGCCCCCTCCTATGTCCTCATCAGGCATACCCGAGAATTCTATGGGAAGCTAGGGAAGTGATTGAGATATTTGCATCATCGATAGTCACAGCTAAAGTTCTAGAAGAATGGAGGTTAGTTGCTGTTGAGACGTTATTTAAAAAGCTGGGAAGGAAAAGCCAGGGAACAGTAGACATCAAAGTGGGCAAATTGTTGATGGAAATCCTGAGTGACAAGATTGAGATGCATTTGGATTAGGGATAGAGAAATTGCTTTGTGCGTTGTGATCGTGTCTCACTAACTTGATTAATTTATTTGAAGAAGTAACAAAGAGGATTGATGAAGGCAGAGTGGTGCACGTGATCTATATGAACTTCAGTTAGGCATTTGACAAGGTTCCTCATGGCTGACTGGTTATCAAGGTTAGAACACATAGAATACAGGGAGAACTAGCCATTTGGTTACAGAACTGGCCCAAAGGTGGAAGACGGAGTGTGTGTTAGAGGGTTGCTTTTCGGACTGGAGATCTGAACCAGTGGTGTGCCATAAGAATTGGTGCTAGGTACGCTGATTTTCATAATTTATATAAATGATTACAACTGGATCTTGCTCAGTTGGGCCAGTGGACCTAGGGGTGGCTGTTGGAGTGTAATTTAGATAAATGTGAGCTGTTCCATTTTGAAAACGCATATTTGGGCAGGACTTGTACACTTGATAGTAAGGTTCTGGGGAGTGTTACTGAAAAAAGAGACCTTAGTTTCATAGTTCCTTGAAAGTGGAGTTGCAGGTAGATAGAATAGTGATAAAGGTATTTGATATGCGTGCCTTTATTGGTCAGTGTATTGAGTATATAGAATCATAGAGATGTACAGCACGGCAACAGACCCTTCAGTCCAACTCGTCCATGTCAATGAGATATCCCAACCCAATCTAGTGCGTCCTGCCAACACCTGGCCCATATCCCTCCAAACACTTACTGTTCATATACCTTTTAAATATTGCAATTGCACCAGCCTGCACCACTTCCTCTGGCAGCTTATTCCATAAACGTACCACCCTCTGGGTGAACTGGGAAGTCGGATTGCGGCTATATAGGAAATTGGTTAGGCCATTTTTAGAATAACGTGCACAATTCCGGTCTCCCTCCTTTCGGAAAGATGTTGTGAAAATTGAAAGGGTTCAGAAGAGATTTACAAAGATTTTACAAAGTTGGTGGGCTTGAGCTACAGGAAGAGCTTTTATATTTTGAGGCTATTTTCCCTGGAGCGCCAGAGACTGAGAGGTGATCCTACAGTTTTAAAAAATCAGGAGTGACATGGAGACGATGAATAGCCGAGATCTTTTCCCCAGGGTAGCACATTCCAAACTTGGCTTAGGTTAAAGCTGAGAGAGGAAAGACTTAAACGGGATATAACGGGCAACATTTTCGCACAGAGAGTGGTAAGTGTGTAACGAGCTGTCAGAGGATTTGGTGGTGGCGGGTACATCTACAGCGTTTAAAATGCATCTGGAAGGGCCCATGAATAGTAAGTGTTTTGAGAGATATGAGCTAAGTTCTGGCAATGGGACTTGATTAATTTTGGGTATCTGGTCTGCAGAGACGATTTGGACCAAAGGGTCTATTTCTATGACGTGATGACTTCTTAAAAACTTTCTCCTCTCATCTTAAAACTATCCCCGACACCAGAGAAAAGACACCCGCCATTAAACGTTATCTATATCATTCGTTGATAGATAACCCTCTATAAGATCACCTCTCAATCTCCTAAGCTCCAGTGAAAACACCTCCCAGCCTATGCAGCCTCTTATTAAACCTAAAACACTCCATTCCTGGCAACATCGTGGTAAGTCTCTTCTGAACCATCTTCATCCTAATAAAATCCTCTATATAACAGGGCGACGGGAATGCACACAGAATCCAGGAGAGACCTCACGAATGTCCTGTAAAACCTGAACATAAAGTCTCACCTCCTGTACTCAAATATCTGAGCAATGAAGGCAGGCAAGCCAAGTACCTTCTTAACCACCCTGTCTACACGTGACACAAACGTCAAAGAATTATACCTGAACCCCTATGTCTCTCTGTTCTACAACACTACCAATGTCCTGACATTTAGTTGTATATGTCCTCTCCTTGTTTGTATTACCAAAGTGCATTACCTTGCATTTATCCAAACTAAACTCGATCTGATATTCTACAGACCACCGAGTGATATTACTGGGGAGAAGAGGCTGGAAAGTAATCAGCAGCTTTGTATCAGTTAATGGTTTTTAGAAGAGGGCAGTCACATGTTAGAGGCAGGACATACTGATCAGCGTTTCAGGCCAGGAAGTATGCTCTTTCTTCGTTTCTGGTGTTCAGTAATATTATCTAATCGAGATCCTTCAAAGTATGCAAAGTGTATCTACAGAATTTCTTTCCCGAATAGTGCAGATTACAGATCATTGCTGGTTAAGTTCGAACTCATAACAAAGCAATTAAGGATGGTCATAGTTTACCTTGAAGGCAGTTCACATGCACTCAACATCCTACAGTTGAGACAAACTGTTTGCATCATTTAACAATGCATTTTTTTTAACTGTATTTCAGTAAAATAAACCAGATTTTAATGAATCCATGCCGAACCGAAAGCTGGCATTTAATGTATGACGATATTCTGGGCATGGTTTAGGCTTTGTATAATGGATAATGCCCCTGCCTCTAACCCAAAGCTCTGGGTTTCATTTCAATATCTGAACTAGTGTGGTAGTGTCCCTAGCTCTGGACTAGAATGTCTGGATCCACGTCCTGCCTGTTGTAGCGGTGTGTCACAGCATGTCAAAACAGGCCGATGAAGATACTCACAGGAGGATAATGTCGCACCTTTAGGGGCAATTGCTGTGTAGTGATAGTGTCCCCACCACTGGGCACAAAGGTGTAGTTTCAAATCCCACAGATATGTTTCATCATATGTCTGATTTTAAAATTGTTCCTTTGATGAAAAATGAAGAGGTGTCAGTACTGAATTTCAGAGTTTAAGTCCAGGATGACTGAACACACAGCCATTTGTACTCATTCGAGTCAAACTTGACCTTCCCGAGGATTATAAAATTATGAGAGGTATGGATAGGGTGAATAGCAAACGTCTTTCCCAGCGTAAGAGAGTCTAAAAACGAGGGCGTTTGTTTAGGGTGAGTGGGAAAAGATTTAAAAAGGTTATAAGGGGCAACTTGGTTACTGAGAAAGAAGTGCATGTACAGAATGAACTGCCAGAGGAATTGGAGGAGGCTGGTACAATTGCAAAATTTAAAAGGCATCTGGATAGGTATATGTGTAGGAATGGTTTAGAAGGATATGGGTCATATGCTGGCAAATGAGGCCAGGTTAATTTAGGAAATCTGTTTGGCATCTCTCAGTTGGACAAAAGGATTTGTTTCCATGTCGTACAGCTCTAAGGCTCATTAAGCTAATTAATCATAGTCTCTTTGTAATCTTCACTGTCCACTTCATAGCCGATTGTGCTGTCATCCACAAAATGACGAACCTTGCCTTTCATATTCACATCTCAGTCATTTGCAAAAATGACAAACGAAAATGGACCCAGTGCAGATCCCTGTGGAACACCACTGTTTACAGGCGTCCAGTTAGAAATACAACACTGCTCGAAAACCATGTTGCCTTCCAATAGGCAATAAAACACACGCACACGCACACGCAGGCACACACACACACGCAGGCACGCACACACACACACACACACACGCAGGCACGCACACACACACACACACACGCACACCCGCACGCACGCACACGCACACGCAGGCACGCACACACACACATTCGCGTCTTTAGGACAGCGCCAGATACGTTCTGATTAATCGTGATATCAAGGCTTAGCGTGAGAATGCATCAGAATTGGGTTGAAAAACATGTCGGCCATGATCAAACAGCACAGTGGACTCGATTGGCCAAATGGCTTGATTCTGCTCTAATTTTATACACTATGATATGTGTGCATTTGTCTGTGTCTATGTGTGCATTTGTCTGTGGGGATTCAGTTTAGCTCAGTAGGCTGCATTGTTGATTTACAGAACTGTATGATGCCAACATTGTGCGTTCACTTCTCATCGCTGGTTTGAGGTTATCATGAAGAACTCTTCTTCTCAATGTCTTCGCTCACCTGACGTCTGTGATCCTCTGGTTAAATCGCCTTCAATCGCGAATGAAAAGAGCATACTGACGCAACAATATTTGCTTGTGTTTCTTCTTAATTTTAGAAATATCAACGTGCATATTTTTAATTTTCATATTGTATGGCATTCATCTTTCCATCATAGTTTGAGTAACATTCTTTTAGTCATGAACTTATTATTTTAGCATGTTGAGGAAACCTACCTGACTTGTTCATAACACGACTCTGACCCAATTTGAGGTTTAAATCATTGGCTGTATCACCAATCAGGTTAAATGTAAAACTTGCTGTGACCAACGGAAGAATGAGACTAGTAAAGGAAATAATGATCCGAACTCCAAGGAAACTATAGACCAGTGAGCATGACATCAGTGGTGCGTAAGGTGTTGGAAGGGATTCTAAGGGATAGCCAATTGCATGCATTTATAAAAGCAAGGACTGATTGGGGATAGTCAACATGAATTCATGCATGGGAAATCGTGTCTCGTTGTCTTGATTGACTTGAAGAGGTGACAAAAAAGATTCATGAAGGTAGTGTGGTAGATGTTGTCCATAGGGACTTAAGCAAGGTCTTAGAGAAGGCTCTGCATGGTCGATAATTTAATACATTTAGGTCACATGTGAAGCAGGACGAATCGGCCAATTGAATACAAAATCTGATTGAAGGTAGAACACAGAGGGTAGCAGAGTATTGCTTTTCAGACAGGAGACCTGCGACCAGTTGTGTGCAGGAAGGATCAGTGCCGAGTCAAGTGCATTTCATCATTCCTATAAATTATTTAGATGTGACCATATGGGTCATGGTTCGTAAGTTGCAGATGACACGAAAATTATTGGTGTCGTGTGTAGGGTAGAAGATTATCCCAGAATACAATGACACTTCGATCGGAGGGGGCAATGAGTTGAGGTCTGGTAAATAGAGTTTAATTTCGATAAATATGAGGTGCTGCATTTTGGAAAGGCAAATCAGGACAGGGCATATACACTCGATGTTAAGGTCCTGGAAAACGTTGCTGATAAAAAGAGAAAAAGGGATGCAGGTGCAAATCTCTTAAAAGTGGACAGAATAGTGAAGAAGGTGAATGGCATGTTTGCTTTCATTGGTCAGAGTGTTGAGTATCGGAGTTCGGATGTTATGTTGAGGCTATACGGGATGGTTGTGAGGCCATTATTGGAATACTGTGTTCAAATTGATTCAGCCTGCTATGAGAGTGATATTTTTTAACTTGTAATGGTTCAGTAAAGATTTAGAAGGATGTTGCCAGGGTTGGAGAGTTTGAGTTACAGGGCGAGGCTGAATAGGGTGGGGTCGTTTTCCTTGAAGCATCAGAGGCTGAAGCGTGACCTTATAGAGGTTTATAAATCATGAGGTTCATAGATAGTGTGAATAGCCAAGGTCTTTTCCCCAGGATAGGTCAGTCGAAAATAGAGGGCATAGGTTTAATGTGAGAGGTGAAATATTTTACAGGGAACTTGGAAGCAATGTTTTCATGCAAAAGCAGGTGTGCACATGGAATGAACCGCCAGTTGAAGGGGAGAGGCTGACATCTGGACGGGTATATAAATAAGAAGGTTTTAGCGGGAGATTGGCCAAATGCTGGCAAATCAGATTCAATCAGTTTGGGATGACATATCAGCCTGGACATCTTTCCATGCTGTATGGCTCTGTATGATGGACGAGGAGCAAATCTAAACGGGCTTTTCGACGGGAGGATCTCTTTCCCAGAGGTTTATCGTACCTTATATTCACATTTATTCTATGCTGAGTTAGTTAAATATTTGACAGTGAAGTGAATCATGGGAGACAGACAGGAATGTGGCGCTGAGACCACAACCTGACCAGCCACGATCTTATTTCCTGGTGGAGAAAGCTCAATGTGTCTAATGTCCAACTCCCGCTCCTCAGTCCTATGTTCCAATGTTCCATTCAGACCCTCAATTCTTGTAGACAGGAGCAGTTTGGTTCCACTTACTCCCATAACCTGGTGCACAGAAACAGCGGACACCATTCAGGTCCTCAAGACTGTCACACACGGTTTGGGGCGGTGTGGAAAATGTAATTTGAAAACACAAGCTGGGCATTAAAGAGGATCCTGATCTCCCTTTACAGAGCTCTCCTGTCTGTATGGCGTCCTTCATTTGTTGACCATGTTGTAGACACAGAACGTCCAGGAAACTAAGACCCACTAACATTCCAATAACAGAATGTGAGAACATCAGAAACAGGAGCATGTCATTCACCCCTACAACCTACATCCCTTCACTCTCATACCCACACCCCCACAACCAAATCCTCTGTCATGCCCAATTCTTCAGAGTTCTGTACTCTCCGATATATCAGAATCTGTCTACTCCAGTTTTAAGTACTTTAATGATTTAGCTCCCTGACCCTTTAAGAATGGAGTATTCCTGACATTCCCTGTTCCTACATCATGATCTGATGATCTGAACAAATGTGATGAACACAAGGGCTCAGGTACGAATAACCAGCCCAGATATCACACACCTGTTTAACAAATGAATAAGGAAAAAGACAGAAAATTACAAAACTATTAGAAGAAACTCGGTTGAGGGTAAGATCCTGGGATCCATCTTGAAGGATGAGATTTCTGAATACTTGGAAGTATTTAGTAAAATAGGGCAAAGTCAGCATGGTTTCATCAAGGAGATATCATGCTTGACAAATCTGCTCGAGGATCTCTTTGAGGAAGTAACGAGCAGTTAGACCAAGGAGAGCCAATTTATGTTATCTAACCAGACTTTAAAAGGACCTTTGACAAGTTGCCGCTCAGGAGGCTACTGAGTATGATAAGAGCACATGGTGTCAGAGGAAAGTAGCTATCATCGACAGAAGCTTGGATCTTTGGCAGAAAACAGAGGGTGGTGCTAAAAGAGTCCTTCTCGGGATGGCAGCCCGTGTCAAGTTGTGTTCTGCAAGGCTCAGTGTTGGGACGAAAACTTTCACTTTATATATTCATGATCTATATGAATGAACGAAGGGAATTCTGCCTACGTTTGCAGACGATACAAAGATAGGTAGATAGGCAGGTAACATTGAGGGGGTGGGGAGGCTGCAGTAGGATTTCGATAGGTTAAGAGATTGGCAAATGGAATACAACATAGGAAATTATGACGTTATGTACTTTGACAGTAAGAATAGAAGCATGATCTATTTTCTAAATGGGGAGATAATTCGTGAGTCTGAAGCGCAAAGAAACTTCGGAGTTCTCGTCGAGGATTCTCTCAATGCAAACTCGCAAGTTGAAACAACAGTTAGGAAGGCAAATGCAATGATGGCATTTATTTTGAGAGGACTTGAATAAAAACAGGAATGTACTTCTGAGGCTCGAGAAGGCTCTGGACAGATGACATTTGGAGTATTGTGCGCTGTTTTGAGCCACAAATTTTAAGAAGTAAGTACTGTCCCTTGGGGAATGTTCAGAGGAGTTTCACGAGAATGGCCCCAGGAATGAAAAGCTTTACATATGAGGAACGTTTGAGGACTCTGGACCTATTTTCGATGGAATTTCGTAGGATGAGGGCATCTTGTCAAAGGCCTTTTGACGTCTGGTTAAATAACATAAACTGGTTCTCCTTGGTCTAACCTGCTCGTTACTTCCTTAAAGAATTCAAGTAGATTTGTCAAGTATGATCTCCATTTGATGAAACCATATAAGTTGAAATTTACATAATACTGAATGGCCTCGACAGAATGAACGTTGGGAAGATGTTTCCATTGGTAGGAGGGACTAGAGCAAGAGGGCGCAGTTTTAGAGTAAATGGGCGATCTTTTCGAACAGATTTAAGGAGATATATCTTCAGCTTTAAGCGGTGAATTTTGGAATTCATTTCCTCAGAACGCTGTTGGGGCTAGGTCAAAGAGTTCATTTAAGATTGAGATAGATAGGTTCTTGATTATACATAGGGGATCAAGGGTTACGGATAGAAAGCGGGAAAATTGGATTGTGAAATCCATCGGACATGATTGAATAGTGGAGCTGAGCTGAAGGGCTGGATGGCCTAATTTCTGCTCCTGAATCTTGTGGTCTTCCGGTCTCGGTCTCAACGAGGCATCTTTTACCTCAGGCAAGATATATCCGTGTTCTTCATGAAGGTCAGAAGCTGTTGGGAATAGTTAGCTGTTTTAGAATGAAGGTATGGTGGCTGCTGTTGATATGATGGATAACATGACATTCTGTTCAGGATCACACACCAAATGCACTGTATTAATGTGGGGACACTTTATTCAGAAACTAGATCTCTGCCTCTCAATCGCTGTCAGGAGTGGGGGTGGGTTTGGGGTTGGGGTGAATATCTTGAGAGGCACTTACGCTATCCAGACTCATGCATCTGGAATGAAACATAAGACATGGAAATTCTCAACTTATCAGTATCTGTTTAGAATATAGTTAATGATTGTCCAATCCCCTCAATTTTCAAGGCCATCACCTCTTATTCTCCCACAGTGCTACAGATTAATCTTCACTCACTCCTCATGGTACCATCGTCCCAGAGATTAGTCTGGTGAATCACCATTGCACTCTCTCTGTGGCAAGATTATTCCTTACAAAGGAGAGAAACCCTGTCCACAATACCCCAAATACGGCCTCCACAATACTCTCTGGGTAGATAAAGTAAGTCTTTTTCCTCACTTCGGCATCTCCATTAGCTCTCTCCGTTTCTTTCTTATGGCGAAAGAAGTCATTCCATCTCTGTGCACTAGGACTACCATGGAATTCAAAGGTTCCTTACGTCTGCATGTCAGCATCAATAAAGCCAGTACCAGTGGTGTCTATGGAGACGAACATCACTCTCAGGGAGAGATTCGGTGGGAAAGAATCCCCTTGAAATAAGTAATGGTCTCCTAACTGAATGAAAATGAGCTGTAGGAATACAAAGAAAACGTAAAGAAGAACGGAGTTCCCTTTCTATTTGGTCTTATTTGACAGAATGTGTGCGGCCCTGGTCAGGCCATCGTCTTATGCCTATCTTGAACTGAGTGGTTGGTTCAGCTGTGCCACAGGATGGTAAAGAGTAAAACACATTGATGTGGTTTGCAGTCACACAGAGACCTGACCAATTACTTTCTCTAAAGGGCATGAGGCAAGCAGGTGGGCTGTTTTTTTCTTACAAATGATAATGGTTCCATTTAAATGCCACCAATTTCCTTCATGGGATATCAACCGATATCAACTGATTATTATTCAGTGTATTGAACACCATACACTACCTTCCAGTCTGACAGATTCTGTAGCGAAAACAAAGTAAACATCTCAAATGCAATTACTTTGTAACAGAAGAATGTTTAGAAGCGATTTGAAACAGATATATCTGGATTTAACAAAAGCATAAAGGATGACTTATTCAGAAGTTGTTCTGAGGCTGAGGAGGAGACTGGGATATCACGATAGTGGTACTGGACAGGATTGGTGAGTTGGGAGGAAATGGTGATCTAAATCCGCTCAGGAGTAAAAGCATCATGCAGCTTCAGAACAGTCTGGTTCTTTTTTGAATGTTAGTGACCATTTTGTAAATTGCAAATAGTTATTTATAGTTTGGAAAGAATGGAATTTTTTGTTTGGAATTGAAAACGTTGTGATTCACCTTTCGAAAATTTAAGCATCATCGGCAGTAATTTAGTTCAACCCGGTTTAATACACAGATAAAATGACTTACGAGGAACACCAACCACAGCGAGGATGGGATAGTAACCTCCTTGAATAACGATCAGTGTATAATAGATCCGCGCTGCTAACGATATCCGGTGCCGAGAAATCCAGTAAAGACTCGTGGATAAACTCCTGTCCGTTATTGTAACATTCCAGTCCATTGTCCTCAGATTCTGATCCGTTGTTAGAACATTACAATATAATGTTTTCAAATGCTGCTCTCTCCTCTCCCTCTCTCTGGAGATGCTCACCCCTTTTAGTGATGTCGGTGATACTACTGGTAATACTATGGGATAACACATTGAACCAAGTCCCTAATTAATAGAAGAGGCAAATCCTTCAGTGACACATTTAGGATCCATGGAGACTGACATTAATCACAGTCACTGAATAAATAGATCCAGTTAACCCTTTCAGTTCAATAATGTTTTATTAACGTTAGAAATAATGGTTAAAATGTAGGCATTCTGGATGAGCTGTGTGTGTGAGGATGATTGAGGGAAGGAATGTTGGAGATGCTACATCAATTGTGTGCAATCATTCAATCTGCCTTGGATGTGAGAGTAATGCCAGAGGATTGTTGGAATATAAACACGCTTCTCTGTTCGGAAATTGAGAACTAAATCTTGTAACTACTGATCAGGCATTTTAGAGTCATAGAGTCATAGAGATGTACAGCATGGAAACAGACCGTTCAGTCCAACCCGTCCATGCCGACCAGATATCCCAACCCAATCTAGTCCCACCTGCCAACACCCAGCCCATATCCCTCCAAACCCTTCCTATTCATATACCCATCCAAATGCCTCTTCAATGTTGCAATTGTACCAGACTTCACCACTTCCTCTGGCAGCTCATTCCACACATGTACCACCCTCTGCGTGAAAAAGTTGTCCCTTAGGTCTCTTTTATATCTTTCCCCTCTCACCCTAAACCTATGCCCGCTAGTTCTGGACTCCCCCACCCCAGGGAAAAGACTTTGCGTATTTATCCTATTCATGGCCCTCATAATTTTGTAAACCTCTATAAAGTCACCCTTCAGCCTCCGACGCTCCAGGGAAAACAGCCTCAGGCTGTTCAGCTTCTCCCCGTAGCTCAGACCTTCCAACACTGGCAACATCCTTGCAAATCTTTTCTGAACCCTATAAAGTACCACAACATCTTTCCGATAGGAAGGAGACCAGAATTGCACGCAATATTCCAACTGTGGCCTAACCAATGTCCTGTACAGCCGCAACATGACCTCCCAAATCCTGTACTCAATTTAATATTAGTAAAACATTGAGAGAACTTTCATAGTCCATCATCTGACGGGAAAATGTGTCAATGACAATGGAGGGTTGTAAGAGACAAACGGCATGGGTATGTTAACAGAGAATTGTACATGCCAAATGCAATTCACGTTGTTATTCCAGGATCAGAGAGGGCAGATTAGGGTCGTGTTGAAGTTATCAATGCTGATAAAATGTGATTAAGTATCATTTAATGAAATTTAATTGCAGTGTGATTATGACATTGGGCAAGACAGAGAAAACAGGCCGAATTAGGATCATGGTTGTTCAGAAAGTCGTGAAGAACAATGGTCTTCCCCAGTCATCAGTTTTGGAACGTTATTCTTTGTACCTCGTATAAAGAGCAGATCCAAGGATAGATCAACAATGAGGAATGAGGAGAGATAATGTTAATGAAGTGTGTTCATTATACGTAAAATACAAGGTCAAAATAACTTTCTGTACATACCAAAATATGGGAAATGCAAAGGGATAACATTATTAAAATGTTCTCATGATATTGAGTCATATTAGTTGAAATGTGGATAACGAAACCATGGAAATGGTGTGCAAACATTATCAAGTATTCTTCAACTAACAGCTGGGATCCTAATGTCCCCTCTGTCAGTGATCCTCCTCACTGTGATTCTCTGCCCTAGTCTCTCATACATTGCGCGTGTTGTCAATAGCTCCTGCTACTGTTGGCATAGTCGATTTAAATAAATCCACCTTCTGTCTTGAATAAATCTATTAGTCTCTTGGAGTGCCTTAGCTGTCAGAAACTCATCTTTGCGAAATTATCGGAGATAAATAATCTGGGATAACAGCCAGTGTCAGAAGGGTGCTCACAGCGTATTTGCTTGCTTATTCCTGATGAAGGGCTGATGTCGACTATCCTGCTTCTCGGATGCTGCCTGACCTGCTGTGCTTTTCCAGCGCCTCACTTTTCGATGTGCGCATGCACGCTTTGATAATTTCGAAATAACATGTCAATGTTCTGTCTTTTCCTGTCAACTTCCCCTCATGCTATCTTTTCACCCTCGTCTGACAAACCTTACTTTCTCACTAAGTCTGTCACTCCCCGTTCTCTCATCTCTCAAAATACCTCCCTTCATTTTCTTTCTCTCTGTTTGTTTCTCTCACTCTCTCAGTCTATCTCGACTAACTCTCTCTGTCTCCAACTTTTGCCACTGTCCAGCTCGTGGACGCACACTGGGCCGATTGGCCTCCATCTGTACGGTGATAATTCTCTTGTTCCTTGAATCACAATAAGAACTTTAGATGCCTGGAGAGACAAGCTGATCCAGTGAAGGATACAGTGCACAATCATCAATTGTGTCTTCCTATTCTCGTCTGATCTGCAGCTGTCTCGAAATCCCTGTTCAAACCAAATAGATTGACTATAATTCGAGCTGTCAGGAGTACGCTAACCAGGGAATTTTGGATTTAATGACGAATGAGATTACAGAATGATACAAGTAATAAAAGAAAGATACAGCAGCACAAGAGATGGAGCAAAGTATAACATATCGCTCCACATACTTCCAAGTTCAAAACTGACTTCAGTTTTGGTCACCCAGTTTTAGGAAGGCTGTTTTTAAAATGGAAAAAGTGCAGGAACAAAATTACAAGGACGTTTCAGGACTTAATAGTCGGAGTTACAGGAAGAGGTTGGCCAAACTAGAACATTTTTTCTTTAGAGCATAGGGATCACGGGGGATCTTATAGAAGTGTATAAGATCATGTGAGACATTAACAGAGTGAATGGACTCAGTCGTTTACAGAAGGTTGAGGAATTGAGGACGAGAGGGCATCAGCTTAAGGTTAGAGGAGAAAGAATAAAAAGGAACCAGCAACATTTGTTTTCCACAGGGTGGTGTACACATGTGATGCACAAGCATTGGAAGTGGTTGAAGCATTTACAGTAACAACACCTAAAAGGCATTTGGAGAAATACATGCCAGGAAATGTTTGGAAACCTGTGGGCCAAGTGCAGGGAATGGGGTTAGCAAGGATGGACAGTTTCGTCAGTATTGACGAGTTTAGGCTGAAGGTCCTGCCTATGCTGGAGGGTTCTGTGATTCTCTGCCTGGACGAGACAAGTTGTCAGATTTGAACACATCAGGAAAGCAATGTTTCTCCAGGAGGTGATTCTGATCATCGTGGAAGAAAAGACTCAGCAGCCTCATTTTAGACTTTTCTATTATCAGAGCAGTCTTCAGTATTCCATGATTTATTCTTCCTGAGTGTCATGATAAATTGCACCTCCAGTGTTGAATTCAATGGCCCTGGCATCAAAGTTTGATACTTCAAAAATACCAGGCTAGAAATGTAAATCATCACAGAGCCAATGTACTCCTGGCAGATGAGACTCTCTGATAGAAGCTTGTATTCAACATATTACTGTACTACTGGCTGACACTGAATCCTCCCACTGTAGAAATCTTAGGGGTTCCCATTGACCAGAAGGCCTAGTGGAATCGACATAAAATTACAAGGGTTACAAGAGCAGGTCAGAGGCTTTCAATCCTGCAGAGAATAATAGGCTACAGTCATACGATTATGAGGAGGTGAGACATACGGATGGATTTCGAGGCAGCCCCACTATTCTATCATTACTCCTATATTTTTAATCCCCATTCTCCTACTTTCTGCCCATAACTCATGATCTCCTCGATAATCAAAGCCATATTTATCTCTGTCTTAAATAATGAGGACCCCACAAAATTCTGGAGCAAATATTTCCACAGATTCACCACTTTCTGGCAGAAGAAGCTCTTCCTCATCTTAGTTGTAAAAGGTCATCCATTCACTCTAAAAATTGTACCCTTGCCTCATTGTCTCTCTGCCTAATGGAAACGTCGTGTACACACTCACTGCGTCCAAGCTTCTCAGTATTCTGCCAGTTTCAGTCAGAACGTTCCAACTTATTGAGTACAGACACAGAGCCCTCAACTGCTCCTAATATGACAAGCCGTCATACCGAGAATCATTCTATATCCCCTCCAATATCACCACATCCTTCCTTCGACACAGTGCCCAAAACTGATCACAATATCCCAAATGTGTTCTAACCAGAGCCTTTATACAATCTCAGCAGTACGTCTCTGCTCTTGTACTCTAGCTCTCTTGAAATGAGCGTGAATATTGTATTTGCTTTCCTAACTGCCAACTGAGCCTGCACAGTAACTATAAGAGAGGACGAGGACTCCAAAATCACTTTGTGCCACAGATTTCATGAGGACTTGCGCCTCTGCTCCACCCACAAAAGACATAATCTCACATGTTCCCACATTGTGTTCCACCTGCCAGTTATTTAAACAGTTTGCTCGCTTGCTAGAATATTTCTGTAGCCTCTCCATTTCCTCAGCATCAACTCTGTCGAGAGTGTGTTGCTGGGAATGCACAGCAGGACAGGCAGCGTCCAAGGAGCAGGAGCATCGACATTTCGGGCATCACCTGTCCATTCAACCATCATTGTATCATCTGCAAACGTAGAAAAATGCCCTCAGGTCCTTCGTTCAGATGGTTCATGGACACGGCACCTCCTGACTCTTTAAGGACTGTCCACCGTCTACAAGGCACAACAATCAGGTGCTTGACTCCATTCAGGTTAAAGCGATGGCTTGACTGGGATCACATCCGCAAAATCCTCACTCCCTGCACCACCGACACTCAGTGGGAGCACACCACGTTCCATCTGTTGTGAATTTACCCCATTATAGTGACGCACAACTTGATGATATGGATGTTACTCTGTCTCGAGACTAACAGTATGGTGCTCACACAACCAATGTCACGGTGTGCTGATGATGAATGAGGGAGATGGGGGCGTGTTGATGTCTATAATGAATGATTGTGTGACTATCACTAACTGGGGGGCGACAGCCCTGAAAGTACTTATGCCCGCTGTCACCACTGCAGTCGGCTTTCTGCAAGTTAACTCAACGAAAGTGATGGGTCCAGATAGTGACCCCAACCGAGCACTGTGCGGACCAGCTGGCAGACGTATTCACCATTACCTTCAATCTCTCTCTCTTACAAGCCGAAAGCCCCACCTGCTTCAAGATGATCACCATCATCCAGGTGCCTGAGAAAGTACATACAACGTTCCTTAATGACTACCGCCCTCATTCTGACATCAATAATCATAAACTGCTTCAAGCCGGCAGTCATGGGCCACATCATCTCCAGTCTCCCAGCGTTACTCGATCCCCTACAATTTGCCTACTGCCATAACAGGCCAACACGGGGCGCCATATCCCTTGCCCTGCACTCATCCCTGGAATAACTGGACAACAAGGACACTGACGTCAGACTCCTGCTCATTGACTACAGCTCTTCCTTCAACATCATTATCCTCTCCAGACTGATCTCAAAATTCCATAACCTTGACCTCGGCTCTGCCCTCTGCAACTGCATCCTCAGCTTCCTGACCTACAGACTGCAATCAGCGAAGATAGACTGCAGCACCTCCTCCACAATAACACTCAACATTGAAGTTACCGCCGGATAATTCCTCAGCCTCCTACTGTTCTTCCTAAACACTCACGACTGTGTTTTATAAAAACCAAACGAACCTCAACTGTAGTTCGTTGATGACTCCTCAATGGTAGCAGAGATATTTAACAGCGATGAATCAGAATTCAGAAGGCATATAGAGGGCTTAGTGATTTGTGCAATGAGAACAACCTCTCTCTCTCAAAGTCTGCAAAACTAAAGATCTGACCATTGACTTCAGAAGGAAAGGAGAAGGACACCCATCTACATCAAAGAAACCGAGGTTGACAAAGGTGGAGAGCATCAAGTTTCTCTGAGTGACGATAACCGACACCCTGTCCTGGATTTCCCATGTGACAGAAGGAACAATAATGCCTCTTCTTCCTTAAGTGGCTTAGTGAATTCGGCATGTCTTCTCAGCAACTTATATAGATGCGCACAGCCCAGATCATCACGGACTTCAACCTTTCATCCGTGGTCTCCATTTGCACGTCTCACTGCCGCAGAAAGGCTGCTGAAATCATCATAGCTCCATCGTAACCCGGTAATGACATCTTCCGCCAGGCAGACAATGCAGATTCCTGAACACACTCACCAGCAGGTTCTGGGACAGCTTATTCCCAGCTGTTATTAAACTGATGATTGGACTTTCTAATCTCAGATAATGTTTATCTTGTTAATGTTGATCTCGCCTAGCGCACACCCTATGCAACATAACCAACATGCCTCTCAGACATTTTCTACAGTCATTGTCTTACTTGTTATGATCTGCTGTACAGCTAGGTACAAGTGACAATAAATCCTAAACTCCCTCCCCTCCAGCACCCACCAGATCCCACGCCCAACTCCCTGGGACCTTTTTTTGTCACTGTATCTATGTCCCTGGGTTTTCCATTTCTCTGTCATCTGTCTGTTGCTGTCCGTGAATTTAATCTCTCCCACTCCACCTGTCCATCTGACTGCTTGCTCCCTTGTTTTGTTTCCTATCTCTGCTTGACTGTCCTTCTTCTCTGATTGCCTTTCTTTCTCCTTCCTTTTCTGTTTGCCTCTTCCTCCCTCCTTGACTACTCGACTGTTCCCCTTTCCAGATTAGAGTGGTGTTGGAAAAGCATTGCAGGTCAGGCAGGATCTGAGCAGCAGGAACGTCGATTTTAAACCGAAATGTCGATTTTCCTACTCCTCGGATGCTGCCTGACCGGCTGTGCTTTTCCAGCACCACTCTAATCTAGACTCTAGTTTCCAGCATCTGCAGTCCTCAGTCTTGCCCTGTTCCCCTTTCTCTCTTGCTACGCCATTATTTTCTCGTTTGCTCTCTCCCTTCAGAAAGATGCTTCATACCAATAGAGACGTTGCTGATGGCTGGGACTGTGATCCTGCTTCACCACCCTGTCTACCTCCTTTCGTAAAACAATGTACCTGCATCTCTAGGTCGCACTGTTTGACAAAACTAACCAGGCCACTACATTAATAATAAAGTCCCGACCTCGTTTGGCTTCCCAGATTGCAACTTCGTGCATGTCTCCACCTGCTATTCCGAAACACACGGGCACCACCAGTCCTATTGATTCCATTATCCTCTCAGATAACCCTCTTCACTGTCCACTTTACCACCAATTTCAATATCACTCATAAACTACTAACAATGACTCATTTATTCTCATGCAAACCGTTTATATAAATAATACACAACAGTGGACCCAGCACCGAACCCTGCTACATAATTGGTCACAAGCCTTCAATTTGAGCAGCGACTCTCTGTGAAAATGTTCTGACTCCTGCCGTCAATCCAATATTTCATCCAGTTGGTGAGCGCTCCCTGGTTTGGTTAAGTGTGATGTAAATTTATTAACCAGCCTGCCATTCATAACCTTTTCAAACGCCTTGCTATTTCCATGTAGACATCATCTGCTGCTCTGCCTTGATCTATCAGTTGTCTACCTCCTCAAAAGCTCAATCAGATTTGTGAGACATGATTTCACACGGAGAAAGCCATGCTGTCTACCACTAATCAATCCTTGCCTTTCCAGATATGTGATGATCTTGTCTCTCAGAATTTACTCCAACAACTTAACTACCCCTGCCAACAGGCTGACTGGACCATAGTGGCTGTCAATGATATAAATAGCTCTGCGTGGGCTCCAGCAATTTGTTTCATAGCTTCTCATAAGGAGTTTTGACACATCTAATCATGTCCCAAGGTTTTATCTACTTTTGTTTTGCATTTTAAGACATCTAGAACCTCCTGTTCTCCAATGTGAACTCATTCAAACATATCACTGTTTATTTTCCGAAGTACCCGAGGTTCCATGTCTTTCTCCACAGCAAATCCTAACGCAAAAAATTGTTTCGGATCTCCACTAACAACTGGCTCCACATAGACAGCCTCATTGACGTTTAAGGGACCTTGTTTTCTCCATTGCTAACCTTTAGCCCTTGTTGAAACTTGTCAAAATGCTTCTGAAATTTCAATTACGCATATACAGCCACTCCCCGACACAACCCTTGTCTATTATGTCACTTATGGTGACAACAATATATAAAATCTAACAGATTTAAAATATTCACCTTTTAAAATCATGCTTTTAAAAAAAAAATCAGAATCCAGTTATCGCTTATTGTCCTGTCATTTATAACCCATTCGAGCACGTTCCTGTCAGGCTCACACCGTTTGATTCCAGACAGACAGCACGAAGGGCTTTGGGAATTGTTGTGCATAAATCAAAAAAAAAAAGATAGTTTCCAGGTTTAGCACGTAAGAGAGAAGGCGAATCAAATGCTGACATTTATTACAAAGGAAATGGAATCTAAAAATGGGAAGTCGTGCTAAAACTATACAAGATTCCCGTCAGACCGCACCAGAATATTCCAACCAGTATCAGTGCCCTAACGAAGCATTGGTTGAACTTGGGAATGGAAGGAGTTTCTAACGAGAAGAGATGGTGTAGATTGAGTGTGAACCCATTGGAGTTTCAAAGAGTAAGGGAGATACTAATTGAAAATCCAGGATCTCAGGTTTTGCCAAAAACGGTACAGTGGTGCTTCAAAATAGAACAGTACAGCACAGCAACAGGCCCTTCAGCCCACCATGGTTGTGCTGAACATGATGTTATTCGAAACTAATCCCATCTGCCTGCGCATGGTCCATAGCAGGCTATCTTCTGCCTGTTCATGTTTCTGTTGAAATGCAACTTCAAAACTTTTGCTAACAGTTCTGCTTCTACCATTTCCTGAGCAGTTTCCATCCACTACATTAAAAAAAACTTACCTCGTTAATCTCATTTAAAATTTCTCACTCTCACCTTAAACCAAAGCGCTTTTGCATTTGACATTTGCACATTAGAAAAGAGATTCCGACAATGCAAACTATCCACACCACTCCAAATGCTGTATACCTGTTCCAGGTCGCACCTCAGCCTCCAACAATCTCACAAAACAATCCAACTGTGTCCAAGTTCACCTTATAGCTAACACACTCTCATCCAGGCCATTCTGTAAAACCTCTTTTGCACCCTGACCAATGCCTCCAAATCTTTCCTACCGTGTGTCGATGAGAACCGCATACAACGCTCCAAACGTGGCCGATCTGAAGTTTTATTCAATTACAACATGGCATGGAAACGTCGATTCTCAATGCTACGACCGATGAATACAAGCATGCCTTCCTCCTTCTTTATCATCACATCTTCCTGTGTTGTTATTTTCAGAATGCTACGGATTTGCATCCAGGATCCGTCCGTGTGCAAATGTCCCCAAGGGTCTGGTCATTTGCAGTGTACTCTTGCATTTGAGTTCCCAAAATGCATCACCTCACACTTGACCCAATGAAATTCAATTTGCCGCTTCTGTGCCCATCTTTCCAAATGATCTACATTCTGCAGCAACCTTAAACATCCTTCCTCACTATCCACAATTCCACAAATTATGCTTAATTAGTATTCCCAAACGTCAAATGCAAAGTTATTAACAAGATAGATAACATGTTCATCTTAATAACTGACATGAATTACACTGATCCATGTGAAACACCACTGACCAGGGACCTCCAGTCAGAAATACACCCCTCAACATTCTGCTATCTACAATGTCCAAGAAAATTTTGTATCCAATTACCCTACCACCATGGATTCCATAAATTATGATTTGATCTTCTGGATTGAAATGCTTTAGTATAGTTTATGAGGATAACATCCACAGCCTTACCCCCAATAATTAATTTTGATAGATCCTTTGCTTCACCCTGTGCGAGAAACTGTAATCAGACCGCATAAACTCCCAGCAAGCTTTCACTCATTACAGCAGAGATGGTCAGATTTTTATTATTAAGGAAACAAGGGTTATGTGTGAAAGGCAGGAAAGTACAGGTGGGATTCCTGGACCAGCCATGATCTCCTTGAATGGCGGAACATACTCCATGGGCCAAATGGGCTGATTCCCCTCTTACATCACATGGACTAAGCTAAATCAGTTTTCAACTTGAAAGTTATGGGGACAGTGGGAATTGAAGGGATCTGTAGATTTATGTTTACAGGAGCTTTCAGGGGCTCATGTTTGGTATGTTGATTGGAGAAAAGATTTTTATGTATTGGAGGAAGATACTGAGAAACAGGGATGGACTAAATTTCAGGGTTAATGGTGGATGCAGGGTGCGAGAGACAGGCGAGTGCTCAGATCAATCTGGGGAGAGGCACACGCACAGAGCAAGCTCGGCACTGCAGGCGATTTCACAAGGAGGGAGGGCGATAGGGTCACAGGATGTTTCGGAGATATGGAGAGCTGTAGAGGAAGCAGGAGTTCAGGAAGTTGGGTGGGGGTTGGCAGGGATGGAACAGTTTACAGGGATAAGGATGTTTGAAGAACACAGTCAGATTACACAGACATGGAGTATTTCAGACAATCTCATAGATTATATAGATAAAGAGAGTTTTACAGAATGTAAGTAAAACAGACAAATGTCTGAGGACGTTTATAGATACCGGAAGGCTTAGGTTCTGCAGCTTATTTAGATATGGAGATTGTGGAATCTGACACATTTTCCCAGAAATAGGGAGATCAATTTTGGTTAGAGGCATTTTCAAACATAAGGCAGCATTGCACAAACTGGAGGAGGTTTCTGCGGTAGCGAGTGTTGTAGGAGAGAGTGACGTTTACACAGGTAGGCGTGTGAGAGTTGGAAAATCTTTTGCAGATGAGTATATGGATGGAGAGTTTAGAGGAGCTCACATTGACAGGATGGGTGATAGTGACAGGCGAATGTTCCAGAGGTAGTGACTCTTGTAGGAACTGAATCAGGAAGGTCACAGATTTTGAAGTGAGTTGTACAGATCAGGAGTATTTCAGGGTCACCAGAGGATTACAGAGATGGGAGGATTGTGGAGTCTGTACACACTGATGGTGTTTTTCCGGCTGGAAGAGGTTACAGAGATGGGAAGGATTGTAGATGCTGCTGGATGTTAAGGTGATCGGGAGGTTTACAGCAATTTACAAGGAGAGAGAGGTTTTGAGGACAACAGCATTTTGCACGTAATGGGGGTTGTGTGGTTTGATAATATTAAACATGGGGAAAATTTTCGAGACTGGACAAATTGACACAGTGACAGTTCAAGAGACTGGAGCATTTTCATGGAGAAGGTTACACAGATAGGGAATGATGTAGGAACTGAAGATGAATAAATAGACATTTGTGGATTGTATTGATACAAGGAGCTTCCAGCAATGGGGACTGCATTAAAGGTTCACATAGAAACGGAAGGTTTCACTGGTATAGACAGCATTCGGGATTGGAGAAGCTGACAGAGATATGGAGTGATTTAATTCATTCGGTTAGATTCCATACAGTGCGGAAACAGGCCCTTTGGCCCAGCAAGTCCACACCGACCTTCAGAAGAGTAACCAACCCAGAACCATTCCCCAACTCCTACTAATGCACCTACCACAATGGGCAATGTAGCATGGCCAATTCACCTGAATTGCACATCTTGGACGGTGGGATGAAACCGGAGCGCCTGGAGGAAACCAACGCAGTCACAGGGAGAATTTATAGACGAGGGTAACTTACAAACAGAGGAAGGATTGCAGGGAGTGGAGAAGATTGAAGGCTTAGTGAGGGCTTTTGGGTTGGGAAGAGGATATAAAGATGATGTTGCAGGGATGGGGGAGGATATAGTGATCATGACGGTTGTCAAACCTGAGATATTTCATTGATATAGAGGGGGACTGAGCATGTTACCCTCAAAGGGAATTTTATACAATCTAGATGAGTTTAGAAAGATATAGATTATTTCAGTAATTGGGGCGGTAAGAGTGATGAGGAGCACTGTAAAGCATGACTAAGTTTACAGTCAGAGGGAGAATTCTAAGGGCAGGGAGAAGTGACAGTTATATAGATGTTTGTATGGACTGGAGGAATTACACGGGCACGGAGTATTTTAGAAACTGGAGAAGTTTACAAAGATGAGGAGAGTAGTAGGGACGAGGAAAGATTCAAGAGAGAGGGACGGTTGACAGCATTGGAGGAAGACTCGAAGATACAGTGCATTACAGAGATTGGATAAGGTCGCAACGTTAGGATGAAGACTCAATGAGCGTGTGGTGAAGTAACAGGAGAACGTTACATTAATAGTGTTCTTTAGAGAGACTGGAGGAGGTTACAGCAATAGGGTCAGCTGTGGAGGCTGGAGATGAACACAGAGATAGTGACGATCTTCAAGAATCGGTGAAGACAGTAATACTGAGAGGTTACAGAGTAAACAGGGGTTTCTGACAGATGGAGGATAAAGACAGAGTCAATTTTTGGGACTGGAGATGGTTACAGCAATCAAGAGGACGTTACACATAAGTGGATTGTTTCGGTGGCTGCAGCATATTACGGGGTTCAGAAGGGGTACTGACTGGAGGAAGTTAGAGATAGGGAGCATTTTTGTAATGGGAAGAGGTCGCAGAATTAGAGAAGATTGCAAAGACTGGGTGCGGAAGGCTTCAAGTGGCCTCAGAATATTACACAAAAAAGAGCATTAGCTGGAAAGGCTGCAGGCTCTCGAACAGATAGAGAGGTTTGTAGGGCTAGTGGAAGGTCAGAGGTAGTGAGATGGTGTACGACTGAATAGAGGAGTGTTTTGGGGACTGGAGAAGGTTACAGTGATATCTTGTGCTCCAGAGGCTGGATGAAGGTTGCACAGATGAAGAGGTTTGTAGGGGCTGGAGGATGTTACAGAGACAGAGTGGGCTGTAGGTGCTGGAAAAGATGACAGAGATAAGGATTTTTACGTGGTTTTTTTTGGAGATACAGACCGTAACTTTGAACGTTTCGAAATCAGCATGGAAAAAGATAAGGAATATGCAGAAGTTAGGTCTTGAAATTTTGGGAAATCAATTTGTCATTAGGTTATCACTATCATTAGAAAGCATCGGTCAAACATAGAATGGGAGGAAACACCTCCAATTGAGTATATTTTCAAAAGTGGGAATATTTTAAAGTGATATAGTACTCTGTGAAACGTGAATGACGAAAACAGCAAGTCAGTGAATACTGATTAGACGATATCCTGATCTTCATAAGGAAAATACAGTGTAATGAAAGCGAAGCCCTTCAAAATTATTGAGAGTGCAAGGGCGTTCTTAAAAATGGAGGGTAAACAATAACCATGAAATATCTTTGACAAATTGTGTTAAGGAAATGCCACAAACTATTTTATGAGTATAGTTAGTGTAGTGGGATTCTTAGCTAAAGAATGGGGCCTTTTAGAAATCAAAGGGACAATCGGTGCAAGGAGCCAAAGGAAGCAGGTGAGGTCTCGAAAGAATACTTCTCAACTGTATTCACATAGGAGAAAGATATTGTACCTACATAGAATCCCTATAGCGTGGAAACAGGTCCTTCGGCCCAGCAGGTCCACCCTGACCCTCTGAAGAGTATCCCACCACCTAGATCCATTCCCCTAATATTCTATGTTTATTCCTGACTATTGAATATAACCGACACATTCCTGAACATTATGTGGAATTTAGTATGGCCAATTTTCCTAACCTGCACATCTTTAGATTGTGGGAGGAATCCAGAGCACCCGGAAAAAGCAGAGCCCACGCAGCCATGGCAAGGAGGTGTAAACTCCACCCAGGCAATTACCAGAGGCTGGAAATTAACCCTGTCCCTGGTGCTGTGAGGCAGCAGGGCTATCCACTGAGCCACAGTGCCGCCCTAATTTGGGACCTTATTTTGAATCTTAGTAGAGTGGTGAGGGTCCAAAACATCGGAACTTGCCTAATTAAATGTATTCCAAGCTGCTATGGAAGGTAATGCAGGAGATTGCTGGGGCCCTGACGGATATATTTAATACTTTGCTGGCCACAGGTGAAGTGCCGAATGACTGGAGGATAATTAATGTGGTTCCTTTGTTAAACAAGGGCAACAGGGATAGGCCAGGTAATTACAGAGCAGATAGTCTGACAGCAGGGGGAGGGAAATTATTGGAAACAATTCCAACGGGCAGGATGAATCAATATTCGGAACAGCAAGAATCAATTAGAGATTGTCATCACTGATTTGATGAATTCAGTCGAGGTTTTGAAATTGTGCCAAGAAATGTTGGTGAGGGCAGTGCAGGTGATATAGTTCACATGGAGTTCATTAAAGCCTTTGGCAAGGTCCTACATGGAAGACTGGTCCAAAAGGGAAGAGCCCATGGGATCCAAGGTAAGTTGGCAAACTGGATCCAAAATTGGCAGAGGAGTCTTTCCTTGTTTGATCGCCTTTGTACAGCGATTGTACCACAGGCATCTGTGCAGGAACGATTGCTGGTTATTATGTACATTAATGACGAGGATGTGAAAGCAAAAGGTATCATTAAAAGGTTTGCAGACGACATGAAAGATGAGGGTGATGTAGATAGTGAGGTGGATGGTATCAGGCTACACTCTGATATCGATCACATGATAAATCGAGCAGAGTAATGGCAGATCGATTTTTTTTCTGATCAGTGTGAGGAAATACACTGTGGGATGTATGATGAGTAAAATACATACATAATGAATATTAGGTCCTTGTGGAGTACTGAGGAATACAGGGACCTTGGGGGACAAGTCCAGAGAACCCTAAGGTGTCAGCACAGGTAGAAAGGGTGGGGAGCGCACCTGAACTGGGCGCGGAAGCGGCCCCCATATCCTGGTGAGAAAAATTGCTAGAGCTTCTCAAGAAGATTTGAACTAGTCTGGCAGGGATATGGGACCCTTAACATTAGAGAGACAAGAAAGAGGTTTGAGTGTGGTACAGACCTACAAGAGAGCAATTTGGTTAGACAAGGCAGGCAAGAACATAGAACATAGAACATAGAAGAATACAGCGCAGTGCAGGCCCTTCGGCCCTCGATGTTGCGCCGATCCAAGCCCACCTAACCTACACTAGCCCACTATCCTCCATATGCCTATCCAATGCCTGCTTAAATGTCCATAATGAGGGAGAGTCCACCACTGCTACTGGCAGGGCATTCCATGAACTCACGACTCGCTGAGTAAAGAACCTACCCCTAACATCTGTCCTATACCTACCCCCCCCCCCCCTTAATTTAAAGCTATGCCCCCTTGTAATAGCTGACTCCATAAGTGGAAAAAGGTTCTCACTGTCGACCCTATCTAAACCCCTAATCATCTTGTACACCTCTATCAAGTCACCCCTAAACCTTCTTTTCTCCAATGAAAACAACACCAAGTGCCTCAGCCTTTCCTCATACGATCTTTCTACCATACCAGGCAACATCCTGGTAAACCTCCTCTGCACCCGTTCCAGTGCCTCCACATCCTTCCTATAGTATGGCGACCAAAACTGCACACAATACTCCAGATGCGGCCGCACCAGAGTCTTATACAACTGCAACATGACCTCAGTAATCCGGAACTCAATTCCTCTACCAATAAAAGCCAGTAGGCCATATGCCTTCTTCACCGCACTATTTACCTGGGTGGCAACTTTCAAAGATCTGTGTACATGGACACCAAGATCCCTCTGCTCAGCCACACTACCAAGTATCCGACCATTAGCCCAGTACCCCATCTTTTTATTACTCTTACCAAAGTGAATCACCTCACACTTAGCTACATTGAATTCCATTTGTCACCTTTCTGCCCAGCTCTGCAGCTTATCTATATCCCGCTGTAACCTGCCACGTCCTTCCTCACTGTCTACAACTCCTCCGACTTTCGTATCATCCGCAAACTTGCTCACCCAACCTTCTAACCCCTCCTCCAGGTTATTTATAAAAATGACAAACAGCAATGGTCCCAAAACAGATCCTTGAGGAACACCGCTAGTGACGGCACTCCAAGATGAACCTTTGCCATCAACTACTACCCTCTGTCTTCTTCCAACCAGCAAACTCCTAATCCAACCCTCCAACTCACCCTCAATGCCATACCTCCGTATTTTTTGCAGTAGTCTACCATGGGGAACCTTATCAAACGCCTTACTAAAATCCATATACACCACATCTACCGCTTTCCCCTCGTCCACCTCCTTAGTCACCTTCTCAAAGAATTCAATAAGGTTTGTGAGGCACGACCTGCCCTTCACAAAACCATGCTGACTATCCTTGATCACATTATTCCTATCCAGATGTTCATAAATCCTATCCCTTACAATTCTCTCTAAGATTTTGCCCACAACAGAAGTGAGACTCACCGGCCTATAGTTACTAGGGTTATCCCTACTCCCCTTCTTGAACAAGGGAACCACATTTGCTAGCCTCCAATCTTCTGGCACTACTCCTGTAGACAACGAGGACATAAAAATCAAGGCCAATGGCTCTGCAATCTCCTCCCTTGCTTCCCAGAGAATCCTAGGATAAATGCCATCAGGCCCAGGGGACTTATCTATTTTCACCCTTTCCAGAATTTCCAACACCTCTTCTCTACATACCTCAAAGCCATCCATTCTACTTAATTGTGACTCAGTGCTCACATTGACAACAATGTCCTGTTCCTGATTGAATACTGACGAAAAGTATTCATTCAGTGCCTCCCCAATCTCTTCAGCCTCCACACGCAACTTCCCACTACTATCCTTGACTGGACCTATTCCTACCCTAGTCATTCTTTTATTCCTGACATACCGATAGAAAGCCTTAGGGTTTTCACTAATCCTACCAACTAAGGACCTTTCATGTCCCCTCCTTGCTGCTCTTAGCTCTCTCTTCAAGTCCTTCCTGGCTACCTTATAACTCTCAATCGCCCCAATTGAACCTTCATGCCTCATCTTTACATAGGCCGCCCTCTTCCATTTAACAAGGGATTCCAATTCCTTATTAAACCACGGTTCCCTCCCACGACCCTTTCCTCCCTGCCTGACGGGTACATACTTATCAAGGACACTCAATAGTTGCTCCTTGAACAAGCTCCACATATCAATTACACCCTTGCCTTGAAGCTTACTTTTCCAAGCCACACATCCTAAGTCATGCCTCACCGCATCATAATTTCCCTGCCCCCAGCTATAACTCTTGCCATGTAGTGCACACTTATCCCTCTCTATCACTAGAGTAAAAGTCACCGAATTGTGGTCACTGTCCCCAAAGTGCTCACCTACCTCGAATTCTAACACCTGGCCTGGTTCATTACCCAGAACCAAATCCAGTATGGCCTCACCTCTTGTTGGCCTATCTACATTTTGTGTCAGGAAACCATCCTGCACACATTGGACAAACACTGACCCATCTAACGAACTTGAGCTTTTGCTTTCCAAATCAATATCAGGAAAGTTAAAGTCCCCCATAACAACCACCCTATTACTTTCACTCTTCTCTTGAATCATCCTCGCAATCCTTTCTTCTACGTTTCTAGGACTATTAGGAGGCCTGTAAAAAACTCCTAACAGGGTGAGATCACCTTTCCTATTCCTAACCTCAACCCAAACTACCTCAGATGGCGAGTCTTCATCCATCGCCCTTTCCACCACTGTAATACTATCTTTGACAAGCAATGCCACACCTCCCCCTCTTTTACCCCTACCTCTGACCCTGCTAAAACATTTAAACCCTGGAACCTGCAACAGCCAATCCTGTCCCTGTTCTACCCATGTCTCCGTAATAGCCACATCATCGAAGTCCCAGGTACCAACCCACGCTGCAAGTTCACCTACCTTATTTCGTATATTTCTTGCATTGAAGGAGACACACTTCAAGCCACTTGCCTGTTTACAGGCACCCTCCTTTGAAAATGATGCCAAGTTCCTTACCTCCCTACACTCCAGGTCCTGCACCCTAAAGCTGCAGTCTGGGTTCCCATGCCCCTGCAGAGTTAGTTTAAACCCCCCCCAAGAGCACTAGCAAACCTCCCCCCAAGGATACTGGTGCCCCTCAGGTTCAGGTGCAGACCATCCTGTTTATAGAGGTCCCACCTTCCCCAGAAAGAACCCCAGTTATCCAAATACCGGAATCCCTCCCTCCTGCACCATCCCTGTAGCCACGCATTTAAGTGTTCTCTCTCCCTATTCCTCGACTCTCTATCACATGGCACGGGTAACAAACCAGAGACAACAACTCTGTTCGTTCTAACTCTGAGCTTCCAACCTAGCTCCCTGAAAGCCTGCCTAACATCCTCAGTGCTCCTCCTACCTATGTCATTGGTGCCAATGTGGACCACGACTTCGGCCTGCTCCCCCTCCCCCTTAAGGATCCGGAAAACACGATCAGAGACATCACGTACCCTTGCACCTGGGAGGCAACATACCAAACGTGAGTCTCTCTCGTTCCCACAAAACCGCCTATCTGTGCCCCGAACTAGCGAGTCCCCAATTACTATTGCTCTGCTCTTCTCCACCCTTCCCTTCTGAGTAACGGGGACAGGCTCCGTGCCAGAGGCCTGAGCCCCGTTACTTACCCCTGGAAAGTCGTCCCCCCCACAACAAGTATCCAAAACGGTATACTTGTTCTTGAGGGGAACGGCCGCACGGGGTCCCTGCACTGGCTGCTTCCTCCCAGTCCCCCTCACTGTCACCCATCCATCTGCCATCTTTGGAGTTACTACTTCCCTAAAGCTCCGATCTATGACCCCCTCTGCCTCCCGAATGATCCTAAGTTCATCCAACTCCAGCTCCAGTACCCTAACACGGTCTTGGAGGAGCTAGAGATGGGTGCATTTCCTGCAAGTGTAATCAGCAGGGACGTCCATGGCATCCCTCACCTCAAACATGTTGCAAGAGGAACATTGCACTGCCTTCACTGCCATCCCTCTAAAAGTAACCTTTTATTTAAAAAAAAAAACTGGGTCTCAAGAATACAACAAGCAAAATGCAGCACTTACCTACTTACCACAACGGGTCTTATTATTTAGGTTAGAGGAGGAGGGCGGGTGGGAGACACTACCTCTGTAGTGCCTCGGGTTCTTCTCCTGCGCGCTTTTAAAGGGAAAAAAAAACCTACCCGGCTGCCCCTCTGGTCTTCGTCACTACCCCCTGCTGCTCCCGCTCTTTCTGTGAAGAGAGAAAAAAACACCGCTGCCCGCTACCGGTAAGTAATTTTAAAACAAACTGTCTTACCTTCGCTGCTGCTCGCACTCAAAGTGAACATGGCAGTCAATGATTCCGGAGAGATTCTGCAAGGGTATGAAGGTCAGAAGAGTAACTGGGACAATATAAGGGCCTTAAAAATCAATGAGGCCATCGATGAGTGGAACTGTCGAAGATGGGTAAGATTTGAAACAAATATTTCACTTCAGACTTTGCTGTGGAGGAAGATTGGTTAACGCTGAGGCTGAGGAAGAACCTGATAGAGGTTTATAAAATCATGAGGGGGATGGATATGGTAAATATTCAAGGTTCTTTTATCCCCGGGGTAGTGGAGTCCAAACCAAGGTGGCATAGTTTGAAGATGAGAGGGGAAAGATTTAAAAAGGGCAGAGGAGGTGCGTGTATGAAATGAGCTGCCACAGGAAGTGGTGGAGTCTGATACAATTGCAACATTTAAAAGGCATTTGGGTAGATATATGATTAGGAAGGGTTTAGAGGGATATGGACCAAATGCTGGCAAATAGGACTGGATTTACCTAGGTTTTCTTGCCGGTATGGACCTGTTCAACAGAACGGTCTGTATCTGTGTCGTACATCTCTATGACTCTAGTCGCCGAGTTATTGGAAGGCTGCTATTACCTGGGAAGGGTTCAGAAGAGATTTACCAGGATGTTGCTGGGTACGAAAGGTTTTAGTTATAAAGAAAGGCTGAATAGGCTGGAACATTTGTCGCTTGAGCCTGGAGATTGCGAGGTGATCGTATAGAAGTTTATAAAATGAGGGCTATGGATATAGTTAATGGTCGTTGTCTTTTCACGAGGACGGGGAGTTTCAAGACTAGGGACCAGATCTTTAAGGTTAGAGGAGAGAGATTTTTTTGAAAAAGACATGGGAGCAAAGTGGTACATGGAAGGCGGGTTGTGTGTGGATTGTATTTCCCAAGGAAGAGGCGAATATGGGGACATTTGGAGTAGTACAGGAATAACAATGTTTTAAAGGGAGATGATCCAGGAGCAGGCAGGTGGGACTAGATTAGTTTTAGATTAAGTTCGGCGTCAAGCGAACAGTCAATTTCCGTGCTGTATGACTCTATGACAATGAATATAATGTGGTTCTCTTATTTCAGAAAGACTGCAAGTGAAAGCCGATGAACAACAAACTGCTGAGCCACAATTAAGGGGTGGGTAAGTTGTTGGAGGTCATTCTGAGTTGTAGGATTTTTGTGCAATTGGAAAGTCAAGTACTGATTATGGATAATCAGCATGGCTTTGTGCATGGGAAAGCATGTCTCAAAAAATTGACTGTTGAATATCTGACTAAGAAGATAGATGAAGACAGAGCAAAAGACTTCTTTCTGACTTCGGTAATTCTTTGGACAGGATGGAGCATGGTACATTGGTTCGTAAGGTTAGATCACATGGGAACAGGGAAAGTTAACCAACTGGATACAAAATTGGATTGAGAGTAGGAGATAGAAGGTAGTGGTAGAGCGTTGTTATTCAGAATAGAGGCCTGTGACCATACGTGTGCCGTTAGTCTCGGTGCTGGGGCCACCAATGATAAATGTTATGTATCATTTACATAAACGATTTGAGTGAGAATATAGGCGTCACTGTTGGAATGTTTGTGGATACCAAAATTAGTGGTGTAGTATCCAGTGAATACATTTATCGAAGGGGATGTATTGGGCCAAGGGAAGAAAATTGGAATCGAAATTAGGTTTTGAAATTTTTTAAGACAATGCTGGGAGGACTAACATCTTTAAGGATAGGGCCATGGACAGTGTTGTCGAAGAAAGAGAGAGACCAAGGGGTGCGGTTACATTGTTTCTTGGAAGTGGCTTCACAGGGGATAGGGTGGTGAAAGCAGCATTTAGTACACTTGCCCTCAATGCTCAGAACATTGAGTACATGAGTTGAAGATATTTGTAACATTGTCCTCAATATTTACGTTCAGTGTATGAGGCTCCGCGGGGGCGTTCTAAAGGTTAATAAAACCATGCGGGTCATAACTGAGGTGAAAAGCCAAGAGTAGGTGAGCCCAAAACTGTAGGGTATAAACACGAGATGAGAGAGAGCAAAGATTTACAGGGGACCTGAGGGACAATATTTTCCATAGTGGACGTTGCCAAAAGGGGACGAACTGCCAGAGGAAATTGGAGAAACAAGTACATTTACAGCATGTAAAAGAAATTTGGGCAGGTACATGGAGAGAAGAAGGTTTGAAGGGATATGGGACAAACACTGGCAAATGTGACTTGTTCAGTTTCGGGCAATTTGTTAGCATGGAAGAGATGAGCCGAAGGGTCTGCTTCCGTGCTGCATGACTCCATATCACCAGTTATTGTAAGAGGAGACTGTCGAGACAAAGTTTTGTAGAGATTGAAGCAAGTTACAGAGAGAGTGATTGGAGTAATATTCAAATATGTGCAGGGATGGTAGAGGGGGGAGAAGGTTAAAGAGGTATGAGCTGTTATAGAAGAAGGAATGATTGAAAACATTGGTCCACAAGACATGCCACAGATACAGTGTTCAGACAATGGTGCTGGAAAAGCACATCCAGCCAAGCAGCATCTAAGGATGAGGACAATCGACATTTTGGGAATCAGCCCTTCATCACGAATCATCGACGTTTCGAGCATAAACTTCTCATAGATACAGTGTTGAAGGGGGAACATAGAACTGACAAATCCCAGGCAGCATTGCCACACTCTCGTGGGAGGCCGGCTTTCCCCTTTGTTGTACTTATGCTCACTAAGACAGCACAGGCCTGGAAAGATAACTGTGAAATCCCTCTGCTGTCTTAACACAACAAAACTTAAAGAAAGGGTGGTGCCTGAGCCTGGGGTGTGTCTGTACTGTGCTCCCCCTCCAGCACTGTATCTATGTCATGACTTTTTACCCAATGTTTGGACCCCTCTCAATGCTCCCTGCTGTGTGCACTGTGAGTGATCTTACCTCGCTGCAGGATGTATTGGAGGCTCCAGACCTCCCTACTCTTTGTCTGTCTATCTGACCAACTATCTTCAATGAAGCAATGGGCAACACTCCCAGCAGTTGTGTAGTCTGTTGAGTCAGGAACGTCCTCAGTACCTGTAGGAGACAGAGAACTAGATAGACGCAGAAATTAGAATGATGTTTACACATGCAGAATGGTGCTATCTCCCCACATTGTTCTGGAAAATCTCAGTCTCCATCTCTGGCATGTGCTGCCTTATCTCTCTGGAATGGAGAATTCGATTGGCTCCGGATTTGAAGCAGCTGTACAATGTTCTGACGGAGGCAGCAATTAGACCCACACAGTGAGGGATACCATATGGAGAGATACTGGGTGATATCACCAAGTCTCAGGATGATTTCAGAATCAAACAATTGTGAAGCGAAGGAGGGCTATTGATTCAAGGTGTCACTGGTATCATTGCTCAGGGATGGGAAACCTATGAGCAGGTGAAATAATGCACTAGCAGTATAATTGCTAGACTATTTATCCAGAAACTCAGCCAGCGTTTGCATCCTATCATTGCAAATGGATGAATTTGAATTAAATGCTAGAAAAAAACAATATATAATTAACAATCTACAAGTGGGCCGTAATGGAACCGTCCTGGCCAATCTCATGGTAGGTTGATGGACAGGGCTTTAAACTGACAGAGAGGATGCAGGGATTGGGTTCTGGTGAAATGAACTTTCGGAATCCAAAGAGAAAAGGTGAAGCATCGGAACAGCATGGGGATATGGCTTAAGGGAAGCAGAAAGGAACAGGAAAGGACAGAGTTTAACGAAAGGTGTACATCAGCACGTAAGGTTGTGACAGGAATTTGAGGGAAAAAAAGTCAATTATAATGTTATTTCTCTGGAATGGACAAAGTCTCTGCAATAAGACACTCGGTGACTCAGGGATAAATGAGATTTAGTCACCAGAAAGATGTGGTTACAGGGTGAACAAAAGACTGAAAATGAATATTCAGCGGTACATAACCTTGTAGGTACTCAGGCAAAAGGGGAAAGCAGAATGAGTCACCCTGACAGTAATGGGTTACAAAGGCATTACAGAGAATATGTTTGACCTCAATTTATGCAGCTGAATCAGTCTAAATGCAAAATCTGGATTATACGTGCCAAAAACAAAGACAGGAGAACAGTTTTCGGACACCTAACAGCATTTCCTTGCTCAACACTGCAGTAAACAGGAATTGTATGGAAATGTTGACAGACATTTTAATAATTCTGGGACATTTCAATCTTCGTATAATCTGGCACAATCTCACTGGCAAGACTGATATTGGAAGAGGAGTTCAGGGAATGGTTTTGTCAGTATTTCTTTGAACAACACATTTTGCAACTGACTGGGTATGTAACAATCTGAAATCGACAAATGGTTGATGAAGCTGAGTGAATGAGTGAGTTCACAATGAGAGATCCTCCGGGAAATCGTGATAAACTGAAATTCAAAGGAAATATGAAGTTTTAAAGTAAATCACAAAATTGGCAATCTTCATCTAGAAGCAAAAGAGAAACCAATTACATGATTTGGGAGCAGAACATGAAATGTGTGTCAGTATGTGAACACTGGAAAACATTTATAGGAACAGTGTAAAACATTCAACTAAAGGACATTCCATTGAAACAGAGAAAACTGCAGCAAGAAATTCCCACCGGTCCCGTTTAGGACGAAATGGATCAAATCACATTATGAGGCTGAGAAGATCACCAAAAAGTACAAACAATTCTCAAACGATAGGATATTTTACAATCAAGTGTTAACGGGATTGCAAAGGTTCTCCGAGCGGAGGCGGGCAGTGAGAAGGGACATCATTGACATCGTTGAATGAGATGATAGGAGTTGAAGGTGCTGGAGGTGGTGAGAGTGTTACAAAGAGTGGCCAGGGCCTGAAAGACAGTGCAAATTGCTGCAGCGGAAGTTGTTTGCAGTAGTAAGCAGGGACATATATAGGTAAGTATTCATTCACTCATTCATTCATTCATTCATTCATTCATTCATTGTATCTGGGTGGCACTGATTGTCCCATCATTCTTTGCCCCACTGCTAATTGCTCAGAGGGCAGGTCAGAGTCAGCCATATTGCTGTGGGTCTGGAGTCACATTTAGGTCAGACCAGGTTAGAATGTCAGATGCCCTTTCTAAAGGAGGTTAAGAAACCAGATGTGTTCCCAGGAACACCTGTCCCCCCCCCCGGAAAGACCGACACACTCACCAGTTCCTCCCTGTAAATACACCCTCCCTGGGATCCCCGTGTAAATACTGATCTAACCCCTGGGACTCCCCTGTATGTACCGACAGTCTTCCCTGGAACCCCTGTAAATACCGAAACACTCCCCAGGAACCCACCTTGTAAATACCGACATTCTTCAGGTAATCCCTCGGAAATACTGATACACTCCACGAGACACGCCCTGTAAAGACTGACCCATGCCTACGGAACCTCTGGTTAATAATGGCACACTTCCCAAAACCCCCCTGTTAAAGACCAACACACGTCCTGTGGTCCCACCCCATAAACACTAACACGCTACCCGGGACTCTCCTATATATACGGACACAGTCCCCAGGACACCCCTCTAAATACTAACACACTAACAAGGGACCCACCTGCTGCCTTTGTGTGGAGCTGTAGGAGATGGGGGGCAGTTATAAACTTGAATTTTGCATTAGTGTTTTATATGGAGAATGAAGTGGAAGACATAGAATGTAGGAAAGTTTATGGTGACATCTTGAAAAATGCCCATATTACAATGGAGGCAGTGCTGGACGTCTTGAAACGCATAAAGGTGGTTAAATCGCGAGGACATGATCAAGAACTTAAATTAAATCTAGAACTCTTCGGCAAGCTAGGAAAGTGACTTCTGGGGCCCTTGCTGAGCTATTTGTATCATCGATAGTCACTAGTGATGTGAGGAAAACTGGATTTTGGCTAACGTCACACAACTATTTCAGAGAGGCGGTAATGACAAGCCAGGGGATGACAGATCGTTGAGCTTGATGTCGGTGGTTGGCAAAGTATTGGAAGGAATCGTGAGGGACAGGATTTACACATATTTGGAAAGGGAAGGACTGATGAGGGGTCGTCAAGGTGGCTTTCTGTGTGGGAAATCATGCCTAAAGAACTTAATTGAGTTGTTTTGAAGAGATCACAAGAAGGATTGATGAGCACAGAGCCAGGGACATGAATTATATGGACTTCAGTAACGCGTTCAACAAGGTTCACCATAGGAGACTGGTTAGCAAGGTTAAATCTCATGGAACACAAGGAAAACCAGCTATTGGGATACAGAACGGTCTGGACGGTAGAACGCAGAGGGCACTGGTGGAAGGTGGTTTTTCAGAATGGAGGCTTGTGATCAGTGGAGTGCCACAAATATCGGTGCTGGCTCCACTTATATAAATGATTCGGATCAGAACATCGGTGATATAGTTCGGAAGTTTGCAAGTGACAACAAAATTTGAGAAGGAGTGGGCAGTGAAGAAGGTTATCTCAGATTACCACGCAACCTTGATGAGATGTGCCAATGGGCTGAGGGGTGGCAGGTGGAGGTTGATTTAGATAACTGCGAGGTGTTGCACTGTGGGAAAGCAAATCTTAGCAGGTCTTTGCACTTAATGGTAAAGTCGTACGGAGTGTTGTTGAATAAAGAGAGCTTGGAGTGCAGGTTCATAGCTCCTTGAATGTAGAGTCGCAGGTAGATAAGTCAGTGGAAAAGGTGTTTGGCATGCTTTCCTTTATTGGTCAGAGTATTGAGTATAGGAGTTGGGAGTGAACTTCTGTGCTCTTCCAGCACCACTAATCCAGAATCTAGTTTCCAGAATCTGCAGTTATTGTTTTTGCCTATAGGAGTTGGGAGGTCATGTTGCACTTGTACAGGACGTTGGTTAGGCCACTTTTGGAATATTGCCTGCGATTCTGGTCTCGTGCCTATCGGAAAGATGTTGTGAAACTTGAAAGTGTTCAGAAAAGGTTTACAAGGTTGTTGCCTGGTTTGGAGGATTCAAAATATAGGGGGAGGTTGAAAAGGATAAAAACAAATTACTGCGGATACTGGAATCTGAAACCAAAAGAGAAAATGCTGGAAAATCTCAGCAGGTCAGGCAGCATCTGTAAGGAGAGAAAGAGCTGACGTTTCGAGTCTAACGGATCTATTGTCAAAGCTAAAAAAAGAGGGAGAAATAGGTAGGTATTTATACTTGGCTGGGAGAAGGTGCTAAGTTATTGCTAACTTTTCTCCAGAAGCAAAGTTAGCAATAAAGAGGTGATAATGACAGTGCATAGAGAGATTATAGGGAGATTAGAAACTGTGATTGACCGAGGCTGAAACCAGTGCGATGTGACAAATTATGTGGGGGATGGGGGGATGGGTGAAGAAGAGGCAAAATTGAAAACAGGGGAGAAGGGTAGCAAAGGGGGAAGAGGAGAGGAAAAAGGTGATGAGAGAGTGGGGAGCGAGAGAAAGAGAGACAGTCAAGAAATAAGAGGTACAGAAAAGTGAAAAAATACAAAAAAGATAAATAAAACAAATGAAATAAAATTACGGAGCAGAATGAAAACAGAGGGGTCGAGATGGGATAATCATCTGAAGTTGTTGAACTCAATGTTGAGACCGGCAGGCTGTAACGGGCCTAGTCGGAACATGAGATGCTGTTCCTCCAGTTTGTGTGGAGCTTCACTGGAACATTGCAGCAGGCCAAGGACAGATATGTGGGCATGGGAGCAGGATTGTGTGTGGAAGTGGCAAGCCATGGGAAGGTCCGGGACCTGAATGCGTACAGACCAAAGATGCTCAGCAAAGTGATCACCCAGTCAGCGTTTTGTCTCTCCAGTATAGAGGAGACCACATTGGGAGCAACGAATGTAATAGACCAAATTGAAAAAGGTACAAGTGAAACGCTGCTTAATCTGAAATGAGTGTCTGGGCCTTGTATGGTGAGTGTGGAAGAGGTAAAGGGGCAGGTGTTGCACATTCTGCGATTGCATGGGAAGGTGCCGTGTATTATGGGAGAGGTGTTAGGTGTAATGGAGGAGTGAACTGGGTTGTCGTGGAGGGAACGATCTCTGCGGAATGCAGACAGGGGAAGGGAAGGGAAGATGTGTTTAGTGGTGGCGTCGTGTTGGAGTTGGCGAAAATGGCGGAGGATTAGTCTTTGCATGTGAAGGCTGGTGGGATGAAAGATGAGAACAAGAGGGAACCTATCCTTGTTCTGGGGGGGGGGGAAGGGGGGTGAGGGTCGTGGCGTGGGAGATGGACTGCACGCTGTCGAGAGTCCTGTAGGTGGGAAGCCACGGTTGGAGGTTGAAAAGGCTGGGGGTGTTTTCCCTGGAGCGTCAGAGGCTGAGGGGTGACCTCATAGTGTTTCTGAAATCATGGAGGGCATAGACACTCCCCGGGAACCTCTGTGGAAATGCTGGCGCACTCACCGGGACACCATTGTAAATACCGACACATCCCTGGGTCACCCCTGTAAGTATCGACACCCTTCCTGGCACCTCCCCCCTGTAAATTCGACACTCTTCACTGGGACCCCTCTGTAAATGCTGATACACAGAGGGAACCCCCAGAAACTCTGATAAACGCCACCGGACGCCCTGTAAATGTTGACATAATTGCCGGGATACCCCTGTAAATAACGCACACTCCACGAGAACCCCATGTAAATATTGGCAAGCTTCCCCACCCCCCCCCCCCCCCCCCCCCCCACGTAATTACTGACTTAATGGAACCAGTCCAAAAATACTTATACACTCCCCGGGACCCCACCTGTAAATATTTTCACTCACCTCGCGAACTCATGTAAAGACCGACACTCACCCCGGGAAAACCCTCTAAATAACAATACCCTTCCCAGAAAATCACTTTAAATACCGACACACTCCCCCGATTCCTGCAAATACTGATACATGCCCCAGAACCCCTCCATAAATACAGACACACTCCCCGAAGCCCCACCTGTAAATACCATCGAACACAGCAGGAACCCCTGTAAATACCGATACGCTCCCCAGGAAAACCCTCTCAATACCAATACACTGCCCACGACCTCCCTGTAAATACCAACACACACCCTGAACTCCCCTGTAAATACCGACACACTTCTCGGGATCCACCTGTAAACACTGACAAACTCCTGGGAACCCTCTGAAAATAAGAAAGAAAGAAAGAAAATTTAGAACCCAGGAACAGGCGCTACGGCACTCCAAGCCTGAGCTTATCCAAGTCCACTGTCTAAACCTATCGCGCAATTCCTAATCATCTGTATCCCTCTGCTTCCCACCTGATCATGCATCTGTCCAGACGCATCTTAAATGAATCTACCGTGTCTGCCTCTACTACATCTGTTGGCAACACGTTCCAGACAGCTACCATCTTCTGTGTGACGTACATACCAACTTTTCACTTCTCATCTTGAAAGTGTGACCTCTCCTTATTGAATCCTTCACCCTGGGGGAAAAAAAAGCTTATTTCTATCTACCCTGTCTACACCTTTCATGATTTTTTAGACCTCAATAAGGTCCCCACCCAGTCTCCTTTTTTTCTAACTAAAACAGTCTGAAGCTACTCAACCTCTCTTCAGAGCTCGCACCTTCCATACCAGGCGACATCCTTGTAAACCTTCTCTGCACCCTCTCCAAAGCGTCCAGACCATTTTGGTAATGTGGGAGGCAAAACTGCAAACAAAATTTGAAATGCAGCCGAACCAATATCTTGTACAATTTTAGCATGACCTGCCAGGTCTTATACTCAATGCCCCGTGAGATGAAGGCAAGCATACCAAATGTCTTCTTGATCTAACTGTGCAGCAAACTTCAGGGTATAATGGACGTGAACTCACAGATCTCCCTGCTCATCAAATTTTCCCAAGGCTCTTCCGTTTACTATGTAATTTGCTCTAGAATTAGACTTACCAAAATGCAACACCTCACATTCGCCTGGATTAAACTCCATCTGCCACTTCTCTGCCCAAATCTCCAGTCTATCTATATTCTCCTGTATTCTTTGACAGTACCCTATGCATTTTGCTACTCCACCAATCTTCGTGTCATCTGCAAACTTGCTGATCATACCAACAGTGGCCTCTTCCAGATTATTGATGTCTATCACAAACAACAGTGGTCCCAGCACTGATCCCTGTGGAACACCACTGGTCACCTTTCTCCATTTCGGGAAACACCCTTCAATTACTACTCTCTGTCTTGTGTTGCTGAACCTAGCTGGAACACCCTGCACACATCGTGACTTCACTGTCTCCATTACTTTACCATGGAAAACCTTATCTCTTAGCCATCTGGGATAGATCCCATCCGGTCCTGGTAATTTGTCCACCTTAATAACCTCTAGCGTTAATAAAACACATCTTTCCTACTTATGTCAACGTGATCCAGAATAATCAAACTTATACCTCGAATCTAAACATTCATCATGTACCTTTCCTCAGTGAACATTGATACAAAGTAATCATTCAGAATCTCACCCATTTTCACAGGTTCGACACACAGACCTTATCCTTTGGTGGAACAATCCTTTCTCTAGCTACCCACTTGCTTCTTATATAAGAATAAAAGGCTTTGGGATTCTCCTTAATTCTACTCATTAACGCTATTTCATGATCCCTTTTAGCCCGCTTGATTCTTCGTTAAGACTGGTCCTGCTGTTCCGATATTCCTCCAGGGCCCGTTCTGTTCTTAGCTGCATGGACCTATTGTATGATTTCCTTTTACTCTTGGCTAGTCGTATAATGTCTCCTGTCATCCACCGTTCACGAATCTTGCCTTTCCTATCCTTTGCTTTCAACAGGATATGCCTATCCTGCACTATCTTTAACCAATCTTTGAATGCTTCCCACATTGCAAATATGGACTACCCCTCAATTAGCTGTGTCCAATCCAAATTTCCCAGCTCCTGCCCAATGTTGATATAATTGGCCTTGGCCCAGTTTAGCACACTCCCCTTAGAACCACTCTCATCGTTGTCTACCAGTATTCAAAAACTTACAGAATTGTGGTCACTGTTCCCAAAGAAATCCATCACCGCAACGTCTTCCACCTGACCTGGCTCATTCCTCACCACCAGGTCATATATGGCCCCTTCACTCATCGGACTATTGACATACTGCTCTCGAAAACTCTCCTGGACGCTTCTTACAAATTCTGCATCATCCAGACCTCTGCCACTAATATATCCCAGTCAATTTTGAGAAAATTAAATCACCACCAACCTGTTGCCTCTACAGTTTTCCATAATCTGTTTACCTATCTGTTCCTCGACCTCACGCTCACTTTTCGGAGGCCCGTAATACAGCCCCAACAACTTAACTGCGCCCTTCTTATTTCTCAGCTCTACCCATAATTCCTTCACTAATCAGGCCCTCCATAGTGTCCCCCTTTAGCACAGCAATGATAATATCCCTGACCAGCAATGCAACTCCTCACCTCCTATTTTTTTACTTCCCTGCCTGTCCTGCCTGAAGCGTCTATATCCTGGAACATTTAGTGCTAATCATGCCCTTCCCTTAACCAGCCCTGGAATCCAATGTAAATACTGAAACACTTCACAGGAACTGGCATATAAATACTGACACACACCCCAGGTCACCTCTTCTAAACACTGACACACTCCACGGGACGACCCTGCAAATACTGAAGCAATTCCTGTAACCCCCACATAAATACGGAAAGAGACGCTGCGACACCCACAGTAAATACCAACACTCACCACAAGACCCCTGTGAAGTCCAACACACATGCCCAGGAAGCCATCTGTAAATACCGATATTCTCCCAGGGACACCCCTATAAATACTGTAAATATCAACAAACTCACAGGGAGCCCCTGTATACACTGGCACAGTCTGTGGTACCCCCCCCCAAATACTGACACACCCCATGGGACTACCCTGTAAATATCAACAAACTCACAGGGAGCCCCTGTAAACACTGGCACAGTCTGTGGTACCCCACCCCCAAATACTGACACACCCCATGGGACCACCCGGTAAATATCAACAAACTCACAGGGAGCCCCTGTAAACACTGGCACAGTCTGTGGTACCCCCCCCCCCCCCAAATACTGACACACCCCATGGGACTACCCTGTAAATATCAACAAACCCACAGGGAGCCCCTGTAAACACTGGCACAGTCTGTGGTACCCCCCCCCCCAAATACTGACACACCCCATGGGACCACCCTGTAAACATCAACAAACCCACAGGGAGCCCCTGTAAACACTGGCACAGTCTGTGGTACCCCCCCCCCCCCCCAAATACTGACACACCCCATGGGACTACCCTGTAAATATCAACAAACCCACAGGGAGCCCCTGTAAACACTGGCACAGTCTGTGGTACCCCCCCCCCCAAATACTGACACACTACCCAGGACCACCCTGTAAATATCAACAAGCTCACAGGGAGCCCCTGTAAACACTGGCACAGTCTGTGGTACCCCCCCCCCCCCCAAATACTGACACACTACCCAGGACCACCCTGTAAATATCAACAAGCTCACAGGGAGCCCCTGTAAACACTGGCACAGTCTGTGGTACCCCCCCCCCCAAATACTGACACACTACCCAGGACCACCCTGTAAATATCAACAAGCTCACAGGGAGCCCCTGTAAACACTGGCACAGTCTGTGGTACCCCCCCCCCCCAAATACTGACACACTACCCAGGACCACCCTGTAAATATCAACAAACCCACAGGGAGCCCCTGTAAACACTGGCACAGTCTGTGGTACCCCCCCCCCCAAATACTGACACACTACCCAGGACCACCCTGTAAATATCAACAAACCCACAGGGAGCCCCTGTAAACACTGGCACAGTCTGTGGTACCCCCCCCCCCAAATACTGACACACTACCCAGGACCACCCTGTAAATATCAACAAACTCACAGGGAGCCCCTGTAAACACTGGCACAGTCTGTGGTACCCCCCCCCCCCCAAATACTGACACACTACCCAGGACCGCCCTGTAAATATTGACACTCTCCCCAGGACCTCCTTTAAATATTGACACACTCACCATGTACTGTAAAAATACTGGCACACTCCAGTGTAACCCCTCCTCTAAACACTCTCACACTCCCCAGGAATGCCTTGCAAGTATTGACACATTAATACTGAAACTCCCCAGAACCTCTATATAAATACGGAAACTCCCACACTCGGCGGGACCCCAAAGTAAGTACGGACTATCTTGCTGGGACCCTCCTGCAAATATTGCAATACATTACGGGATTACCTGTAAACGCCAGCACGCTCCCTAGTACTGCTCTGTCAGTACCATCACACTACCCGGGACTGACCTGTTAATACCAACGCATTCCCCAAGATGTCCCTGTAAATACCAACACACTGACCGGAAACCTCCCTTAAAATAGCGACACACGCCCCAGAATCCCCTGTAAATACTGAATCACTTAACAGGACTCCACATGTAAATACTGACACACACCCTAGGTCACCTCTTCTAAATACTGATTCACTCCCTGGGAAACCCCTGCAAATCTTCACACATCTCCAGGACCATACGTCAGAATAAATACACATGCCCCGGGCACCCTCACACTGGTAAATACTGACACACTCTCCAGGACCCCTATGTAAATACTGACACACGCCCCAACTGCTAAATACTGACACACTCTGCTGGACCACCCCTCCAAATATTGACACACTCCCCGGGTCCCAACTTTAAAACTAACACACTGCACGCGAGTTACCTGTAAATACAGACACATTCCCCAGGATGCTCCCTGTAAATACTGCCACGTCCCCCAGGAAACCCCTGTACAGACTGGTAAAATCCAACGTACCCACTTTGTAGAAACTGACTTTCTCCATGGGACACCTGTGTAAATATTGATACCCACGCCGAGGCACATATATAAATACTCACACACTCCCCAAGACTCCCCCTATAAATACTGAAGCAGTCCCCACTACACGCCTACAAAAATAATCACATGGCCTGGGATACCCCACCCTGTGAATACTGGTACACTCCCCTGGAATCCCCATGTGAATGTAGACACACGCCCCCGAACCAAGGCCAGAAATACAGGAGGCCCCCTGTAAATACTGGCACACTCCCCGGTGCACCCCTGTAAAAACCGGCACACTCCACTGGATTCCCCCGCCCCCAGTTTATACTGACTTTCGCCCTGTACATTATTGTAAATACTGACACTGACCCAGAGATGCACCTGTAAATACTTACACACTCCACGGAAACCTCCGGTAAATCCTGACACATGCCTCAGTAACTGCCTGTGAATACTGACACATTCCCTGACAACACCCCTGTAAATACTGAAACACTTTATGGGAAATCCCTGTAAATGGATGTTGCTTTGCTCGCTGAGCTGAAAGGCTCATTCCGAGACGTTTCATTACCTTATTAGGTACCATCTTCAGTGGACCTCATGTGAAGGAATGCTGAAAATTCCTGCTTTCTATTTATATATTTGGCTTTCTTTGGGTTGGTGATGTCATTTCCTGTGTTTATGTTATTTCCTCTGGTGAAATCACTTCCTGTTCCTTTTCTTAGGGGCTGGTAGATGGGGTCTAACTCGGTGTGTTTGTTGATAGAGTTCCGGTATGAATGCTGTGCTTCTAGGAAGTCTCGTGCGTGTCTTTGTTTGGCTTGTCCGAGGATGGATGTGTTGTCCCAGTCGAAGTGGTGTCTTTCCTCATTCGGATGTGAGGATACTAGTGAGTGAGGTTCATATCTTTTTGTGGCTAGTTAGCTATGTAGGTTAATTTGATCTTAGAGTACGAAAAAGGTCAGCACAACATCGAGGGCTGAATGGCCTGCATTGTGCTGTACTGTTCAATGATTTCAGTAGAGAGGGTTACAATGGCAGAAGAAGGTTTCGGGAATTTAGAGAGTCACAAATAGGAAGAGTGGCTAGGATTGTCAGGGTTAACAGAGACAATAATAATCTGGTCTGGAGCAGACGACCAGATTAGAAGGGCTGTGTGGACTGGAGGTAGTTTCACAGGGAGGGAGGACCACAGAGCTACATGAGGTTAAAGAAATGTGCAGAGCTATAGGGACTCCAGGAGTTCATGGAGAAGGGGAGGTGGGGAGGGCTGAAGCAGTTTACTGGTATAAGGATGTTGGTAGGACAGAGATGGTTTGCACAGACAGGGACTGGTTCGTGAATGGAGCAGATTGCAGAGATTCCGTGGGTTGTATAGACTGAAGAACAACCAGATATATGAAGGATAGTCATGATCGAATGTGTTTGTAGACATAGGACAGTCTTAGGTACTGCAGGTTATTTAGTTATGGAGGATGTGGAGTTTGATAGATTTTGCAGGAGGTAAGGACAGTAATTGTGGCTGGAGACAGTTTCACAGATAAGGGAGCATCATTAACCTCTTCCACTTTGGTCAGAGTGGGAAGGTTATAGGGGATGCTGATTATTTCACAGATAGTATTGCCAGAGCGGCAGAAGGTTGTGGAGATGGGGAGGAGCTTACATTGACAGGATGGGTAATAGCGACTGGCCGACGTTACACAGATTTTGACTCTTGTCGTAACTGGATCGGGAGGGTCACAAGCATTAGAGTGAGTTCTATAGATCGGGAGGGCGGCAGAAACATGACAGGATCGTAGGTTTTCCACACATTGATCGTATGTTTCGTACTGGAAGAGGTTCCTTTGATATGGATAGCTGAAAGCCAATGTATGTCGCCTTCTTTTTCCTGAACAGAGCGTCAACACCCTTCATCAGCCAGAGATTCCTCAACCTGCCAGCTTTTCTCTTTCCCACCTGTCCCCACAACATGGACATACTGGCCCTGAATTCTTGATATCACACTTTTAATATCCTCCTATTTGCCAGGTGTTCATTTTCGTTCAAACAGACTCACCAACTCGACCACTGCTAGATCTTGCCGAATGGTCCCAAACCTGGCCCTGTTTCAGTTTAGCACAGAAACATGTGGAATTCTCATAACTTTATCCATAGTTATGTTAAACTCAGACTGTACCCAAAGTGCTCTCTGATTGACACTTGCCCGCCCTCCATTTCTAAGGGGAGGTCCACTGTTGCACCTGCCTGAGTAGAGTAGGTCCTTCTACATCCTGGTTTAGATAACTTTCTTGGACACATTTGACAAATTCCACTTTGTACGGGCTTTTTACACTTTGGGTGACCCAGTCAATGCTGGGGAAATTTTAATTTCCAACCAATGCTACTCTACTATTCCTATATTTATTTGCAATCTCTCTACACACCTGCTCCTCAAATATGTTTGGCTATTTCAGGGTCTACATTACAGAGTGACCATCCCCTTTTTGTTTCTAATTTCTAAATATATCGACTCATTAAATGATCCCTTCGGAGTATCCTCTCCAAGCACTGTTGTTATGGCCTCCCTTATCAAAAGGATAACACCCTCTCCTCAGCAATTGTAGTTCATTCGTACCTGCAGCTTTTGTATCCTGGAATACTGAGCTACCCTTATCTCAGCCATGTTTATGTTCTAGCTATAATAATCATGTCCCCAGACCCAATCCATGCTCAGAGCTCGTCTGCCTTACCAATCAGGCCTCATGCGTTGAAATCAATGCACTTTAAACCAGAAGCATTTTCCCTCCCTTTACAGTGCCCCTGGATATTCTGAATAGTAAACTTGTTCTTGATGGCTGATGCATTTTCCCATGACAGGTGATTGTCCCTTTCTTATTCAGAGTCCCAACCCCCTGCCAAACTAGTTTAAAGTCTCCTAGTCAAAACTGGCAAATCTCCCTCCAAGAGACAGTGGTGCCTGTCTGGTTCAAGTCCAACAGCTCTCCCCCAACTTATACAGGTCACCTTTACCCCAGAAGAGGTTTCAGTAATCCAAGGACTGAAAACACTGCCCTCTCCAACAACTCTTCAGCCAGACATTCATCTGGTCTATCCTTCTACTTCTCTCCTCACTGGCATGTGGCACTGGGAGTAATCCGGAGTCACTACCGTTGAAGTCCTGCTTTTCTAACTTCTTACCGACCTCCATATGTGCATTTCACATGTCCCCAACCCTTTGTCTACCTATGCCAATTATACCGATGTGCACAACGACCTCTCGCCGTTTAGAAAGTTCTACAACCACTCAGAAATATCTTTTATCCCGGTTCCCTAGAGTCAGCGCACGATCCTAGTGTCTATTCTGCAGGCTTACAATCTCCTGTCTATCCCCCTAACAACAGAGTCTTCTATCAGTGTCACTACCATCAGACAGGATCTGTCAAATATAGACTGCGAGGAAGCACCTGCAGTTGGGTAAATATTCGAAAATTTGGAGTATGTTAAAGTGATATAGTGAGATTTCAGGACCAGTGTGTTCCCTGAAAAGGGAATGACAAAGGCAGAAATTCTGATCAAGCGATATCGTCAAATTGATAAAGAAAATACAGTACAATAAAAAAATAGGCTTCACAAGTGTGGGGAGTGAAACTGAGTCCTTAAAAATTAGGGGAAAGCAATGAAATAAGAAACACCTTTGGCAGATAATGTTAAGGAAAGGCCACAAGTTATTTTATAAGTACAGTTACAGTAAGAGAATTCCCAGCTAAAGAGTGAGACCTGTTAGAAACCAAAGGAACAATTTGCGTCCAGTGCCAGATGAAGTAGGTGAGGTCTTCAATGAATACTTCTCATCTGTATTCACACAGGAGAATGACATCATGGACGCGGATATCAGTTGGGATGGTGAGGTTCTAGAACTTGTTAAGATCAATAAGGGAGAGGTATTAAATGTTTACACAGGCATAAACGTGAAAAATATCTCCCGTGCCAGTGAAATATATCCCAGGAGTTTCTGGGAAGTAAGAGAGGAGATTGCGGGGGCCCTGGCGGATATGTTTAAGACTTTGCTGGCCACAGGTGACGTACAGAATGACTGGAGAATAGTTAATGTGGTTCCTTTTTTCAAGAAGAGCAGCAGAGATAGGCCAGGTAATGACAGAGCAGATAGTGAGCGGGAAATTAGTGGAAACAATTCTGAGGGCCAGGATGAATAAACAGTTGGAAAGACAGGAATCAATTAGGGATAGTCAGCATGGAGTTGGTGGAGGTATTTCCTGTCCAATGAATTCAGTTGAGTTTTTTTTTGTAATCGTGTCTAAGAATATTAATGAGGGCAGTGCAGAAAATGTGGGATATATGGAGTTCAGCAAGAGTTTTGACAAGCTCCTACATGGAAGGGTGGTCCAATAGGGAAGAGCCCATGAGATCCAAGGCAAGTCAGCAAATTGCATCCAAAATTGGTGGAGGGTTGTTCTTGCGATTGGAAACCTTTCACAATTGGTTGTACCACAGGGATCTGTGCAGGAACCAGTGCTGTTTTTATCCACATTGATGACTTGGACGGGAAAGTAGAATGTATCATCAGGAAGTTTACAGATGAGATTATAGCTGAGGGTTGTCCAAAGTGAGGCAGGTGGTCTCAGGCTACAGTCGGATTGTTGAGGCTGGGGAAAAATTTCAACAGAGTAATTTAAATAGACAATCTAGGCAAGAATACAACAGGCAATGAGGGAAAACTGATGAATTAAACTGCATTTATTTCAATGGAAGAGGTCTGACAGCTAAGGCAGGTGATCTCGTCGCATGGATGGGAAGATGGGAGTGGGATATTACAGAAATTACAGAAACACAGCTGAGGAAGGGACAGGACTGGAAACTCAATGTTCCAGGGTACAGATGTTACTGGAAGGATAAAAGTGGAGACAAGAGAGGAGAGGAAGTGGAGTGTTTTTATTTGGGAAAAGATCGCAGCAGCACTTAGAGACGATAATCCTGGGAATGGCCCAGTGGAACTGAGAAGTAAGAATGGATGATCTCTTTGATATGACTATACTACAGAAACCCAATAGCAAGCGGGAAATTGAGCAGCATTCATGTCAGGAGATCTCAGATATCTGAAGAATGATGGTGTTGTATTGTGCAAGGATTTTAACTTTCCAAACCGAGACTGGGACTGATCAGAAGCTGGGATGGGAGGAATTTGTTAAGTATGTTCAAGAAAACTGACTCAGACAATATGAACATTGATGGACCAGAGAAAAGGGCAAAAACTGACTATCCCTTCGGAAACAATTAGGGAAAAATGACTGAGGTGCTAGTGCAGGAGCATTTCGGGCAAGTGACCACAATTCTTTTAGTTTAAGATTAGTTATGGAAAAGGACAGACCTAGTCCACAAGTTACTGATCAAAATTGGTTTTGTCCCAATTGAGAAGGTATCAGTCAAGACCTTCCAAAAGTAGATTCGTGGAGTCTAATTTCAGGTAAAAGTGCTTGTGACAAATGGGAAGATTTCAAAACAAAGAAACGAGAGTTCAGGATAAGCATATTCCTGTTAGAGTGAGGGAAAATGCTGACACAAGTAGGAAACACTGGATGACTGGGGATATTGAGGCTTTGGTCAAGAAAAATGGGGCACATGTCATATATTGCCAGCTGGATTAAGTGAATTACTTGATTAACACTGCTGGTGTTTTGATACACTTAAGAGGGAATTCGGGAGGGCAAACAGGGGGCCTGAGAAAGCTTTGACAGATCAGATTCATGTAAATCCAAAGAGATACTACAAGTATATTAAGAACAAAAGATTAACTACTGGCAGAATGTGGTCCCCTAAAGTTCAATGGGACCATCAATATGTGAAACCACAAGAAATGGGTGAAATTTCACGTCAGTACTTACTATGGAGAAAACCTCGAGAAGTCAGGGAAATAAAGCGTGATGTCTTCAAAAGAGTCCACGTGACAGAACAAGAGGTACTGGAGCTTTTAAAATGTATAAAATATAGCCAAATCTCTGCGAAATAATCAAGTATATCCCAGTACATTTTGGGAAGCTCAGGAAGAAACTCCAGAGCCCCTTACAGAGATATTTCTACTGACAGCCACGGGTGATAAGCTGGAAGCCGGAAGGGTGGATAATTTTGTGCCAGTATTTAGAAAGAAAAAGGCCGCAAGGGAGACCGAGGGACGTCAGTGGTGCATCTGCTGTTGGGAACGATTCTGCGGGACAGGAGTCAAATACATTTGGCAATGATTGATGTGGGATAGTCTGCTCAAGTTTTTGCATACAAAGTACTATCTCACAAACTTGATTGAGTTTGTTGAAGAGCTCACCAAGACGATAAATGAAGGCAGAGCAGAAGACACTGTTGCAGTTAATTCAGCAAGGGCTTCGACAGAGTTTCGCAGGCTACAGAGGTTAGTAAAGTTAGATCACATTGGATCAGGGAGAGCTAGCCAAATGGATACAAAATTAGCTTGACAGGAGGAGACAGATGGCGGTGTCATATGGTTGTTCTTCAGACTGAACACTGACGACCAGCAGTGGATCCACTTCTGTGCATCAGTTCCATGAAGGATTTTGTTCAGAATATCGGAGTCATTGTTATTAAGTTTGTGTATATCAAAACTAGTGTTACAGTGGGCAGTTAATACAGTTAACGAAGGGGATCTTGATCAGCTGGTTCATAGGCCAAGGAATGAAAGATGGAGTTTAATTCAGGTTTTGGATTTTGTTAAGACAAAACAGGGGGGACTAAAACAGTTAATAGTAGGCCCCGGGAAGTGTTGTCGAACAGAAAGGGACCAAGGGGTACAAGTCACAACTTTTCTTCGAGGTGGCATCATAGGTGGAAAAGGTGGTGAAAGTGGCATTTGGCGCACTAGCCCTCATTGGTCAGAGGATTGAGTCAATGAGTTGATACGACATGTTACAGCTGTACCAGACATTCCTGGGTCTCCATTTGGAGTAGTGCAAGGAATTCTGATCATCTTGCTTAACGAAGTATATTCGGAAACTGCAAATGGAGCAAAGATTGACAAAAATGTTACTGAGCTTAAAAATGTGTTGCTGGAAAAGCGCAGCAGGTCAGGCAGCATCAAAGGAACAGGAGAATCGACGTTTCGGGCATAAGCCCTTCTTCAGGAATGGGTTTGACGCACAAGGAGAGGCTGCATAAGCTGAAAGCAAACGGGGAGAGGAGGTAGCTTTGGTAGGTATGGTTAAGGAGAATGCAAACAGATTCTCTCAGGATACAAGTACAAAAAATAAACTAGAGAGTCAATAGGGCCGCTCAAAGATCACATCACCAACGAAAACATCATGAAGCTACATGTGTGGAGCCACAAGAGATGGGCGAGACCAGAAATGAATAAATCATGTCAGATCGTACTGTGGACAAAGACATTTAAACAAAGGGAAAGGAACGGTGATGGGTTGAAAATAGATCGCCATGACAGTAGAGCTGGTGCTGGAGGTCAGAAAACACGAAGGTAGAGAAAGCTCGAGATCCTGAACAAGGGTATCCCAGAACATTGTGACAATGTGGTGGCGAGGACGCGAACAGAGATATATGTATAATTGTCCTTCGTGTTTCCATTGGGTGTGTGACGCTGAGGGGTGATATTATAAATTTTCAAAAAGTCATGAGGGGCATAAATATAGGTGAATAGCCACTGATTCTAACCCAAGGTAGGGGAGTCCGTAACTAGAAGGCATAAATATGGGATTAGAGAGGAAATACATAAAAGGGATCGGGGTGAACATTTTCCACACCGAGGAGAACATTTTCCCCAAGTATTGAATGAACATGGCATGGAAGTGTTTGAGAAAAGTGCAATTACAACATTAAAAATAGACATTTGAGCAGATACATGGAAAGGAAAAGATTTGAACACATTTGGGTCAAATGAAGACAAATGTGACTCGTTCATGAACCGTGGTCAGTATGCACTAGTTGGACCGAAAATTCTGTTTCCATGTTACCTGACTCTGACTCCAGTTATTGGAGGAGGTGAGGTCCGAGATAAGGCATGTTGGAGACACTTGAAGCAAGTTACAGCAATAGTGGCGTTAGTCTGGAATGCAGTAGGTTTCACATATGTGCAGCAAGTATACAGAAGGGAGGAAAGTACATAGATAAGAAATGTTACAAGTGTTAAAAATTATTGAAGACTTTAGGATGCAGGTTTGCTCGCTCGCTGTTTGTTCTAGCCTTTGCATTACCGCTTCTGCTATGAATCCGGATAGCGGAGATCCCATGGGTGTGCCGTTGGTTTGTTTGTAGACTATGTTGTTGAAAGTGAAGTGGGTGGTGAGGCACAGGTCCACTAGCTTCATGATGTATTCGTTGGTAATGTGATTGATGGTGGTTGGGGTGTGTGTGATGGTCTCTTCTAAAAGTGTGGTAAGTGTTTCCTTTGCCATGTCAATGTTGATGGAGGTGAACAGTGCTGTTACGTCGAACGAGATCATTGCTTCGTCTCCCTCTATTTTGGTGTTTTTGATGATTTTTAGGAATTCCTGGGTGGAGTAGATGGAGTGCTGTGACTTTTCTACTCTCAACAAATACAGAATTCCTCAAGAACAAACCACGACAAGCAGACCAAACACAGCCAGAAACCCTAACCATCTTACCATACATCAAAGAAATTTCAGAAATGACAGCCAGACTACTAAGACTCCTAGGAATTCTAGTAGCACACAAACTCATCAACACTCTCAAACAAAAACTAACAAACTTAAAAGACACAGTACAACCCATGGACGAAACCAATGTCATCTACAAAATTCCATACATGGACTGCCACAAACACTACGTAGGACAAAGAGGAAGAAAGTTAGTCATCAGGATACACGAACACCAGCTAGCCGCAAAAAGCCACGACCCTCTCTACCTCGTAGCCCTACACACGGAGGAAAAAACCCACCATTCCGACTGGGACAACACATCTATCCTGGGACAGGCTAAGCAACGACATGCCAGAGAATTCCTAGAGGCCTGGCACTCCAACCACAACGCCATAAACAAACACATAGATCTAGATACCATCTATCAACACCTCAGAAAACGAACAGGAAATGACATCACCACAAACCCCAGGAACCCCAACCAGGAGAAAGATATAAATAGGAAGCAGGAGACAACAGCTTCGTTTCACTTGGAGGTCGCCACTGATGATGTTACTTAGCCAGGTAATGAAACGTCTGGATATCAAACCGACAGCTCAGCGAGCAAACCTACACCCTAAACCTTAACCTGAGCTACAAACCTTCACAAATTTTGCAAACATTATTGAAGACTGGTCAATGAGACATGTCACAGATCCAATCTTGGAGAGTAAACACAGAACAGAAAGATCCCAAGCAGCATTACCATCCTCTTGTGGGAGGCCTGTTTTCCCCTCTGTTGTATTGATGCTCACTAAGACAGCACAGACCTGGAAAGATAACTGTGAACTCTTTATGCTATCTTAGCACAACAAAACGTAAATTTGGGGTGGTGACTGAGCCTGGGGTACGTCTATTATATGCTCCCCTTCCAGCAGTATATCTCTGTCATGTCTTGTTAGTCGATGATTGGAGCCCTCTCAATGATCTTTATTCTGTGCACTGAGTGATCTTAACTCACTGCAGGATTTATTGATGGCTTCAGATCTCCATGTCCTTTTATCTCGCTGGCTCACCAACCATTGTCAATGTGGTTATGGACCAGAAACCCAGCAGTTTGTAAGTCTACTGTTTCATGAAATTCCTGAGTACTTACAGGCAGCAGAGAAATGGGCAGAATGGGAAATTAGACTGATGCAGTGAGAGTGACACATGTGGAATGGCACCGAGTACCACAGAAATCTGGAATAGTCAAAGTCTTCATCCCTGGCCTGTGCTGCCTCTTCTGTCTGGAGTGGAGAGTTATGTTGGATTAGTACCTGGAGTAGCTGAAAAAAAGAAAGAGACACTGATAACGGCAGCAATTAATCCCACACAGTGAGAAATACTGTGTGATATCACCAGAGTTCAGGATGATTTCAGAATTAAACAATGGTGTAGGAAGAACGGGTTTTGCTTTATGACGCGCTGGTAGCAACGTTCAGGCATGAGCAACCTGTGGCCAGGCGAAGTGATGGCCGAGTGCTACTGTTGCCAAAGCATGGATCCAAAACCTCAGCTCTTATTCAGGGGACATAAGTTTAATGCTACCATTAGAAATGGCTGAATTTCGAATCAATAATGTTGAAAAATGTAATCAACAATCTGTAAATAAGTTAAAAAAAAATTGCTAATGTATAACAAACCAAACGGTTGTCCTTGAGCGAAGGACATCGGCCATCCTCAAGTCTTCTGCATGACACACCCACAGCAACGTGTTTGCCACTCAATTACCATTTGAAATGTGCCAAAAAGTGCTCATTTCAAGTTAGAGCTGGGCAAGAAAGGCTAGTAAGCTACAGACACCCACATCCAATACGTGATTTAAAAAAAACAAATATTGGGTTGGCCCCATTGGAACAGTGCTGGGACCAGTGTACTGGACAGTCACGTCGATAGCTTTATGGACAGAGCTTCAAACTGGCCCGGCAAATGCAGGGACAGGGTTCAGGAGCAAGAGCTTTCCACCTCCAGAGAGAAAATGTGAATCATTGGAACAGCATGGGAATGTGGCTGAAGTCGAGCACGCAGGAACAGGATGGGACAGAGTTTAACTAAAATTGCTTATCCTTCAAATATAATTATTTATTTTAATATGCAGTCACTGTGGCAATTTTTAAATGCAGCGCCAACAGCCAAAAATGAAATTAATGGTGGAGATTACATGTCGAGGTTGTGTTGTTAAAGGGACACGTTAATTTGGCTGATAGGTGATCTCCCCTCCATCTCATTATGCGTCTGGTGAAAATTGAGCACATGACTGAGATTGAAGAATGAAGATTTGCTGCATCTGAAACACAGCATTTTGGCAGTGTATAGTTGTACTCAAATGTTAGTCTATGTTCTGTGCTCATCTTTTAAACTAACAGGGTTCAGGATCATTGGGAATATGACCTTTACCTGATCAGCTGACAACAATGAACCTAATGGGGTGATGCTGAGCTCTAAATCACTTCGACAACCAGCTGCACAGCACAGGAGGAGGCCAGGCAATCTTTTGTAGGTTGCTACGCAGAAATGAAGGAGTCCTGGTTAGCTGCCAGGGACTACAGTGTAGAGATAGTTACTGATTTTCAGTATGGGTGCATGGAAAGCTGTAACTAGTGGAATTCCTGGGGGATCAATGTGAGGTCATCAACAGTTTAGTGATTTGTGAGATTAGTGATTTGGATGAAGGGGCTGAATGGGTTGGAGTTGAGTTTGCTTATACACCAGGCTAGTCATTTAATAAGATGCCAAATGGAGACAGAGCGTCTGTATAGGGATACAGACAGGGGAGAGTAATGAACAAACCTTCGGCAAATAAAAAATACAATGTGCGTGATAGGCGGTTAGTGCTTTGGAGGAAGCATAGATCAAGCATAAATTATATAATTAGAGACGGAAAGCAGAACTCGGTGGCAAAAATGGATTTGTGTGCATTTGTAGATACACCACATCAAATTAGTTTGTAGTTGCAGTAAGTGAGTTGGAAAATAAATGAATGATGCTCTCTCTTGTAAAGGGTATCAGGTATGATCTTAAGAATATTTCGTTGCATCTGCACAGGCCATTTCCTGAGACTGCATCTGATATACTGTGTGTAGTTGTGATCCCCGAAGTGAAAAACAAATTGCTTTTGAAACTCTTTCAAAGATTTTTATCTTTACTCGTTCTTCGGATGAAGGCATTATGTTAGAAACGATTAGTAGTTTAAGCCTGAGAATGAGAAATGTTCTTATTGACCCTTTAAGACTTTGAGCTAGTGAATAACTGCTGGATATTTTATCTTGTAGGGGAGAATAAAACTGGAAAAGTAATTTAAGAGTAAGTTGCATTCATTTAAATACAGATGTTGTGAAGATATTAAGCATTGTATTTTAAAATTACACGGGCACATATAAATACATCTTCAAATCCAATGGGGCGATTAGTTGTGAAATAAATTGCTGTGTGTACGACAGCCAATAATGCTCTACCTACATGGAGCAGGGAATGTGATGAATTCAGACACTGTTCAAAGAGACCTCACTGGTCCACTTTTGGTAATGTTATTGTGTGATTGAACTCAGAGAGGGACAAAAAGAAAACATTCCTGAGAAAGAACTACCTACTGCTCCCTTTCTGTTTCCGTTTTCCTCTCCCCAGTCATCTTTACCACCCATTGAGGATTCCTGATGAAGATTCATTGGACTCTCCCCACTGCCGAAAACAGGGAATTCAGCCAAATCTAACTGTGCCAGAAAGGAATCTCATTGCGAGCAGCTTGTAAGAGCAGAATGCATTCATTGGTTCAATAATATTTGGTACAATCTTTCATTTTTCCTTTCACGTGAGTTCACTTAGAATTTGGGCAAAGTTATTTCAATTAACACTCTGCAGTGATTTTGTTTTTCAACTTATCATCAAACGTGTGCATGCGTCAGTATTTTTAGAACAAGAAAAATCGGTGTGCAGATTTACAAAATCCAAACTGTTCGTCATTTATCTTTCCATTACAGTTGAGTAAATTTGCTTGGGTTATAAACTCGTTACTTTTAGCAGAGTAAATATTATGGAAGGAAAAACTTATGAAGAAAGGCTAAGGGAACAGAGGCTGTTTTTGTTGGAGAGAAGAAGCTTGAGATGTGACTTAATCGAGTAGTAAAAAATAAACAGTGGGATAGATAGGGTGGACTGTGAGGGCCGTTTTCCTCTGATGATGAAGGCTAACATGAGGGGATATAGCTTTAAATTCAGGGGTGATAGATTTAGACTGATATGGGGTAGTTTCTTCACTCGGAGAATAGTAGTGGCGTGGAATGGCCTGCCTGCAACAGTAGACTCGCCGACTTTAAGGGCAGTTAAATGGTCATTGGACAGACGTATGAATAATAATGGAACAGTGTAGGTTAGGTGGACATCAGATTATTTTCACAGATTGGCGCCAAATTGAGGGCCGAAGGGCCTTTTCTGCGCTGTGGTGTTTTATGTTCTATGTCATATGTTAAAGAAGCCTGCCCAACCTGTTCTTAACCCCGACCCAGTCTGACACCTATATCAGTGATCATATTTCCAACACGGTTTCATTTAACATTTGCAGTGAGCAATGGAGGAGTGGTACTTGTAAAGGGAATAGTGACCCGAACAAGTGATAGGCGAATCTGACGTTACTGGTGGCTAAGTTGTTGGAGTGGACGTGAGGGATAGGGGTTACATACATTTGCAAATACAACTACTGATTATGTATAGTCAGCATGGTTTTGTGCATGGCAAAACCTGTCCAACACTCTTTCTTGCGCCGTTTTGAAGAGGTAACAAAGAGATTTTATGAAGGCACTGTGGTCGACGCTCTCCATATAGACCTCAGGAAGAATTCAACGCATGGCAGACAGTTTAGTAAGGTTAGGTCATAAATGGATCCAAGCTGAGCTAGCCAGTTGATTGCAGAATTAGATTGTAAGCAGAAGGCACAGGATGGTGGATGATTGCTTATCAGTCCTGAGGTTTGTGACCAGTGGTCTGAGGCAAGGAACATTGCCAAATCCACTGCTTTTCATCAAGTATATAAAGGATTTGGTGTGAATATGTGCCTGGTTAGTATGTTTGCAGATGACATCAAATTTCAAGGTGTATTGGCTAGCAAGGTTTACCTCAGAGTACAACGGGAATTTGAACAGGTGGGCCAATGTGCCATGGAGTGACAGATGGAGTTAAATTTAGAAAAAAATGAGAAGGGCTGCATTTTGGTAAGGGAAAGCAGGGCAGGACTTAATTAATGGTTGGGCCCTGGGGAGTGTTGTTGAACAAAAGTGTGCAGGCTCATATTTCCTTCAAAGTAGAATGCTTGCCTTTTTTGGTCAGTACGTTGAGTATGGGAGATCATGTTGCGATTGGGCAGGATGTTGGTGAAGCCATATTTAGAATACTGTGTTTATTACGGTTCTCTCTGCTATAGGAAGGATGTTATTAAACTTTAGAGGCTGCAGGAAAGATTTACAAGGATATTACTGGGCATGGAGGGTTTGAGGTACAGGGAGAGGTTGGACAGACTGGAACTTGCTTACTCTGGAGCATCGGAGGCCGAGGCTTGACATTTCAAGGTTCATAAAATGACGAGGGTCATAGTGTAATGGAAATTTAACATTTATAGTGAAAGTTATAAAAGAATTAACGGCCTGAATTTGCAAAGCCTTGCAGACAGAAAAAATAATTGCACCGACAGTAAGGAATTACAAGGACAGTAAACTATCATATCAACAGTCAAGGAATGAGAAAAACAATTCCGTATGTGGAAAGGCACTCGAATGTTCCAGGCTCCTGGCCTTGAGATGTTCTTAAGGAAAATCGAAGTATAGTATAAATGGAATACGTGAAAGTCGTCAGGTGCCCCTTACATGAGGCGTCTTGCCAATATATCGTGTTGACCCTGCAGAGTGCAAGAAATAAAGCTTTTTCTTTGCTCTTGCTAGCATTTGAGTCGACTCGATTTAATTTCCACGACAGTAAACTTAGGGGCTGTCCCGAGACCCCGCAACTGAGTAAGATTCTGAAGATTCCCAGGAGGCGGAGGCGCCAGCGCCTGGAAGGACTTTCATTTTTACTCGAGCATTAAGTTGGTCCCTTTCCACAAGAGGGTTGGGTATCTGTGGATCGCCCCAGTGCCAGAGTCTGAATCGAATATGGTCGTGACTTAAGTAATGCTACATAGAGGCTCTTGCTAAGAGAATAAATGAATCAGGAAGAGAGTCCAGTACTCGAGTAAAACTCAAGGGAAGGGAGTGTTTCTAAAACACTCTCCAGAGTGTTTAAGAAACAGAAAGTTTAAGGGTAGTTTGAGACTTGGAACCACCACTGACTGAGTTGAACTTGCCAAAGACGTACCGGGTATGCGATTTCTTAGTTTACAAAAATCGATGCATTGAGTCATCGTGCCCAATGAGAAGGGACTTCTGGAGGTAACAGCCAGTCATATTGACAAAAAACGTCATGGTACCACGCACGAGAGAGAGCTGAACACTTTTCCAATAACGCTAAAAATGGGCTCCAGCAACAGCAAACAAAACGGGGGTCCACAGAGGTTTTGCAATGGTCAACCAAAAATACAATACATGCTAGATAATTATGGACCCGAAACTGTAAAACAGTTAAAATTGTGGATCAAGGAATGTGGTTTTCCGGAGGTAGGAAGTTTTAGTAAAATACAGTTGGAAAAACTGAGGTCACGGTTGGAAGAATAAGAGGAAGAGGAAGAGATCGTGGAAAAGGTCTGGCAGAGATAGATCTGGCGGGTGAGTTGTTTGTGGAGCAGTGGACCACTGGGAGAGGTAGTGCCCCACAGACAGTCCCAATCGGCCCTGGATGCTGGACTGCAGGGTGACTGTCGGGGGAAGGCTGAGGTGGAGGTGGGTAGCCCACAAAGGACAGGTAAGCCTTTTTCCTTTAAACATGGCAATGAAGACTCGCTTATGCTAATCTCCTCTACTAACCTTATGGGCACTGAAACATGTCCCACCTCTATATTGAGTGCTGAGATTGCAAAGCGTGAACTATGTGTTCAGTATAACGATGATGCTTATGCGTCAATGCCTGCCTCTATGTTATATGTGGAAGGTACGCCAGTTACCATTTTGGAAGGTATGGGGGAACATAGTCAGTCCTTAAATCAAGCCAGTTCAGAGAATCTATGCACATAAGGTTGAGTGGAAGGCTCCTGAACTCAATGGGTGCATCAGGAGTCGTGATATGAGAGAGATTTACCGCATCCCTATTGTGCGAAAGCAGGAATGAGTAAACATTCCAATTCTCATTTCTGTTTTCAGAATTCTGTCCTTTAAATCTGATAGTTCAAGATCTCATAGTGAGACTGGGTGGGATTTGTTCAGTACCCTGATGGGCTTGCAGGTAGTACAAAAGGAAGATATACCAGTGCAGGCTGTAAAATACGACTCATGACCCCTGATGTATGTCTATGAATGGCGATTAAGCCAAAGAGTGTTAAGTGCATTAAGTAATTTGCTCATCCTGAAAGCAAGTAGCCATGTTAATCCTATTAACACCGATTTTCTTGCTGGGAATATGCTGCACTGCACAGCACACGTACACCAGGATAGCCCTGATGAATCATATGAGAAGGATTGGTTAAGGAGATTGGTTAAACCAGATCAGTTGTTATTGTGCGAATTTTATTGGAATAATAACAGATGTGCACTCAGTGAGAACGTATATAAAGTCTCTGTGACGGCAAGTAGACCCTACCTTTTTGATGTGGAAGGCTCATTTCCTCACGTGTCATTGGCGAAGGCGTCCAGTGACCGGTGGCAGGATTAGGGACCATGGGTACTGAAGGCACAAGAAATGAAAGATTATGTCTTAAGGGACTATGTGGGTATCTGGCTCATTGCACATCTGTGGACATATAGGAAGAAACTAAATTGGCTAACTCAGGTGGATAGGGAGGTCCAGGTAACCCCAACTAGCACTGAAGAGCCTAGGAGAGTAGCGTGGCGTATTCCTAAAGTAGAAGTCTCGGACCCAAGATTTAAAATGGTCCCTACTGAGTTGTGGGCAAAAGGCAAACCTGATGTGGGGCTCATGCGATGATGTGAACCCATAAGAATAACTGCAAAATCTGAGTATAGTCCTTGCAGAGCACAATACCCGTTAAAACCCGAGCTGTAGAAGGAATTACTCCAGTCTTTGAATCCCTCCTAAAGGCTGGAGTGATAATCCCCTGTGAAAACTCACCGGTGAGAACCCACATTTTTCCAGTCAAAAAGGCAAACATTCCAGGTGAACTGGAGCAATGGATGTTTGTTTAAGACCTGCAGTTAGTCAATGACGCTGTTGATCCGTGCGCCCCAACCTTTGCACTATATTTTCTTTTAGATTTATTCACTTACAATGTGGAAACAGGCTCTTCGGCCCAACAAGTCCCCACCGACCCGCCACCCACCCATACTCCTACATTTACCTCTAAACCTCAGACTACGGACAATTTTAGCACGGCCAATTCACCTAACCTGCACATCTTTGGATGGTGGGAGTAAACCAGAGCACCCGGAGGAAACCCACGCAGACACGGGGAGAATGTGCAAAGTCGACACAGTCAGTCACCCGAGACAAGATTTGAACCCGGGTCTCTGGCGCTCTGAGGCAGCAGTGCTAGCCTCTGTGCCACCGTGCCGCCCATATATTGGCTCAAATTCACCAGACCGTAAATGGTTCCCTGTTGTGTATTTAGCAAATGATTTCTTTAGTGTACCAGTACACCCAGAATATCAATCCTAGTTCGCTTTTTCAGTGAAAGGGAAATCTTATACTTTCACCTGACTTTGTCAAGGTTACAATGAGTCCCCCACCATATATGATGAGGCTCTACGCAGGAGCCTGTAGAATGTTGTTTTAACACTGGGGTCAGCGCTTCTGCAGTATGTAGACGATTGCTTAATAGCAGCACCAACAGAGGAACACTGTGAGAGAGATCCCCTGGAGTTGCTTTGCCATCTAGCTGGGGAAGTACAAAAGCTAGTTTCACAAAACTAAATTTGGGCAGCAAAAGGTAACGTTCTTAGGGAACTTGATATGTGAACAAGGCAAGGACAATGCTCCAGACAGAGTTCAAGCAATCCAGAAAATTCCAAAGCCTCAATCGAAGAAACAATTGATATCCTGTTTTGAGCATGTACTCCTACTGGAGAAAGCTTATATCACATTATGCAACCCTTGAGGCGCCCCTAAGTGACATAATCCATGACAAAGGGTTGCAGGTCCAGAGTCTATTGCAGTGGACACCAGAGGCCGTGGGTGTCTTTGTTGAATTGAAAAATGCTCTCCAAACTACACCTATACTGAGGATTCAGAATCCAAACAAACCTTTTGTACAAACGGTAGATGAGAAGTATGGCCGCATGACATCTGTGCTGTTGCAGGATCATGGGGGAGAATTGAGGCTGGTAGCTTATGTTTCGGTAAAAGTCGACACCGTAGTGGCAGGATTGCCTAAACAATAGACGATAGACAAGAAACAATAGACAATAGACAATAAATGCCTGCGAGCCATGGCCGCAGCTGAAAAATTTGTTGTGGCCTCCAGGGACATAATCAACTATGGTGAATTAACCCTTCTGGTCCCACGTGCGGTATCCTTACTGCTTTCCGAGCAAAAGGCCGCACACATGTCAGCAGCACGTTCGCTCAGATACAATACCGTGTTTTTGGGGATGCCTAACATTACAATAAAGCAATGTAATGTCCTTAACCCTGCTAGGCATCTCCCCACAGAAGGAGACGGAGACCAACATGATTGTTTTGATGTAACTAATGAAATTTGCAGCCCTAGACAAGATTTACAGGATTCACCACTTCAGAATCCTGATATGGAGTGTTTTTTGTGGATGGGCAGCATTCAGGAGCAAGGAGACAGGCCAGAACTGTGTTGAATATGTTGTAGTAACTACCCACGAGGTCGTCTAAGCGGGATCATTCCCTTCCCATCTGTCAGCGCAAGCAGCGGAGCTGATTGCTTTGACTGAGGCACGTAAATTGGCTAAGGGAAGGATAGTGAATGCGTACACAGACAGCAGATATGCATTCGGGGTTGTACATGACTTTGGAACCCTGTAAAAACACAAGGGCTTCTTGACCTCCCCCAGAAAGCCCATCACACACCGTGGCCTGATATCTCACTTGCTGGAAGTGGTCCTATTGTTTAAATGAATCGCTTTGTGTAAAGGTGAAGCCCACATGAAAAATAATGATTCCATTTCTCAAGTCAATGCGAAGGCGGACTCAACGGCAATGACAGCAGCCTAGCAGCCAGCAAATGAGCAACTTGACATGTGTATAACAAAAATTTGAACCCCAACAGCAGACGTACAGGAGTTACATTCACACTCAACACTTCAATCGCTGTTGCTTGAGGTAAGTCCTTTTTAAGTGGGAAAATCAACCTTCCCGGCAGCTCTCTGGGCGTCTCTCTCTCTCTCGCTCGCCCCAAGAAATGATGGCCCTTCCTGTTTACCTTAGAATCCTCTAAAGTGCCATCTTATGCTTTCCTACTCATCCTTAAGTAATCTTCCTTCTTCCTCTGGACCAGTTATGCCTAATAGCATTATAATTCCCCCTTTCCAATTAACTATTTTCCATACTGTCTGCCATATCCGTCTCCATAAATATAGTAGAGGCGATGGAGTTGTAATCACTATCATCAGAGTGCAATTCCACCGAGAGTTTGGATACTATTGCATGGTTCGTTTCCAAACATCAAATCTAATATGGCCTTCACTCTACTCAGCCTCTCTACATATTACATCCGGAACCCTTCCTGGGTGCACCTTGAGGCAGCACGGTGGCTCAAGGTGCACCCAGCCTTGGCCGACTGCCTGTGTGGAGTTTTCAAATTCTCCCCATATCTGCGTGGGTTTTCTCCGGATATGCAGGTCAGGTGAAGTGGCCATGGTAAATTGCCCCATTTCGTTAGGTGCATTAGTCAGAGGGAAAGGGGTCTAGGTGGGGTATTCTTCGGAGAGTCGGTGTGGATGTGTTGGGTTGAAGGATCTGTTTCCATTCTGCAGGTAATCGAATCTATAGAAACCCTTTTCGACGATCTCTTTTTCTGCAGCAATGATAATATCCCTGATTAACAATGCCATTCCTCTGCCCCATTCATTTTGAAACATGTAAACCCAGGAACGGGCAACAAACATTCCTGTCTCTGTGATACCCTAGTCTTCGTAATGGCCACAACATTATAGTTCCAAGTACTTATCCATGCTCTGAGTTTGTCACTCTTGTTCCTCATATTTTTGCATTAAAAATAGACACAGTTCAACTCATTACACTGACTGCAGGTTTTCCCTGTCAATGCCTATCCATCCTCAGAACCTCTCTCACGCTGTATCTGGGTTTTCACTACCTACAAATCATCTGCTCATGTAACTTACTTCCTTCAGTCTTGCATTGGTCTCCTCTTTCCTGAGCTAGCATTTTATAATTCCTTCGGATTCCCCTTAATTCTGCCAGGCAGGGATACTTTAACCTTTCGCCCTGCTTTTAGTCCTCTGATCGCCCCGTTTGAATTCATTCCGAGTTGTTCCATATTCTTCAAGGACTTCATCTGTTTTTAGTTTTCCAGGTATTCAGTATGCATCTTTTTATAAAATCTAAGTTGATACTCCCTCTTTCCATCCAAGTTTCCTTATTCCTGTCATTCCTTTTCTTCGTTTTCACACGAACATGTCTGTCCTGCATTCTAATCAATTGGTCTATATAGGACTCCCACAAGTCAGACGTGGATTTAGCCTCAAGCAGGCATTGTCCATCCACAATTTCTAATTCTTACTTCATTCAATTATAGTTGGACTTTCATTAATTTAACACCTTCATCTGAAATATACGCTTATCCTTACTGACAAGTATCCAAAACGTACAAAAGTATGGTCATAGTGCAGACATTGGTTCTCTACTGAATCTTTGATCACTTTCCAGGCGTATTTCCCAACACCAGGTCCACTGTATTTTCCTTTCTCATTGAATGCTCCTCAACACAGCGTTTCAAATTTTTTTTTTTAAATACCTGACAACATGTCGAATTTTTTCCCCATCCCCTAACCCAGCACTCAGTGATTCCCAGTCAAGAATTTAAAACATCAGAATGGGTATATGAATAGGAACCTAGATTAGAGTGATGCTGGAAGTGCACGGTAGGTCAGGAAACATCCGAGGAGCACGGAAATTGACGTTTCGGGCAAGAGCTTTTCATCAGGAATCCTGATGAAGGGCTTTTTCCCGAGACGTCAATTTTCCTGCCCCTCTGATGCTGCCTGACCTGCTGTGCTTTTCCAGCACCATTCTAATCTAGACTATGACCTCCAGCATCTGCAGTCCTCACTTTTGCCTATTTGAATAGGAATCATTAAGAGGGAAAAAGAGCTAAGTACTTGCAAAGGTGGGGTATCTCTTTGGCATGAACAAATTGGCCCAAAGCCTCTGTTTCCTTGCTGTATGACTCGATAACCTTGTTATGTTCACATCTTCCCACAATCTGACGGCAAACCTACAATATGGAACAATACAGCAGAGTACAGGCTGTTCGGCCCTTAATATTGTGCAGCCCTGTTTAGCCATTCTGAAGCACACTAACTTACAATATTCCACTCTCAACCATATGCATCTGCAATGAGCATCTAATACTCTTAAACTTGGCGAGTCCACTATTGTTGCAAGCACAGCATTCCACGCGCCTACTATTCCCAGAGTAAAGAAAATAGCTCTGACATCTGTCCAATATCTATCACCCCCAATTTAATTATATGTCTACTCGTGCTGGTCATCGCCATCCAAAGAAGAAGGCTCTCACTGTCGAACATATTTAAACATCTGATTATCTTACATGCCTCAATTAAATTGCTTTCAACCTTCTTCTCCCAATGAAAACAGCTTTAAGTCCCTCAGTCTTTCCTCGAAATACATTCCCTCCATTCCAGGTGACATCCTAGTTAATATCCTCTGAGCCCTTTCCAAAACTTCCACATTCTCCTATAATGCAGTGACCAGAACTGTATGCAATACTCCACATGTGGCGGACCAGAGATTGGCAGAGCTGCATTATGATCTTATGGTTCCGAAACTCACTCCCTCTACCAGTAAAAGCCAACACACTGTATGTCTTCTTAACTATCCGATCAACCTGAGTGGAAACTTCGAAGGATCTATGTACCTGTTGTGGTTCTGTTCGCCAAGCTGGGAATTTGTGTTGCAGACTTATCGTCCCCTTAGGTGACATCCTCAGTGTTTGGTAGCCTAGTGTGAAGCGCTTCTGTCATGTTTCCTCCAGTAATTATAGTGATTTGTATCTGACGCTTCCGGTTGTCACTTCCAGCTGTCCGCTGCAGTGGCCGGTATATTGGGTCCAGGTCCAAGTCCAGAACACCGAATGGATAATTCACCACAAAGGTGTACAGGAAAGCCACACACACAGACCAAGTCCTAAACCACGAAAGCAACCACCCCAACACACACAAAAGAAGTTGCATCCAGACACTGTTCAAAAGGGCCACAACACACTGCAGCACACCAGAACTGCAAAAAGAGGAAGAAGAACACCTATACAATGTATTCGCCAAAAACGGATCCCCAACAATTTCATCAACAGATGCCTAAGGGAAAGACAACGGAATGAGGACATGCCACAACCCAAAGGACTAGCCACACTACCATACATCAAAAACATTTCGGAACTGACAACCAGACTACTATGACCACTAGGACTCATAACAGCACACAAACCAACAGCCACTCTCAGACAACAACTCACCAGGACAAAGGACCCAATACCCAGCATGAGCAAAACCAATGTAGTGTAAAAAATCCCATGCAAGGACTGCACAAAACACTATATAGGACAAACAGGAAGACAGCTAATGGTCCGCATCCATGAACACCAACTAGCCACGAAATGACATGACCAGCTATCCTTAGTAGCCACACACTCAGATTACAAGTAACATGAGTTCGACTGGGACAACACTACTATTATAGGACAAGCCAAACAGAGAACAGCCAGGGAATTCCTAGAGGCATGGTACTCATCCACAGATTCAATCAATAAGCACATCGACCTGGACCCAATATACCGGTCACTGCAGCTGACAGCTGGAACTGACAACCGGAAGCGGCAGAGACAAACCACTATTTATGCCGGAAGAAACATCACAGAAGCGCTTCACAGGAGGCTCCCAAGCACTGAGGGTGTCACCCAGACAGGGGACGAAACGTCTGCAACTCAAATTCCCAGCTCGGCGAACAGAACCACAACAACGAGCACCCGAGCTACAAATCTTCTCCCAAACTTTGATCTATGTACCTGGACATCGAGATCTCTCTACTTATCTGGACTCCTTAGAATCCATAGCCCAATACTCTGCATTCGTGTTACTTCATCCAAAGTGAATCACCTCACACTTTTTCGCATGAACTTCCGTTTTTCACCTCTTCGCCCAGCTTTTCAGCTTATCTATGTCTCTCTTTAACCTGCAACGTCGTTCGTCATTATCTACAACTCTACCGGCATTAGTGTCATTCTCAAACTTAATAAATCCTTCTATGCCCTAATCCAGGTCGTTTATATAAATGAAAAACAACAGTGGACCCAAAACAGATACTTGTGGTTCCCTACTAGTAACTGAACTGCAAGATGAATATTTCCCATTAACCACCACCTTCTGTCTTCTTTCAACTAGCCAATTTCTGATAGCTCTTCCTCTATTTCCCGTTGGCATCTGGGAGACTGTAATGGAATTCCAGCTTTCGGAGCGCATCCTTCCTATTACTGAGACTTATCCATAAAACCTCGTTGCAAGATCATTCCTTGGTGTTGTCCCTCAACACACTTGGTATTTGTTCCTTAAGGCGACGACCCCACCTATTTCGCTTCCTCTCTTGTCTCATCCGAAACATCCAATTCCCAGAAAGTTAAGCTGTCAGGCCTTTCCCTTTTCAATCACGGCTTTGCGACAGCAACATCATAGTTGTGTGAAATAAACTCGACTCTAAGTTCATCCACTTTGCCTGTTATATTTCTCGCAATGAAACAAATAGTTTACAAACCTAAATTCCACTTGACCATGGTAAACCTCTCCCTGTCGGCTCTTCATCTTAATTATGTTTGCGTTTGTCTCAAGCTCCTCTCCAGTCTCTCTACTTAAATTACCTGTTGCAATGGTTCCCGCACACCCATTCCCGCCAAGCTAGTTCAAATGCTCCAGAATGCTACTATCAAAAGTCTCAGTTGGTATTGTAATGTTCACAAAGTTTAGGCGTGAGAAGTTCTTGTTGAAAAGGTCGTGTCTTCCCTTGAAGACAAACCAACGATCCACTTACTTGGAATGAACGCCATCTCACGCACAACCAGCCAATTAACCATTTGGTCAATGTAATTGGTCTCCGTTACTCACCTCAGTAACACTTATATGGTGAGTAATTCTGAGATTACTACCCCAGAGGTCCTGCTTTTTTTAGTCCATTACCAAACTCCCTGCATTGTAGTTCCAGGTCTTCCTACCTACATCATTGCTGCCAATGTTGACACTGAAATCTGTCTATCTGTCCTCCCATTTCGAAATGCTCAGAAGCCTAGCTTTTGTTTAAAACTACTACAGCAACTAAGTTCATAGTTAAACATATGATCTATCAATTTGGTTTCTTTCCAGAAATTGTTTTGTGTTAGAATTAGCAATTGTAACAACAGATTCAAATGTTTTGGTATCAACTAATTCCTTCTGTTACACGTTTAAACACTTCAACTACTTTATCTCAATGACTTATCTTTTTCTCGTATAAGCCTGGTCCATAGCATTAGATTCCTGAAGAAGGACTTATGCCCGAAACGTCGATTCTTCTGTTCCTTGGATGCTGCCTGATCTGCTGCGCTTTTCCAGCAACACATTTTCAGCTCTGATCTCCAGCATCTGCGGTCCTCACTTTCTCCCCATAGCATTAGATGCCATCAGAGTGAAAATGTATTTTTTTAATTAGGACCGTACTAAGTGCAACCAATGATATGAAATAATTGTGTCTCTAGAGGTGAATACCAGATATAAATACGTGCAGCACAATGCTTACTTCAAAAGCCAGATGGTAATAATTCATTATTCTCACAGAAAATGCATGCTCCTGCAAGAGCGCCGATATTTGTACTTTATTACTCAGCCCTTGCTACTTTCGGAGTTCCAGGTAAATTATGAGAATACAGTATTATTGACATACTGATGTTTAAAAGTGCGTTTGTGGAATAGTTGGGGATTGATTATATCCTCAGCTGATTGATAAAGATTTCATTTAATCAGTGAAACATCGTAATACCCTTAACCTTTTTGTTGTTCTTGCTGAAGTAAACGTTAGCTGACTTTCTGAGTCAGTGAACAATGGCAATCAATGGTGTTCATTCTAGTTTCGAAGGTTTTTTTTTAATATTCCCAATCTGGTTCATTCAGATGTTTATGACGGATGTTTTAGCGATCATATCTACTTTATGTAATTTACTTTATTTCTTTATGACCATTTTTTTTTCATTTCTAGTCTTTGTTTTGTACACGTTCGTGGAAGAAGTGCACCATTGGTTGGGTCAGCACGTATTAGCCAACCCTAGCTTCCCTTCTGAAGATGGTGATTAAATTGTCGTTTTGAACCACTGCAGTTCCCTTTATGCGATTGTTCCGAAGTGTTGTTCAGGAATACTTAAGGAGTCGGAAAATATAGCGTTGGAAAAGCACAGGAGGTGAGGCAGTATCTGAGGAGATGGAGTATCAGGCATAAGCACATCCTGATGAAGGGCTTATACTCGAAACGTCTACTATCCAGCTCCTGGTATGCTGCCTGATATGCCATGTTTTCCAGTGCCACACTTCAGCACTGGCTGTCCAGCGTCTGCAGCCCTCACTTTCTCCGAGGTAATTACAGGGTACTGAAATGTTGACATTGAAGGAGTGGTAATATGTTTCCAGGTCGTGGTGAGGAGTAAATTGAAGGAGACCTTGCAGGTGCTGGTATTGCAAATGATCTTCTTTCCTTCCCCCTCTGTCAGCGATTGTCCACGGGTTTAGCGTGTTCTTTCTTCAGGGTCTTTGTAAATTCGTGCAGCGCATCTTGGAGATGATACAGACAGCCGCGAATTTCACTTACTTCTGAAGGAAGTGAATGTTCATTTAGATGTTGACAACCAATAGGGCTACGCATTTTCCTGAGAAACAGTGAAGATTGTTGTTGGAACTATACACGTCCAGTAACCATTACATTGCACACCTACTGCCATACAGAAGATGTGCAAGTAGTGAAGATTCATTAACTGAAAAACGCAAGCATGTTCTCTGCTATCTTGATTTGCGATGCCAAATGCCTCGCACGTGAGTGGCGCGAGTATTTCCTACTTCACAGTCCTACTGCAATTCAACGTGGTCTGTTTCTGAATCTAATGAGCTGTGAATTATATTTTCGTAAGTGAATGCCTGAGATCTGTCTGTAACTTGAGGGAAAGATTGTTGATGAAACAATTAAAGTGGATTTCGTCTTGTTGATACAGTTATTGTCATTGTTTACTATGATCAGATATGATTCAATATGCTTTCCCTCACCATTATAGCATCGCTACTCCAAATTCCGGTTGTGAAATGAAGTTCAATTCATGACATTTATTTATTATAGCAAGGCACTAAGCAGGAAGATTCTGAAGAAACTTTCTTTCCTGTGTTCAGTTTTTCTTTGGGATCAACATTTTCATTCGTGACCCTTCGGAAATACATGCTCAAACACTTATTTTCGTTTTGAATCCAACATAACTGTTACAAATTGCATGTTATCCTTTCGCCAAATGAACAATGCCATTTTCCATTTCATCTGTCTATCTGTAAGTTTCTCTCTCTGTGTCTCTGTCTCTACTTGTCTGTCCGTCTCACTCAATCTCTCCCTCTCACACTCATTTTATCTCGCACTCTGTCTCTTACAGCCAACCTGGTGACAATAGCTATACTCTCCCGAGGAAGATGTGGGCTCTCAGGATGCATCACTCGATATCTAATTTCCATGGCGGCCACAGATCTCCTTGTTATTATCGCTGCAGTGATTTTAAGTCGGCTTCTGGCAATTTACTTTCCAGCTAGTTTAATAAACGCCACAACAGGATGTCGTCTCATAATTCTTCTTGTCTACGCTTCCCGAAACTGCTCTGTCTGGTTGACTGTCGCTTTCACCTTTGATCGGTTCATAACCATTTGTTACCAGAAGCAGAAAACGAAATACTGTACAGACAAAGTAGCATCTTTCGTTATAGCAATCGTCTGCGTGCTGTGCTGTTCAGTAAACATTCCATTTTACTTCATATATGAGCCCTTATATACCATTGATAGCGTAGGCTGGTACTGCAACATTAAGGAGATCTTTTACACATCTGTTGTTTGGAGAATGCTTGAAACTTTAGACCGTATTCAAACTCCATGTCTACCGTTCGTCCTTATTTTACTCCTTAATGCACTGACTGTCAGACACATCATAGTTGCTGGTAGATCCCGCAGGAGACTCCGATCCCACAGCAATGAAAATAATAAGCGTGACACAGAAATGGAGAGCAGGAGAAAGTCCATCATCTTACTCTTTGCAATCTCAGGCAGTTTCCTCCTGTTGTGGTTGACGTACATTGTGTATTTTCTATTTGTGAAGATTTCAGGTAACAGATTTTTAATCGGTTCCAATCTCAATGATCCCAAATTTATTCTGCAGGAAAGCGGGTACATGCTGCAACTCTTAAGTTCATGCACGAACACGTGCATTTATGCAGTGACACAGACAAAATTTCGAGGTCAGTTGAAAGATGCTTTCAACTACTTCTCCAAACTGATGACGAAATGTCATAAACAGTGAGGCCGACTGAATTGATGTGACTTTTGAAGTTCACAAAGCCCACACATAGCAGTATAAATCTTTAGCTCAGCAATTCTGGCATGCGGGTCATCATAATGCCCAGGTTTGTTAATTCACGCCAATGGCAGCCAAGTCAACCCCTAATATCGCTTTAGAAATTCATTGCAACCAAATGTCAAGGAGATAGTTTCTCACGTTTTCACCTCTTCTGCCAAGTGCAAAAGTTTACCAAAAAGCGATTTCCTTTTGAAATTGAGTTGATTGATGCATCTGTGAAATCTGGATGAAAGGATAAACGTCGTCGTCTCTGTGAAAAGCAGTGAAAAGTAATGAGGTGATTTTGTTTGAAAAAAAAGGTGCATAAATGTAACTTCACGCACTAAGAATGGCTCTCATGTTAAACGTTAGAAATAAATCAAATATAATTCTCGTTAAGATTGTGACTTGACTTCCTGAGGGCTTCATACCTCTGAATTGTAGAAGACACGATCTGGATTGCATTTCAAATGCAACTTTCTGTCAAACATCACAGAGTCTGAGAGTCATAGAGCTGTGCATCACAGAAACAGACACTTCGGTCAAATTGGGAGAAAGTGAGGACTGCAGATGCTGAAGAAGGGCTTATGCACGAAACGTCAATTCTCCTGCTCCTTGGATGCTGCCTGACCTGCTGCGCTTTTCCAGCCACACATTTTTCAGCTCTGATCTCCAGCATCTGCAGTCCCCACTTTCTCCCAATTTGACCGAAGTGTCTGTTTCTGTGATGCACAGCTCTATGACTCTCAGGCTCTGTGATGTTTGACAGAAAGTTGAATTTGAAATGCAATCCAGATCGTGCCTTCTACAATTCAGAGGTATGAAGCCCTCAGGAAGTCAAATCACAATCTTAACGAGAATTATATGCGCTTTTCCAGCAACACATTTTTCAACTTCGGTCAAATTGCCCATACTGACCAGACATCCAAAATGAATGTACTCCCGTTTACCAGCACTTGGCCCATATCCCTCTACACATTTTCTGTTGAAAATTCCAACCAGATGCCTTTAAAACGTGATTGTACCAGGCTCTGTCACTTCCTCTTGCAGCTCAGCCCATAAATGCACCATCAACTCTGTGAAAATGTTGCCCTTTACGCCCCTTCCACTCTCACCCGAAACCTATGTCCTCCATGTCTGGATCCGCCCAATCTAGGGAAAGGACCTTGTCTATTTACCCTATCCATGCATCTCATGATCTTAAAAACCTCTATAATGTAACCCCTCAGCCAGCGAAACTCCAGGGAAGATAGCCTCAATCTATTCAGCCTCCCCCTTTTGCTCAAATCCTCAACGCTGACAACAAACTTCTCAAACTTTACTGAGCCCTTTCAAGTTTCTCAACATCCGTCCGATGGTTGGGACAACAGAATTGCCTCTAGTGTTCCAAAAGTTGCCTTAGCAATGTCCTGTACAGCCGAAACACGAACTCCCAACTCCAGTTCTCAATGTGCTAACAAGAAGTGAGCATCCTGAAAAGAAAATGAGCTCGGAAAGGGCTTATGGAGAGTGATAGAGAAACAAGCACACGCAGTACATCAAAATAGGCTCAGCGGATAACCAAAAGAGTACAAGGATTAAGGAAAGTAAATGAACAGAAATAATAGAATTGATAGCCGCAATTATAATGACTAATTCCATTAACTCCATGCATTTATTCAGTTATCTATCAAAGGTTGGAGTAAACATTAAACTTCTGTCTGACATCCTTTCAAAGTTCATATGTTGTCAAGATGACAACCACTTGATTTTTTTCCCTAAACGATATGAAAAAATTGTTTAAATTGCATCATTATTTACATTTCGTTACCACTCTGAGATAAAATAATTTCGCTTTTTTAATATTGTTGAGCGTTTCAGCCAGGGTGTCTTAAGATCAATTTTGAAAATTTAAGTAGCCCTAATGTCGCAAATGTTTCTTCATTTTACCGATTCGTCTGTTGATGGGTTTCAATTCTTTAGAACAATGGAATTTTGAAGCTAATATTAATCAGGAGGAAGCTGTAGATGAGACCGATCCAAGTAAAGTCGGTGATTGGAGCTGTATGTGTGAGTCTATGTAAGGGAGCGTTATGACATTTGTTGTGAACTAGATGTAAATTTTGTTTACACAGTTTTGATTCCAAGTCTCAGGCTGACAAGGACCATTTCCTCGTCATATGTAAAATTTCTTTTTTAAAGTTAATGTCATTGTTAAATTATAAAGGCTTATTGAATAGTTTAGTGTTTATGTAAAAACAGAGTATGGAAGCATGCTATTCACTTAGTCATGCCTTGGCTCGCATTTGACACAAATATCCATGAACACGCTGGATCCATTGTCAGCACTGCTACCTCATAGCATCAGGTACCGAGGTTCGAATCCAGCCTCGGGCAACCATACATGTGGAGTTTGCACATTCTCCCGTGGACTGTGTGGGTTTCGTCCAAGTGCTCAGTTTCCTCCCACAATTCAAAGATGTGCAGCATCGGTGAATTGGCCATGCTACATTTCCCATAAGTTTCAGGAATGTTTTGCTGCATTAGTCGGGGCTAAACGTAAGGTAGGTGGGTTACACTCTATGGAGGGTCTGTGTGGACTTGTTGGGCTGACGAGCCTCTTTCCAAACTGTAGGGAGTCCATTACATTATTTCTCCATTTCCGTGTATTTTATTTTCCTTTCATGTCTATATCCAATTTTTATGCACGTTGATGCTGAATCATCCTTTGAGTACATTCTGGATCACAATGACAGTGCTCAGGAGAATTGTTTGATGATATCGCTTCTAATTCTTATGTCAATCTCATTAAATTTGTGTCCTCTGTCCATGAGCCTCTCGGCCACTGAAAGCAGTTGCCCTTTATTTAATTTTTCCTTGCACTTCGCTTCAGATTTCACTGCTGAAAGGAAACTTTCGCACATTCTCAAATATAATAAAATGTTGATTATGTAAATCAGAAACAAATTCCTGATTAAACACATCAGTTTGAGCAGCATTTGTGTTGTATCATTAGACTTCGAATGAAAACTTTGCTTCGATCTTCACAGCTGCAGCCAGTTCGACCAATTTTCCCCAGTATTTTGTGTTTTTATCCCAAATTATCCACTCTAGCTCATAGCCCCCATTCTGGAAACCAATCCAATAAATCTCATTTGCATCTACTTCATAACCTTTTATCCTACCTAAAAAAAAACTGCAGCGGCAGCTTCGCTAATATTTGCATGTTTTTACCATCTCTAGGTCTTTGTCTCAATTTATAACATCTGTTTTCCCACATGCTCTGAACCATGTTATTCTGTTTAAAGATTTGTGCATGAAGATCTCCAAATCCTGAATATTGTATTATTTTGGGTTATATTCTGATTGAGAAAAACAAGTAACTTCCACTGTACAACTTGTCTGCGTTGAATTTCATCTCCCAAGTTTATTAATTTCACGAGCTTCTTTGCGTTCCCTTGAATGTATTAGTATTTTCCATTCCTTTTACTACATTTTGAAGTTTCCAAATTTGCCATGACCGGCACGAGAAATAATCACCACTGTTTCCAGAGTTATCGTAAATGTGAAAATTTGATTAAACTAACTAAGTGCCCTAATTCAGTTGACTGTCTAATTCAGGCCACACCAAGCTTTTTTTCAATCATTGACGAGAGAAAAAAAAACAGTTTATTGTTCGCAGACAGCTTTAACCAATGAAGTAAATATAGAAAAAGCTGGAGATACTCATTAGTTCTGACGCATCTGTGGAGAGAGAAACAGTTAACATTTCAAATCTGGAATGAAACTTCTTCAGTGTTCTCTGTTCATTTCAGATTGCTAATATTTGCAGTGTTGTGCCTTCATTTAAGTTTTAACCAAGAGCAAGAAAGAAATATGATTTGCTAACTTATAATTCCTTACTGTGAACTTCCACTTTCTTAAAAAAAAATGTCCCATAGGCAAACAGGCAGATGCACAAGCAAGACACATCTTACAGTCGGGGAAGGAACAAGACAGTCGATGAAAGACGCATGATGTCCTGCCTCGATTTGCTTAACTTCTCTTCCAGTTCCTTTTAACTGAGAAGATGTGATTCTGGACTTTACAATTGTCACTTTTCCTTTCGTTGCTTCAGGCTTCAATCTTGCAACATTTCCTTCTTTGACTTTCAAGAAAAGAATTGTCAGAGAGAGAAGGTAGCTTTCAGAAGTATCATTTTTTTCCTGATTCTCAGAAGGGAGAGAGAGAAAGGGACAGAGATCGAGAGAGAGAAAGAAAGATGCATTTCACTTCTCCACAGGCCTCCCAACTCCTGTACTCAATGCACTGACAAATAAAGACAATTGTACCGTATCCAATTTATCCGTGACTCCACATTCAAGGAATTATCAACATGAATTCCAAGATCTTTGTTCAGCACCATGCCCCAGAACTTGGCATTAATTCTGTACTTCCTACTGTGATTTGCCTTTCCAAAATGAAGCAAATCATATGATCTAAATTAAACTCCAAAGAATTTCCACCGTTCTGCCCTCAACAATACTTTTCGTTGCTTCGTCAAAAAACTCAATTAATGAAACACGATTTGTCACGCACAAAGTCATGTTGACTATCCCTAATCAGTTATTGTCTTTCCAATCACATGTAAATTCTGCCCCTCCAGATTTCCTCCAAAGATTTACCCACCTCCTCTGTCACGCTCACTGGTTTATCGTTCCCTGGCTTTCGCTTACCACCTCATTTAAAAGGTAGCAAAATGTTAACCAACCTCTAGTTTTTCAGTTTGTGGTCATCAATGATGCAAATGTCGCAAAAGGGCCTGAGCAATCATTTCCGTGGCTTTCAACAGATGTCTAGGCCAAACCTGATCAGGTCTCGGGTACTTACGAAGAACATAAGAACAAAGATAACATATAGCCTAGGAACAGTCCCTTCGGCTTTCCAAGCCTGAGCCGATCCAAATCCACTGTCTAAACTATCACTCAGGATCTGTAGTTCTCTGCTCCCACCTACGCATGCAACTGTCCAGACTCAACTTAAATTAATCTTCCGTGCCTGCCTCGACTACCTCTGCTGGCAACGTGTTCCAGGTACCTACCTACCTTTGTGTAAAGTACTTTCCGCGTGTATCCCCCTTAAACCTTTCACCTCTCACCTTGAACGCGTGACCTCTCGTTACTGAGCCCCTCACTCTGTGTAAAAGCGTATGTCTACCGACCTTGTTTGCATCCTTCATGATTTTGTAGACATCAATCAGGTCCCCCCTCAATCTCCTTTTTCCGAATGAAAGCAATCCTAACCTACTCAAACTCTCTTCATAGCTAGCACCTTCCATATCAGGCAACATCCTCGCAAACCTTCTCTGCACCTTCTCCAAACCATCCACATCGTTTTGGCAATGTGACGACCAGACTGTGCACAGTATTCTAAATGTGGACGAAAATACAATTTAACATGTCCCGCCAGCTTTTATACTCAGTACCCCATCCGAAGAATACAAGCCTATCATATGCCTTCTTGACCACTCTATCCACATGTGCAGTCACCTTCAGGGTACTATGAACCTGAACTCCCAGATCTCTCTGCTCATCAACTTTTCCCAAAGCTCCTCGGTTTACAGTATAGTTTTCACCTGAATAAGACTTCCCAAAATGCATCACCATGCAGTTGCCTGGATTAAACTCCGTCTGCCATTTCTCCATGCAACTGTCCAGCTTATCTATGTTCTCTTGTATTCTTTGATAGTCTGCTATGCTTTCTGCTACTCCACAAATCTTCGTGTGATCTTCAAACTTACTGATCAAACTAGCAATGCCCTCTTCCAGATCATTTATGTATATCATACACAACAGTGGCCCCAGCACTGATCCATGTGGAACACAACTGGGTACCTTTCTCCATTTCGAGAAATTCCCTTCAACTACCATTCACTGCCTCCTGTTGCTCAACCAGTTCTTTATCCACCTAGCTAGAACACGATGCACACCATGTGACTTCGCTTTCTCCATTATTTTACCATGGGGAACCTTATCAAACGCCTTACTGAAGTCCATGTATATGACATCTACAGCTCTTCCTTCATCTATCAACTTGGTTACTTCATCCAAGAACTCTATTAAGTTGGTAAGACACTATCTCCCCCGCAAAAAAACCGTGTTGCCTATCATCGATAAGAACATTATTTTCCAAAATAAATCGATATTATCTCTCTGTACGTTTTCCAGAAACTTTCCCACCACTGACATCAGGCCCATTGGTCTGTAGTTACCTGGAATATCGCTACTACTCTTCTTGTTCAGGGGGACAACTTGAGCAACCCTCTAGTCTTCTGCCTGTGTTTAAGGATGCTGCAAAGATATCTGTCAGGAGCCCCATGTCTACGAGTATTGTAAAACTTACAAAATTGTGGTCACTATTCCCAAAGAATCACCCCCACCCCCCCCCCCCCACCCTCACACACACCCCACCACCACCCCCTGCAACGTCTACCAAGTGGCCTGCCTCATTCCCAAACACCATGTACAATATGGTCCCTTCCCTCATCGGACTATTGACATACTGCTCTAGAAAGCTTTTCTGGATTGCCTTACAAGTTCTGCCCCATCCGATCCTCTGATATGAAGTGTATCCCAGTCAGTGCTGCGAAAATTAAAATCTCCCATCACAACACCCCTGTTGCCTCTAAAACTTTCCATAATCTGTTTATCTACTTGTTCTTCTACCTCACGCTCACTGGTGGCATCCCGGTAGTAGAGCCCCAGCTATGTACCCACTCCCTTCTTATTTTTCAGCTATACCCATACTGCCTTATTGCTCAATTTAGAACATAGAACATAGAACATAGAAGAATACAGCGCAGTACAGGCCCTTTGGCCCTCGATGTTGCGCCGATCCAAGCCCACCTAACCTATACTAACCCACTATCCTCGATATACCTATCCAATGCCCGCTTAAATGCCCATAAAGAGGGAGAGTCCACCACTGCTACGGCAGGGCATTCCATGAACTTACGACTCGCTGAGTGAAGAACCTACCCCTAACTTCAGTCCTATATCTACCCCTCCTTAATTTAAAGCTATGCCCCCTTGTAATACCCGACTCCATACGCGGGAAAAGGTTCACACTGTCAACCCTATCTAACCCCCTAATCATCTTGTACACCTCAATCAAGTCACCCCTAAACCTTCTTTTCTCTAATGAAAACAGCCCCAAGTGTCTCAGTCTTTCCTCATACGATCTTCCTTCCACACCAGGCAACATCCTGGTAAACCTCCTCTGCACCCGTTCCAGTGCCTCCACATCCTTCCTATAGTATGGCGACCAAAACTGCACACAATATTCCAGATGCGGCCGCACCAGAGTCTTATACAACTGCATCATGACCTCAGGACTCCGGAACTTAATTCCTCTACCAATAAAAGCCAGTACGCCATATGCCTTCCTCACCGCACTATTTACCTGGGTGGCAACTTTCAGAGATCTGTGTACATGGACACCAAGATCCCTCTGCTCATCCACACTACCAAGTATCCGACCATTAGCCCAGTACCCCATCTTTTTGTTATTCTTCCCAAAGTGAATCACCTCACACTTAGCTACATTGAATTCCATTTGCCACCTTTCTGCCCAGCTCTGCAGCTTCTCTATATCCTGCTGTAACCTGCCACATCCTTCCTCACTGTCAACAACTCCTCCGACTTTCGTATCATCCGCAATCTGCTCACCCAACCTTCTAACCCCTCTTCCAGGTCATTTATAAAAATGACAAACAGCAATGGTCCCAAAACAGATCCTTGCGGAACACCGCTAGTGACGGCACTCCATGAAGAAACTTTGCCATCAACTACTACCCTCTGTCTTCTTCCATCCAGCCAATTCCTAATCCAAACCTCCAACTCACCCTCAATGCCATATCTCCGTATTTTCTGCAGTAGCCTACCATGGGGAACCTTATCAAACGCCTTACTAAAATCCATATATACCACATCTACCGCTTTCCCCTCATCAACCTCCTTCGTCACCTTTTCAAAGAATTCAATAAGGTTTGTGAGGCACGACCTGCCCTTCACAAAACCATGCTGACTATCCTTGATCAAAAATTTCTCGATAGTTTCCTCCTTTAGCACAGCCATGATATCATACACGACCAGCAATGCTATTCCTTACACCGTCCCCCCTTTTACTTCTCTACCTGTCCTGTCTGAAGCGTCTATATCCTCGAACATTTAGTTTCCAAACATGCTCTTCCTTCAACCAAGACTCTGTGACCTCAATATCGTCATACTCCCAGTGGTAACAGTCGCTGAAGGACCTGAACTGAAGGGAATTTATATTTGCCAGGAATTGGTGTTGGAGACACTGTTAGGTCTGAAGGCTGATAAGTCCCGAGGGCCTGATAGTCTGCATCCCAGGGTTCTGAAGGAGGTGGCTCGAGAAATCGTGGATGCTTTGGTGATTATTTTCCAGAGTTCGATAGATTCAGGATCAGTTCCTGTGGATTGGAGGGTGGCTAATGTTGTACCACTTTTTAAGAAAGGAGCGAGAGAGAAAACAGGAAATTATAGACCAGTTAGTCTAAACTCAGTGGTGGGAAAGATGCTGGAGTATATTATAAAGGATGAAATTACGACTCATCTGAATAGCAGTAACAGGATAGGTCAGAGTCAGCATGGATTTATGAAGGGGGAATCATACTTGACTAATCTTCTGGAATTGTTTGTGGATGTAACTCTGAAGATGGACAAGGGAGATCCAGTGGTTGTAATGTGCCTGGACTTTCAGAAAGCCTTTGATAAAGTCCCACATAGGAGGTTAGTGAGCAAAATTAGGGCGCACGGTATTGGGGGCAAACTACTGAATTGGATTGAAAATTGGCTGGCTGACAGGAAACAAAGGGTAGTGATAAACGGCTCCCTTTTGCAATGGCAGGCAGTGACCAGTGGGATACCGCAGGGATCAGTGATGGGACCCCAGCTTTTTACAATATATAGTAATGATATAGAAGATGGTATTAAGAGCAACATTAGCAAATTTACTGATGATACAAAGCTGGATGGCAGGTTGAAATGTGAGGAGGATGTTAGGAGAAAACAGGGTGACCTAAGAGGTTAGGTGAGTGGACAGATGCATGGCAGATGCAGTTTAATGTGGATAAATGTATGGTTACCCACTTTGGTGGCAAGAACAGGAAGGCAGATTACTACCTCAATGGAATCAATTTAGGTAAAGGGGCAGTACAGAGAGATCTGGGTATTCTTGTACACCAATCAATGAAGGCAAGCATGCAGGTACAGCAGGTAGTGAAGAAGGCTAATAGCGTGCTGGCCTTCATAACAGGAGGAATTGAGTAGAGAAGCAAAGAGATTTTTCTGCAGCTGGACAGGGCCATGGTGAGACTGCACCTGGAATATTGTGTGCAGTTCTGATTTCCAAATTTGAGGAAAGACATTCTGGCTACTGAGGGAGTGCAGCGTAGGTTCACTAGGTCAATTCCTGGAATGGCGGGACTACCTTACGCTGAAAGACTGGAGCGACTGGGCTTGTATACCCTTGAGTTTAGAAGACTGAGAGGGGATCTGATTAAGACGTATAAGATTATGAAAGGATTGGACACTCTGGAGGCAGGAAACATGTTTCCGCTGATGGGTGAGTCCTGAACCAGAGGACACAGCTTAAACATAAGGGGTAGGCCACTTAGGACAGCGATGAGGAGAAACGTCTTCACCCAGAGAGTGGTGGGTCTTTGGAATGCTCTGCCCCAGAGGGCAGTGGAGACCCCAGTCTCTGGATTCGTTTAAGAATGAGTTGGATAGAGCTCTCAAGGATAGTGGAATCAAGGGTTATGGAGATAAGGCAGGAACAGGATACGGATTGAGGACGAATATAATGAATGGTGGTGCAGCCTCGAAGGGCAGAATGGCCTACTCCTGCACCTATTGTCTATTGTCTATTGTCACCAATCCAAACCATAAGTTCAACTGTCTTACTCACTGTACTACTTGCATTCAAGTTTATGCATTTCAGGACGCCAGTTCACCTGTTCTCTGCCTACTCTTCTCCTTGTTCATGCGAACTTCACGATCCTTACTGCCTCTAGTTTCCACCTCACTGCCTTCTCTTCTGGTTTCCAGCCCCCTGCCACATTTGTTCAAAACCTCCCCAACAGCAGCAGCAAAACTCCCCCATGGACATTAGTTCCAGTCTGGTTCAGGAGTAGACTATCCAATTTGCCCAGAACTGGTCCCAATGTCGCCCAAATCGGAACTCCTCCCTCCTATACCACCTCTCAAGCCACGTGTTCATTCTGCCTATCCATTCACTTCTACCCTGGCTAGGACGTGGCACTGGTAGAAATCCTGAGTTAACTAATTTTGAGGTCCTCATTTTTAAGTTCTCTCCTAACTCCATGAATTCTGCTTTCAGAACCTCAAGTCATTTTTACTTGTATCGCTGGTGCCTATATGCACCACGACAACTGGTTGTTCACCCTCCCCTCTCTGAATGCTCAGCAGCCGATTAGTGACAACCGTGAACCGAGAACCTGGGAGGCAACATACCATCCGGATGTCTAGTTTCGGCCACAGAACCGCCTATCTACTCCCCTGACAAAAGAATACCCGATGACTATGGCCCAACGCATTTTTCCCGCCTTTCCGAGCAGCAGTGTTAACCCGAGTGCCATGATCCTGCCAACTGCTGCCCTCCCCTGGTGAGTCATCTCCCCTCACAATATCCAAAATTGTGTCTGTTTTGGAGGGAAATGACCGCAGGGAACACCTGCACTACCTTCCTACTCATTCTCTGCCTTTTGCCACTCATTCACTGTCTTCAGCAGCAAGTCTAATCTGTGGTGTGAGCAATTCATGAAACGTGCTGTCCATGACATCCTCGGCATCGCGAATACTCCACAATGAGTCCAGCCAAAGCTCAAGAGCCGTCATGCAGTCAAACAAAAGCTGCAACCAGACACACTACTTGCAAGTGTAAGAGTCAGGGACGTCACAATGTTTCTGAGCTCCCACTGCAAGCAAGAGGCACATGTCACGCGTCTGAGACCTCTGGCCATTGTGAGCCTTCGCATTATATGACCTAAATAAAACCAAGCAATGTACTTAAGTATATGAAAGGAGAAAAAAAAAGAAAACCTTACATTAAAGAGTCCTTTTCTTTTGGTTAGAGGAGAAGGAACTGAGGCGGAGATATGACACGTGTTGTATCTCGGGTTATGCTGCTGTCCAAATATATACTAAGCCCTTACATTACGGGAAAGCTCCTGGTGTCCAATGTCACCTCCGCTCTGTCTCCGACTGCTCCCGGGCAGTAAAAAGGCCGCGGGCTTCGAAGGTAAGTAGTTATACTAAGTCTTTACCTTCACAGCAACCTCCTGGCCTCCAACCTCACCTCTGCTCTGTCTACCGCTGCTCCCGGATCTTATGCATTTATTCACCTTTATGCACCTTAAGACGAACAGCACCCTTTCCTCTGTAATACGGACATGTTTTAAGATGTCATAATTGCGTTACCCATATTCGATATCTTCCCTATCCTTCTTCACAGTAAACACATGCAAAATACATGTTTAGTATTCGTCCCCGACCCTACAACCATCTCATGTGGTTACACACATAGGCAGTATTGCTGAACTTTAAAGGGGTCCTATTCTCTACCTAGTTAGCATTTTGTGCTTAGCATTTCTGGAGAATCCCTTTAACCTTAACTGTCAGAATTATCTCATGTTCTGGGGTGCAGATCTCTGGCACAGCGTCTGTCCTTGCACAGAAGGGAAGCGGAGAACGTGGAGTGTGTTAGTCTTTGGTGACTCAATAGTTAGATAGACAGAGAGAAGATTTGTTTGGAACTTAAGAGACTCATCGTTGGTGTATTGCCTCCTAGCTGCCAGGGTCTGTGATATCTCGAATTGTGTCTTTGGGACCCTGAATAATCAGCCCCACTTCGTGGTCCACATAGGTACCAACGACGGATGTAGAAAGTGGGATTATAGATACAAGGCAGGATTTCAAGGAGTTCGGGTGGAAGCCGAGAGCGAGAACAAAAAGAGTTATCTCTGGATTGTTACACGTGCCACATAAATGCGAGGCAAAGAACGAGGAGAGATATCAGCAGAACATGAGGCTGCAGGTATGGTCCAGGAGGGAGGATTTCAGATTAATGGATAATTGGGGCTCATTCTGGAGAAAGTTGGACCTGTACAATAGGACGGACTTCACTTGAACCAGAGGGGTACTCATATCCTGGGTGGGAAATTTGCGGGTTCTATTCGGGTGGGTTTAATCTTGCTCAGCAGCTAGATGGGAAACTGTGCTGTAGTTCCAGTGGACAGGCGGATGAGAGTAAGGATGACATGGACAGGATTTCACGATCACAGGAGTGTGTGGCAGGCAGAAAACTGCTTTGAAATGTGTCTATTTCAACGCCAGCAGCATCCAGAATACGTTAGGTGAGCCTGCAGCATGGACAGGTACCTGGGACGTCGATGTTGTGGCCCTTTCTGAACATGGATCGAACATCATCAGGAATGGATGTTGCAGGTGCCAGGGTTTGGATCGTTCTTTAAGTTCAAGGAATATGGTAAAAAAAAAGAGGAGGTTTCGCTTTGTTAGTCAAGGTTGGTGTAACGGTTGAAGAAATAACATTTGACGAGGTCTCGCCAACTGAGGTGGTATGGGCTGAGGTTAGAACCAGGAGGGGAGAGGTCACACTCCTTGGAGGTTTTTTTAGGCCTCTGCAGAGTTCCAGGGAGGTGGAGGAGACGATTGGAAAAATGATTCTGGGTAAGAGTGAAAGGAACAGAGTGATCATTATGGGAGACTTTAACTTCAACAACATTGACTGGAAACGCTACAAATCGAGTACATCGGATGGATCAGTTTTTGTCCAATGTATGTAGGAGTGTTTCTTGACACAGAATGTCGAAGAGCCGACAAGAGGGGAGGCTACACAGGATCTGGTACTTGGTGAACACTTTGGAGGGAGTGACCATAAAGTGGTTACTTTTAGTTCAGAGATGGAAAGGAGAGGGACCAGTGTTATAGATAGGGAAAGGACAATTATAATGCGTTTAGGCAAGAACACAGGAGGCATAGAATGGGACAGCAAAATGAATGGGATGGCGACAATCGAAATGTGCAGCTGGTTTAAGTTGCAGATATTCAGAGTCTTTGTCAGGTATGTCCCTGTCAGGAAGGGAGGAAGTGGTAATGCAAGGAACCGTGTATTACTAAAGAAATTGCAACTCTTGGTAAGCAGGAGAGGGAAGCTTATGTGAAGTTGAGGTGAGATTGCTCAGATGAGGCGAGGTAAGTTACAATGTAGCTGGAAAAGATTTAAGGAGAGAGTGAGAAGAGCAAGGAGGGGATATGAGCAGTCTTGAACGGGTAGAATGAAGAAGGACACTCAAGCTTTCCATAGCTATGTGAGGAATAAAACTCGGGTTGCAATCGGCGTGACGAAATGAGAAGTTGTGTGGAGATCCTGTGGAGATCAGAGAGTTGAGAAGCGAATATAGCTCATCTGTTTCCACTCACGAAAAGGAGAATATTGTAGAGAAGGCTGAGATAAGGGCTATTCGAGTAGGTGTAATCAATTCGAGAAGTTGTGAAAGTAGATAAGACCGCTGTGCCGGTTGGCAGTTATCCAAGAATTCTCTGGGAAGATAGGCAGGAGACAGCTGAGACTTTGACATTGATATTTGAGACGCCATTGTCTACAGGTTTAGTACAAGGGGACTGGAGTCTTGTAAATGTTGTGCCTTTGTTCAAGAAGCGCAGTCGAGGTGACCCAAGTAATTATAGATCAGTGAGCCTAACGTCTGATGAAGGAAAAGGTTTGGAAAGGATTTTGAGAGATAGGACGTATTCTCATCTAGCAAGCAACGATTTGATTGGAAATGTTTGAGAAGTTGACAAAGCATGTGAATGAGGGTAGGGCAGTTCACGAGGTGTACGTGGACTTCAGTAAAGTCTTCGATACGATTCCACATGGTACGGTAAAGGAGAAAGTGCGGAGGCATGGCGTTGAAGGTGATTTCGCAATTTGGATTAGAAAGTGGCTTTCTGTGAGAAGGCAACGAGTGGTGATTGATGGAAAATACTTAGCCTGGAGTCTGGTTTCTGTGGTGTGCCACAAGGATTTGTTTTGGGACCTTTGCTGTTTGTGATTTTTATAAACAACTTGGATGGATGCATAGGTGGCTGGGTCAGTAAGTTTGGAGATGATACTAAAGTCGGTGGAACTGTGGACAATGTGGAAGAATGTTATAGGTTGCAGGGAGACTTGGATAAACTGCAGAATTGGGCTGAGAGGTGGCAAATAGAGTTCAGTGCAGCTAAATGTGAGGTGATTCACTTTGTGAAGAATAACAGGAAGGAAGAATACTGGGTCAATGGAAAGACTTCTGATAGTGTGGATGAGCAGAGGGATGTGGATATCTATGCACATTTTTACTGTAAGTTGCCACCCACGTTGACACTGCTGTTAAGAAGGCATACGGTGTGTTAAGCTTTAGTGGAAGAGGGATTGATTTCTGGAGTCGTGATGTCTGCTGCAACTGTTCAAAACACACTGCGTCCTCACTTGGAGTATTATGTGCAGTTATGCTCCCTATATTAGAGGAAGGATGTGGATGTATTGGAAAAGGTGCAGAGGAGATTTACTGGACTTTGCCTGGTATGAATCATCTGTCTTATGAGGAAAGGCTCAGGGAATTGGGTCTGTTCTCCTTGGAGAGAGGTAGACTAAGTGGGATTAAATAGAGGCATACAAGATGTTCAGGTGATTCGGTAGGGTGCACATTGAGAATCTTTTTCGCAGATAATGATATCTGCTTTTACGAGGGAATGCACTGCACGAGGTGATAGTTGTGGTTCTGTTCGCCGAGCTGGGAATTTGTGTTGCAAACGTTTCGTCCCCTGTCTAGGTGACATCCTCAGTGCATGGGAGCCTCCTGTGAAGCGCTTCTGTGATGTTTCCTCCAACATTTGCAGTGGTTTGAATCTGCCACTTCCGGTTGTCAGTTCCAGCTGTCCGCTGCAGTGGCCGGTATATTGGGTCCAGGTCGATGTGCGTATTGATTGAGCGCCATGCCTCTAGCAATTCCTTGGCTGTTCTCTGTTTGGCTTGTCCTATAATAGTAGTGTTGTCCCAGTCTAACTCATGTTGCTTGTCATCTGCGTGTGTGGCTACTAAGGATAGCTGGCCATGTCGTTTCGTGGCTAGTTGGTGTTCATGGAAACGGATCACTAGCTGTCTTCCTGTTTGTCCAATGTAGTGTTTTATGCAGTCCTTGCATGGGACTTTGTACACTACATTGGTTTTGCTCATGCTGGGTATCGGCTCCTTCGTCCTGGTGAGTTGTTGTCTGCGAGTGGCTGTTGATTTGTGTGCTGTTATGAGTCCTAGTGGTCGCAGTAGTCTGGCTGTCAGTTCAGAAATGTTCTTGATGTATGGTAACGTGGCTAGTTCTTTAGGTTTTGGTATGTCCTCATTCCATTGTCTTTCCCTTAGGCATCCGTTGATGAAATTGCGGGGATATCCGTTTTTGGCGAATACACTGTATAGGTATTCTTCTTCCTCTTTTTGCAGTTCTGGTGTGCTGCAGTGTGTTGTGGCCATTTTGAACAATGTCTTGATGCAACTTCTTTTGTGTGTGTTGGGGTGGTTGCTTTCGTACCTCAGGACTTGATCTGTGTATGTGGCTTTCCTGTATACCTTTGTGGTGAATTCTCCATTCAGTGTTCTCTGTACCATCACGTCTAGGAATGGGAGTTGGTATGTAACGGCACTGTTCACCTCTATCGACAAAACCCTAGTCAGAGAAACAATAGCCAACCTGCTGGACATACAGAACAGCCAATAAGACCTATGAACAAAGACTGCATATTCAAACTACTGGACCTGTGCGTCAAAACACACTTCACATTCAACAACCAAATATATGAACAAATCAATGGCACACCCATGGGCTCACCCATCTCTGGATTCATAGCAGAAGCTGTAAGGCAAAGATTAGAACAGTCTTACCGCACATTCAACCCAAACTCTGGGTCAGATATGTGGATGACGCCTTTGTAATCATTAAAAACACAGAAATAGAGAACACACACCGGATCATCAACGCCACACTCACAGGAATCCGATTCACTGGAGAGGAAGAAAAGGACAACTAACTCCCATTCCGAGACGTTATGGTACAGAGAACACCGAACGGAGAATTCACCACAAAAGGTATACAGGAAAGCCACACACACAGACCAAGTCCTGAGCTACGAAAGCAACCACCCCAACACACACAAAAGAAGTTGCATCAAGACATTGTTGAAAAGGGCCACAACATACTGCAGCACACCAGAACTGCAAAAAGAGGAAGAAGAATACCTGTACAATGTATTCGCCAAAAATGGATACTCCCGCAATTTCATCAACAGATGCCTAAGGGAAAGACAACGGAATGAGGACATGCCACAACCTAAAGGACTAGCCACGTTACCATACATCAAGAGCATTTCTGAACTGACAGCCAGACTACTGTGACCACTAGGACTCATAACAGCACACAAACCAACAGCCACTGTCAGACAACAACTCACCAGGACGAAGGAGCCGATACCCAGCATGAGCAAAACCAATGTAGTGTACAAAATCCCATGCAACGACTGCAACAAAACACTACATAGGACAAATAGGAAGACAGCTAACGATCCGTATCCATGAACACCAACTAGCCACGAAATGACACGACCAGCTATCCTTAGTAGCCACACACGCAGATGACAAGCAACATGAGTTTGACTGGGACAACACTACAATAATAGGACAAGCCAAACAGAGAACAGCCAGGAATTCCTAGAGGCATAGCACTCATCCACAGATTCTATCAACAAACACATCGACCTGGACCCAATATACCGACCACTGCAGCAGACAGCTGGAACTGACAACCGGAAGCGGCAGAGACAAACCACTATAAATGCCGGAGCAAACATCACAGAAGAGCTTCAGGAGGCTCGCAAGCACTGAGGATGTCACCAAGACAGGGGACGAAACGTTTGCAACAGAAATTCCCAGCTCGGCGAACAGAAACACAACAACGAGCACCCGAGCTACAAATCGTCTCACAAACTTGAGGGGTGATAAATTTTAGACAGATATCGCAGATAGTTTCTTTACTCAGAGAGTAAGGGCGTGCAATCCCCTGCCTGATAATGTAATTAACTCTGCCGCATTAGGGGCATTTAAACAGTTCTTGAATGAGCTTATGAATGATTTTAATGGGATACTGTAGGGTGATGGGCTTAAATTACACACAACATCAATGACCGAAGGGCCTGTTCTGCGTTGTATTGTTCTATGTTCCATGTCCCTTTTTGCTCTCCTAATTTCTCTCTTAAGCATACGTCCAGTGTCTTTATAATTTTCGAGAGATTCACACGATCTCTGCTGTCGAAACCTGACATATGCTTCCTTCTCTTTCTGGACCAAAACATTAATTTCTCTATTCATGCCGCATTCCCGACACCAATCAGTCTTGTCCTTCACATTAACAGAAACGTTTTGTCTCTGGACTCGTGTTAACTCAGTTTTCAAGGTTCGATGGAATATAAAATGGAAGTATTGTTGAGAATATGCCTAAATGAACATATCATATCTCTGATTGAATCAGCACTTCCTTGATATTAAAAGTCTGTGCCTTTTCAAACTGATTATACTGCGCATAACATGAAACTTTCTCCTTGTGGCAATTCTTAGGTTTTCGAAACTTTGTCTGAAATGGTTTAGATATAGATTTCAATTTACAATCCTCTGAACTGAACTGAAGATTTAGTGATTAGAAATTGATTATCAATGCACAGTCACTCTTAAGCTTTGTTGCATCGACCTCTCCTCTGGCAAGGTTTGCTTTATTGTACTTTCTTCACCCACAATAGGATTCAAACTGAAGATGTGAGAGATGTTTTCTGGGAAAATGTCTGCTGGATTGCTTACACATCAACAACCGCTCGGGAAAATTAGATGGAAATGATATTTCGACAGATTGTAGTCTTGCGATTAATACAATTTTGGTGTCAGCTTTTATAATCCTCCGTGAGGATATATCGTCTCGTATTCTGATGTGATTGTTCTTATATACCTGTGACATTCCACACAGTTTAGCCATAAACATCCTCCGACACTGGCAATAACACCAACATGCCTGTCTAAAGCTAACAAAAACATTTCTCCAACATGGTTTGATTTTGATCACAAACAAATGGTTATGGAGTCACTTGCCTCCATATGTGCAATTGCAGCTTCTGGAATATGTTCATTGAAGCCAACCTTTGTGAATATTAACATACTGGGTTTGAATATACATGTCTCCAGGACTGCATTCGTGAGCTTGAGGCTTTTGTTTTAGGAGTCGGTGAGAATATTAAAACAGAGTTTATGGACTTGTTCAACCTTGAATGAGAAACCAGCCCACATTTCTTTTGACTTGCAATTTTCTCGCCACTGTGGACTTTATTTTCAGAAAATAATAGGTGAATGTGCAAAGCAAGAGTAGGTTATTTCAATTCTGGCTGAAAAAAATCCACAGGTTTGTTGTCGAAGGCACCAAGTTAAATACGGTGAATGAGAAACGAGATTCGAGGGTTCTTGGAGATATCTTTTGAAACTTTCAAACGCCTAAAATAATCAAGAATGTTCATGGAATTCCTGCCTTCATGCCGAAAGGGCTGGTGTATAATGATGCGTAAGTTACATGGCAGTCAGGTTTCACTTGTAGTACTGTGATTAGATTTGGCTACCACACGTCAGGAAAATATTTTCGTGCTGGAACGAGTTCAACACAGGCTTACAAGAATAATATCAGACCTTCAGGCCTTAATTGAAGAAAAGAATGAGAAACAAAAGACTATTTTTTTCTCTCTAGGAATTATCTAATCGACATCTTGCCGATATTAACAGGAAAAGTCACATTTGATGAAGATAATCAACTTCCATTGGTTTAAGATTATACAATCTGAGGGCAGAATCCGGGTAACAAAAACAGAATTTGCTGCAAATTCTCAGCAGGTCTGGAAATATCGGTTGGCAGAAAACTGAATTAACTTTCCGGGTCCAAAGATCCTTCTGTCTTTGTTGCTAATTCCCAATGTCTGCAGCCATTTTATTTTTTTCACACTATCTAATACTTAGCGCTAGACCATTCAGTAGAGATGCTAGAACGAACTTTGACACACATTAAGGCGTGAAGGTTGGGACGTTTCATCCACAAAACGGAGTCGTTGTTCATTCAACTGTTAAGTTTAAATCTGAGGTAGAGAGTTCTTTATTCAAGTACCACACCGAGGTACTTGTCATGTGTATGGCGTTAGGCCACATGAATGCATTCAATAACGGAAAAGGACCAAGGGACTGAATGGCCTCGTTGTTTTCCAAAGTTCGTAAAGAAACAGAAAGTCTTCACTATAGGCATTAGTCTGTATATGAAGCCTTAGTCTCTGGATTGGAATTTTAACTCTCGCACTTCTGATTCATTGACAAGCTTGTCACTAACGATTTAATGTCAACATCAGGTACACCCGCTTCTCACTTCGCCAATGCAAAGAGATAATACAACAAAAGATAGAATTCGGAAATAAAATGGAACAATGAACATATTTTCAAGGTTATATTGCACATGTGGGGGCACTTCGTAACTCCAAATCCTTTATCACAGTTTGTGCCAGATGCAGAGAGTAGCAAGTCTTTTGAAGGATAATTATAACAGAATTATCTGATATTCTTGGTTTGATTTTCATCAATATAAATAATAAATTCTTAGATGGAATTTGAAACAAGGCAGTACAGCATAACAACACATGTTTCAAATCACTACATGCCTGTAAGAAATCCAGTTCAGTTTTGTGTGATCAGAGTTATACAATTGTATGGTATTCGAACATACGCTTTGTTTGAATTGGCCCATGACGAATATGCTCTTAATTTAAACTATTTCCTGACCTTGGCCCATATCCATCCAAACTTCATTTTTCATTAACTTATCAAAATATATTTCAAATGTTCCAACTCTAAATGCATCCATCACTTTCTCTGACAGTTCATTCTACACACGAACCCCTCTATGTGTAAAAACACTTTGCCCTTGTGTCCTTTTAAGTTATATTTTCTCTTCTCATATAAATGATATGCCTCCTAATTTTGAACGGCTCCACCCTGGGAAAGACTCTTGACATTCTCGTTACTTATGCCCCGAATGATATTAAAAATCTCAATAATTTCACCCTCACCCTCCTGTGATCCAGTGCAAAATGATCTCAGCCTTTCAACTCGGTTTCCTGTCATAAACCCTTCATTCCTGTGAAATTATGTTTGAACCATTTCTAGTCTACTAATGCCTTTCCTACAACAGGGAAACCAGAACTTTACACCGTGTAACTGAAGAGGACGCAGCGACGTCCTATAAAACATCAATATGACTTCCCAACTCTTTTTAACAAAGGTCTGAGCAATGCAGGCAAACGTGCTAGACCTTCTTAAGCACTTATTGTACTAGTGAGTTCTGAGAATATTTGTAGCTCAGGTGGTGGTTCTGGATGTAGGCTTGCTTGCTGAGCTGGAAGATTCGTTTCCAGACGTTTCATCACCCTACTCGCTAACATCTTCCGTGGGCCTCCGGATGAAGCACTGTTGATAATTCCTGCCTTCTATTTATATGTTTGGATGTCTTCGGGTTGCTGATGTCGTTTCCAGCGTTTACATTTGATGTAAGTTTTAATAATTCACGTTAAATAGTATCTGTATTCACCTGAACAAATCTTGCATGAGCTGCAGAGAAATTCATGCCCATGTTTTTGCGATTGGAAAAGAGAAATTGATTTTACTTTGTTATGAGGTGTTCAACAAAATGATTCTTGTTATGCTCTTATATCAGTGTTCCACATGAGTCGTTATTGCTGTTTCTTTTGTGATATGTCAATGATCTGGATCATAACGTGCTGTGGTAATTTGCGATTTTGGAGGTGATATTAATTTGGAGAAGTTGTAAATTGTAAACTCCAAAATGATTCTGGTGCTTGTGAAGTGGATGGTTCGGTAAATATGGTCCAACGAGCATAAGTGTGAGGTGATTCAACAGAAAAACAGAAAGTAATGGAAGATCTCCACAGGTCTGACAGCAACTACAGTGAGAAATAAGAGTTCGCAGTAGAAGGATATTCAGCCTCTCGCGGTCCATCTCACTTTCCACTCTGTTTCCCTGTCCTGCTGTGTCTGATTGTGCTCTACCGACATGTTTATCCTTGTCTGACTGTGTTCTGTAACTACGCCTTTCTGTCCGACTGGGTGATGTCCGACCTGGTTGTCTGTCTGTCTGTGTGCTCCCTACCCGACAATAGGTTGATTGCTTTTAACGAATTTCATCGATCATTTTACGCCTGAAGGCAAAGATAGTTTAGTCTCGATGTCATCCAAACCTGCCACATTAGCGACTTTGCTACTCAAGGCTCGCACCTGTGGGCGTTTAGAAGAAGCAGAGATATATCATTTTGTCAGTGCTTCCAGCTGATGGCTTCGGATTTTTTTTTTTGCATTGATGTGGTAGACTGTCCTATTATCGAGGGTCGAGTTATTAGTAGTGTGTCCTCAATACTCCACCACTATTCACGACCGGCATGGTAGCAGTGAAGAGCTCAAATCTGATCTGAGGGTTGTTAGATCTCTAGCTTTGCCCATCACTTTTCGCTTATGGGGTTGGCACTTAAGTAGTGGTAAGCTAACCTCCCTGTCGCTCAAGTTTGTCACAGAACGTGTGCGGGAATTTCTTCTGGAGCAGAATCAAAAGACAGAGATTTAGCCCGATTTCGTGATAATGACATAGGTAGGAAGGGGGATCTGACACATTAAACACATTTCAGGCTGGTGATAAATCAGATTGTAAAGCAACACCTGAAAAACCATAATCTCTGAATCACTGAAAGTCCCAAGTATTCGTGAGAATAAAAGCAAATGCCTTTAGTAGTTGAACAGCAGCCTGAACACCTCGTTTAAGTGGGTGAGCATTGTATTTAAATGAACGAAATCAAAGTTAAAGTTAAGTTAGTTGAAATAAGTAAATGCTGCAGTGAACGGACGTGTTATATTAAATCACAAAGTCTTAGAATCCGACAGCATGGAAACAGACAATTCAGTCCACCCGTCGATGCTGACCATAATTCCAAACTAAACTAGCCGCTTCTGCCTCCTTTTGGCTCATATCCATGCAAATATTTCTTATTCATGTTTCTATCCAAATGTATTTTAATCACTGCAGTCGTACTCACATTGACCCGTTTTCCTGCACATTCATGGCACATACGATCCATCTCTGTGTACAAAAAATGCCCCCATGTCATTTTTTAAACTTTCTCCTCCCACCTTAAAACTGTGCTGCCTAATCTTCAATCACTCCACCCGAGGAAATAGCCACATATAATGCACATTAACGACTCTCCTGATCACTTTATTAACGTCTATAAGGTCACCTCTTAGAACATAGAACATAGAACAATACAACGCAGAACTGGCCCTTCAGCCCTCGATTTTGCGTCGATCTGTGAACTCTTCTCAGCTCGTCCCCCTACACTATCCCAAAACCATCCATTTGCTTATCTAAGGACTGTTTAAATCTCCCTAACGTCGCTGAGTTAACTACATTAGCAGGTAGGGCATTCCACGCCCTGAGCACTCTCTGTGTAAAGAAACTGCCTCTGACATCTGACTTAAATCTATCACCCCTCAATTTGTAATTATGCCCCCTCGAACAAGCTGACGTCATCATCCTAGGAAAAAGATTTTCACTGTCTCCCTCTTATGCTTTTACGAATGCGCACAATTTCAAATTGACGGGTGATAGATTTAAGACAGATGTCAGAGGGCAGCTTCTTTGCACAGAGAGTGGTAAGGGCGTGGCGACCTGCTAATGGTTTCAACTCAGCCACATAAGGGATATTTTAACAGTCCTTAGATAAGCACATGGATGATTTTGGGATAGTGTAGAGGGACGAGCTGAGAAGGGTTCACCAGTCGGTGCAACATCGACGGCCGAAGGGCCAGTTCTGCGCTGCATTGTCCTATGTTCTATATTCTAACCTGCCTCTTGCATCTGCCTTAAATCTATCACCCCTCAATTTGTAGTTATGCCTGCTCGTACAAGCTGACGCCATTATCCTCGGAAAAAGACTTTCACTCTCTACCTCTCATGCTTATATGTTCCAGAGGAATAAAAGTTCGCAGGTTATCCAGCTTCTTCATCTAACTCAAATCTTCATTTCCCCGCAACATCCTCGTAAAACTCTTTTGAGCCCTCTCCAGCTTAATAATATCTTTTCTATAACAGGGATACCAGAGCTGCAACCAACATCATGTATGAACGCAGTGCAGGTGATTCCTTCGCTCGATTTTGAGAGCAATGAAAGCAGGCATGGTAAACAGCTTTTTCAACCGCCCTAACTGAATACGATAGACATTTCAGAGTATTATGAACAATTCGGTTGGTCTATTCTACAACACTGCTCAAGGATCAACTGCTAATTGCATAATTCTTGCCTTTGCTGTTTGAACAAAATGCAATACGGCGCAAATGCAAATTATATTCCATGTGCCTATTTTCAGCCCAATGACCCAATTAACCACAATTTCTTTATAATATTAGATAACTTTATTCACTCTGCAATGTACCAGAAATCCCAGTGTCATCAATAAGCTTGCCAAGCATGCTTTCTGTATTCTCATTAAATTCGTATACAGATGATAAACACAAGTGGGACCATTACTGATCCTTGTGGGGCAACGCTGGTCACAGACCTTCAGTCTGAAACAGAGAATCCTCCACCACACTGTCTGTCTCCTATCGTTAATCCAATTTCGAATCCAATGACAAGCTCACCCTGAATCCCATATGTTCCATCTTTACCAATTAGTCTACCTTGTGGAACCTTGTCAACAGCTTTACTAAATTCCAAGCTAGCAAAGTCTATCACTCTGTCCTCATCAGTCTTCGTTATTACTTCCTCAAAAACTGAATCACGTTTGTGAGGCACTACTAACCTTAACAAAAAGTATGCTGACTCTACCGAATCATTCCTTAGCTCACCAAATGTATACACATCCTACCTTTAAAAATCACCTTCAACAACTTACCAACCTCCAAACTCAGACACACGGTAGAAAGTTCCCAGCCTTCTACTTACATCCCTTCATAAACAAATGCACAACACTAGCCACTCTCCAGTCATTCAGCAGCTTACTCATATTGATACATGATACAACTATATCTGCAAGGGGTCCCGCAAATTATTAGAGCATGGATCAGTACTTGGAGCTGCCATGTTGTGGCCATTCTGGAAACGTGCGTACCACAAGGGCAGGAATGGTCGTCGAATGTTCCGCGGTTAGATGCTTCCAAAACAATACGGAGGGAGATAAACGAGATGGGAGATTGGCATTGCAAATCAGGAATACTAGCACATTTGAAGAAAGGGAGGTTGTCGAGGATGGTTTATCTACAGAGTCAGTATGAGTGGAATTCAGAAGCATGGAAGGAGCAGTAAATTTGTTGGGAGTCTTCTACTGACCCCGTCCCTCAATAGCAACATATACAGAGAGGATTGGGAGACACAATTTGAAAGGATGCAGAAATAACAGGTTGTTATCATGGGTGAAATAAAATTTCCTAATATTGCTTGGAACTTATTTAGTGTAAATAGTATTAGACAAGAACCGTGGACCATAAATTGGTAACAGATATTCTTAGGGAATTCTATGACAAAACAATTGGAGGCTATTGAGGGAGCACTTGCTGTGATTCTTGCATAGGTTTGTCCCACTCGGCCAAGGAAGGGATCATAGGTTAAGAAATCTTGCATGACGACAGTTGTGAAATATCGAGTCAAGAGGAAGAGGGAATCAGGAGGAAAAGGGAAGGTTACTTCAGGTTAAGGAAACAATGATCAGACAAGGTTCTGGACGGTTACAAGGTAGCCAGGAAGAAACTGAAGAACGGACTTACAGAGGTAGAAGGGAGCACAGAAAAACTTTAGCGGGTACGTTAAGAAAATCCTGAAGGTGTTCTACACTTATGTGAGAAACAGAGGATGGCCAGCCTGAAGTTAGGACCGATCAGGGATAGTAGGGGGAACATGTGGTTGGAGTTGGACGAGGTAGGAAAGATCTTTAACGAATACATTGCTTCACTATTCACTAGTGAGAGTGACCTTATCGTTTGCGAGGACAGCATATAAAAGGCAGATATGCTCGAACAGGTTGATGTTAAGAATGAAGATGTGTTGACAATTTTGAAACGCATGATGATAGATCAGTCCCCTGAGCCAGACAGGATAGAACCAAAGTTATTACGGGAAGTGAGGGAAGATTTTGCTGCGCTTTCGCCAATGATCTTTGCAGCCTTATTGGAGTAGTACCGGATGATTGGGGTGACAAACATTATTCACTTGCTCAAGAACAGGAATAGGCACAACCTGGGAATTAAGGACAAATCAGTCTTATGTTTGTTGTGGACAAACTATTGGAGAGGATTCTGAGAGACAGGACTTATTGATTATTTGAAAATGTGCAGACAGGTTATTGAGAGTCAGTATGGCTTTCTAATGGGCAGATGATGCCTAACAAGTCTTATTGCATTCTTTGAGGATGTGACAAAACACAAAGATGAAGGTAAAGCAGTGGATATACTATATGTGTAGTTTAACAATGCAATTGTTAAGGATCCCCATGGTAGGGTCGTTTAGAAAGTAACAAGGCCTGAGATACAGGATATGTTGGCGGTCTGGTTACAGAATTAACTGGCCCATAGAAGATCGAGTGTGATAGTAGATGAAACGTTTTCAGCTGGGAGCTTGGTGACCAATGGTGTGCCACAGAGATTTGCTCTGTGACCTCAGTTATCCGTGATTTTTATAATTGACTTCAATGAGGAAGTGGAAGTGTGGGTTAGTAAGTTTGCTGATGACGGGGATCCAAGATGGCGGTGACCCAGCAAGTCTGAGTCTACAGTGCTCCTCCCAAGACTTGGGCAAAGTGGGCCACTCACACCCACCACACTCACCAAATCATTTAAAATAGCTGTTTAATTTAATTAGCTGCTTCGTATTAAATTTAAACAATCTAATCTTCAGTAAAAATGACTAAAGGGAAGGGAGCCCGCAGCTCTCAGCAAGCAGGAACCCCTCCCCCACCCTCTACAGATGCAGCTGAGGCGTCCACAGGGGGACTTACCTACGGTGGAGAGCCTCCTGGAAATAATCTCCAAACTGGATGCGAAGATCGACGCTTTTATTGAAGAATCCCGAAGTCGATGGACTCACTCTCGGCCGCACTGCAAAAGCACGACCGAGACATTAAGGAAATCGAGCGCCGAGCCGGAGGGATGGAGCTCAAGGCCGCGACCTCCGAAACTACAGCGCAATCGGCCGTGGATCGGATCCGGACTCTCGAACAGCGAGAGAATCATATTGATGACCTCAATAATCAAGGTCATCGAAACAATATTCGTGTGCTGGGCCTTCCCGAACGGGAAGAGGAAGGCCAGCTTACAGCGTTCCTTGAAAAGTGGCTGCCACAGCTTTTAAATCTGGAGGCTGGATCAGGCCAGGTAAGGGTAGAATGGGCCTAGCGGATTGCAATACGCGGGCCCAGCTTGAACCAGCGTCCCCGCCCGGTCCTGTTCCGGTTGCAGAGCTCTAAGGAGAGGCACATACTCCTAGAAGCCTCTAGAAATCTTGGAAAAGATTCCCAAGCCATGATATATAAAGGATCCAAGATCATGTTATTCCAGGGCTTTTCCCCAGCTCTGGTCCGAAAGAGGAAGGCATTTGATGAGGCGAAGAAATGTTTAAGGGACTTAAATATTCAGTACTCCGTACGCTACCCAGCGACGCTACGCTTTAACCATGAAGGATCTGTGTATAATTTCGGATCGCCGGAAAAGGCTAAATAATTTTTGGACTCTCTTAGACAAATCGTAAGAGATAATGGATGTTGGTTTGCCTTCCCCCCACTCTGGTTTACATCACCACCACCCCCCCCCCCCCGTTAATATTTTTTTACATTACTGTTTAATATTATCTTGGGTGGTGGTGAGAGGGATTTATTTATTTGTTCTCTATTTAACGATTTTCTCCCCCCGCCTCGGGTGATTTTTTAAAATTAATATATATATATAAGCTGGGGGGTCTAGTTAATGTTGGTGGGTGGAAGTGGTTACCTTATTCTATTTTACCTCTGTCTCTAGAAGGAGAGTTGTTTTCCCTTGTTATTTTGTATTATTTTATTTAATTATTATTTGTTGAGGTTGTAATTTTATAGTTATATATGTTTATACATGGTATTAACATTACCAAATATATCCAGGTGTTGGTGTGTGTGGGGGAGGGTGGTGTGGGTGTAGGGTGCTCACTGTTAACGCTAGTTTTGTAGTAAATCTGTATTCTCCTCATCCTATTGAGGAGCGTCTGGGTCAAGGGTGGGGCACTGGTTGGGAGAGGATATGATGGACCTTTGGAAAGGAAGTGACCCCCCCTGGGAACAAGGGGGAAAATCTCCATTTAAATACTTTTTTTTGTTATTTACGAATAGTTTTTTTTTTATTATACTGTTGTGAGTGTATTAGAGAGCCTTTATTTTCGTGAATTTTATATGCTGTATGCTCGGGATGTTCTGGATAGGGTTTCCCCTCCCGAGCGGTCTCGGATTTGCCCGGACGATTATGGTTGATCAGTCGGTTAAGTGGTGCACCTGGAATGTCAAGGGGAGTAATTCGCCAGTCAAAAGGAAGAAAATATTATCAAATCTCAAGAAAGGAAGAGTTGATATAGCTCTCCTACAGGCGACACACCTGTTGGATAAAGAACACTTTAAATTACGACAGGGTAGATTTGATCAGGCCTTTTTTTCTTCTTTTAGCTCAAAAAGTAGGGGAGTTGTTATTCTTATTCGAAAGAATTTCCCTTTCAAAATCCTATATCAGATAAAAGACGAATCTGGACGATATATTCTGATTAAAGCCCTTATAAATGGAGAGGAATATGGGATTTTAAATTTGTACTGGCCCCCGGCACACCCCTTTAAATTTATGACGGAAGCCTTCTCAAAATTGATGGTTCTTGGTGCCCGTCATACAATTAAAAGGGGAGACTTTAATTGTATTATGGATCCGGAAATAGATAGGATTCCCAAGAGTACTGCAGGAGTATCTCCCAGATCTAGACAATTGGTGGATCTGAACAAAGAATTAGGATTAGTAGATGTATGGAAATGTCTTCATCCACAGGGCAGAGATTTTTCTTTTTACTCTAATCCACACAAATGTCATACCAGAATTGATATGATTTTTGCCCCCTCAATTTTTTAAAATTCCATATCATTTTATAAAATAGGTAGTATAGCAATTTCCAACCACGCTGCTGTATATATGGAAATCAAGGCGAAGAACAACAGGACATCCCCTCGGCATTGGCGTATGGACCCGTTCCTGATGAAAGATAGTAAATTTGTAAAGTACTTCTCTCAAGAATTTAAAACTTTTTTAGAAATTAATTTAGGTACGGTTAAATTATGTGGGAGACCATCAAAGCTTACGCGCAATGTTTGATCATCTCCTACTCAGCGACCCAGAAAAAAGTAAAGGGAGAACAACAGCGTCTGCTCGAAGCTCGCTTAAAAGCAGCTGAAACAGCATACGCTGGTAGACCTTCTATTATCAAATTGCAAAGGATTACGGACCTTGGGAAATCTCTAAACACCACGCTTACCCAAACGGCTAAGAGGGAAATATTATTTGCAAAACAAAGGTTATATGAATTTGGCGACAAGCCGGGTAGATACTTAGCATTTCTTGCAAAGAAAAAAAAGGCCCCTCAAACTGTCACGTCTATCAAAGAAAGTACGGGTATTCTGACTCATGATCATAAAAGGATTAATACAATCTTTTGAAAATTTTATTCTGATTTATATGAATCGCAGGATTGTGAAGACAGGACTAGGAGGATGCAATCATTTTTAAATAAATTTGACGTTTCCGGGTCTAACTCTGGAACAGGTATCGGTCTTAAATGCTCTCCTAACAGTCCAAGAAATACTTGACGCAATCAGGCAATTTCAGAGCGGTAAGTCACGTGGCCCAGATGGTTTTCAAGCTGAATTCTATAAAGAATTTACAAAAATATTTGCTGGCCCACTTATGGACATGTATAACTATGCATAAAGTCAGGGCTGTCTCCCGCCTTTGCTGAAAGAGGCAAATATCTCTCTTATCCTTGAAAAAGGAAAGGGTCCAGAAGATTGTGCGTCATACAGACCAATATCCTTGCTAAATGTAGATTTTAAAATCCTTTCTAAAACGTTAGCATTGAGACTAGAAAGGATACTGCCACAAATCATAAAGGAGGATCAGATGGGGTTTATTAAGGGCCGTAGATCATCCAATAATATTAGAAGGGGTTTGAATATGATTCAAGCCTGCCATCAGGGAAAGATACCAGGAGTAGTAGTCTCATTAGACGCGGAAAAGGCATTCAATAGGGTTGAATGGTCATATTTGTTTTACACATTGGAAAGGTTTGGCCTTGGAAAGGTGTTTACCAAATGGGTCTCAACATTGTATAGTGATCCCAAAGCAGTTGTGCTTACCAATGGATTAGGTTCGGATAGCTTCAATCTGGGTAGGGGCTGCCGTCAGGAATGTTCTCTCTCTCGCCATTGTTATTTACGCTAATAATTGAACCACGAGCAGAAGCTATACGGGCTGATCCTAATATAACGGCCCCGAGGATTGGTACAGGTAAGCATAAAATTACCCTTTATGCAGATGATGTTTTTCTCTTCCTCAGTAATCCTCTGATGGCCGTGCCTCGCTTAATCCAAGTTATTAACACATTTACCGCATTCTCAGGCTATATAATTAATTTCTGAAAATCGAGGCTATGCATACTGACCAGTATTTGGTCAATTATCCAAGGCTACATTTATGCATTTACTAGAAAGGATAAGGCAGGACCTCCAGCGATGGGGAGACCTTCCAATTTCCTGGCTGGGTAGAATAGCACTAATTAAAATGAATGTCCTGCCCCGTCTCCTATACCCTATGAGAATGCTTCCGGTGATGCTGCCGAGGCTGGCACTATGTAAATTATATGGCTGGTTGGGTTCCTTTATCTCGAATCATAGACGGCCCCTCATTAAGCTGAAGAAGCTACAGCTTCCACAGGCAAGGGGAGGATTGAACTGCTCAGATTTTAGGAAATATCAGTTAAGTTCCCCATTAATTTACATAGCTGATTGGGTCTTGTCTGACCCTCAATCAATCTGGCTGGACATCGAGGCTTCTCAAGTAAAATGCCCACTTATTAACCTTTTATTCTCAGACAAGAGGAAAGTCATTACAGATTACTGCAAAAACCCTATAATACTAAACACAATTAAAGCTTGGAATATAATTCGGCAAAATGAGGGCAACTCACATAAAACATCCCCCTATGCGTCGATAGTGGGAGCATGGGGATTCCAACCGGGGTTTACAGATGCCACTTTTAAAGTCTGGAGATCCAGGGGTATCTCATGTCTCGGGGACCAATTTAAAGATGGGGTCCTGATGTTTTTTGAACAGCTGCATCAGAAATTCAGATCACCTAATGGAGACCACTTTCGATACTTCCAAATTCAAAATTATATACAGAAGAAGACTACGTTATTAGATAGTCTTTATAAATCAGATACAGAATGTAGAGTGCTATGGCCAATGGGGGTATCTTCCGTCAGTACTATTTATCATTTACTACATGATGAAGTATCGGGAGATATGGACAATCTGCTTAAAACATGGGATCAGGATTTGGGACTAGAAATCTCTATAGAAATGTGGAATGACATTTGGGAACACGCCAGAAGAATCACCATCTGTAACAAAACTCAGGCTATCCAGCTGAAGATACTTCATAGGGCCCATATAGCACCGGATCGATTGGCAAAATTTAAGGCAGGAGCATCTCCAATGTGTCCCAAATGTAAAATAGAGGTGGGCACTCTTGTACGTTGCCTATGGACCTGTCATAAGATCCGTAGATACTGGACTAAAGTAGCAAGTACGCTGACAGAAATTTTAGGAACGGAAATTAAAGTGGACCCTGTATCTCTCCTTTTGGGCTTTTCGAACTTTCCCTCCCTGGACATGTACGGGAAGAGACAATTTTCTATTCTCTCCTTCTGTGCATGGAAAAATATTTTGGCAAACTGGGTGGCTGAGGGCCCCCCTGGACTTTCAAATTGGCACAGATTAATTATGGAATGTATTCCCCTTGACTTCCTTACAAATATGGTGCACCGAAAGACCGAATTATTTCATAAAATATGGCAGCCCTTCTTGAATTATATAAATACAGATATTTCGGCTATCCTAACAAGGACTTTTATTTAATTGAGATTAAGCACCTGGCTGGTCCGGGGTCCCTTGGGAGAGGAATCCCGCACGAATACAGTTTTGTTACATTTGATGTTAACACATTCCGAGCATGTATCTCACTACCCAATTTCTGTGTTATCCGTTGTTTCTTCTTTCTTTCTCTTATTTGAATAATGTAAGACACTTAAATATACACTCTGGTTAGTTGTAGGTTAGATTAGTAATTAGTTGAGTTTTGTTTTTTTTTCTTTCTTGGTATTTTTCTTTTGTTAAATTTTGGTTATTATATATTTAAGATTTAATTGTATATCAATGTTTGCACTTGAGATTTTTGTTTATCTTTGTAAACTTTAAAAATGTTAAGTTTCTAATAAAAATATCTATAAAAAAGTTTGCTGATGACAGAAAGGTTGTTGGAGTTGTGGATAGTGTAGAGAGCTGTTTTAGATTTCAATGGGACATTGACAGGATACATTCTGGGCTGAGAAATGGCAGATGGAGTTCAAACTGGAAACTATGAAGTGCTTCATTTAGGAAAGTCGAATTTGAACGCAGATTACAGGGTTATAGGCAGGATTCTTGAAACATGGAGGAGCAGAGGGATCGTGGCATCCACGTCCATCAATCCTTCAAAGTTGCCATTCAGGTTAATAGGTTATTGAGAAGGTGAAAAGTGTGCTGGCTTGAATGATGAGGGGGAGCGATTTTAAGAGCCGCAAGGTTATGCTGCAGCTCTATAAAGCCCTAACGAGACCACACTTGGAATCTTCTGGTCAGTTCTCATGCCTAATTAGTGGAAGGATGTTAAAACCTGAGAGATAGTGCAGAGGAAATTTTTCCAGGATGCTGCCTGGACTGGAGAGCATGTCTAATGAAGAAAGGTTCAGGGAGCTATGGCTTTTCTTCTTGAAGAGAAAAATGATGAGGAGTGACGTGAGGTATACAGAATGATAAGAAGGATAGTTAGAGTGGATAGCCACATACATTTTTCTACTCGGGCGGAAACGGGTATCATGAGGAGGAATAATAGTAATGTCATTGGTAGAAGGTGTAGGGGCATTGTAAAGTAGGTTCTTTGTATCGAGAGTGTTGGGTGCATGGAATGGATTGCTTGCATGGTAATCAAGTCAGATACATGAGGGATATTTAAGTGACACGTCGATAGGCAAGAGTAATGAAACGAAGGTAATATAGATTGGTTTGATCTTAGAGTCAGATAAAAGGTCGGTATAACATGGAGGACGGAAGAGCCTGTACTGTGCTGTACTGTTCGATACTCATTTTATATATCAAAAGCCTTCCTCAGCGCCCCATCCACGTGTGGTCCCATTTTCAAAAAGCTATGAACCTCTTTACTAAGATTTCCCCAGTGCCTTCACTTGATGATTGATATTTCACCGACACAACCGACCACAAAATTCCTTGTCAAAACCTTGCTCAAGTGCTTGTGACCCATGTCTGCCTCTCTACCCTCTCGACTTTCTTGGTAACCTTTTTTTAAAGAAAATCAATCAATTTCAGAGATACGATTTCCCAACCATACAGTATGCGGACCATACGAAATGATTCCTTGCCTCTCTATCTGCCTGCAAATACTATCTCTCGGGATCCCCTCTGACAACGTACTCACTACGGACGTTAGGCTTACTGGTCTGTTGTTCCCAGACATTTTCATACTGCATTTCTGTTAAAATGGCACAACATTAACCATCCCCCAATCTTTGGGCACTTCAACTGTGGCTGCCACTGATGGAAATATCTGCACTAGGGATTTACAATTTTCTCTTTTGTCTCCCATTAAGACCTGTGACATATTTCATCACGTCAAGGTTTTATCTACCTTAATGCATTCTATGTCTTCCAACACCTTCTCTTCTGTAATGTGGTCATTTATCCAGAATCGCATTTTATTTCCCCTAGTTCAGTAGCATCCATGCCTTTCTCAACGGTGAATAATGATGAGAAATATTCATTTAGGATCGCATCCATCTCTTGTGGATCCACATACGCAGATGACTTTGCTGCTCTTTAAGAGGCCCCAATTCTCTCCCTGTTTCTCTTTCTGCCTTTCATATACTTGTAGAACCTTTTTCGATTCTCCTTTACCTGACCTGCCAAAACCATCTCGTGACCCTCATTTTAGCACTCCTTATTTCTTTCTTAAGTATATCCCACTACCCTGTATCCTCCTCAGGGAATTCACTTGATCCCCGCTGGCTATACCTATCATGTGTCTCCTTCTTTTTCAAGACCAAAGCCTTAATAACTCTACTTCATTTTAGCAAGGATATGCTGGACCTGAAGCCTCATTAACTCACTTCGGAATGCTTCCCGCTTACTAGAAGACCATTTGTTTGCAACTAGCCTCCCCCAGTCAATTTTTGACAGTTCAATCCGAGGATCATCAAAATCGGCCTTGCCCTAATTTAGAAATTATAACTTGTGAACGAGACCTATTATTTTCGATCGCTATTTTAAAACACATCTAATTATGGTCACTTGTCCAAAACTGCTCCCCTACTAAGACGTTTTGACCCTTCTCTTGTCGGTCCACCTACATACTGCATGAGAAATTCTACCTGAACGCAGGTAGCAAATGTCTCTCCATCCAAGTCCTTAGAACTATGGCAGTCCCAGTCGATGTTAGGAAAGATAAAATCCCCGACTATTATAGACATATTATTTTTTCAGCTGCCTGCGATCTCCTTACTTATTTTGTCCTCAATCTCCCACTTACTGTTGGTTGGAGAGTGGGCGCGGAGGGGGCATTCCAAGTAAAATGCTTTCAAACTAACCACTTGCCAAATTTATTTCTCACATCTATCTGTACAGATTCAGTGAATGACGTCTCAAAGCGTTATTCTCTCAGTACCGATGTGATGTTCTGCCCAATCAAACACACGACTCCAGCTCCTCTCTCGACTCCCTTTTCATTCTTCCTTTTATATCTTTACCTCTGAATATTGTGCTCCCAGTTCTGTCCTTCACTCAGTCATGTTTCTGTATAGGCTGGAATATCCCAGTCGCACATATCCGTCCATGCCCTGAGTTCATTTGCTTTGCTTGTCAGGTCTTTTGCAATGAAACGAACCGACCTCCCTTGCTTCCTGCTATGCTCTTACCTGCCCTGTCTCATGTTTGGATTACCAGCACTGACTTTAAAATTTTACTTGCAGTCATTAACTCTTGGACGATTCTCAAATTTCTCTTATGGTGCCCTATGCTTTGGATCACAATTCCCTGCCTGACGCTTTTAAACTCTCCCGAGAGGCTCAAACAAACATCTTGCCAGGATATGTGTCCCTCTCCAGTTCAGTTGCAATCTGTCCGCGTGGTACACGTCACCCCGGGTTATGTCAGAATTCCTTCAGGTCCTGTCCTTCCGTGTGTTGCATTGGGAATCTGTTCTCAGTTACGTCTTTGTCTTTGTTAGCTAGTTTATTTCTATTAATTTAATAATTGGTTAAACAAGATTTTTCGCGACAGTATTGATTCGATTTCTGAACTTAGACTGAGTTATGGCATATATAAAAGTGTTTGCGTAACAACTTGCATTCGACAACATGAATCCAACTTCTTGAAACATATACAAATAACCATAATTATTTGCACGGCACGGTGGCACAGTGGTTAGCACTGCTGCCTCGCAGCGCCAGAGACCCGGGTTCAATTCTCGCCTCTAGGCGACTGACTGTGTGGAGTTTGTACGTTCTCCGCGTGTCTGCGTGGGTTTCCTCCCACAGTCCAAAGATGTGCAGGTCAGGTGAATTGGCCGTGCTAAATTGCCCGTAGTGTTAGGTAAGGGGTAAATGTAGGGGCATGGGTGGGTTGCGCTTCGGCGGGACGGTGTGGACTTGTTGGGCCGAAGGGCCTGTTTCCACACTGTAAGTAATCTAATCAAAGTAATTTGCGACGTTACAATAAAATAAAACATATGTCAGCTATCAGAGTGTGAAGCTTCTGGATATGGTGAGGAGCAAATTCACAGGCGTCTTCCTGCTCTCCACTTCCGGGTCAGAATGATTCGCTCTTTCGCTTTGAAGCTTAAGTGCCCGACGGTATGACTAGCTGCTATAATTAGTTTGATTGTCAGGGCATTGAACAATACAATGAAAGCGAATGGGAGAAATAGTGTTAAAAGTGTATCACACCATTCAAATGCCACCATCCAATCTCTGTATAATAGATCTGAGAACAGAACCACGGCACATCGGAAGATTCCTGTGTAAAATGGAAAGGCATTTTGTTTTATTTAAACAGAAGAGAATGCCTATTGCAGCCAGAAGACGTTCTGCACTTCTTAAAGTAAAATATTTTATTTTCAGATTCTCACAACAAATCATAGAACATAGAACATAGAAAAGTACAGCACAGAACAGGGCCTTAGGCCCACAATGTTGTGCTGTGGATTAATCCTAATGTAAGAATAATATAACTTAACCTAATCACCTTCCAACTCACTGCAGTCCAAGTTCATGTCCAGCAGTCGCTTAAATGTCCCAATGACTCTGCTTCCACCATCTCTGCTGGCAACGCATTGCATGCATTCACAACTCTCTGCATAAAGAACCTGCCTCTGATGCTCACTCCATACCTTTCTCCTAATCTCTTAAAACTATGACCCCTCGTGCCAGTCAATCCTGCCCTGGGGAAAAGTCTCTGGCATTGACAATTTCCATGCCTCTCATTATCTTGTGTAACTCGATCAGGTCACTTCTCTTCTGCTTTCTCTCCAGAGACAAAATTCCGAGCTTATTCAAACTCTCTTCATAAGGCAAGTCCTCAAGTCCAGGCAGCATCCTGGTAAACGTTCATTGCAACCTCTCCAAAACCTCAATATCTTTCCTACAGTCGGGCGACCAGAACTGTACACAATATTCCAAGTGTGGTCTCACCAGACACTTGTAGAGCTGGAACTAAACTTCGCGGCCCTTAAACACAATCCCCCCGTTAATGAAAAGCCAAAATACCATTTGCTTTTTTTCACAAACCTATCCACATGGGCGGTAACTTTGAGGGATCTATGTACTTGAACACCAAGATCCTTCTGCTCCTCCACACTGCCAAGAATCCTGTCTTTAATCCTATATTCCGCATTCGAGTTCGACCTTCCAAAATGCATCACTTCACATTTATCCAGGTTGAACTCCATCTGCCATTTCTCAGCCCAGCTCTGCATTCTGTTTATGTCACGCTGCGAGGCAAAAGTGAGGACTCCAGATGCTGGAAACCAGAGTTTAGATCAGAGTGTGGTGGAAAAGCAAATCATGTCCGGCTGCATCCGAGGAGCAGGAAAATCGACGATTTGAATTCTATCCCTGATGAGGGGCTTTTGCCCGAAACGTCGATTTTCCTGCTCCTCCGATGCTGTCGGACATGATGTGCTTTTCCAGCACCACTCTGATCTAAACTATGTCGCGCTGCAGCCTGCAGTAGCACTCGATACTATCAACGGTTCCTCCAACCGTTGTGTCATCTGCAAATTTACTAACCCATACCTCAAACTCCTCATCCAAGTCATTTATAAAAACTACAAAGAGCAGAAGCCCAAGAACAGAGCCCACGGGACCCCATTCACCGACCTCCAGGCAGAATACTTTCCATCTACATCCACTCTCTGCCTTCTGTCAGCCAGCCAATTCTGAATCCAGACAGCCAAATCTCCCTCTATCTCATACTTCCTGACTTTATGAATGAATCTACCATGGGGAACCTTATCAAATGACTTTCTGAAGTCCATATACAGCACATCCACTGCTCGACTTTCGTCGACCTATCTTGTTACCTCCTTAATGAACTCAATAAAATTTGTGAGCCATGACCTGCCCCTCACAAAACCATGCTGACTGCCTTTACCCACGCTACGCTTTTCCAAATAGTCATAAAGCCTACCGCTCAGAATTCTTCCCAAAATTTTGCTGACCTCAGATGCAAGACTGTCTGGTCTGTAATTGCCACGGAATTCCCTATTTCCCTTCTTGAAAAGTGGAGCAACATCCACCTCCTTCCAATCCTCTTGGTACGGCTCCACTATCTGCTCAGTCCGTTCGAGTAATCCCTAAAATGAGCTTACCACATTGCCGCAGCTGGTCAAAACTGACCACAGATGTCACCTTCTCCGCTGAATGCAAAGTCCACCCTGCCATTGACAGTCGATGCTACCTTGACTGGCTTGGGACTTTCTATGCCCCACCAATGTCAAGGGTGCCCTCGTTTCTTGGTAACATTCGTCGCTGGATCCACAAACGCTTCCATCCCAAGTTCCATAAAAGCTTGCACCTTCAATGCTGAGTTCAGTTTCCCAAAGGAAGGGACGCCTGCACCGGCTGTCACACGTGATTTGTTGGCTGGACCCACACTCGCCTTGCCGAGGACGCAAAAGGCCTAATCTTCAGCCGCCACAGCAGCAGTCACAAGGAGCCACTCTGCTGCTGCAGTCTTCTAGAAACTCCTTCTGCACTCGAACCCTGAACTAGGTGCTGAACCTGCTGGGACCATTTCAGTAAAGGCCGCCAGGAATCCGAACTCGCCTCCGCAATTGCTGGAGTAAGCCTATGCAGCTGGTGTTCCTTGTCACCACCGATGCTGATGCTGGGACCCAACTCTTCACTATGAGGTAATTAAAATAACAAAAAATTTGAGAAATCCTAACGGCCAGTTGACAGCAGTTGTAGTCTGCTCACTTTGTAAATTAAAAGAAAAATAATAAACAGAATGTAAGAACAGAAATTTACTGGTCAGCCTCTGATTTAGTTTGGATTACAGGTCAGTCGGTGTCGTCATTTTTCTCACACATGCATATGTCTTTTATTGAAGACAATAGTAATCAATGATCAACCTCCATTAGCACCTCACACCCAGCATTCTTATTTCGATAATTTCAGTCGTGTGATCGATTAAACCATAACTCGCCTTGCCTATTGAGCTATGACTGCGTGTGCCTGTCTATTATTCATGGCTCCCTGGAACATGACCAACTGTTGTAATACTGAATCTACAATTAGTCAACATCTTGTTTTCTAAATTGAGCTACATGAGCTGCCCAGCTTTACTCCTACATGTAGACACAAACTGCACGTGGAGTGTTATTTGATATGTCTGTCCAAACTCTACTACTTTCGAATTTCCACCAACAGAATCATTTTGGCTGGACTGACTGGTTACCCTAAATTAAAGCAGCTTCCTCCATCAGGAAAAATCGATTTTGCTTCTATGCTGAACCCTCGAGTTCTTCTGTGCTGATACCTTGAGGTTTCTGTTCTGAAGTGAACGTTAAATGAAGAGCTTTCTTGCCTAATTTAGATTCAACAGTAAAAACCTTCACCCATTGACAGAGAGGTTCTGTCAAACATTTGACTGTCATGTCATATACTTTTGGAATGAATGTGAGCAGTAAATTGACTCAAACTGTTTTCTCATTTTAGCAAGATAAAATTACTTTCAGTGAACTAGCGCAATGAATCTATTTCAAAACCGAAATCCCCAAATATAGCACTTGCACTTTTGAGCACATCTCCCACCTAGGGACACTTTAGTTTACTTTGTGGCATTTTATTTTTGTCATCAATATACGAAACTGCATGATGTAATAATTTTAAAAAATACACCAATGAATGTTGACTACACATGTTCGTTTGGTCTCGTCCTTTGATGTAATTTCTAAGAGTTTTTGATGAAGTGCCAATGAGAACATTGTCCTTGTGATAAGCAATATTATCTTTTCTGTTGAATGTTTTAATGTTTAAATACAAAGAAACAGTCTTAGGTTCTTGGAAAACCTAATCAGATCTGAAAGCATCTGTGCAGACAAATCAGAGTTATCGTTTTTGTGTCGAGTGACCCTTCCTCAGAACTCCAGTTCTCAGTAAGTGTCATTCGACCCTAAACTTTAACTCTGATTTATTTCCAAAAAATGCTGACAAACCTGCTAAGTTTTCAACAGCAATTTATGTTTTTTTTCCTGATATACAGCATTCAAAGTTCTTTCGCTTTTGGTTTTATATTCTTATTTAGTATCTGGAAAAAATGAATAAAGCATAATTCTTTGTCTAATTAACAGTCTCTTCAGAGTTAGTGGGTATGTGTTTCTAGGGGTATCTGAACTGCGTGTCAGTGAGCAGTTTACTGCTGAGCAGGTTGTACATGGTAACACAGCTGATGACACCTTCCGTCATTTTACTGATGTTTCAGTACAAACTAACGAGGTGGTAATTGACCCAAGTAGAACTTGAAACAAAGACTAGAATTGCTGTCACAATTCAGCAGGTTTAGCAGTATATGTCAAGAGAAAGCAGAGTTAAAATTTCGAGTCATGTGACCCTTCTTCAAAAGATTTTTTTTCTTCTGTTCTCAATGTATCGGACATTCCTCGGACATCTTCCACATTATTGGATAGAAATCAGTGTTCTGGCTCTACTGGAAGAGCTTGGCTATGACTGTGACATTTTCTGCACCATTAGTCTCCAGAATATTTTCGGGCCCGAAAGCTTGTGCAGAAGCCCAGTACCTCCAACCATTTATTGCTATCACGTAGATTGAAATGAATAGCTGAAGATGGGCTCCCGTGTTGTTAAGGACCTCCAGAAGAGGCTGTGATGTTGCGAATACCTTTGTACTGTAGCATGAGTTAGCAATTTGCGTTTGTAACAGGTTTCTGCAGCTGTTGATTGCCGCTTGAATGTTCAATCTTGAGAGGCTAGATCTGTTCAGTGTCTTCTGTATTTAGCACAAATCGGTGTAATGGGTCCCCAGCCTGGAGGCGGAATGTCTTCTCCAGCTTGGCCGTCGTGTGGACAGTCCGTGTTCATGTTTTTGACAGATGCATCGATGTCAGACAGATTGGCGAAGATGACGTCAAGTATAATTTTCCATCTCTGTTGGTGGCCTCATCACATGCTAACATTCAGCAGAAATATCCTTGAGTTGCCAAATAGTCGTGCTGCTGCAGTTCTGCTTGAAAACTTGAATCGCCCACTGACAGCATGTTCTGCACCTTGCGATCATCTGTGCTTCCCCCAAATGGTCTTCAACATACAGCTGTGTTAATTCATTAGCTGAGGGAGGATATGGCGTGGTCATCAGCAGAAGGCTTCCTTGCCCATGTTTAAAATGAAAGCATGAGGCATTATGGGATCCAGAATCAATGTTGAGGATTCACAGGGCAAGTCCTTCCTGACTGTAAAGCACTGTGCAACCATCTCTGTTGGCTCCTTCCTGCCAGTGGGACAGGGCATATCCAGGGATGGTCATGTTCATGTCTGCAACATTGTACAATATGCTTCCATGAGTACCATCATGTCAGAATGTTGCTCGGCTAATCTCTGAGTTCTGCCCTTTTTTTACTCGAGGCCCCACATATTAGTAAGGACTACTTTCAGGGTTAACAGGGCTATGTCTTTGCCACTTTCATCGTTGGTACTTACGTTTTTGCCATTTGGATCAATTTCCTTTTCCAGGCTTGGTTGTGGTTAGTATAACTGATTGATTTGCTTAGCCATTTCAATAGGCATTTCAGAGTCATCCATATTGCTGTGGTCCAGAGGAACATGTTAGCCAGACCAAGTAGGACAATAAGTAACAGTAGAAGTCTGCGACCATTTGGCCCATTATGTTTTCACTGTCCTTCGCCTTTGGACAGAATGTTTCTTAACGCCATTCTCCTGCCTTCTGCCCACAAACCTTTGATCTCCATCCTCATTAAGAAGGAATCTGTTTCATTTTAGAACATAGAACATAGAAGAACATAGTACACAACAGGTGGTTCGGCCCTCGATGTTGTCCGAACTGTGAACTAATTCATGCTCATCCATTGATTCTCTCCCGTCATCATCCATATGCTTATCCAAGGACAGCTTAAATGTCCATAATGTGGCTGAATTCGACGCCCTTACGATTCTCTGAATAAACAACCTGCCTCTTGCATCTGACTCAAATCTATCACCCTTCAATTTGCAGCTATGCCCCCTCGTGTAAGCTAGCGTTATCATCCTTGGGAAATAAAAGACTCTGACTGTCCACCTCTCTCATCCTCTGATCATCTTGTATGTTTCTATTAAATCTCATCTTAACCTTCTTCCCTCCAATGAGAACAGATCCAAGTCCCTCCGTCTTTTTTAGAAGACATTCACTCCAGACCAGGCCACATTAAGGTAAATCTCCTCTGCACCTTTTCCAATGTTTCCATATCCTTCCTGTCATGGGTCCAGTAAAATTGCACACAATATTCTAAGTGATCAAAGTTTGTGAAAAGATTTGTAGCTCGGGTGCTCGTTGTTGTGGTTTTGTTCGCCGAGCTGGGAATCTGTGTTGCAGACGTTTCGTCCTCTGTCTAGCTGACATCCTCAGTGCTTGGGAGCCTCCTGCGAAGCGCTTCTGTGATGTTTGCTCCGGCATTTATAGTGGTTTGAATCTGCCGCTTCCGGTTATCAGTTGCAGCTGTCCGTTGCAGTGGTCGGTATATTGGGTCCAGGTCGATGTGTTTATTCATTGAATCTGTGGATTAGTGCCATGCCTCGAGGAATTTCCTGGCTGTTCTCTGTTTGGCTTGTCCTATAATAGTAGTGTTGTCCCAGTCGAATTCATGTTGCTTGTCATCTGCGTGTGTGGCTAGTAAGGATAGCTGGTCGTGTCATTTCGTGGCTAGTTGGTGTGAATGGATGCGGATCGTTAGCTGTCTTCCTCTTTGTCCTATGCAGTGTGTTTGTGCAGTCCTTGCATGGGATTTTGTACACTACATTGTTTTTTCTCATGTTGGCTATCGGGTCCTTCCTGACCCTGTTCTATCCATGTCTCCGAAATGGCCAAATCATCGACGTCACACATACCTCTCCATGCTGCAAGTTCGATTACCTTATGCTGGATACTCCCGGTGTTGAAGTAGACACGCATCTCCAGTATTGCATTCCATTCTGGCAAAACATGTGCAGGAAGTATGTGGAGCCTTCGGAGAGTGTGCAGAAGAGATGTACCAGGATATTTCCTGGATTAGACGGTGTGAGGTATAGGTGTAGTCCAGAAGATCTTGGTAGGAGTAATTTACTGAAGATACTGGGATCTGCACTTGAAACAAAATTGCTGGAGATCACAATGGGCCAGGGAACATCCATGCATAGAATTAAAGCTAAAGTTTTGATTCCAGATGACTGCAACAGAGTTTTGGAGTGTCCGAAGCTGAGGTGAGAGTTGATAGAAATCTATAGCATTAGAAGGTTTATAGAGTGAGTTGACAATCAGATTCTTTCTTCCCGGAGTTGATGCATAGATTACTAGTGGGTATGCATTTAAGGTGGGAGGGGGATAGTTCAATGGGGATATCGGTGGCAAATGTTTTAGACAGAAGGTGATAGGTGTTTGGAATGTCATTCCAGACGTGGTGGTGGAGGGCTTTTAGATAAACATTATAATATGCAAGGAATTGAGGTTATGCACCAAGTCCAGACAGAAAGGTTTAGTTGAATTTGGTTTCATGTTCGACATAACATCCTGGGTCGTAGGGCAGGTTCCTGTGCTGTACGGTTCTCTGGTCTATGGATAACTGAAACTCTCCTTCCCAGGGAACATCCCAGTCAATCCCATCGGCACTCTTTCTACTTCTCCCATTTCCCTCAGCATTCTAGAGCTGCACAGTTTATGGCTGAAACAAATCTTATCACAGTTCCAGCTTGATGTTCTGCTCTTAAATTCAATGGTTCGCCCAATAAAGGCAAGTATCCGAGATATTATTTTCAATGCTTCGTCCATCTGTCTTGATAACTTCAGGACGTACAAATCAATATCCCACTAATCTTTGCAGTTTCTCAAGGTCCTCCACTTCTTCATATTTTCCCTTACACACTTTTTCTTGCTGAAGAACATCTCCTCATATTTTCCAGAATGAGTTTCAGTTGCCATAAATTAGCGCATTTGAGTAGAAAATCTACAACCTCATGTAATCGAACATTAACTTCCTCACCATTTATCACCCCACCATTCTTGCATCATTAGTGAACTTGATGCTCAGCCCATGTATATTCACGAATAAATCATTCATATAAACCGCAACTATCAAACGATCCAACATTGACCAGAGTCGTCCAGTTGGAAAACAACTTCTCAAACATAACCCTCCGTTTCCTAAAACTCAGCAAATTGTGGATTCACGTGCCTAAAAACTGGAGTTCTTATTTCATTTTTAGGTGTCTGAATTACGTCATAACTTTAAACGATTCAAGAAGTGCGTAGAGAAGGTGAATAACAAAGATTTTCACATCCCACCTCACCGGAGTTTTTCAAAGAGCTAAGTTATATTGATTGTCTTTCTACAATATGAGTTGCTCCATAAGGTGAGGTGATGCAGTCGTCGGAGGAGAAGTTTTATTCTAATATGCTGTTTACAATTAAGAAACTGTCACTCGGGATACAATATTGTGCACAGGTTCTGAAATTGTTTGATGTGCTCTTTGCATGTCGGGTTTCAATTCATGTACTCCATTCCACTAAGTTCAAGAGCTGGGAAATTTAAAGGATTCCCAGTTTCTCTTTGAATATTTAGTTGAATGATTATTAGTGATGAAAGAATACCAATCCAGTTGTGTAGTAGAGCAGTAATGGAAGTGCAACAATGACTTATATTATTCAATTTTGTGATGGACACAGCAGAGTGAATTCCATAAAGAAAGACCAAGCGATCTATCAATGGAATAATTAATGTTTAAGAGTTACGATGTTGCCTAGCAAAGAAGGCCATTCATCTTGTCATTAGGGAATCAATCGTATTTCTTCAGAATCTGATGTTTATGGATTCAGCTGCAATGCCTAAACCTATTCTGTCAACACAGAGACTCATATGACGCACTTGTCATTACGTGTTGATCAAATATATGAAGGATCAGTTATGATCAGAGATAACCCATGGAAATTTCAATGGCAAGTTCAGTGAATTTACCATCTCGGATTTTACATCCAGGAGATTGTTTGCATCACAAAGTGACATATTATTACGTAGAGAAGATGGAGAAGATGTTTGCTTTGATTGACAAAACGGTATACTCGTTGATTGTTGTCATTGGAGTTCCTGGTAAATAAAAACAACCACTGAAGTTGTGTTCTTCTGCTTCCGAGCTGATCACTTCTGTTTTTCGTTCCTCTGAAGGATGAATTACATTTATTGTAGTGGTTGGCATTGCATACATACTGGGTCATCGGTGCAGTTTGCTGCAGTTAAATGTGATAAAGAAATGCATTAGATTTATTCTGGTCAATGTATTTCAAAATAGCCTTTATATCCAGCTCACACACTGCCTGACACGATTGCATTTATGCTTGAGTAATATTTATGTACTGTTGAATTAAATTTTAGCGCACTTGTATCATTTCAAGACGTTATTTGCAATGTCCATATATGCTATTGTAATCAGCTCATGTCACTGATTAGAATAGAATACCTCATACAATACGTTACTCCCACTCCGAATTGCACTGAATGTGAGCCACTGCATGTCAACAATTGAATGCTGCAGTAATACATGACTGAGAGTGTCATCCAATGCAGAATTGTACTGATTGTGACTAACCAACTACAATGAGCGACGTATCTCAAGATGCCATATGATACTGAGAGTCCCAGGCTCTGGAGATTTTAACTGACTGTAATTTAGAAATTGGAGAAAAATGTATGTTATTGTACATTTATCGTTATTGTCAGTAACCCATTTAATATTGAATCATAGAAACTGAATTCACCACAAAGGTATACGGGAAAGCCACACACACAGACTAATTCCTGAACTACGAAAGCAACCACCACAACACACACAAAAGAAGTTGCATCAAGACACTATTCAAAAGGGCCACAACACACTGCAGTACACCACGACTGCAAAAAGAGGAAGAAGAACACCTATACAATGTATTCATCAAAAACGGATATCCCTGCAATTTCATCAACAGATGCCTAAGGGAAAGACAACGGAATGAGGGCATGCCACAACCCAAAGGACTAGCCACATTACCATACATCAAGAGTATTTCTGAACTGACAGCCAGACTACTGCGACCACTAGGACTCATAACAGCACACAAACCAACAGCCACTCTCAGACAACAACTCACCAGGACGAAGGACCCGATACCCAGCATGAGCAAAACCAATGTAGTGTACAAAATCCCATGCAGGGACTGCACAAAACACGACATAGAACAAACAGGAAGACATCTAACGATCCGCATCCATGAACACCAACTAGCCACGAAACGACACGACCTTAGGCAGCCACACACGCAGATGACAATCAACATGAATGCGACTGGGTCAACACTATTATTATAGGACAAGCCAAACAGAGAACAGCCAGGGAATTCCTAGAGGCATGGCACTCATCCACAGATTCAATCAATAAGCACATCGACCTGGACCCAATATACCGACCACTACAATGGACAGCTGGAGCTGACAACCGGAAGCGGCAGATTCAAACCACTATAAATGCTGGAGGAAACATCACAGAAGCGCATCACAGGAGGCTGCCAAGCACTGAGGATGTCAACGAGACGGGGACGAAACGTCTGCAACACAGATTCCCAGCTTGGCGAACAGAACCACAACAATGAACACCCGAGCTACAAATCTTCTCACAAACTTTATTATCTGAATACTAACAGTTTCAGGAAAAGTGAGGTGCGACGAGACCTGGCTATTATGGTGGAATGTTGGTTGAACTTTGGCATGGAGGTGCAGCAGGCAGTGAGTAAAGCAAATTGCACGCTAGCCCTCATAGGAAGAGTGGTGAGTATCGGCGTAACGCTGTCTTGCCGCACTTATACAGGGCCTGGGTGAGGCCAGATCTGGAGTACTGCATACAGATTTCATCTCCTCGGCTGAGGACGGATATTCTTCCTCTTGAGGCAGTCAAGCAATTGTTCTACAGACTGATTCTCAGGATGGCAGTGATGATATGTGTGGAAAGTCGAAAAGTTTGACGATAGAAAAAGCACAGTATGTCAGGCAGCATCCAATGGGCAGGAGAATTGACGTCTCATATGTGGTTCATCGAGAATTTGCAGGGGCAAGACAGTGAGACATAAATTGGTGAGGAGTGTGCATGAGGGGGCCTTAGGAAGGATGATGATATTTGGATATAGGTAGAAAGTGATTTGATACATTGGTGGGAAGAATGGATTGGATGGGTGTGAAGGAAGCTGGGCAGGTTGGTGAAGTCAAAAGGGCGGTGTCGAGTTGGATGGTTTGACCTGTGATGAGATGGGAAGAGGGGAGATGAGGGAAATGGTGAAATGGACATTGATTCCGTGCGTTTGGACAGTCCCAAGCAGAAGATGAGATTCCGTTCTTTCAGTTGGCGGGTGGCTTTGCTTTGGCAGTGAATGAAGGACAGAAAAGATTGATTCGACTGGGCTTATATTTACTGGAATTGAGAAGAATGATGGGCAGTGTCACAGAAATATATGAGATCCCTATGGAGCTGGATACGTTAGATTCGGGAAAAGTGTTGCTGATGTTAGTGATGTTGATGAAGTCTAGAAGTGGGGATCAGAGTCTGATAATAAGGAGTATGCCAGTCAGGGTTGAGATGAGGAAGAATTTCACCATTCAGAGAGTTGTGAACTGTTGAATTCTCTCCCGTAGGTTGTTGTTCCGGCCAGTTCATTAGATACATTCAAGTAGATATGAGGAGAGGGTGGTAATGAGATACTGAGGTTTAATGATCAGCCATGACTCTATCTTATGATGTTGCGGGCTGGAAGGACTGAATGCTCTACTTCTGCATCCATTATCTAAATTTCTATGTTTCTAATATTGCGAATATGGTACTGCACTAATAAGGACAGCAATACCCTTCATTTTTGTATATTCAATGGCTATTGTCATCCCAAAGGCATTTGTTAACCCCTTTCTACAATATTACTTTCATACTAAGTGTGGCAGGAATTGTTTACCCACTCACTCTGCATCTCATTCATGGTCATTCGCATGAAGGTTCAAGCAAATGAGGCTGCTTACGATAGTGCTGTCAAAATGGACATCCTGACCAACCCAGTCATCCTGAATGTACATGACTTTTTTTTTAAAATGAACTAACAATATCGATATGAATTTTCATTTGATATCTGGTTTGTCACGCAAGTAAATAGAACCCTTGGGCCTGTATTTGTTAAATGAATGCAACTCATGCTAATTATGAATAAACTAATTAATTCCTTTGTGGATTCATAAGTACATAAATGAGTACATAAATAAGTACATAAATAGATATGTCCACCGCCAGTCAGTGTCTTCCTGTTCCTACATAATTCACTGAGAAAATGGATAAAACAGTAATAATGCTGGTCAAAGAGTTTTACTACCCGATTATTGCAATCATCGGTATACCTGGTGAGTGATTACTGTCTGTTTCTTTATATATGCGATGATATGTATGTGTTGGTGTTGAACTGGGATGGAAAAACTCAGAAGTCAAACGACACCAGGTTATTTTCAGGTGTCTTCACCTAATTACGAGCAGTGCTCCAAAAGCTTGTGATTTCAAATAAACCTGTTGAACACTAAACTGATGTCGTCTGACTTATGATTAAGTAATTGGTAATGACTATTGCATTTTTCCTACTATAAAACAGAAAGGTCATGGTTTCTGCAGAATAAGGCTTCTAAATCCGCTCGTCAGGTGAGAAAACATTCTTTTCGATCATGCTGCATCTGCCTTAATAAAATAACATTACTCCAGTTGCAATATTTTTGAAATTACTGCACAAATGTTTTAGTAGCGTTGCGTATCACTCTGTGCAGTTCAGACTGAGGTTATAATGGTATTTCAGGTATCTATGGTATTTATAAAATGGTAATGGGATATATAAAATGTGCAGAGGAGATTTACCAGGATGTTGCCTGGAATGGAGAATAGGTCACACGAGGAAAAGTTGAGAGTGCTAGGCCTTTTGTCATTGGAACGGCGAAGGATGAGGGGTGTCTTGATAGAGGTTTATAAGATGATCAGGGAATAGATAGAGTAGACAGTGAGAGACTTTTCCCTGGGTACAACAGAGTATTACCAGGGGACATAAATTTAAGGTGAAGGGTGGAAGGTATAGGGAGGATGTCATGGGTAGGTTCTTTACCCAGAGAGTGGTGGGGGCATGGAATGTGCTGCCTGTGGGAGTGGCAGAGTCAGAATCATTGGTGACCTTTAAGTGGCAATTGGATAGGTACATGGATAGATGCTTAAGCTAGCACAACATCGTGGGCCGAAGGGCCTGTTCTGTGCTGTATTGTTCTATGTTGTATATCTATGTGTCACTTTCAGTGCAATGTCCAGATAATGACCTTCATTGTTCAATTCTTTTTCATATTGATGCTCAGTAAATGGAATAAATTATTCTCAGCAAGTGCTTCTTAATAAATGGCAATCAGTTGTTAAAACATGTCTAATCTTGTCTCTCCTCCTTACAGCAAATGTGATGACACTTATAATTCTGTCTCGAAGGAACTGTGGTGTTTCTAAATGCATGTCGGTCTACATGGCAGCCATGGCCTCAGCGGATCTAATGATTATTTTCATTGACGTAATCTTATACCGCATTTTCAGTTTTCATTTTCCATTTTCATTCTTGTCACATACTCCAGTGTGCAGGACGATTTTATACACGATGATTTCCAGCGTTGACTTATCTGTTTGGTTCACAGTTTCCTTCACATTTGACCGTTTTGCAGCCATCTTTGATCCGAAATTTAAACGAAGATTCTGCACCCCAAGAAATGCTGGCGTAGTTATAACAACGTTCTCTTTTGTCAGCTTTCTCAAGAATATTCCGACTTTGTTTGCATATGAAAACCAACAAATAATTGACGGAGTGCAGTGGGGATGTCAGTCAAGTGCGGATTTTTTTTTCTCACCACCAGGTATAGCTTTCGTTTGGTTTCACAGCAGCTGGGTCGTTTGGGTTCCTTTCACACTGATTCTCCTGTTTAATTCTTTGACCATACGCTCTATTCTACTGGCCAATAGAATACGCCAAGCCCTCAAAAGTTGTAGCAATAAAAATTGCAGTGATCCAGAGATTGAGAACCGGAAGAAATCCATCATTCTATTGTTCTCTGTGTCAGGTTGCTTCATATTGTTTTGGTTGACAGCTTCCGTGAGCTTTGTGTCAACTAGAATATCAAACACCACTTATTACAAAGGCGACTACAATGATCCAGGATATATCGCCCATGAAGCAGGGACATTGCTGCAATTTTTGATTTGTTTACAGAACCCATTCATTTATGTAATAACCCAGAGGAAATTCAGAAATGCACTGAAAAATATGATGAGATGTCTCTGGCCATTAATGTTGAGACCAGTTGGGAAATGGAACTAAAAGTAAAATAAAAATTCTAACAAATGAATTTCATTTGCATAGCTTTTTTAAAAAATCATTGCGTGTCTTGCTTTGTTGTGTTTCGTAAAAATGCATGAATTATTTTCCTCATAGTTATTTTATTTTGTAACAGATGTTGTTGTCTTTATTAGTTGAATTCCACTTCTCCAACCTGCTTGCAGGTTCATCGTGACAGCAAAAGCAACATCTGCTGAAGTTCGCCATTCAGTCCGTCCATTCTGCTCTGCCATTCAATCAGGTGATGTTTCATATTTCCACAGTCTTGTCTTTTCTCCATGACCCCGGCTTTCCGAGAAACATCTATTCCAAACGGAGGAGAAAAAATTACAATAACTTTGGATTGGACATTTGGGCGAGGCAGGAAATCAGTTATATTCTGGATACAGGAATCCATCAAATCAATTTTTTTCTCATTTATAAATTTATTACTGCAAGTGTTGTAATTTTCAATTTTGTCAGATATATAAAATCAAAAGAACTCGGAGCAGGAATTGGCTGTCCAGCCCTTCGAGCCTGCTTCGCCACTCAATAAGATTATGGCTTATCTTTTTGTGGACTCATCTCCATTTACCCGCCTTTTCACCATATCCCTTAATTCCTTTCTTTTTCAAAAACACATCCACATTCTTTTTAATAGCGATTACTGAAGTGGCGGAAACTCCTTACCAGGGCAAGGAATTCCAAAAAATAAAAGCCTTCTGGGCGAAGAAGTTCCTTCTCAGTTCAATTCTAAGCCTGTTTCCTCGAATCTTGAGGCTATGCCCTCTTGAGGAGAAAGTGAGGTCTGCAGATGCTGGAGATCAGAGATGGAAATGTGTTGCTCGAAAAGCGCAGCAGGCCAGGCAGCATCCAGGGAACAGGAGAAGCGACGTTTCGGGCTAATGAAGAAGGGCTAATGCCTGAAACGTCGATTCTCCTGTTCCCTGGATGCTGCCTGGCCTGCTGCGCTTTTCCAGCAACACATTTCCAGCTATGCCCTCTTGGCCTAGTTTTGCCTCCCTATCGAAAGGTCCTATCTATTTCTATTTTATTGATTCCCTTCATAATTTTATGTGTTTCTATAAGTTTCCCCCTTCATTATGCTGAATTCCAATGAAGATAACCCAAATCTACTCAGGCTGTCCTCATAAGCCAACCCCTAAGACTCCGGAATCAACCCAGCGAACCTCCTCTGCACCCCCACCAGTGCCAACCCATCCTTTCTAAACTAAAGAGACCAAATCTGTAGACAGTACTCAAGGTGTGTATCCATGACATTTTGTGTAAATGTTGAAGTAGATTTCAGTAGCGGTCTCATTCCCAAAGAGCAAAGACCTACGTGATGTGTGTTTAATGGATGAAATCGAGGGAAACCGACAGAATTAACACAGTCTTCGAGCATTGGTTTACCTGAGTTGGCTGGATTGTTATTTTGTGAAACGGCATGTTATCGGCAGCATGTATTCAATTCCATCGCTGATCTGAGATTGCTGTGAAGCTTTCTGTCTCAAGCTCTTACCTTGCATGAGGTCTGCTGGCCCTCAGGTTAAATCACCACCAGTCGCATACATTTCTAATGAGAAAGCAACACCTATGGTATGGTAACGGAGAAGCAGAATATCAAAATGTTGTCTGTATTAATTGTCCTTATTGATATCAGGAATTTTATTTTTGTTTGTGCAGAGCGTTGTTGTCGTGTATTTGTCTGTGAAAAACTCTGAAAGTAATCCAAAAGTTGCAAATATTTTAGGAAACTGTGCATACATAGTAAGCATTCAGGATTAAAATCGTGTAATGAAAGTCTTGTGTCAGATTGGATAGAAGGATGAACAGGGAAATTAGGTAATTTAGTAATCGAGAAGGAGGATGAATCCTGTTTACAGAAAATTGAATGATTATGATCTGAGGCATAATATTTTAGCGATCATCTTACAATATGCATTGTACACGAGTTTTATTTTTAGACGCCCACTGTGAACTTTAGTGACAGTAGGCAACCTCACAGTAGAATTTAAAGAACAATTGCACATTTTCTGCTGAGTTGAGGGCAAATATGAATCACGGAGTTGTGTCTGCGTTATGAGTTTATTCAAGTCTGAAATGCTGCGAACACTAAGATGTTTCTAAAATGCAAGCAGAACCAATCTTTCCTCCGTGTGAGATATGACATAAATATCAATGAGATATCATTAGCTGCTCCATGGCCACTGTGAAACAGATCACTGTGTGTGAGTTGCGAACTGTCAATGCAGCCAGTTTGTCAGTTTGTTGAAAGCTTTTCAATTGCTCCACGCTATTTTTAAAAAGATAGGAGTACATGATTCTTAATTTTCCAAATGTGCCCAAGGAAAACAAAAAAGCTCAGCGAGCAAAGGATTTTATGTCACCGGCTAACTCAAAATTAATTTCCAAAGAGATTTGTGCCGAGAGCGAAGGTATCTTTTAGACTTCATTTGCTCTGCCTTATGTTATTTAACAGGCAGTTCTCGTTTTAGTTCCCACCAGTCTCCCACTTCGTGTTAAATGTGTAAAGTATTGAACGTTGTCTGGCTGTAGTTTGAACTCTTCGTCCTGGGCTATTTTCCAGTTTTGGCAGGGGGAATAAAAGTGTGCCAATTTTTTTTTAAGTAGACAGAGCCTAAGTCCCGGATGAAAGTGGGAAAATAAGTCATACTGCAAATACATTCAGCAAGTAAGAAAAGTAACCTGGCTTACACCTCATGTTATGTCATACATTGAGGGTGATGCTGTGCACTCCTCTACATTTCCATTAACAAAGGTATCCCTTCAGACTCTTCAACATCTTACAAAACCTTCTGTCTCTGACTGCTGGAGAGGCCGTTGATTAAAGTTGATTTGAAATGGATTCACAGGGCTTTATATTTGACATGAAATGGCCGAAAATGGAATTAGCTCAATATAGCAGAATATTAGTGTCTCTAAACAAAGTTATGGGATAAGATAGTGAAAGGTCCCGTGGGAGTCATAAAAGAGTCTCTGTAAGAAGAATTTCATCAAATTCCTGTATCCAGGAAACTTTCAACAGAAAAGCATTTCTATAAAGAGTACCCTTGAAAGGATAAAGAGATACCTGGACATTAACCAGAGTGCCCAGTTTGTTATTTAGTAAAATGTGGAAAGGAACGTTTGGTTCTACAATAATCTGAAATTATTAGGAAATATTCTTCAGAAATGCAAACCTCTAAACCTACGTCAAGGCATGAAATTGAAGTCCTTAAGGAGATATCCGTAGTTGAAAGAGAAAATCTTATTTTTGTTATCAACTGGGACAAAATGAGCAATTCATGTAAACAGATCATCTCCAATAGAGAACCATAGCGTGGGAAGGGGTAGAGAAAAGTCATAAATCACAGTAATTATGCGGTGATGAAATAAACAGTTGAGGTTTTACGGATCACCAAACAGCTTTCTATGTCTGTGAATTTCTCGAGTAGATCGTTGCACCCAAACATCAATGGAAAGATAACCAAGATAAATTATAAGATAAAAGTGGGAGTGAATTCACGTATATTTGTACAATCAGAATCCAAATAACATTGCTTTAACTACTTGGTAAAACCGCGAAACTGATTGAATTTCACCCCCACCAATGGAACTTGAATAGATATTGTCTTATTCAGTAAAGAAACTTTGTTCAGCTCAGAAGCGAGAAGATTTATCTGAGAAATAAACCTTTGTTTAAAACCAAATTAAAGCATGCGAAGTGGAGGCGATGGCCTCGTGATATTATTGCTGCATTTGTAATGCAGAGACCTCTAATAACTTCTGTGGATTCGGGTTAGTATCCCAACTCGGCAATTGTTAGAATTTGAAATCATCAAAATCTAGGATTGTGAGTCGGATATTGGATTAACGCATTTGGATCAGAGATGTCCTTCAAGAAAGGAAACTGACACCTTCTCTGGTCTGGCCTCATGGTGACTTCAGACCCACAGCAATGTGGTTGACTCTTAACTACTCTCTGGGCTATTAGGTTGGGACAATAACTGTTAGCCACGCCAGCGACAATCTTACCTCAAGAATGAACCAAAGAAAACGGCACAAGTCGTAAACTGCAGCTTCAAGAGAGATAGACTTTGGGTGCTTGCCCACTCAGGGCCAAGTGAATGAGACGCTGTCCCCAATTCATCAATCCTGTTACAGAGCTAAGGTCACTTTTTGTTCCAAGGAATCTTTAAAAATAGCTTTATATAAATTGGTAGCGATTACCATCCTTTTAAATCTTCTGGAGTAAATGTAATGCTCAATATAAATTACAGCACAGTGTTCGGAAGATTCCTTAAGGATATGTAAGCACCCAGGTTACTGGCAAATTTCTGAGAAGGAATTCAACTGCCTGGATTGGAATAGAGTCACAGAGTTATAGAATAATGGTGTCCTACTGCTTGGTGACAGGTCCAAACTGATTCATGACGATCAAAATGTCCGTCCACACTAAACTCCTGTCCCTGCAATTACTCGATATTCCTTAAACATTTCATGCGCGTGTGTTTGTCAAAATGACTTTTAAATATTGTTAATGTTTCCACCTCAAACACTTCTACCGGTAGCTCATTCCATATGCTATGCCATATTGACTGAATTGGATTAAACGAGATGCAATGCAATATCCAAAAGACAGATGATAAAGGTGAAAATAATGGGAGGACTGAGCGGTGTCAGTAGTGTTGTCCATCATTGATTGTATGTTCACAGGATTGGATGTGTAAATTAGTGAAATGTGGATAACAATGACATCCATGTTGCTTGTAAATGCTTATAATGCAAAATGTATAAAACTACTGTATTTGTCTTGGTAAAGGCAGAGTATCCTATAGAGGGACGTTTCCCACCCTGCATTGGGAAGGAGCTGCGAATGAAAGTCCATTGTAGTACTAAACACAGGACTCAGGATGCCTGTTTTTATCTTTCCCTTGAACATGCACCAATATGAGTATGAAAATGTGTTGCTGGAAAAGCGCAGCAGGTCAGGCAGCATCCAGGGAACAGGAGAATCAACGTTTCGGGCAAAAGCCCTTCATCCGGTTCCCGAAATGTCAATTTTCCTGCTCCTCGGATGCTGCTCTACCTGCTGTGCTTTTGCAGCACTACTCCAATCTTGACTATAATCTCCAGCATATGCAGTCCTCACGTTTGCCTTATATTTCTCAATGTCCACATAATTAAGGAGTGGCATCATTGCGATGTTCAGGCAGCATCCTGTTCCCTGGATGCTGCCTGACCTGCTGCGCTTTTCCAGCAACACATTTTCAGCTCTGATCGCCAGCATCTGCAGTCCTCACTTTCTCACCAATGTGAGTATGCTTTCCCTCAGCTGTAGTCCCACCATAAACAGTTCAACCTGGTACAGTCCCGTTGAAATGAGCAGCGAATTTGAAAAATGAACTTCAATCTAATTGTAGGATTGGAAATGCACTCTTTGTGTTTTCTCTAAGAATTAGATAGTAGAGTGGAATGTGAAAGACATTTCAAGGCACCTCTGGGCTAAACCACTTAACTACTGGATTCTCTAGCCAATGAGAATGACTGAAAGAAGTCTGGTGTGTTGCATACCTGAGGAATTTGCGGCCGAGGTGGAAAATCTTGGAGCTTCATGAAAAAATCAAAAAGTCAGAGTAGGGTGGGGCTGCTATTTTGAAAGACATACTTCAGGGAGTTTAAAATAATGTCTGAAAAAGATGCGTTCAATTACTACGTTGATGAACACAACAGCATTTCAGTATCATTTCTGGTCCTTTAGTCGCCCACCAGCCCTGCAGGACCCCACGAGCGTGGTATCGTTCTTGATGAGAGGGAAGGATTGTGAAAATCCATCGTGGGATTGCAGGAATAGCATCAATTTTTTCATTTTCTTTTAAGTTTGCTTTCTTTGGTGAAACTGGTCTCTCATCCCCTGTCTCAAATCTGTTTCCTTATGCATCTCTCACGTTGTCTCTGCCTGTGTGCATCCCCTCTAACCCCGCCCCTTCCTGCTATTCTTTACGTTCTGTGTCTGACAGATTGTGTCTTTGTCTCTTTTCCTCTCAATCCCTCACCATTATAGCATCGCTACTCCAAATTCCGGTTGTGAAATGAAGTTCAATTCGTGACATTTATTTATTATAGCAAGGCACGAAGCAGGAAGATTCTGAAGAAACTTTCTTTCCTGTGTTCAGTTTTTCTTTGGGATCAACATTTTCATTCGTGACCCTTCGGAAATACATGCTCAAACACTTATTTTCTTTTTGAATCCAACATAACTGTTACAAATTGCATGTTATCCTTTCGCCAAATGAACAATGCCATTTTCCATTTCATCTGTCTATCTGTAAGTTTCTCTCTCTCTGTCTCTGTCTCTACTTGTCTGTCCGTCTCACTCAATCTCTCCCTCTCACACTCATTTTATCTCGCACTCTGTCTCTTACAGCCAACCTGGTGACAATAGCTATACTCTCCCGAGGAAGATGTGGGCTCTCAGGATGCATCACTCGATATCTAATTTCCATGGCGGCCACAGATCTCCTTGTTATTATCGCTGCAGTGATTTTAAGTCGGCTTCTGGCAATTTACTTTCCAGTTAGTTTAATAAACGCCACAACAGGATGTCGTCTCATAATTCTTCTTGTCTACGCTTCCCGAAACTGCTCTGTCTGGTTGACTGTCGCTTTCACCTTTGATCGGTTCATAACCATTTGTTACCAGAAGCAGAAAACGAAATACTGTACAGAGAAAGTAGCATCTTTCGTTATAGCAATCGTCTGCGTGCTGTGCTGTTCAGTAAACATTCCATTTTACTTCATATATGAGCCCTTATATACCATTGATAGCGTAGGCTGGTACTGCAACATTAAGGAGATCTTTTACACATCTGTTGTTTGGAGAATGCTTGAAACTTTAGACCGTATTCAAACTCCATGTCTACCGTTCGTCCTTATTTTACTCCTTAATGCACTGACTGTCAGACACATCATAGCTGCTGGTAGATCCCGCAGGAGACTCCGATCGCACAGCAATGAAAATAATAAGCGTGACACAGAAATGGAGAGCAGGAGAAAGTCCATCATCTTACTCTTTGCAATCTCAGGCAGTTTCCTCCTGTTGTGGTTGACGTACATTGTGTATTTTCTATTTGTGAAGATTTCAGGTAACAGATTTTTAATCGGTTCCAATCTCAATGATCCCAAATTTATTCTGCAGGAAAGCGGGTACATGCTGCAACTCTTAAGTTCATGCACGAACACGTGCATTTATGCAGTGACACAGACAAAATTTCGAGGTCAGTTGAAAGATGCTTTCAACTACTTCTCCAAACTGATGACGAAATGTCATAAACAGTGAGGCCGACTGAATTGATGTGACTTTTGAAGTTCACAAAGCCCACACATAGCAGTATAAATCTTTAGCTCAGCAATTCTGGCATACGGGTCATCATAATGCCCAGGTTTGTTAATTCACGCCAATGGCAGCCAAGTCAACCCCTAATATCGCTTTAGAAATTCATTGCAACCAAATGTCAAGGAGATAGTTTCTCAAGTTTTCACCTCTTCTGCCAAGTGCAAACGCTTACCAAAAAGCGATTTCCTTTTGAAATGGAGTTGATTGATGCATCTGTGAAATCTGGATGAAAGGATAACCGTGGTCGTCTTTGTGAAAAGCAGTGAAAAGTAATGAGGTGATTTTGTTTGAAAAAAAAGGTGCATAAATGTAACTTCACGCACTAAGAATGGCTCTCATGTTAAACGTTAGAAATAAATCAAATATAATTCTCGTTAAGATTGTGACTTGACTTCCTGAGGGCTTCATACCTCTGAATTGTAGGAGACACGATCTGGATTGCATTTCAAATGCAACTTTCTGTCAAACATCACAGTCTGAGAGTCATAGAGCTGTGCATCACAGAAACAGACACTTCGGTCAAACTGGGAGAAAGTGAGGACTGCAGATGCTGAAGAAGGGCTTATGCACGAAACGTCAATTCTCCTGCTCCTTGGATGCTGCCTGACCTGCTGCGCTTTTCCAGCCACATATCGTTCACCTCTGATCTCCAGCATCTGCAGTCCTCACTTTCTCCCAGTTTGACCGAAGTGTCTGTTTCTGTGATGCACAGCTCTCTGACTCTCAGACTCTGTGATGTTTGACAGAAAGTTGCATTTGAAATGCAATCCAGATCGTGTCTTCTACAATTCAGAGGTATGAAGCCCTCAGGAAGTCAAGTCACAATCTTAACGAGAATTATATGCGCTTTTCCAGCAACACATTTTTTCAATTTCGGTCAAATTGGCCATACTGACCATACATCCAAACTGAATGTACTCCCGTTTACCAGCACTTGGCCCATATCCCTCCACACACTTTCTGTTGAAAATTCCAACCAGATGCCTTTAAAACGTGATTGTACCAGGCTCGGTCACTTCCTCTTGCAGCTCAGCCCATACATGCACCATCAGCACTGTGAAATGTTGCCCTTTACGCCCCTTCCACTCTCACCCGAAACCTATGTCCTCCATGTCTGGATCCGCCCAATCTATGGAAAGGACTTTGTCTATTTACCCTATCCATGCATCTCATGATCTTAAAAACCTCTGTAATGTAACCCCTCAGCCAGCGAAACTCCAGGGAAGATAGCCTCAGTCTACTCAGCCTCCCCCTTTTGCTCAAATCCTCCAACGCTGACAACAAACTTCTCAATCTTTACTGAGCCCTTTCAAGTTTCTCAACATCCGTCAAATGGTTGGGACCACAGAATTGCCTCTAGTGTTCCAAAAGTTGCCTTAGCAATGTCCTGTACAGCCGAAACACGAACTCCCAACTCCAGTTCTCAATGTACTAACAAGAAGCGAGCATCCTGAAAAGAAAATGAGCTCGGAAAGGGCTTATGGAGAGTAATAGAGAAAAAAGCACATGCAGTACATCAAAATAGGCTCAGCAGATAACCAAAAGAGTACAAGGATTAAGGAAAGTAAATGAACAGAAATAATAGAATTGATAGCCGCAATTATAATGACGAATTCCATTAACTCCATGCATTTATTCAGTTATCTGTCAAATGATGGAGTAAACAATAAACTTTTGTCTGACATCCTTTCAAAGTTCATATGTTGTCAAGATGACAACCACTTGAATTTTTTCCCTAAACGATATGAAAAAATTGTTTAAATTGCATCATTATTTACATTTCGTTGCCATTCTGAGATAAAATAATTTCGCTTTTTTAATATTGTTGAGCGAAGCAGCCAAGGTGTCTTAAGATCAATTTTGAAAATTTAAGTAGCCCTAATGTCGTAAATGCTTCTTCATTTGACCGATTCGTCTGTTGATGGGTTTCAATTCTTTAGAACTTTTGTTCAATGGAATTTTGAAGCTAATATTAATCAGGAGGAAGCTGTAGATGAGACCGATCCAAGTAAAGTCGGTGATTGGAGCTGTATGTGTGAGTCTATGTAAGGGAGCGTTATGACATTTGTTGTGAACTAGATGTAAATTTTGTTTACACAGTTTTGATTCCAAGTCTCAGGCTGACAAGGACCATTTCCTCGTCATATGTAAAATTTCTTTTTTAAAGTTAATGTCATTGTTAAATTATAAAGCCTTATTGAATAGTTTAGTGTTTATGTAAAAACAGAGCATGGAAGCATGCTATTCACTTAGTCATGCCTTGGCTCGCATTTGACACAAATATCCATGAACACGCTGGATCCATTGTCAGCACTGCTACCTCATAGCATCAGGTACCGAGGTTCGAATCCAGCCTCGGGCAACCATACATGTGGAGTTTGCACATTCTCGCGTGGACTGTGTGGGTTTCGTCCAAGTGCTCAGTTTCCTCCCACAATTCAAAGATGTGCAGCATCGGTGAATTGGCCATGCTACATTTCCCATAAGTTTCAGGAATGTTTAGTTGCATTAGTCGGGGCTAAATGTAAGGTAGGTGGGTTACACTCTATGGAGGGTCTGTGTGGACTTGTTGGGCTGACGAGCCTCTTTCCAAACTGTAGGGAGTCCATTACATTATTTCTCCATTTCCGTGTATTTTATTTTCCTTTCATGTCCTATATCCAATTTTTATGCACGTTGCTGCTGAATCATCCTTTGAGTACATTCTGGATCACAATGACAGTGCTCAGGAGAATTGTTTGATGATATCGCTTCTAATTCTTATGTCAATCTCATTAAATTTGTGTCCTCTGTCCATGAGCCTTTCGGCCACTGAACGCAGTTGCTCTTTATTTAATTTTTCCTTGCACTTCGCTTCAGATTTCACTGCTGAAAGGAAACTTTCGCACATTCACAAATGTAATAAAATGTTGATTATGTAAATCAGAAACAAATTCCTGAATAAACACATCAGTTTGAGCAGCATTTGTGTTGTATCATTAGACTTAGAATGAGAACTTTGCTTCGATCTTCACAGCTGCAGCCAGTTCGACCAATTTTCCCCAGTATTTTGTGTTTTTATCCCAAATTATCCACTCTAGCTCATAGCCCCCATTCTGGAAACCAATCCAATAAATCTCATTTGCATCTACTTCATAACCTTTTATCCTACCTAAAAAAAAACTGCAGCGGCAGCTTCGCTAATATTTGCATGCTTTTACCATCTCTAGGTCTTTGTCTCAATTTATAACATCTGTTTTCCCACATGCTCTGAACCATGTTATTCTGTTTAAAGATTTGTGCATGAAGATCTCCAAATCCTGAATATTGTATTATTTTGGGTTATATTCTGATTGAGAAAAACAAGTAACTTCCACTGTACAACTTGTCTGCGTTGAATTTCATCTCCCAAGTGTATTAATTTCACGAGCTTCTTTGCGTTCCCTTGAATGTATTAGTATTTTCCATTCCTTTTACTACATTTTGAAGTTTCCAAATTTGCCATGACCGGCACGAGAAATAATCACCACTGTTTCCAGAGTTATCGTAAATGTGAAAATTTGATTAAACTAACTAAGTGCCCTAATTCAGTTGACTGTCTAATTCAGGCCACACCAAGCTTTTTTTCAATCATTGACGAGAGAAAAAAAACAGTTTATTGTTCGCAGACAGCTTTAACCAATGAAGTAAATATAGAAAAAGCTGGAGATACTCATTAGTTCTGACGCATCTGTGGAGAGAGAAACAGTTAACATTTCAAATCTGGAATGAAACTTCTTCAGTGTTCTCTGTTCATTTCAGATTGCTAATATTTGCAGTGTTTTGCCTTCATTTAAGTTTTAACCAAGAGCAAGAAAGAAATATGATTTGCTAACTTATAATTCCTTACTGTGAACTTCCACTTTCTTAAACAAAAATGTCCCATAGGCAAACAGGCAGATGCACAAGCAAGACACATCTTACAGTCGGGGAAGGAACAAGACAGTCGATGAAAGACGCATGATGTCCTGCCTCGATTTGCTTAACTTCTCTTCCAGTTCCTTTTAACTGAGAAGATGTTATTCTGGACTTTACAATTGTCACTTTTCCTTTCGTTGCTTCAGGCTTCAATCTTGCAACATTTCCTTCTTTGACTTTCAAGAAAAGAATTGTCAGAGAGAGAAGGTAGCTTTCAGAAGTATCGTTTTTTTCCTGATTCTCAGAAGGGAGAGAGAGAAAGGGACAGAGAGCGAGAGAGAGAAAGAGAGATGCATTTCACTTCTCCACAGGCCTCCCAACTCCTGTACTCAATGCACTGACAAATAAAGACAATTGTACCGTATCCAATTTATCTGTGACTCCACATTCAAGGAATTATCAACATGAATTCCAAGATCTTTGTTCAGCAACATGCCCCAGAACTTGGCATTAATTCTGTACTTCCTACTGTGATTTGCCTTTCCAAAATGAAGCAAATCATATGATCTAAATTAAACTCCAAAGAATTTCCACCGTTCTGCCCTCAACAATACTTTTCGTTGCTTCGTCAAAAAACTCAATTAATGAAACACGATTTGTCACGCACAAAGTCATGTTGACTATCCCTAATCAGTTATTGTCTTTCCAATCACATGTAAATTCTGCCCCTCCGGATTTCCTCCAAAGATTTACCCACCTCCTCTGTCACGCTCACTGGTTTATCGTTCCCTGGTTTTCGCTTACCACCTCATTTAAAAGGTAGCAAAATGTTAACCAACCTCTAGTTTTTCAGTTTGTGGTCATCAATGATGCAAATGTCGCAAAAGGGCCCGAGCAATCATTTCCGTGGCTTTCAACAGATGTCTAGGCCAAACCTGATCAGGTCTCGGGTACTTACGAAGAACATAAGAACAAAGATAACATATAGCCTAGGAACAGTCCCTTCGGCTTTCCAAGCCTGAGCCGATCGAAATCCACTGTCTAAACAATCACTCAGGATCTGTAGCTCTCTGCTCCCACCTACGCATGCAACTGTCCAGACGCAACTTTCATTAATTTTCCGTGCCTGCCTCGACTACCTCTGCTGGCAACGTGTTCCAGGTACCGACCTACCTTTGTGTAAAGTACTTTCCGCGTGTATCCCCCTTAAACCTTTCACCTCTCACCTTGAACGCGTGACCTCTCGTTACTGAGCCCCTCACTCTGTGTAAAAGCGTAGTCTACCGACCTTGTTTGCATCCTTCATGATTTTGTAGACTTCAATCAGGTCCCCCCTCAATCTCCTTTTTCCGAATGAAAGCAATCCTAACCTACTCAAACTCTCTTCATAGCTAGCACCTTCCATATCAGGCAACATCCTCGCAAACCTTCTCTGCACCTTCTCCAAAGCATCCACATCCTTTTGGCAATGTGACGACCAGACTGTGCACAGTATTCTAAATGTGGACGAAAATACAATTTAACATGTCCCGCCAGCTTTTATACTCAGTACCCCATCCGAAGAATACAAGCCTATCATATGCCTTCTTGACCACTCTATCCACATGTGCAGTCACCTTCAGGGTACTATGAACCTGAACTCCCAGATCTCTCTGCTCATCAACTGTTCCCAAAGCTCCTCGGTGAACAGCATAGTTTTCACCTGAATAAGACTTCCCAAAATGCATCACCATGCAGTTGCCTGGATTAAACTCCGTCTGCCATTTCTCCATGCAACTGTCCAGCTTATCTATGTTCTCTTGTATCCTTTGATAGTCCGCTATGCTTTCTGCTACTCCACAAATCTTCGTGTGATCTTCAAACTTACTGATCAAACTAGCAATGCCCTCTTCCAGATCATTTATGTATATCATACACAACAGTGGCCCCAGCACTGATCCATGTGGAACACAACTGGGTACCTTTCTCCATTTCGAGAAATTCCCTTCAACTACCATTCACTGCCTCCTGTTGCTCAACCAGTTCTTTATCCACCTAGCTAGAACACGATGCACACCATGTGACTTCGCTTTCTCCATTAATTTACCATGGGGAACCTTATCAAACGCCTTACTGAAGTCCATGTATATGACATCTACAGCTCTTCCTTCATCTATCAACTTGGTTACTTCATCCAAGAACTCTATTAAGTTGATAAGGCACTATCTCCCCCGCAAAAAAACCGTGTTGCCTATTATCGATAAGCACATTATTTTCCAAAATAAATCGATATTATCTCCCTGTACGTTTTCCAGAAACTTTCCCACCACTGACATCAGGCCCACTGGTCTGTAGTTACCTGGAATATCGCTACTACTCTTCTTGTTCAGCGGGACAACTTGAGCAACCCTCTAGTCTTCTGCCACTTCACCTGTGTTTAAGGATGCTGCAAAGATATCTGTCAGGAGCCCCATGTCTACGAGTATTGTAAAACTTACAAAATTGTGGTCACTATTCCCAAAGAATCACCCCCACCCCCCCCACCCCCCCACCCCCACACACACCCCACCACCACCCCCTGCAACGTCTACCAAGTGGCCTGGCTCATTCCCAAACACCATGTACAATATGGTCCCTTCCCTCATCGGACTATTGACATACTGCTCTAGAAAACTTTTCTGGATTGCCTTACAAGTTCTGCCCCATCCGATCCTCTGATATGAAGTGTATCCCAGTCAGTGCTGCGAAAATTAAAATCTCCCATCACAACACCCCTGTTGCCTCTAAAACTTTCCATAATCTGTTTATCTACTTGTTCTTCTACCTCACGCTCACTGGTGGCATCCCTGTAGTAGAGCCCCAGCAATGTACCCACTCCCTTCTTATTTTTCAGGCATACCCATACTGCCTCATTGCTCAATTTCTCGATAGTATCCTCCTTTAGCACAGCCATGATATCATACACGACCAGCAATGCTATTCTTTCCACCGTCCCCCCTTTTACTTCTCGACCTGTCCTGTCTGAAGCGTCTATATCCTCGAACATTTAGTTTCCAAACATGCTCTTCCTTCAACCAAGACTCTGTGACCTTAATATCGTCATACTCCCAGTGGTAACAGTCGCTGAAGGACCTGAACTGAAGGGAATTTATATTTGCCAGGAATTGGTGTTGGAGACACTGTTAGGTCTGAAGGCTGATAAGTCCCGAGGGCCTGATAGTCTGCATCCCAGGGTTCTGAAGGAGGTGGCTCGAGAAATCGTGGATGCTTTGGTGATTATTTTCCAGAGTTCGATAGATTCAGGATCAGTTCCTGTGGATTGGAGGGTGGCTAATGTTGTACCACTTTTTAAGAAAGGAGCGAGAGAGAAAACAGGAAATTATAGACCAGTTAGTCTAAACTCAGTGGTGGGAAAGATGCTGGAGTGTATTATAAAGGATGAAATTACGACTCATCTGAATAGCAGTAACAGGATAGGTCAGAGTCAGCATGGATTTATGAAGGGGGAATCATGCTTGACTAATCTTCTGGAATTGTTTGTGGATGTAACTCTGAAGATGGACAAGGGAGATCCAGTGGATGTAATGTACCTGGTCTTTCAGAAAACCTTTGATAAAGTCCCACATAGGAGGTTAGTGAGCAAAAGTAGGGCGCACGGTATTGGGGGCAAACTACTGAATTGGATTGAAAATTGGCTGGCTGACAGGAAACAAAGGGTAGTGATAAACGGCTCCCTTTTGCAATGGCAGGCAGTGACCAGTGGGATACCGCAGGGATCAGTGATGGGACCCCAGCTTTTTACAATATATATTAATGATATAGAAGATGGTATTAATAGCAACATTAGCAAATTTACTGATGATACAAACCTGGGTGGCAGGTTGAAATGTGAGGAGGATGTTAGGAGAAAACAAGGTGACCTAAGAGGTTAGGTGAGTGGACAGATGCATGGCAGATGCAGTTTAATGTGGATAAATGTATGGTTACCCACTTTGGTGGCAAGAACAGGAAGGCAGATTACTACCTCAATGGAATCAATTTAGGTAAAGGGGCAGAACAGAGAGATCTGGGTATTCTTGTACACCAATCAATGAAGGCAAGCATGCAGGTACAGCAGGTAGTGAAGAAAGCTAATAGCGTGCTGGCCTTCATAACAGGACGAATTGAGTAGAGAAGCAAAGAGATTTTTCTGCAGCTGGACAGGGCCATGGTGAGACTGCACCTGAAATATTGTGTGCAGTTCTGATTTCCAAATTTGAGGAAAGACATTCTGGCTACTGAGGGAGTGCACTAGGTCAATTCCTGGAATGGCGGGACTACCTTACGCTGAAAGACTGGAGCGACTGGGCTTGTATACCCTTGAGTTTAGAAGACTGAGAGGGGATCTGATTGAGACGTATAAGATTATGAAAGGATTGGACACTCTGGAGGCAGGAAACATGTTTCCGCTGATGGGTGAGTCCTGAACCAGAGGACACAGCTTAAACATAAGGGGTAGGCCACTTAGGACAGCGATGAGGAGAAACGTCTTCACCCAGAGAGTGGTGGGTGTGTGGAATGCTCTGTCCCAGAGGGCAGTGGAGACCCCAGTCTCAGGATTCGTTTAAGAATGAGTTGGATAGACCTCTCAAGGATAGTGGAATCAAGGGTTATGGAGATAAGGCAGGAACAGGATACGGATTGAGGACGAATATAATGAATGGTGGTGCGGCCTCGAAGGGCAGAATGGCCTACTCCTGCACCTACTGTCTATTGTCTATTGTCACCAATCCAAACCATAAGTTCAACTGTCTTACTCACTGTACTACTTGCATTCAAGTTTATGCATTTCAGGACGCCAGTTCACCTGTTCTCTGCCTACTCTTCTCCTTGTTCATGCGAACTTCACGATCCTTACTGCCTCTAGTTTCCACCTCACTGCCTTCTCTTCTGGTTTCCAGCCCCCTGCCACATTTGTTCAAAACCTCCCCAACAGCAGTAGCAAAACTCCCCCATGGACATTAGTTCCAGTCTGGTTCAGGAGTAGACTATCCAATTTGCCCAGAACCGGTCCCAATGTCGCCCAAATCGGAACTCCTCCCTCCTATACCACCACTCAAGCCACGTGTTCATTCTGCCTATCATTCACTTCTACCCTGGCTTGCACGTGGCACTGGTAGAAATCCTGAGTTAACTAATTTTGAGGTCCTCCTTTTTAAGTTCTCTCCTAACTCCATGAATTCTGCTTTCAGTACCTCAAGTCATTTTTACTTATATCGCTGGTGCCTATATGCACCACGACAACTGGTTGTTCACCTTCCCCTCTCTGAATGCTCAGCAGCCGATTAGTGACAACCGTGACCCGAGAACCTGGGAGGCAACATACCATCCAGATGTCTAGTTTCGGCCACAGAACCGCCTATCTACTCCCCTGACAAAAGAATACCCGATGACTATGGCCCAACGCATTTTTCCCGCCCTTCCGAGCAGCAGTGTTAACCCGGGTGCCATGATCCTGCCAACTGCTGCCCTCCCCTGGTGAGTCATCTCCCCTCACAATATCCAAACTTGTGTCTGTTTTGGAGGGAAATGACCGCAGGGAACACCTGCACTACCTTCCTACTCATTCTCTGCCTTTTGCCACTCATTCACTGTCTTCAGCAGCAAGTCTAATCTGTGGCGTGAGCAATTCATGAAACGTGCTGTCCATGACATCCTCGGCATCGCGAATACTCCACAATGAGTCCAGCCAAAGCTCAAGAGCCGTCATGCAGTCAAACAAAAGCTGCAACCAGACACACTACTTGCAAGTGTAAGAGTCAGGGACGTCACAATGTTTCTGAGCTCCCACTGCAAGCAAGAGGCACATGTCACGCGTCTGAGACCTCTGGCCATTGTGAGCCTTCGCATTATATGACCTAAATAAAACCAAGCAATGTACATAAGTATATGAAAGGAGAAAAAAAAAGAAAACCTTACATTAAAGAGTCCTTTTCTTTTGGTTAGAGGAGAAGGAACTGAGGCGGAGATATGACACGTGTCGTCTCTCGGGTTATGCTGCTGTCCAAATATATACTAAGCCCTTACATTACGGGAAAGTTCCTGGTGTCCAATGTCACCTCCACTCTGTCTCCGACTGCTCCCGGGCAGTAAAAAGGCCGCAGGCTTCGAAGGTAAGTAGTTATACTAAGTCTTTACCTTCACAGCAACCTCCTGGCCTCCAACCTCACCTCTGCTCTGTCTACCGCTGCTCCCGGACCTTATGCATTTATTCACCTTTATGCACCTTAAGACGAACAGCACCCTTTCCTCTGTAATACGGACATGTTTTAAGATGTCATAATTGCGTTACCCATATTCGATATCTTCCCTATCCTTCTTCACAGTAAACACATGCAAAATACATGTTTAGTATTCGTCCCCGACCCTACAACCATCTCATGTGGTTACACACATAGGCAATATTGCTGAACTTTAAAGGGGTCCTATTCTCTACCTAGTTAGCATTTTGTGCTTAGCATTTCTGGAGAATCCCTTTGGATTCACTTTAACCTTAACTGTCAGAATTATCTCATGTACTGGGGTGCAGATCTCTAGCACAGCGTCTGTCCTTGTTGCACAGATGGGAAGCGGAGAACGTGGAGTGTGTTAATCTTTGGTGACTCAATAGTTAGATAGACAGAGAGAAGATTTGTTTGGAACTTAAGAGACTCATCGTTGGTGTATTGCCTCCTAGCTGCCATGGTCTGTGATATCTCGAATTGTGTCTTTGGGACTGAATAATCAGCCCCACTTCGTGGTCCACATAGGTACCAACGACGGATGTAGAAAGTGGGATATAGATACAAGGCAGGATTTCAAGGAGTTCGGGTGGAAGCCGAGAGCGAGAACTAAAAGAGTTATCTCTGGATTGTTACACGTGCCACATAAATGCGAGGCAAAGAACGAGGAGAGATATCAGCAGAACATGAGGCTGCAGGTATGGTCCAGGAGGGAGGATTTCAGATTAATGGATAATTGGGGCTCATTCTGGAGAAAGTTGGACCTGTACAATAGGACGGACTTCACTTGAACCAGAGGGGTACTCATATCCTGGGTGGGAAATTTGCGGGTTCTATTCGGGTGGGTTTAATCTTGCTCAGCAGCTAGATGGGAAACTGTGTTGTAGTTCCAGTGGACAGGCGGATGAGAGTAAGGAGGACATGGACAGGATTTCACGATCACAGGAGTGTGTGGCAGGCAGAAAACTGCTTTGAAATGTGTCTATTTCAACGCCAGCAGCATCTAGAATACGTTAGGTGAGCCTGCAGCATGGACAGGTACCTGGGACGTCGATGTTGTGGCCCTTTCTGAACATGGATCGAACATCATCAGGAATGGATGTTGCAGGTGCCAGGGTTTGGATCGTTCTTTAAGTTCAGGGAATATGGTAAAAAAAAAGAGGAGGTTTCGCTTTGTTAGTCAAGGTTGGTGTAACGGTTGAAGAAATAACATTTGACGAGGTCTCGCCAACTGAGGTGGTATGGGCTGAGGTTAGAACCAGGAGGGGAGAGGTCACACTGCTTGGAGGTTTTTTTAGGCCTCTGCAGAGTTCCAGGGAGGTGGAGGAGACGATTGGAAAAATGATTCTGGGTAAGAGTGAAAGGAACAGAGTGATCATTATGGGAGACTTTAACTTCAACAACATTGACTGGAAACGCTACAAATCGAGTACATCGGATGGATCAGTTTTTGTCCAATGTATGTAGGAGTGTTTCTTGACACAGAATGTCGAAAAGCCGACAAGAGGGGAGGCTACACAGGATCTGGTACTTGGTGAACACTTTGGAGGGAGTGACCATAAAGTGGTTACTTTTAGTTCAGAGATGGAAAGGAGAGGGACCAGTGTTATAGATAGGGAAAGGACAATTATAATGCGTTTAGGCAAGACACAGGAGGCATAGAATGGGACAGCAAAATGAATGGGATGGCGACAATCGAAATGTGCAGCTGGTTTAAGTTGCAGATATTCAGAGTCTTTGTCAGGTATGTCCCTGTCAGGAAGGGAGGAAGTGGTAATGCAAGGAACCGTGTATTACTAAAGAAATTGCAACTCTTGGTAAGCAGGAGAGGGAAGCTTACGTGAAGTTGAGGTGAGATTGCTCAGATGAGGCGAGGTAAGTTACAATGTAGCTGGAAAAGATTTAAGGAGAGAGTGAGAAGAGCAAGGAGGGGATATGAGCAGTCTTGAACGGGTAGAATGAAGAAGGACACTCAAGCTTTCCATAGCTATGTGAGGAATAAAACTCGGGTTGCAATCGGCGTGACGAAATGAGAAGTTGTGTGGAGATCCTGTGGAGATCAGAGAGTTGAGAAGCGAATATGTCTCATCTGTTTCCACTCACGAAAAGGAGAATATTGTAGAGAAGGCTGAGATAAGGGCTATTAGAGTAGGTGTAATCAATTCGAGAAGTTGTGAAAGTAGATAAGACCGCTGTGCCGGTTGGCAGTTATCCAAGAATTCTCTGGGAAGATAGGCAGGAGACAGCTGAGACTTTGACATTGATATTTGAGACGCCATTGTCTACAGGTTTAGTACAAGGGGACTGGAGTCTTGTAAATGTTGTGTCTTTGTTCAAGAAGCGCAGTCGAGGTGACCCAAGTAATTATAGATCAGTGAGCCTAACGTCTGATGAAGGAAAAGGTTTGGAAAGGATTTTGAGAGATAGGACGTATTCTCATCTAGCAAGCAACGATTTGATTGGAAATGTTTGAGAAGTTGACAAAGCATGTGAATGAGGGTAGGGCAGTTCACGAGGTGTACGTGGACTTCAGTAAAGTCTTCGATACGATTCCACATGGTACGGTAAAGGAGAAAGTGCGGAGGCATGGCGTTGAAGGTGATTTCGCAATTTGGATTAGAAAGTGGCTTTCTGTGAGAAGGCAACGAGTGGTGATTGATGGAAAATACTTAGCCTGGAGTCTGGTTTCTGTGGTGTGCCACAAGGATTTGTTTTGGGACCTTTGCTGTTTGTGATTTTTATAAACGACTTGGATGGATGCATAGGTGGCTGGGTCAGTAAGTTTGGAGATGATACTAAAGTCGGTGGAACTGTGGACAATGTGGAAGAATGTTATAGGTTGCAGGGAGACTTGGATAAACTGCAGAATTGGGCTGAGAGGTGGCAAATAGAGTTCAGTGCAGCGAAATGTGAGGTGATTCACTTTGTGAAGAATAACAGGAAGGAAGAATACTGGGTCAATGGAAAGACTTCTGATAGTGTGGATGAGCAGAGGGATGTGGATATCTATGCACATCTTTACTGTAAGTTGCCACCCACGTTGACACTGCTGTTAAGAAGGCATACGGTGTGTTAAGCTTTAGTGGAAGAGGGATTGATTTCTGGAGTCATGATGTCTGCTGCAACTGTTCAAAACACACTGCGTCCTCACTTGGAGTATTATGTGCAGTTATGCTCCCTATATTAGAGGAAGGATGTGGATGTATTGGAAAAGGTGCAGAGGAGATTTACTGGACTTTGCCTGGTATGAATCATCTGTCTTATGAGGAAAGGCTCAGGGAATTGGGTCTGTTCTCCTTGGAGAGAGGTAGACTAAGCGGGATTAAATAGAGGCATACAAGATGTTCAGGTGATTCGGTAGGGTGCACATTGAGAATCTTTTTCGCAGATAATGATATCTGCTTGTACGAGGGAATGCACTGCACGAGGTGATAGTTGTGGTTCTGTTCGCCGAGCTGGGAATTTGTGTTGCAAACGTTTCGTCCCCTGTCTAGGTGACATCCTCAGTGCATGGGAGCGCTTCTGTGATCTTTCCTCCAGCATTTGCAGTGGTTTGAACCTGCCACTTCCGGTTGTCAGTTCCAGCTGTCCGCTGCAGTGGCCGGTATATTGGGTCCAGGTCGATGTGCTTATTGATTGAGCGCCATGCCTCTAGCAATTCCCTGGCTGTTCTCTGTTTGGCTTGTCCTATAATAGTAGTGTTGTCTCAGTCGAACTCATGTTGCTTGTCATCTGCGTGTGTGGCTACTAAGGATAGCTGGCCATGTCGTTTCATGGCTAGTTGGTGTTCATGGAAACGGATCGCTAGCTGTCTTCCTGTTTGTCCAATGTAGTGTTTTATGCAGTCCTTGCATGGGATTTTGTACACTACATCGGTTTTGCTCATGCTGGGTATCGGGTCCTTTGTCCTGGTGAGTTGTTGTATGCGAGTGGCTGTTGATTTGTGTGCTGTTATGAGTCCTAGTGGTCACAGTAGTCTGGCTGTCAGTTCAGAAATGTTCTTGATGTATGGTAACGTGGCTAGTTCTTTAGGTTTTGGTATGTCCTCATTCCGTTGTCTTTCCCTTAGGCATCCGTTGATGAAATTGCGGGAATATCCGTTTTTGGCGAATACACTGTTTAGGTATTCTTCTTCCTCTTTTTGCAGTTCTGGTGTGCTGCAGTGTGTTGTGGCCATTTTGAACAATGTCTTGATGCAACTTCTTTTGTGTGTGTTGGGGTGGTTGCTTTCGTAGCTCAGGACTTGGTCTGTGTATGTGGCTTTCCTGTATACCTTTGTGGTGAATTCTCCATTCAGTGTTCTCTGTACCATCACGTCTAGGAATGGGAGTTGGTATGTAACGGCACTGTTCACCTCTATCGACAAAACCCTAGTCAGAGAAACAATAGCCAACCTGCTGGACATACAGAACAGCCAATAAGACGTGGAACCTATGAACAAAGACTGCATACTCAAACTACTGGACTTGTGCGTCACAACACACTTCACATTCAACAACCAAATATATGAACAAATCAATGGCACACCCATGGGCTCACCCCTCTCTGGACTCATAGCAGAAGCTGTAAGGCAAAGATTAGAACAGTCTTACCGCACATTCAACCCAAACTCTGGGTCAGATATGTGGATGACGCCTTTGTAATCATTAAAAACACAGAAATAGAGAACACACACCGGATCATCAACGCCACACTCACAGGAATCCGATTCACTAGAGAGGAAGAAAAGGACAACAAACTCCCATTCCTAGACGTGATGGTACAGAGAACACCGAACGGAGAATTCACCACAAAGGTATACAGGAAAGCCACACACACAGACCAAGTCCTGAGCTACGAAAGCAACCACCCCAACACACACAAAAGAAGTTGCATCAAGACATTGTTGAAAAGGGCCACAACACACTGCAGTACACCAGAACTGCAAAAAGAGGAAGAAGAATACCTATACAATGTATTCGCCAAAAATGGATACTCCCGCAATTTCATCAACAGATGCCTAAGGGAAAGACAACGGAATGAGGACATGCCACAACCTAAAGGACTAGCCACATTACCATACATCAAGAGTATTTCTGAACTGACAGCCAGACTACTGTGACCACTAGGACTCATAACAGCACACAAACCAACAGCCACTCTCAGACAACAACTCACCAGGACGAAGGAGCCGATACCCAGCATGAGCAAAACCAACGTAGTGTACAAAATCCCATGCAAGGACTGCACAAAACACTACATAGTACAAATAGGAAGACAGCTAACGATCCGTATCCATGAACACCAACTAGCCACGAAATTACACGACCAGCTATCCTTAGTAGCCACACACGCAGATGACAAGCAACATGAGTTCGAATGGGACAACACTACTATTATAGGACAAGCCAAACAGAGAACAGCTAGGGAATTCCTAGAGGCATGGCACTCATCCACAGATTCTATCAACAAACACATCGACCTGGACCCAATATACCGGCCACTGCAGCGGACAGCTGGAACTGACAACCGGAAGTGGCAGAGACAAACCACTATAAATGCCGGAGCAAACATCACAGAAGCGCTTCAGGAGGCTCGCAAGCACTGAGGATGTCACCAACACAGGGGACGAAACGTTTGCAACACAAATTCCCAGCTCGGCGAACAGAAACACAAAAACGAGCACCCGAGCTACAAATCGTCTCACAAACTTGAGGGGTGATAGATTTTAGACAGATATCGCAGATAGTTTCTTTACTCAGAGAGTAAGAGCGTGCAATCCCCTGCCTGATAATGTAATTAACTCTGCCGCATTCGGGGCATTTAAACAGTTCTTGAATGAGCTTATGAATGATAGTGGGATCCCGTAGGGTGATGGGCTTAAATTACACACAACATCAATGACCGAAGGGCCTGTTCTGCGTTGTATTGTTCTATGTTCCATGTCCCTTTTTGCTCTCCTAATTTCTCTCTTAAGCATACTTCCAGTGTCTTTATAATTTTCGAGAGATTCACACGATCTCTGCTGTCGAAACCTGACATATGCTTCCTTCTCTTTCTGTACCAACATTAATTTCTCTATTCATGCCGCATTCCCGACACCAATCAGTCTTGTTCTTCACATTAACAGAAACGTTTTGTCTCTGGACTCGTGTTAACTCAGTTTTCAAGGTTCGATGGAATATAAAATGGAAGTATTGTTGAGAATATGCCTGAATGAACATATCATATCTCTGATTGAATCAGCACTTCCTTGATATTAAAAGTCTGTGCCTTTTCAAACTGATTATACTGCGCATAACATGAAACTTTCTCCTTGTGGCAATTCTTAGGTTTTTGAAACTTTGTCTGAAATGGTTTAGATATAGATTTCAATTTACAATCCTCTGAACTGAAGATTTAGTGATTAGAAATTGATTATCAATGCACAGTCACTCTTAAGCTTTGTTGCATCGACCTCTCCTCTGGCAAGGTTTGCTTTATTGTACTTTCTTCACCCACAATGGGACTCAAACTGAAGATGTGAGAGATGGTTTCTGGGAAAAGGTCTGCTGGATTGCTTACACATCAACAACCGCTCGGGAAAATTAGATGGAAATGATATTTCGACAGATTGTAGTCTTGCGATTAATACAATTTTGGTGTCAGCTTTTATAATCCTCCGTGAGGATATATCGTCTCGTACTCTGATGTGATTGTTCTTATATACCTCTGACATTCCATGCAGTTTAGCCATAAACATCCTCTGACACTGACAATAACACCAACATGCCGGTCTAAAGCTATCAAAAACATTTCTCCAACATGGTTTGATTTTGATCACAAACAAATGGTTATGAAGGCACTTGCCTCCATATGTGCAATTGCAGTTTCTGGAATATGTTCATTGAAGCCAACCTTTGCGAATATTAACATACTGGGTTTGAATATACATGTCTCCAGGACTGCATTCGTGAGCTTGAGGCTTTTGTTTTAGGAGTCGGTGAGAATATTAAAACAGAGTTTATGGACTTGTTCAACCTTGAATGAGAAACCTGCCCACATTTCTTTTGACTTGCAATTTTCTCGCCACTGTGGACTTTATTTTCAGAAAATAATAGGTGAATGGGCAAAGCAAGAGTGGGTTATTTCAATTCAGACTGAAAAAAAGATCCACAGGTTTGTTGTCGAAGGCACCAAGTTAAATACGGTGAATGAGAAACGAGATTCGAGGGTTCGTGGAGATATCTTTTGAAACTTTCAAACGCCTAAAATAATCAAGAATGCTCATGGAATTCTTGCCTTCATGCCGAAAGGGCTGGTGTATAATGATGCGTAAGTTACATGGCAGTCAGGTTTCACTTGTAGTACTGTGATTAGATTTGGCTACCACACGTCAGGAAATTTATTTTCGTTCTGGAACGAGTTCAACACAGGCTTACAAGAATAATATCAGACCTTCAGGCCTTAATTGAAGAAAAGAATGAGAAACAAAAGACTATTTTTTGTCTCTAGGAGTTATCTAATCGACATCTTGCCGATATTAACAGGAAAAGTCACATTTGATGAAGATAAGCAACTTCCATTGGTTTAAGATTATACAATCTGAGGGCAGAATCCGGGTAACAAAAACAGAATTTGCTGCAAATTCTCAGCAGGTCTGGAAATATCGGTTGGCAGAAAACTGAATTAACTTTCCGGGTCCAAAGATCCTTCTGTCTTTGTTTCTAATTCCCAATGTCCGCAGCCATTTTATTTTTTTCACACTATCTAATACTTAGCGCTAGACCATTCAGTAGAGATGCTAGAACGAACTTTGACACATATTAAGGCGTGAAGGTTGGGACGTTTAATCCACAAAACGGAGTCGATGTTCATTCAACTGTTAAGTTTAAATCTGAGGTAGAGAGTTCTTTATTCAAGTACCACACTGAGGTACTTGTCATGTGTATGGCGTTAGGCCACATGAATGCATTCAATAACGGAAAAGGACCAAGGGACTGAATGGCCTCGTTGTTTTCCAAAGTTCGTAAAGAAACAGAAAGTCTTCACTATAGGCATTAGTCTGTATATGAAGCCTTAGTCTCTGGTCTGGAATTTTAACTCTCGCACTTCTGATTCATTGACAAGCTTGTCACTAACGATTTAATGTCAACATCAGGTACACCCGCTTCTCACTTCGCCAATGCAAAGAGATAATACAACAAAAGATAGAATTCGGAAATAAAAGGGAACAATGAACATATTTGCAAGGTCATATTGCACATGTGGGAGCACTTCGTAACTCCAAATCCTTTATCACAGTTTGTGCCAGATGCAGAGAGTAGCAAGTCTTCTGAAGGATAATTATATCAGAATTATCTGATAGTCTTGGTTTGATTTTCATCAATATAAATAATAAATTCTTAGATGGAATTTGAACCAAGGCAGTACAGCATAACAACACATGTTTCAAATCACTACGTGTCTGTAAGAAATCCAGTTAAGTTTTTTGTGATCAGAGTTATACAATTGTATGGCATTCTAACATACGCTTTGTTTGAATTGGCCCATGCTGAATATGCTCTTAATTTAAACTATTTCCTGATCTTGGCCCATATCCATCCAAACCTCATTTTTCGTTAACTTATCAAAATATATTTCAAATGTTCCAACTCTAAATACATCCACCACTTTCTCTGACAGTTCATTCTACACACGAACCCCTCTATGTGTAAAAACACTTTGCCCTCGTGTCCTTTTAAGTTATTTTTTCTCTTCTCATATAAATGATGTGCCTCCTAATTTTGAACGGCTCCACCCTGGGAAAGACTCTTGACATTCTCCTTACTTACGCCCCGGATGATATTACAAATCTCAATAATTTCACCCTCGCCCTCCTGTGATCCAGTGCAAAATGATCTCAGCCTTTCAACTCGGTTTCCTGTCATAAACCCTTCATTCCTGTGAAATTATGTTTGAACTATTTCTAGTCTACTAATGCCTTTCTTACAACAGGGAAACCAGAACTTTACACCGTGTAACTGAAGAGGACGCAGCAACGTCCTATAAAACATCAATATGACTTCCCAACTCTTTTTAACAAAGGTCTGAGCAATGCAGGCAAACGTGCTAGACACCTTCTTAAGCACCTATTGTACTAGTGAGTTCTGAGAATATTTGTAGCTCTGGTTGTGGTTCTGGTTGTAGGCTTGCTTGCTGAGCTGGAAGATTCGTTTCCAGACGTTTCGTCACCCTACTCGCTAACATCTTCCGTGGGCCTCCGGATGAAGCACTGTTGATAATTCCTGCCTTCTATTTATATGTTTGGATGTCTTCGGGTTGCTGATGTCGTTTCCAGCGTTTACATTTGATGTAAGTTTTAATAATTCACGTTAAATAGTATCTGTATTCACCTGAACAAATCTTGCATGAGCTGCAGAGAAATTCATGCCCATGTTTTTGTGATTGGAACAGAGAAATTGATTTTACTACGGTACTTTGTTATGAGGTGTTCAACAAAATTATTCTTGTTATGTTCTTATATCAGTGTTTCACATGAGTCGTTATTGCTGTTTCTTTTGTGATATGTCAATGATCTGGATCATAACGTGCTGTGGTAATTTACGATTTTGGAGGTGATATTAATTTGGGGAAGTTGTAAATTGTAAACTCCAAAATGATTCTAGTGCTTGTGAAGTGGATGGTTCGGTAAATATGGTCCAACGAGCATAGGTGTGAGGTGATTCAACAGAAAAACAGAAAGTACTGGAAGATCTCCACAGGTCTGACAGCAACTATAGTGAGAAATAAGAGTTCGCAGTAGAAGGATATTCAGCCTCTCTCGGTCCATCTAACTATACACTCTGTCTCCCTATCCTGCTGTGTCTGATTGTGCTCTACCTACATGTTTATCCTTGTCTGCGTGTTCTGTAACTACGCCTTTCTGCCCGACTGGGCGATGTCTCTACCTGGTAAAAACAATGACTGCAGACGCTGGAAACCAGATTCTGGATCAGTGGTGCTGGAAGAGCACAGCAATTCAGGCAGCATCCGACGAGCAGCAAAATCGACGTTTTGGGCAAAAGCCCTTCATCAGGAATAAAAGCCTGGTCGTCTCTGTCCAACCGTGCTCCCTCTACCTATTCATCTCTCTGTCTGTGTGCTTCCTACCCGACAATAGGTTAATTGCTTTTAACGAATTTCATCGACCATTTTATGCCTGAAGGCAAAGATAGTTTAGTCTCGATGTCATCCAAACCTGCCACATTAGCGACTTTGCTACTCAAGGCTCGCACCTGTGGGCGTTTAGACCAAGCAGAGATATATTATTTTGTCAGTGCTTCCAGCTGATGGTTTCGGATTTTTTTTGCATTGATGTGGTAGACTGTCCTATTATCGAGGGTCGAGTTATTAGTAGTGTGTCCTCAATACTCCACCACTATTCACGACCGGCATGGTAGCAGTGAAGAGCTCAAATCTGATCTGAGGGTTGTTAGATCTCTAACTTTGCCCATCACATTTTGCTTCTGGGGTTGGCACTTAAGTAGTGGTAAGCTAACCACCCTGTCGCCAGGCTCAAGTTTGTCACAGAACGTGTGCGGGAATTTCTTCTGGAGCAGAATCAAAAGACAGAGATTTAGCCCGATTTCGTGATAATGACATAGGTAGGAAGGGGGATCTGACACATTAAACACATTTCAGGCTGGTGATAAATCAGATTGTAAAGCAACACCTGAAAAACCATAATCTCTGAATCACTGAAAGTTCCAAGTATTCGTGAGAATAAAAGCAAATGCCTTTAGTAGTTGAACAGCAGCCTGAACACCTCGTTTAAGTGGGTGAACATCGTATTTAAATGAACGAAATCAAAGTTAAAATTAAGTTAGTTGAAATAAGTAAATGCTGCAGTGAACGGACGTGTTATATTAAATCACAAAGTCTTAGAATCCGACAGCATGGAAACAGACAATTCAGTCCACCCGTCGATGCTGACCATAATTCCAAACTAAACTAGCCGCTCCTGCCTCCTTTTGGCTCATATCCATGCAAATATTTCTTATTCATGTTTCTATCCAAATGTATTTTAATCACTGCAGTCGTACTCACATTGACCCGTTTTCCTGCACATTCATGGCACATACGATCCATCTCTGTGTACAAAAAATGTCCCCATGTCATTTTTTAAACTTTCTCCTCCCACCTTAAAACTGTGCTGCCTAATCTTCAATCACTCCACCCGAGGAAATAGCCACATATAATGCACATTAACTACTCTCCTGATCACTTTATGAACCTCTATAAGGTCACCTCTTAGAACATAGAACATAGAACAATACAACGCAGAACTGGCCCTTCAGCCCTCGATATTGCGTTGATCTGTGAACTCTTCTCAGCTCGTCCCCCTACACTATCCCAAAACCATCCATGTGCTTATCCAAGGACTGTTTAAATCATCATAACGTCGCTGAGTTGACTACATTAGCAGGTCGGGCATTCCACGCCCTGAGCACTCTCTGTGTAAAGAAACTGCCTCTGACATCTGACTTAAATCTATCACCCCTCAATTTGTAATTATGCCCCCTCGAACAAGCTGACGTCATCATCCTAGGAAAAAATATTTTCACTGTCTACCTCTTATGCTTTTACGAAGGCGCACAACTTCAAATTGACGGGTGATAGATTTAAGACAGATGTCAGAGGGCAGCTTCTTTGCACAGAGAGTGGTAAGGGCGTGGCGACCTGCTAATGGTTTCAACTCAGCCACATAAGGGATATTTTAACAGTCCTTAGATAAGCACATGGATGATTTTGGAATAGTGTAGAGGGACGAGCTGAGGAGGGTTCACAGGTCAACGCAACATCGACGGCCGAAGGGCCAGTTCTGCGCTGCATTGTCCTATGTTCTATATTCTAACCTGCCTCTTGCATCTGCCTTAAATCTATCACCCCTCAATTTGTAGTTATGCCTGCTCGTACAAGCTGACGCCATTATCCTCGGAAAAAGACTTTCACTCTCTACCTCTCATGCTTATATGTTCCAGAGGAATAAAAGTTCGCAGGTTATCCAGCTTCTTCATCTAACTCAAATCTTCATTTCCCCGCAACATCCTCGTAAAACTCTTTTGAGCCCTCTCCAGCTTAATAATATCTTTTCTATAACAGGGATACCAGAGCTGCAACCAACATCATGTATGAACGCAGTGCAGGTGATTCCTTCACTCGATTTTGTGAGCAATGAAAGCAGGCATGGTAAACAGCTTTTTCAACCGCCCTAACTGAATATGATAGACATTTCAGAGTATTATGAACAATTCGGTTGGTCTATTCTACAACACTGCTCAAGGATCAACTGCTAATTGCATAATTCTTGCCTTTGCTGTTTGAACAAAATGCAATACGGCGCAAATGCAAATTATATTCCATGTGCCTATTTTCAGCCCAATGACCCAATTAACCACAATTTCTTTATAATATTAGATAACTTTATTCACTCTGCAAAGTACCAGAAATCCCAGTGTCATCGATAAGCTTGCCAAGCATGCTTTCTGTATTCTCATCAAATTGGTATACAGATGATAAACACAAGTGGGACCATTACTGATCCTTGTGGGGCAACGCTGGTCACAGACCTTCAGTCTGAAACAGAGAATCCTCCACCACCACTGTCTGTCTCCTGTCGTTCATCCAATTTCGAATCCAATGACAAGCTCACCCTGAATCCCATATGTTCCATCTTTACCAATTAGTCTACCTTGTGGAACCTTGTCAACAGCTTTACTAAATTCCAAGCTAGCAAAGTCTATCACTCTGTCCTCATCAGTCTTCTTTATTACTTCCTCAAAAACTGAATCAAGTTTGTGAGGCACTACTAACCTTAACAAAAAGTATGCTGACTCTACCAAATCATTCCTTAGCTCACCAAATGTATACAAATCCTACCTTTAAAAATCACCTTCAACAACTTACCAACCTCCAAACTCAGACACACGGTAGAACGTTCCCAGCCTTCTCCTTACATCCCTTCATAAACAAATGCACAACACTAGCCACTCTCCAGTCATTCAGCAGCTTACTCATATTGATACATGATACAACTATATCTGCAAGGTGTCCCGCAAATTATTAGAGCATGGATCAGTACTTGGAGCTGCCATGTTGTGGCCATTCTGGAAACGTGCGTACCACAAGGGCAGGAATGGTCGTCGAATGTTCCGCGGTTAGATGCTTCCAAAACAATACGGAGGGAGATAAACGAGATGGGAGATCGGCATTGCAAATCAGGAATACTAGCACATTTGAAGAAAGGGAGGTTGTCGAGGATGGTTTATCTACAGAGTCAGTATGAGTGGAATTCAGAAGCATGGAAGGAGCAGTAAATTTGTTGGGAGTCTTCTACTGACCCCGTCCCTCAATAGCAACATATACAGAGAGGATTGGGAGACACAATTTGAAAGGATGCAGAAATAACAGGTTGTTATCATGGGTGAAATAAAATTTCCTAATATTGCTTGGAACTTATTTAGTGTAAATAGTATTAGACAAGAACCGTGGACCATAAATTGGTAACAGATATTCTTAGGGAATTGCATGATAAAAGCGTGGAGGCTATTGAGGGAGCACTTGCTGTGATTCTTGCATAGGTTTGTCCCACTCGGCCAAGGAAGGGATCATAGGTTAAGAAATCTTGCATGACGACAGTTGTGAAATATCGAGTCAAGAGGAAGAGGGAATCAGGATGAAAAGGGAAGGTTACTTCAGGTTAAGGAAACAATGATCAGACAAGGTTCTGGACGGTTACAAGGTAGCCAGGAAGAAACTGAAGAACGGACTTACAGAGGTAGAAGGGAGCACAGAAAAACTTTAGCGGGTACGTTAAGAAAATCCTGAAGGTGTTCTACACTTATGTGAGAAACAGAGGATGGCCAGCCTGAAGTTAGGACCGATCAGGGATAGTAGGGGGAACATGTGGTTGGAGTTGGACGAGGTAGGAAAGATCTTTAATGAATACATTGCTTCACTATTCACTAGTGAGAGTGACCTTATCGTTTGCGAGGACAGCATATAAAAGGCAGATATGCTCGAACAGGTTGATGTTAAGATGAAGATGTGTTGACAATTTTGAAACGCATGATGATAGATCAGTCCCCTGAGCCAGACAGGATAGAACCAAAGTTATTATGGGAAGTGAGGGAAGTTTTTGCTGCACTTTCGCCAATGATCTTTGCAGCCTTATTGGAGTAGTACTGGATGATTGAGGGTGACAAACATTATTCACTTGCTCAAGAACAGGAATAGGCACAACCTGGGAATTAAGGACAAATCAGTCTTATGTTTGTTGTGGGCAAACTATTGGAGAGGATTCTGAGAGACAGGACTTATTGATTATTTGAAAATGTGCAGACAGGTTATTGAGAGTCAGCATGGCTTTCTAATGGGCAGATGATGCCTAACAAGTCTTATTGCATTCTTTGAGGATGTGACAAAACACAAAGATGAAGGTAAAGCAGTGGATATACTCTATGTGTAGTTTAACAATGCAATTGTTAAGGATCCCCATGGTAGGGTCGTTTAGAAAGTAACAAGGCCTGAGATACAGGATATGTTGGCGGTCTGGTTACAGAATTAACTGGCCCATAGAAGATCGAGTGTGATAGTAGATGAAACGTTTTCAGCTGGGAGCTTGGTGACCAATGGTGTGCCACAGAGATTTGCTCTGTGACCTCATTTATCCGTGATTTTTATAATTGACTTCAATGAGGAAGTGGAAGTGTGGGTTAGTAAGTTTGCTGATGACGGGGATCCAAGATGGCGGTGACCCAGCAAGTCTGAGTCTACAAGTGCTCCTCCCAAGACTTGGGCAAAGTGGGCTACCCACACCCACCACACTCACCAAATCGTTTAAAATAGCTGTTTAATTTAATTAGCTGCTTCGTATTAAATTTAAACAATCTAATCTTCAGTAAAAATGACTAAAGGGAAGGGAGCCCGCAGCTCTCAGCAAGCAGGAACATCTCCCCCACCCTCTACAGCTGCAGCTGAGGCGTCCACAGCCGATCGGGGGACTTACTTACGGTGGAAAGCCTCTTGGAAATAATCTCCAAACTGGATGCGAAGATCGACGCTTTTATTGAAGAATCCCGAAGTCGATGGGAATCACTCTCGGCCGCGCTGCAAAAGCACGACCGAGACATTAAGGAAATCGAGCGCAAAGTCGGAGGGGCGGAGCTCAAGGCCGCGACCTCCGAAACTACAGCGCAATCGGCCGTGGATTGGATCCGGACTCTCGAACAGCGAGTCCGGACCTGAGAGAATCATATTGATGACCTCGATATTGTAGGTCGTCGAAAAAATATTCGTTTGCTGGGCCTTCCGAACGGGAAGGGGAAGGCCAGCTTACAGCGTTTCTCGAACAGTGGCTGCCACAGCTTTTAAATCTGGAGGCTGGATCAGGCCAGGTAAGGGTAGAATCGGCCTACTGGGTTGCAATACGCGGGCCCAGCTTGAACCAGCCTCTCCGCCCGGTCCTGTTCCGGTTGCAGAGCTCTAAGGAGAGGCAGATACTCCTAGAAGCCTCTAGAAATCTTGGAAAAGATTCCCAAGCCATGATATATAAAGGATCCAAGATCATGTTATTCCAGGACTTTTCACCAGATCTGGTCCGAAAAAGGAAGGCATTTGATGGGGCGAAGAAGTGTTTAAGGGACTTAAATATTCAGTACTCCTTACGCTACCCAGCGACGCTACGCTTTAACCATGAAAGATCCATGTATAATTTCGGATCGCCGGAAAAGGCTAAAGAATGTTTGGACTCTCTTAGATAAATCGAAAGAGATAATGGATGTTGGTTTGCCTTCCCCCCCACTCCGGTTTATATCACCCCCCCCCCTTTACTTTTTTTTACCTTACTGTTTAATATTATCTTGGGGAGTGGTGAGAGGGATTTATTTATTTGTTCTCTATTTAACGATTTTCTCCCCCACCTCGGGTGATTTTTAAAAATAAGTATCGGGAGATATGGACAATCTGCTTAAAACATGGGATCAGGATTTGGGACTAGAAATCTCTATAGAAATGTGGAATGACATTTGGGAAAACGCCAGAAGAATCACCATCTGTAACAGAACCCAGGCTATCCAGCTGAAGATACTTCATAGGGCCCATATAGCACCGGATCGATTGGCAAATTTAAGGCAGGAGCATCTCCAATGTGTCCCAAATGTAAAATAGAGGTGGGCACTCTTGTACGTTGCCTATGGACCTGTTATAAGATCCGTAGATACTGGACTAAAGTAGCAAGTACGCTGACAGAAATTTTAGGAACGGAAATTAACGTGGACCCTGTATCTCTCCTTTTGGGCTTTTCGAACTTTCCCTCCCTGGACATGTACGGGAAGAGACAATTTTCTATTCTCTCGTTCTGTGCATGGAAAAATATTTTGGCAAACTGGGTGGCTGAGGGCCCCCCTGGACTTTCAAATTGGCACAGATTAATTATGGAATGTATGGAATTATTTCATAAAATATGGTACCCCTTCTTGAATTATATAAATACAGCTATTTCGGCTATCCTAACAAGGGCTTTTATTTAATTGAGATTAAGCACCCGGCTGGTCCGGGGTCCCTTGGGAGAGGAATCCCGCACGAATACAGTTTTGTTACATTTGATGTTAACACATTCCGAGCATGTATCTCACTACCCAATTTCTGTGTTATCCGTTGTTTCTTCTTTCTTTCTCTTATTTGAATAATGTAAGACACTTAAATATACACTCTGGTTAGTTGTAGGTTAGATTAGTAATTAGTTGAGTTTTGTTTTTTTTTTCTTTCTTGGTATTTTTCTTTTGTTAAATTTTGGTTATTATATATTTAAGATTTAATTGTATATCAATGTTTGCACTTGAGATTTTTGTTTATCTTTGTAAACTTTAAAAATGTTAAGTTTCTAATAAAAATATCTATAAAAACGTTTGCTGATGACAGAAAGGTTGTTGGAGTTGTGGATAGTGTAGAGAGCTGTTTTAGATTTCAATGGGACATTGACAGGATACATTCTGGGCTGAGAAATGGCAGATGGAGTTCAAACTGGAAACTATGAAGTGCTTCATGTAGGAAAGTCGAATTTGAACGCAGATTACAGGGTTATAGGCAGGATTCTTGAAACATGGAGGAGCAGAGGGATCGTGGCATCCACGTCCATCAATCCTTCAAAGTTGCCATTCAGGTTAATAGGTTATTGAGAAGGTGAAAAGTGTGCTGGCTTGAATGATGAGGGGGAGCGATTTTAAGAGCCGCAAGGTTATGCTGCAGCTCTATAAAGCCCTGACTAGACCACACTTGGAATCTTCTGGTCAGTTCTCATGCCTAATTAGTGGAAGGATGTTAAAACCTGAGAGATAGTGCAGAGGAAATTTGTCCAGGATGCTGCCTGGACTGGAGAGCATGTCTAATGAAGAAAGGTTCAGGGAGCTATGGCTTTTCTTCTTGAAGAGAAAAATGATGAGGAGTGACGTGAGGTATACAGAATGATAAGAAGGATAATTAGAGTGGATAGCCACATACATTTTTCTACTCGGGCGGAAACGGGTATCATGAGGAGGAATAATAGTAATGTGATTGGTAGAAGGTGTCGGGGCATTGTAAAGTAGGTTCTTTGTATCGAGAGTGTTGGGTGCATGGAATGGATTGCTTGCATGGTAATCAAGTCAGATACATGAGGGATATTTCAGTGACACGTCGATAGGCAAGAGTAATGAAACGAAGGTAATATAGATTGGTTTGATCTTAGAGTCAGATAAAAGGTCGGTATAACATCGAAGACAGAAGAGCCTGTACTGTGCTGTACTGTTCGATACTCATTTTATATATCAAAAGCCTTCCTCAGCGCCCCATCCACGTGTGGTCCCATTTTCAAAAAGCTATGAACCTCTTTACTAAGATTTCCCCAGTGCCTTCACGTTGATGATTGATATTTCACCGACACAACCGACCACAAAATTCCTTGTCAAAACCTTGCTTAAGTGCTTGTGACCCATGTCTGCCTCTCTGCCCTCTCGACTTTCTTGGTAACCTTTTTTAAAGAAAATCAATCAATTTCAGAGAGATACGATTTCCCAACCATACAGTATGAGGACCATACAAAATGATTCCTTGCCTCTCTATCTGCCTGCAAATACTATCTCTCGGGATCCCCTCTGACAACGTACTCACTACGGACGTTAGGCTTACTGGTCTGTTGTTCCCAGACATTTTCATACTGCATTTCTGTTAAAATGGCACAACATTAACCATCCCCCAATCTTTGGGCACTTCACCTGTGGCTGTCATTGATGGAAATATCTGCACTAGGGATTCACAATTTTCTCTTTCGACTCCCATTAAGACCTGTGACATATTTCATCACGTCAAGGTTTTATCTACCTTAATGCATTCTATGTCTTCCAACACCTTCTCTTCTGTAATGTGGTCATTTATCCAGAATCGCATTTTATTTCCCCTAGTTCAGTAGCATCCATGCCTTTCTCAACGGTGAATAATGATGAGAAATATTCATTTAGGATCGCATCCATCTCTTGTGGATCCACATATGCAGATGACTTTGCTGCTCATTAAGAGGCCCCAATTCTCTCCCTGTTTCTCTTTCTGCCTTTCATATACTTGTAGAACCTTTTTCGATTCTCCTTTACCTGACCTGCCAAAACCATCTCGTGACCCTCATTTCAGCACTCCTTATTTCTTTCTTAAGTATATCCCACTACCCTGTATCCTCCTCAAGGAATTCACTTGATCCCCGCTGGCTATACCTGTCATGTGTCTCCTTCTTTTTCAAGACCAAAGCCTTAATAACTCTACTTCATTTTAGCAAGGATATGCTGGACCTGAAGCCTTATTAACTCACTTCGGAATGCTTCCCGCTTACTAGAAGTCCATTTGTTTGCAACTAGCCTCCCCCAGTCAATTTTTGACAGTTCAATCCGAGGATCATCAAAATCGGCCTTGCCCTAATTTAGAAATTATAACTTGTGAACGAGACCTATTATTTTCGATCGCTATTTTAAAACACATCTAATTATGGTCACTTGTCCAAAACTGCTCCCCTACTAAGACGTTTTGACCCTTCTCTTGTCGGTCCACCTACATACTGCATGAGAAATTCTTCCTGAACGCAGGTAGCAAATTTCTCTCCATCCAAGTCCTTAGAACTATGGCAGTCCCAGTCGATGTTAGGAAAGATAAAATCCCCGACTATTATAGACATATTATTTTTTCAGCTCCCTGCGATCTCCTTACTTATTTTGTCCTCAATCTCCCACTTACTGTTGGTTGGAGAGTGGGCGCGGAGGGGGCATTCCAAGTAAAATGCTTTCAAACTAACCACTTGCCAAATTTATTTCTCACAGCTATCTGTACAGGTTCGGTGAATGACGTCTCAAAGCGTTATTCTCTCAGTACCGATGTGATGTTCTGCCCAATCAAACACACGACTCCAGCTCCTCTCTCGACTCCCTTTTCATTCTTCCTTTTATATCTTTACCTCTGAATATTGTGCTCCCAGTTCTGTCCTTCACTCAGTCATGTTTCTGTATTGGCTGGAATATCCCAGTCGCACATATCCGTCCATGCCCTGAGTTCATTTGCTTTGCTTGTCAGATCTTTTGCAATGAAACGAATCGACCTCCCTTGCTTCCTGCTATGCTCTTACCTGCCCTGTCTCATGTTTGGATTACCAGCACTGACTTTAAAATTTTACTTGCAGTCATTAACTCTTGTACGATTCTCAAATTTCTCTTATGGTGCCCTATGCTTTGGATCACAATTCCCTGCCTGACGCTTTTAAACTCTCCCGAGAGGCTCAAACAAACATCTTGCCAGGATATGTGTCCCTCTCCAGTTCAGTTGCAATCTGTCTGCGTGGTACACGTTACCCCTGGTTATTGCAGAATTCCTTCAGGGCCTGTCATTCCGTGTGTTGCATTGGGAATCTGTTCTCAGTAACGTCTTTGTCTTTGTTAGCTAGTTTATTTCTATTAATTTAATAATTGGTTAAACAAAATTTTTCACGACAGTATTGATTCGATTTCTGAACTTAGACTGAGTTATGGCATATATAAAAGTGTTTGCGTAACAACTTGCATTCGACAACATGAATCCAACTTCTTGAAACATATACAAATAACCATAATTATTTGCACGGCACGGTGGCACAGTGGTTAGCACTGCTGCCTCGCAGCGCCAGAGACCCGGGTTCAATTCTCGCCTCTAGGCGACTGACTGTGTGGAGTTTGTACGTTCTCCCCGTGTCTGCGTGGGTTTCCTCCCACAGTCCAAAGATGTGCAGGTCAGGTGAATTGGCCGTGCTAAATTGCCCGTAGTGTTAGGTAAGGGGTAAATGTAGGGGCATGGGTGGGTTGCGCTTCGGCGGGACGGTGTGGACTTGTTGGGCCGAAGGGCCTGTTTCCACACTGTAAGTAATCTAATCTAATCTAACCAAGTAATTTGCGACGTTCCAATAAAATAAAACATATGTCAGCTATCAGAGTATGAAGCTTCCAGATATGGTGAGGAACAAATTCACAGGCGTCTTCCTGCTCTCCACTTCCGGGTCAGGATGATTCGCTCTTTCGCTTTGAAGCTTAAGTGCCCGACGGTATGACTAGCTGCTATAATGAATTTGATTGTCAGGGCATTGAACAATACAATGAAAGCGAATGGGAGAAATAGTGTTAAAAGTGTATCACACCATTCAAATGCCACCATCCAATCTCTGTATAATAGATCTGAGAACAGAACCACGGCACATCGGAAGGTTCCTGCGTAAAATGGAAAGGCATTTTGTTTTATTTAAATAGAAGAGAATGCCTATTGTAGCCAGAAGACGTTCTGCACTTCTTAAAGTAAAATATTTTATTTTCAGATTCTCACAACAAATCATAGAACATAGAACATAGAAAAGTACAGCACAGAACAGGGCCTTAGGCCCACAATGTTGTGCTGTGGATTATTCCTAATGTAAGAATAATATAACTTAACCTAATCACCTTCCAACTCACTGCAGTCCATGTTCATGTCCAGCAGTCGCTTAAATGTCCCAATGACTCTGCTTCCACCATCTCTGCTGGCAACGCATTGCATGCATTCACAACTCTCTGCATAAAGAACCTGCCTCTGATGCCCACTCCATACCTTTCTCCTAATCTCTTAAAACTATGACCCCTCGTGCCAGTCAATCCTGCCCTGGGGAAAAGTCTCTGGCATTGACAATTTCCATGCCTCTCATTATCTTGTGTAACTCGATCAGGTCACTTCTCTTCTGCCTTCTCTCCAGAGACAAAATTCCGAGCTTATTCAAACTCTCTTCATAAGGCAAGTCCTCAAGTCCAGGCAGCATCCTGGTAAACGTTCATTGCAACCTCTCCAAAACCTCAATATCTTTCCTACAGTCGGGCGACCAGAACTGTGCACAATATTCCAAGTGTGGTCTCACCAGACACTTGTAGAGCTGGCACTAAACTTCGCGGCCCTTAAACACGATCCCCCCGTTAATGAAAAGCCAAAATACCATATGCTTTTTTAACAAACCTATCCACATGGGCGGTAACTTTGAGGGATCTATGTACTTGAACACCAAGATCCTTCTGCTCCTCCACACTGCCAAGAATCCTGTCTTTAATCCTATATTCAGTATTCGAGTTCGACCTTCCAAAATGCATCACTTCACATTTATCCAGGTTGAACTCCATCTGCCATTTCTCAGCCCAGCTCTGCATTCCGTCTATGTCACGCTGCGAGTCAAAAGTGAGGACTCCAGATGCTGGAAACCAGAGTTTAGATCAGAGTGTGGTGGAAAAGCAAATCATGTCCGGCTGCATCCGAGGAGCAGGAAAATCGACGATTTGAATTCTATCCCTGATGAGGGGCTTTTGCCCGAAACGTCGATTTTCGTGCTCCTCTGATGCTGTCTTTCATGATGTGCTTTTCCAGCACCACTCTGATCTAAACTATGTCGCGCTGCAGCCTGCAGTAGCACTCGATACTATCAACGGTTCCTCCAACCGTTGTGTCATCTGCAAATTTACTAACCCATACCTCAAACTCCTCCTCCAAGTCATTTATAAAAACTACAAAGAGCAGAAGCCCAAGAACAGAGCCCTGCGGGACCCCATTCACCGACCTCCAGGCAGAATACTTTCCATCTACATCCACTCTCTGCCTTCTGTCAGCCAGCCAATTCTGAATCCAGACCGTCAAATCTCCCTCTATCTCATACTTCCTGACTTCATGAATGAATCTACCATGGGGAACCTTATCAAATGACTTTCTGAAGTCCATATACAGCACATCCGCTGCTCGACTTTCGTCGACCTATCTTGTTACCTCCTTAATGAACTCAATAAAATTTGTGAGCCATGACCTGCCCCTCACAAAACCATGCTGACTGCCTTTACCCACGCTACGCTTTTCCAAATAGTCATAAATCCTACCGCTCAGAATTCTTCCCAAAATTTTGCTGACCTCAGATGCAAGACTGTCTGGTCTGTAATTGCCACGGAATTCCCTATTTCCCTTCTTGAAAAGTGGAGCAACATCCACCTCCTTCCAATCCTCTTGGTACGACTCCACTATCTGCTCAGTCCGTTCGAGTAATCCCTAAAATGAGCTTACCACATTGCCGCAGCTGGTCAAAACTGACCACAGATGTCACCTTCTCCGCTGAATGCAAAGTCCACCCTGCCATTGACAGTCGATGCTACCATGACTGACTTGGGACTTTCTATGCCCCACCAATGTCAAGGGTGCCCTCGTTTCTTGGTAACATTCGTCGCTGGATCCACAAACGCTTCCATCCCAAGTTCCCTAAAAGCTTGCACCTTCAATGCTGAGTTCAGTTTCCCAAAGGAAGGGACGCCTGCACCGGCTGTCACACGTGATTTGTTGGCTGGACCCACACTCGCCTTGCCGAGGACGCAAAAGGCCTAATCTTCAGCCGCCACAGCAGCAGTCACAAGGAGCCACTCTGCTGCTGCAGTCTTCTAGAAACTCCTTCTGCACTCGAACCCTGAACTAGGTGCTGAACCTGCTGGGACCATTTCAGTAAAGGCCGCCAGGAATCCGAACTCGCCTCCGCAATTGCTGGAGTAAGCCTATGCAGCTGGTGTTCCTTGTCACCACCGATGCTGATGCTGGGACCCAACTCTTCACTATGAGGTAATTAAAATAACAAAAAATTTGAGAAATCCTAACGGCCAGTTGACAGCAGTTGTAGTCTGCTCACTTTGTAAATTAAAAGAAAAATAATAAACAGAATGTAAGAACAGAAATTTACTGGTCAGCCTCTGATTTAGTTTGGATTACAGGTCAGTCGGTGTCGTCATTTTTCTCACACATGCATTTATCTTTTATTGAAGACAATAGTAATCAATGATCAACCTCCATCAGCACCTCACACCCAGTATTCTTATTTCGATAATTTCAGTCGTGTGATCGATTAAACCATAACTCGCCTTGCCTATTGAGCTATGACTGCTTGTGACTGTCTATTATTCATGGCTACCTGGAACATGAACAACTGTTGTGATACTGAATCTACAATTAGTCAACATCTTGTTTTCTAAATTGACCTACATGAGTGAACTGCCCAGCTTTAATCCGACATGTAGACACATACTGCACGTGGAGTGTTATTTGATATGTCTGCCCAAACTCTACTACTTTCGAATTTCCACCAACAGAATCATTTTGGCTGGACTGACTGGTTACCCTAAATTAAAGCAGCTTCCTCCAACAGGAGAAATCGATTTTGCTTCTATGCTGAACCCTCGAGTTCTTCTGTGCTGATACCTTGAGGTTTCTGTTCTGAAGTGAACATTAAATGAAAAGCTTTCTTGCCTAATTTAGATTCAACCGTATAAACCTTCACCCATTGACAGAGAGGTTCTGTCAAACATTTGACTGTCATGTCATATACTTTTGGAATAAATGTGAGCAGTAAATTGACTCAAACTGTTTTCTCATTTTAGCAAGATAAAATTACTTTCAGTGAACTAGCGCAATAAATCTATTTCAAAACCTAAATCCCCAAATATAACACTTGCACTTTTGAGCACATCTCCCACCTAGGGACACTTTAGTTTACTGTGTGGCGTTTTATTTTTGTCATCAATATACGAAACTGCATGATGTAATAATTTTAAAAAATACACCAATGAATGTTGACTACACATGTTCGTTTGGTCTCGTCCTTTGATGAAGTGCCAATGAGAACATTGTCCTTGTGATAAGCAATATTATCTTTTCTGTTGAATGTTTTAATGTTTAAATACAAAGAAACAGTCTTAGGTTCTTGGAAAACCTAATCAGATCTGAAAGCATCTGTGCAGACAAATCAGAGTTATCGTTTTTGTGTCGAGTGACCCTTCCTCAGAACTCCAGTTCTCAGTAAGTGTCATTCGACCCTAAACTTTAACTCTGATTTATTTCCAAAAAATGCTGACAAACCTGCTAAGTTTTCAACAGCAATTTATGTTTTTTTTCCTGATATACAGCATTCAAAGTTCTTTCGCTTTTGGTTTTATATTCTTATTTAGTATCTGGAAAAAATGAATAAAGCATAATTCTTTGTCTAATTAACAGTCTCTTCAGAGTTAGTGGGTATGTGTTTCTAGGGGTATCTGAACTGCGTGTCAGGTTGTACATGGTAACACAGCTGATGACACCTTCCGTCATTTTACTGATGTTTCAGTACAAACTAACGAGGTGGTAATTGACCCAAGTAGAACTTGAAACAAAGACAAGAATTGCTGTCACAATTCAGCAGGTTTAGCAGTATATGTCAAGAGAAAGCAGAGTTAAAATTTCGAGTCATGTGACCCTTCTTCAAAAGATTTTTTTTCTTCTGTTCTCAATGTATCGGACATTCCTCGGACATCTTCCACATTATTGGATAGAAATCAGTGTTCTGGCTCTACTGGAAGAGCTTGGCTATGACTGTGACATTTTCTGCACCATTAGTCTCCAGAATATTTTCGGGCCCGAAAGCTTGTGCAGAAGCCAAGTACCTCCAACCATTTATTGCTATCACGTAGATTGAAATGAATAGCTGAAGATGGGCTCCCGTGTTGTTAAGGACCTCCAGAAGAGGCTGTGATGTTGCGAATACCTTTGTACTGTAGCATGAGCAATTTGCGTTTGTAACAGGTTTCTGCAGCTGTTGATTGCCGCTTGAATGTTCAATCTTGAGAGGCTCGATCTGTTCAGTGTCTTCTGTATTTAGCACAAATCGGTGTAATGGGTCCCCAGCCTGGAGGCGGAATGTCTTCTCCAGCTTGGCCGTCGTGTGGACAGTCCGTGTTCATGTTTTTGACAGATGCATCGATGTCAGACAGATTGGCGAAGATGACGTCAAGTATAATTTTCTATCTCTGTTGGTGGCCTCATCACATGCTAACATTCAGCAGAAATATCCTTGAGTTGCCAAATAGTCGTGCTGCTGCAGTTCTGCTTGAAAACTTGAATCGCCCACTGACAGCATGTTCTGCACCTTGCGATCATCTGTGCTTCCCCCAAATGGTCTTCAACATACAGCTGTGTTAATTCATTAGCTGAGGGAGGATATGGCGTGGTCATCAGCAGAAGGCTTCCTTGCCCATGTTTAAAATGAAAGCATGAGGCATTATGGGATCCAGAATCAATGTTGAGGATTCACAGGGCAAGTCCTTCCTGACTGTAAAGCACTGTGCAACCATCTCTGTTGGCTCCTTCCTGCCAGTGGGACAGGGCATATCCAGGGATGGTCATGTTCATGTCTGCAACATTGTACAATATGCTTCCATGAGTACCATCATGTCAGAATGTTGCTCGGCTAATCTCTGAGTTCTGCCCTTTTTTTACTCGAGGCCCCACATATTAGTAAGGACTACTTTCAGGGTTAACAGGGCTATGTCTTTGCCGCTTTCATCGTTGTTACTTACGTTTTTGCCATTTGGATCAATTTCCTTTTCCAGGCTTGGTTGTGGTTAGTATAACTGATTGATTTGCTTAGCCATTTCAATAGGCATTTCAGAGTAATCCATATTGCTGTGGTCCAGAGGAACATGTTAGCCAGACCAAGTAGGACAATAAGTAACAGTAGAAGTCTGCGACCATTTGGCCCATTATGTTTTCACTGTCCTTCGCCTTTGGACAGAATGTTTCTTAACGCCATTCTCCTGCCTTCTGCCCACAAACCTTTGATCTCCATCCTCATTAAGAAGGAATCTATTTCATTTTAGAACATAGAACATAGAAGAACATAGTACACAACAGGTCGTTCGGCCCTCGATGTTGTCCGAACTGTGAACTAATTCATGCTCATCCATTGATTCTCTCCCTCATCATCCATATGCTTATCCAAGGACAGCTTAAATGTCCATAATGTGGCTGAATTCGACGCCCTTACGATTCTCTGAATAAACAACCTGCCTCTTGCATCTGACTTAAATCTATCACCCTTCAATTTGCAGCTATGCCCCCTCGTGTAAGCTAGCGTTATCATCCTTGGGAAATAAAAGACTCTGACTGTCCACCTCTCTCATCCTCTGATCATCTTGTATGTTTCTATTAAATCTCATCTTAACCTTCTTCCCTCCAATGAGAACAGATCCAAGTCCCTCCGTCTTTTTTAGAAGACATTCACTCCAGACCAGGCCACATTAAGGTAAATCTCCTCTGCACCTTTTCCAATGTTTCCATATCCTTCCTGTCATGGGTCCAGTAAAATTGCACACAATATTCTAAGTGATCAAAGTTTGTGAAAAGATTTGTAGCTCGGGTGCTCGTTGTTGTGGTTCTGTTCGCCGAGCTGGGAATCTGTGTTGCAGACGTTTCGTCCTCTGTCTAGCTGACATCCTCAGTGCTTGGGAGCCTCCTGCGAAGCACTTCTGTGATGTTTGCTCCGGCATTTATAGTGGTTTGAATCTGCCGCTTCCGGTTATCAGTTCCAGCTGTCCGTTGCAGTGGTCGGTATATTGGGTCCAGGTCGATGTGTTTATTCATTGAATCTGTGGATTAGTGCCATGCCTCGAGGAATTTCCTGGCTGTTCTCTGTTTGGCTTGTCCTATAATAGTAGTGTTGTCCCAGTCGAATTCATGTTGGTTGTCATCTGCGTGTGTGGCTAGTAAGGATAGCTGGTCGTGTCATTTCGTGGCTAGTTGGTGTGAATGGATGCGGACCGTTAGCTGTCTTCCTCTTTGTCCTATGCAGTGTGTTTGTGCAGTCCTTGCGTGGGATTTTGTACACTACATTGTTTTTTCTCATGTTGGCTATCGGGTCCTTCCTGACCCTGTTCTATCCATGTCTCCGAAATGGCCAAATCATCGACGTCACACATACCTCTCCATGCTGCAAGTTCGATTACCTTATGCTGGATGCTCCCGGTGTTAAAGTAGACACGCATCTCCAGTATTGCATTCCATTCTGGCAAAACATGTGCAGGAAGTATGTGGAGCCTTCGGAGAGTGTGCAGAAGAGATGTACCAGGATATTTCCTGGATTAGACGGTGTGAGGTATAGGTGTAGTCCAGAAGATCTTGGTAGGAGTAATTTACTGAAGATACTGGGTTCTGCACTTGAAACAAAATTGCTGGAGATCACAATGGGCCAGGGAACATCCATGCATAGAATTAAAGCAAAAGTTTTGATTCCAGATGACTGCAACAGAGTTTTGGAGTGTCCGAAGCTGAGGTGAGAGTTGATAGAAATCTATAGCATTAGAAGGTTTATAGAGTGGGTTGACAATCAGATTCTTTCTTCCCGGAGTTGATGCATCTAATACTAGTGGGTATGCATTTAAGGTGGGAGGGGGATAGTTCAATGGGGATATCGGTGGCAAATGTTTTAGACAGAAGGTGATAGGTGTTTGGAATGTCATTCCAGACGTGGTGGTGGAGGGCTTTTAGATAAACATTATAATATGCAAGGAATTGAGGTTATGCACCAAGTCCAGACAGAAAGGTTTAGTTGAATTTGGTTTCATGTTCGACACAACATCCTGGGTCGTAGGGCAGGTTCCTGTGCTGTACGGTTCTCTGGTCTATGGATAACTGAAACTCTCCTTCCCAGGGAACATCCCAGTCAATCCCATCTGCACTACCGCTCCCATTTCCCTCAGCATTCTAGAGCTGCACAGTTTATGGCTGAAACAAATCTTATCACAGTTCCAGCTTGATGTTCTGCTCTTAAATTCAATGATTCGCCCAATAAAGGCCAGTATCCGAGATATTATTTTCAATGCTTCGTCCATCTGTCTTGATAACTTCAGGACGTACAAATCAATATCCCATTAATCTCTGCAGTTTCTCAAGGTCCTCCACTTCTTCATATTTTCCCTTACACACTTTTTCTTGCTGAAGAACATCTCCTCATATTTTCCAGAATGAGTTTCAGTTGCCATAAATTAGCGCATTTGAGTAGAAAATCTATAACCTCATGTAATCGAAGATTAACTTCCTCACCATTTATCACCCCACCATGCTTGCATCATTAGTGAACTTGATGCTCAGCCCATGTATATTCACGAATAAATCATTCATATAAACCGCAACTATCAAACGATCCAACATTGACCAGAGTCGTCCAGTTGGAAAACAACCTCTCAAACATAACCCTCCGTTTCCTAAAACTCAGCAAATTGTGGATTCACGTGCCTAAAAACTGGAGTTCTTATTTCATTTTTAGGTGTCTGAATTACGTCATAACTTTAAACGATTCAAGAAGTGCGTAGAGAAGGTGAATAACAAAGATTTTCACATCCCACCTCACCGGAGTTTTTCAAAGAGCTAAGTTATATTGATTGTCTTTCTACAATATGAGTTGCTCCATAAGGTGAGGTGATGCAGTCGTCGGAGGAGAAGTTTTATTCTAATATGCTGTTTACAATTAAGAAGCTGTCACTCGGGATACAATATTGTGCATAGGTTCTGAAATTGTTTGATGTGCTCTTTGCATGTCGGGTTTCAATTCATGTACTCCATTCCACTAAGTTCAAGAGCTGGGAAATTTAAAGGATTCCCAGTTTCTCTTTGAATATTTAGTTGAATGATTATTAGTGATGAAAGAATACCAATCCAGTTGTGTAGTAGAGCAGTAATGGAAGTGCAACAATGACTTATATTATTCAATTTTGTGATGGACACAGCAGAGTGAATTCCATAAAGAAAGACCAAGCGATCTATCAATGGAATAATTAATGTTTAAGAGTTACGATGTTGCCTAGCAAAGAAGGCCATTCATCTTGTCATTAGGGAATCAATCGTATTTCTTCAGAATCTGATGTTTATGGATTCAGCTGCAGTGTCTAAACCTATTCTGTCAACACAGAGACTCATATGACGCACTTGTCATTACGTGTTGATCAAATATATGAAGGATCAGTTCTGATCAGAGATAACCCATGGAAATTTCAATGGAAAGTTCAGTGAATTTACCATCTCGGATTTTACATCCAGGAGATTGTTTGCATCACAAAGTGACATATTATTACGTAGAGAAGATGGAGAAGATATTTGCTTTGATTGACAAAACGGTATACTCGTTGATTGTTGTCATTGGAGTTCCTGGTAAATAAAAACAACCACTGAAGTTGTGTTCTTCTGCTTCCGAGCTGATCACTTCTGTTTTTCGTTCCTCTGAAGGATGAATTACATTTATTGTAGTGGTTGGCATTGCACACATACTGGGTCATCGGTGAAGTTTGCTGCAGTTAAATGTGATAAAGAAATGCATTAGATTTATTCTGGTCAATGTATTTCAAAATAGCCTTTATATCCAGCTCACACACTGCCTGACACGATTGCATTTATGCTTGAGTAATATTTATGTACTGTTGAATTAAATTTTAGCGCACTTGTATCATTTCAAGACGTTATTTGCAATGTCCATATATGCTATTGTAATCAGCTCATGTCACTGATTGGAATAGAATACCTCATACAATACGTTACTCCCACTCCGAATTGCACTGAATGTGAGCCACTGCATGTCAACAATTGAATGCTGCAGTAATACATGACTGAGAGTGTCATCCAATGCAGAATTGTACTGATTGTGACTAACCAACTACAATGAGCGACGTATCTCAAGATGCCATACGATACTGAGAGTCCCAGGCTCTGGAGATTTTAACTGACTGTAATTTAGAAATTGGAGAAAAATGTATGTTATTGTACATTTATCGTTATTGTCAGTAACCCATTTAATATTGAATCATAGAAACTGAATTCACCACAAAGGTATACGGGAAAGCCACACACACAGACTAATTCCTGAACTACGAAAGCAACCACCCCAACACACACAAAAGAAGTTGCATCTAGACACTATTCAAAAGGGCCACAACACACTGCAGTACACCACGACTGCAGAAAGAGGAAGAAGAACACCTATACAATGTATTCACCAAAAACGGATACCCCCGCAATTTCATCAACAGATGCCTAAGGGAAAGACAACGGAATGAGGACATGCCACAACCCAAAGGACTAGCCACATTACCATACATCAAGAGTATTTCTGAACTGACAGCCAGACGACTGCGACCACTAGGACTCATAATAGCACACAAACCAACAGCCACTCTCAGACAACAACTCACCAGGACGAAGGACCCGATACCCAGCATGAGCAAAACCAATGTAGTGTACAAAGTCCCATGCAAGGACTGCACAAAACACGACATAGAACAAACAGGAAGACAGCTAACGATCCGCATCCATGAACACCAACTAGCCACGAAACGACACGACCTTAGGCAGCCACACACGCAGATGACAATCAACATGAATGCGACTGGGTCAACACTATTATTATAGGACAAGCCAAACAGAGAACAGCCAGGGAATTCCTAGAGGCATGGCACTCATCCACAGATTCAATCAATAAGCACATCGACCTGGACCCAATATACCGACCACTACAATGGACAGCTGGAGCTGACAACCGGAAGCGGCAGATTCAAACCACTATAAATGCTGGAGGAAACATCACAGAAGCGCATCACAGGAGGCTTCCAAGCACTGAGGATGTCAACGAGACGGGGACGAAACGTCTGCAACACAGATTCCCAGCTTGGCGAACAGAACCACAACAATGAGCACCCGAGCTACAAATCTTCTCACAAACTTTATTATCTGAATACTAACAGTTTCAGGAAAAGTGAGGTGCGACGAGAACTGGCTATTATGGTGGAATGTTGGTTGAACTTTGGCATGGAGGTGCAGCAGGCAGTGAGTAAAGCAAATTGCACGCTAGCCCTCATAGCAAGAGCGGTGAGTATCGGCGTAACACTGTCTTGCCGCACTTATACAGGGCCTGGGCGAGGCCAGATCTGCAGTACTGCATGCAGATTTCATCTCCTTGGCTGAGGACGGATATTCTTCCTCTTGAGGCAGTCAAGCAATTGTTCGACAGACTGATTCTCAGGTTGGCAGTGATGATATGTGTGGAAAGTCGAAAAGTTTGACGATAGAAAAAGCACAGTATGTCAGGCAGCATCCAATGAGCAGGAGAATTGACGTGTCATATGTGGTTCATCGAGAATTTGCAGGGGCAAGACAGTGAGACATAAATTGGTGAGGAGTGTGCATGAGGGGGCCTTAGGAAGGATGATGATATTTGGATATAGGTAGAAAGTGATTTGATACATTGGTGGGAAGAATGGATTGGATGGATGTGAAGGAAGCTGGGCAGGTTGGTCAAGTCAAAAGGGCGGTGTCGAGTTGGATGGTTTGACCTGTGATGAGATGGGAAGAGGGGAGATGAGGGAAATGGTGAAATGGACATTGATTCCGTGCGTTTGGACGGTCCCAAGCAGAAGATGAGATTCCGTTCTTTCAGTTGGCGGGTGGCTTTGCTTTGGCAGTGAATGAAGGACAGAAAAGATTGATTCGACTGGGCTTATATTTACTGGAATTGAGAAGAATGATGGGCAGTGTCACAGAAATATATGAGATCCCTCTGGAGCTGGATACGTTAGATTCGGGAAAAGTGTTGCTGATGTTAGTGATGTTGATGAAGTCTAGAAGTGGGGATCAGAGTCTGATAATAAGGAGTATGCCAGTCAGGGTTGAGATGAGGAAGAATTTCACCATTCAGAGAGTTGTGAACTGTTGAATTCTCTCCCGTAGGTTGTTGTTCCGGCCAGTTCATTAGATACATTCAAGTAGATATGAGGAGAGGGTGGTAATGAGATACTGAGGTTTAATGATCAGCCATGACTCTATCTTATGATGTTGCGGGCTGGAAGGACTGAATGCTCTACTTCTGCATCCATTATCTAAATTTCTATGTTTCTAATATTGCGAATATGGTACTGCACTAATAAGGACAGCAATACCCTTCATTTTTGTATATTCAATGGCTATTGTCATCCCAAAGGCATTTGTTAACCCCTTTCTACAATATTACTTTCATACTACTTGTGGCAGGAATTGTTTACCCACTCACTCTGCATCTCATTCATGGTCATTCGCATGAAGGTTCAAGCAAATGAGGCTGCTTACAATAGTGCTGTCAAAATGGACATCCTGACCAACCCAGTCATCCTGAATGTACATGACTTTTTTTAAAAAATGAACTAACAATATCGATATGAATTTTCATTTGATATCTGGTTTGTCACGCAAGTAAATAGAACCCTTGGGCCTGTATTTGTTAAGTGAATGCAACTCATGCTAATTATGAATAAACTAATTAATTCCTTTGTGGATTCATAAGTACATAAATGAGTACATAAATTAATACATAAATAGCTATGTCCACCGCCAGTCAGTGTCTTCCTGTTCCTACATAATTCGCTGAGAAAATGGATAAAACAGTAATAATGCTGGTCAAAGAGTTTTACTACCCGATTATTGCAATCATCGGTATACCTGGTGAGTGATTACTGTCTGTTTCTTTATATATGCGATGATATGTATGTGTTGGTGTTGAACTGGGATGGAAAAACTCAGAAGTCAAACGACACCAGGTTATTTTCAGGTGTCTTCACCAAATTACGAGCAGTGCTCCAAAAGCTTGTGATTTCAAATAAACCTGTTGAACACTAAACTGATGTCGTCTGACTTATGATTAAGTAATTGGTAATGACTATTGCATTTTTCCTACTATAAAACAGAAAGGTCATGATTTCTGCAGAATAAGGCTTCTAAATCCGCTCGTCAGGTGAGAAAACATTTTTTTCGATCATGCTGCATCTGCCTTAATAAAATAACATTACTCCAGTTGCAATATTTTTGAAATTACTGCACAAATGTTTTAGTAGCGTTGCGTATCACTCTGTGCAGTTCAGACTGAGGTTATAATGGTATTTCAGGTATCTATGGTATTTATAAAATGGTAATGGGATATATAAAATGTGCAGAGGAGATTTACCAGGATGTTGCCTGGAATGGAGAATAGGTCATACGAGGAAAAGTTGAGAGTGCTAGGCCTTTTGTCATTGGAACGGCGAAGGATGAGAGGTGTCTTGATAGAGGTTTATAAGATGATCAGGGAATAGATAGAGTAGACAGTGAGAGACTTTTCCCTGGGTACAACAGAGTGTTACAAGGGGACATACATTTAAGGTGAAGGGTGGAAGGTATAGGGAGGATGTCATGGGTAGGTTCTTTCCCCAGAGATTGGTGGGGGCATGGAATGTGCTGCCTGTGGGAGTGGCAGAGTCAGAATCATTGGTGACCTTTAAGTGGCAATTGGATAGGTACATGGATAGATGCTTAAGCTAGCACAACATCGGGGCCGAAGGGCCTGTTCTGTGCTGTATTGTTCTATGTAGTATATCTATGTATCACTTTCAGTGCAATGTCCAGATAATGACCTTCATTGTTCAATTCTTTTTCATATTGATGCTCAGTAAATGGAATAAATTATTCTCAGCAAGTGCTTCTTAATAAATGGCAATCAGTTGTTAAAACATGTCTAATCTTGTCTCTCCTCCCTACAGCAAATGTGATGACACTTATAATTCTGTCTCGAAGGAACTGTGGTGTTTCTAAATGCATGTCGGTTTACATGGCAGGCATGGCCTCAGCGGATCTAATGATTATTTTCATTGACGTAATCTTATACCGCATTTTCAGTTTTCATTTTCCATTTTCATTCTTGTCACATACTCCAGTGTGCAGGACGATTTTATATACAATGATTTCCAGCGTTGACTTATCTGTTTGGTTCACAGTTTCCTTCACATTTGACCGTTTTGCAGCCATCTTTGATCCGAAATTTAAACGAAGATTCTGCACCCCAAGAAATGCTGGCGTAGTAATAACAACGTTCTCTTTTGTCAGCTTTCTCAAGAATATTCCGACTTTGTTTGCGTATGAAAACCAACAAATAATTGACGGAGTGCAGTGGGGATGTCAGTCAAGTGCGGATTTTTTTTTCTCACCACCAGGTATAGCTTTCGTTTGGTTTCACAGCAGCTGGGTCGTTTGGGTTCCTTTCACACTGATTCTCCTGTTTAATTCTTTGACCATACGCTCTATTCTACTGGCCAATAGAATACGCCAAGCCCTCAAAAGTTGTAGCAATAAAAATTGCAGTGATCCAGAGATTGAGAACCGGAAGAAATCCATCATTCTATTGTTCTCTGTGTCAGGTTGCTTCATATTGTTTTGGTTGACAGCTTCCGTGAGCTTTGTGTCAACTAGAATATCAAACACCACTTATTACAAAGGCGACTACAATGATCCAGGATATATCGCCCATGAAGCAGGGACATTGCTGAAATTTTTGATTTGTTTACAGAACCCATTCATTTATGTAATAACCCAGAGGAAATTCAGAAATGCACTGAAAAATATGATGAGATGTCTCTGGCCATTAATGTTGAGACCAGTTGGGAAATGGAACTAAAAGTAAAATAAAAATGCTAATAAATGAATTTCATTTGCATAGCTTTTTTAAAAAATCATTGCGTGTCTTGCTTTGTTGTGTTTCGTAAAAATGCATGAATTATTTTCCTCATAGTTATTTTATTTTGTAACAGAAGTTGTTGTCTTTATTAGTTGAATTCCACTTCTCCAACCTGCTTGCAGGTTCATCGTGACAGCAAAAGCAACATCTGCTGAAGTTCGCCATTCAGTCCGTCCATTCTGCTCTGCCATTCAATCAGGTGATGTTTCATATTTCCACAGTCTTGTCTTTTCTCCATGACCCCGGCTTTCCGAGAAACATCTATTCCAAACGGAGGAGAAAAAATTACAATAACTTTGGATTGGACATTTGGGCGAGGCAGGAAATCAGTTATATTCTGGATACAGGAGTCCATCAAATCAAATTTTTTCTCGTTTATAAATTTATTACTGCAAGTGTTGTAATTTTCAATTTTGTCAGATATATAAAATCAAAAGAACTCGGAGCAGGAATTGGCTGTCCAGCCCTTCGAGCCTGCTTCGCCACTCAATAAGATTATGGCTTATCTTTTTGTGGACTCATCTCCACTTACCCGCCTTTTCACCATATCCCTTAATTCCTTTCTTTTTCAAAAACACATCCACATTCTTTTTAATAGCGATTACTGAAGTGGTGGAAACTCCTTACCAGGGCAAGGAATTCCAAAAAATAAAAGCCTTCTGGGCGAAGAAGTTCCTTCTCAGTTAAATTCTAAGGCTGTTTCCTCGAATCTTGAGGCTATGCCCTCTTGGCCTAGTTTTACCTCCCTATCGAAAGGTCCTATTTATTTCTATTTTATTGATTCCCTTCATAATTTTATGTGTTTCTATAAGTTTCCCCCTTCATTATGCTGAATTCCAATGAAGATAATCCAAATCTACTCAGGCTGTCCTCATAAGCCAACCCCTAAGACTCCGGAATCAACCCAGCGAACCTCCTCTGCACCCCCACCAGTGCCAACCCATCCTTTCTAAACTAAAGAGACCAAATCTGTAGACAGTACTCAAGGTGTGTATCCATGACATTTTGTGTAAATGTTGAAGTAGATTTCAGTAGCGGTCTCATTCCCAAAGAGCAAAGACCTACGTGATGTGTGTTTAATGGATGAAATCGAGGGAAACCGACAGAATTAAAACAGACTTCGAGCATTGGCTTACCTCAGTTGGCTGGATTGTTATTTTGTGAAACAGCGTGTTATCGGCAGCATGTATTCAATTCCATCGCTGATCTGAGATTGCTGTGAAGCTTTCTGTCTCAAGCTCTTACCTTGCATGAGGTCTGCTGGCCCTCAGGTTAAATCACCACCAGTCGCATACATTTCTAATGAGAAAGCAACACCTATGGTATGGTAACGGAGAAGCAGAATATCAAAATGCTGTCTGTATTAATTGTCCTTATTGATATCAGGAATTTTATTTTTGATTGTGCAGAGGGTTGTTGTCGTGTATTTGTCTGTGAAAAACTCTGAAAGTAATCCAAAAGTTGCAAATATTTTAGGAAACTGTGCATACATGGTAAACATTCAGGATTAAAATCGTTTAATTTAAGTCTTGTGTCAGATTGGATAGAAGGATGAACAGGGAAATTAGGTAATTTAGTAATCGAGAAGGAATGGATCCTGAATACAGGAAATTGAATGATTATGATCTGAGGCATAATATTTTAGCGATCATCTTACAATATGCATTGTAAACGAGTTTTATTTTTAGACGCCCACTGTGAACTTTAGTGACAGTAGGCAACCTCACATAGAATTTAAAGAACAATTACACATTTTCTGCTGAGTTGAGGGCAAATATTAATCACGGAGTTGTGTCTGCGTTATGAGTTTATTCAAGTCTGAAATGCTGCGAACACTAAGATGTTTCTAAAATGCAAGCAGAACCAATCTTTCCTCCGTGTGAGATATGGCATAAATATCAATGAGATATCATTAGCTGCTCAATGGCCACTGTGAAACAGATCACTGTGTGTGAGTTGCGAACTGTCAATGCAGCCAGTTTGTCAGTTTGTTGAAAGCTTTTCAATTGCTCCACGCTATTTTTAAAAAGATAGGAGTACATGATTCTTAATTTTCCAAATGTGCCCAAGGAAAACAAAAAAGCTCAGCGAGCAAAGGATTTTATGTCACCGGCTAACTCAAAATTAATGTCCAAAGAGATTTGTGCCGAGAGCGAAGAAACCTTTTAGACTTCATTTGTTCTGCCTTATGTTATTTAACAGGCAGTTCTCGTTTTAGTTCCCACCAGTCTCCCACTTCGTGTTAAATGTGTAAAGTATTGAACGTTGTCTGGCTGTAGTTTGAACTCTTCGTCCTGGGCTATTTTCCAGTTTTGGCAGGGGGAATAAAAGTGTGCCAGTTTTTTTTTTAAGTAGACAGAGCCTAAGTCCCGGATGAAAGTGGGAAAATAAGTCATACTGCAAATACATTCAGCAAGTAAGAAAAGTAACCTGGCTTACACCTCATGTTATGTCATACATTGAGGGTGATGCTGTGCACTCCTCTACATTTCTATTAACAAAGGTATCCCTTCAGACTCTTCAACATCTTACAAAACCTTCTGTCTCTGACTGCTGGAGAGGCCGATGATTAAAGTTGATTTGAAATGGATTCACAGGGCTTTATATTTGACATGAAATGGCCGAAAATGGAATTAGCTCAATATAGCAGGCTATTAGTGTCTCTAAACAAAGTTATGGGATAAGATAGTGAAAGGTCCCGTGGGAGTCATAAAAGAGTCTCTGTAAGAAGAATTTCATCAAATTCCTGTATCCAGGAAACTTTCAACAGAAAAGCATTTCTATAAAGAGTACCCTTGAAAGAATAAAGAGATACCTGGACATTAACCAGAGTGCCCAGTTTGCTATTTAGTAAAATGTGGAAAGGAACGTTTGGTTCTACAATAATTTGAAATTATTAGGAAATATTCTTCAGAAATGCAAACCTCTAAACCTACGTCAAGGCATGAAATTGAAGTCCTTAAGGAGATATCCGTAGTTGAAAGAGAAAATCTTATTTTTGTTATCAACTGGGACAAAATGAGCAATTCATGTAAACAGATCATCTCCAATAGAGAACCATAGCGTGGGAAGGGGTAGAGAAAAGTCATAAATCACAGTAATTATGCGGTGATGAAATAAACAGTTGAGGTTTTACGGATCACCAAACAGCTTTCTATGTCTGTGAATTTCTCGAGTAGATCGTTGCACCCAAACATCAATGGAAAGATAACCAAGATAAATTATAAGATAAAAGTGGGAGTGAATTCACGTATATTTGTACAATCAGAATCCAAATAACATTGCTTTAACTACTTGGTAAAGCCGCGAAACTGATTGAATTTCACCCCCACCAATGGAACTTGAATAGATATTGTCTTATTCAGTAAAGAAACTTTGTTCAGCTCAGAAGCGAGAAGGTTTATCTGAGAAATAAACCTCTGTTTAAAACCAACTTAAAGCATGCGAAGTGGAGGCGATGGCCTCGTGATATTATTGCTGCACTTGTAATGCAGAGACCTCTAATAACCTCTGTGGATTCGAGTTAGTATCCCAACTCGGCAATTGTTAGAATTTGAAATCATCAAAATCTAGGATTGTGAGTCGGATATTGGATTAACGCATCTGGATCAGAGATGTCCTTCAAGAAAGGAAACTGACACCTTCTCTGGTCTGGCCTCATGGTGACTTCAGACCCACAGCAATGTGGTTGACTCTTAACTACTCTCTGGGCTATTAGGTTGGGACAATAACTGTTAGCCACGCCAGCGACAATCTTACCTCAAGAATGAACCAAAGAAAACGGCACAAGTCGTAAACTGCAGCTTCAAGAGAGATAGACTTTGGGTGCTTGCCCACTCAGGGCCAAGTGAATGAGACGCTGTCCCCAATTAATCAATCCTGTTACAGAGCTAAGGTCACTTTTTGTTCCAAGGAATCTTAAAAAATAGCTTTATATAAATTGGTAGCGATTACCATCCTTTTAAATCTTCTGGAGTAAATGTAATGCTCAATATAAATTACAGCACAGTGTTCGGAAGATTCCTTTAGGATACGTAAGTACCCAGGTTACTGGCAAATTTCTGAGAAGGAATTCAACTGCCTGGATTGGAATAGAGTCACAGAGTTATAAAATCATGGAGTCCTACTGCTTGGTGACAGGTCCAAACTGATTCATGGCGATCAAAATGTCCGTCCACACTAAACTCCTGTCCCTGCAATTACTCGATATTCCTTAAACATTTCATGCGCGTGTGTTTGTCAAAATGACTTTTAAATATTGTTAATGTTTCCACCTCAAACACTTCTACCGGTAGCTCATTCCATATGCTATGCCATATTGACTGAATTGGATTAAACGAGATGCAATGCAATATCCAAAAGACAGATGATAAAGGTGAAAATAATGGGAGGACTGAGCGGTATCAGTAGTGTTGTCCATCATTGATTGTATGTTCACAGGATTGGATGTCTAAATTAGTGAAATGTGGATAACAATGACATCCATGTTGCTTGTAAATGCTTATAATGCAAAATGTATAAAACTGCTGTATTTGTCTTGGTAAAGGCAGAGTATCCTATAGAGGGACGTTTCCCACCCTGCATTGGGAAGGAGCTGCGAATGAAAGTCCATTGTAGTACTAAACACAGGACTCAGGATGCCTGTTTTTATCTTTCCCTTGAACATGCACCAATATGAGTATGAAAATGTGTTGCTGGAAAAGCGCAGCAGGTCAGGCAGCATCCAGGGAACAGGAGAATGAACGTTTCGGGCAAAAGCCCTTCATCCGGTTCCCGAAATGTCAATTTTCCTGCTCCTCGGATGCTGCTCTACCTGCTGTGCTTTTGCAGCACTACTCCAATCTTGACTATAATCTCCAGCATATGCAGTCCTCACTTTTGCCTTATATTTCTCAATGTCCACATAATTAAGGAGTGGCATCATTGCGATGTTCAGGCAGCATCCTGTTCCCTGGATGCTGCCTGACCTGCTGCGCTTTTCCAGCAACACATTTTCAGCTCTGATCGCCAGCATCTGCAGTCCTCACTTTCTCACCAATGTGAGTATGCTTTCCCTCAGCTGTAGTCCCACCATAAACAGTTCAACCTGGTACCGTCCCGTTGAAATGAGCAGCGAATTTGAAAAATGAACTTCAATCTAATTGTAGGATTGGAAATGCACTCTTTGTGTTTTCTCTAAGAATTAGATAGTAGAGTGGAATGTGAAAGACATTTCAAGGCACCTCTGGGCTAAACCACTTAACTACTGGATTCTCTAGCCAATGAGAATGACTGAAAGAAGTCTGGTGTGTTGCATACCTGAGGAATTTGCGGCCGAGGTGGAAAATCTTGGAGCTTCATGAAAAAATCAAAAAGTCAGAGTAGGGTGGGGCTGCTATTTTGAAAGACATACTTCAGGGAGTTTAAAATAATGTCTGAAAAAGATGCGTTCAATTACTACGTTGATGAACACAACAGCATTTCAGTATCATTTCTGGTCCTTTAGTCGCCCACCAGCCCTGCAGGACCCCACGAGCGTGGTTTTGTTCTTGATGAGAGGGAAGGATTGTGAAAATCCATCGTGGGATTGCAGGAATAGCATCAATTTTTTCATTTTCTTTTAAGTTTGCTTTCTTTGGTGAAACTGGTCTCTCATCCCCTGTCTCAAATCTGTTTCCTTATGCATCTCTCACGTTGTCTCTGCCTGTGTGCATCCCCTCTCACCCCGCCCCTTCCTGCTATTCTTTACATGCTGTGTCTGACAGATTGTGTCTTTGTCTCTTTTCCTCTCAATCCCTCACCATTATAGCATCGCTACTCCAAATTCCGGTTGTGAAATGAAGTTCAATTCGTGACATTTATTTATTATAGCAAGGCACTAAGCAGGAAGATTCTGAAGAAACTTTCTTTCCTGTGTTCAGTTTTTCTTTGGGATCAGCATTTTCATTCGTGACCCTTCGGAAATACATGCTCAAACACTTATTTTCTTTTTGAATCCAACATAACTGTTACAAATTGCATGTTATCCTTTCGCCAAATGAACAATGCCATTTTCCATTTCATCTGTCTATCTGTAAGTTTCTCTCTCTGTGTCTCTGTCTCTACTTGTCTGTCCGTCTCACTCAATCTCTCCCTCTCACACTCATTTTATCTCGCACTCTGTCTCTTACAGCCAACCTGGTGACAATAGCTATACTCTCCCGAGGAAGATGTGGGCTCTCAGGATGCATCACTCGATATCTAATTTCCATGGCGGCCACAGATCTCCTTGTTATTATCGCTGCAGTGATTTTAAGTCGGCTTCTGGCAATTTACTTTCCAGCTAGTTTAATAAACGCCACAACAGGATGTCGTCTCATAATTCTTCTTGTCTACGCTTCCCGAAACTGCTCTGTCTGGTTGACTGTCGCTTTCACCTTTGATCGGTTCATAACCATTTGTTACCAGAAGCAGAAAACGAAATACTGTACAGAGAAAGTAGCATCTTTCGTTATAGCAATCGTCTGCGTGCTGTGCTGTTCAGTAAACATTCCATTTTACTTCATATATGAGCCCTTATATACCATTGATAGCGTAGGCTGGTACTGCAACATTAAGGAGATCTTTTACACATCTGTTGTTTGGAGAATGCTTGAAACTTTAGACCGTATTCAAACTCCATGTCTACCGTTCGTCCTTATTTTACTCCTTAATGCACTGACTGTCAGACACATCATAGCTGCTGGTAGATCCCGCAGGAGACTCCGATCCCACAGCAATGAAAATAATAAGCGTGACACAGAAATGGAGAGCAGGAGAAAGTCCATCATCTTACTCTTTGCAATCTCAGGCAGTTTCCTCCTGTTGTGGTTGACGTACATTGTGTATTTTCTATTTGTGAAGATTTCAGGTAACAGATTTTTAATCGGTTCCAATCTCAATGATCCCAAATTTATTCTGCAGGAAAGCGGGTACATGCTGCAACTCTTAAGTTCATGCACGAACACGTGCATTTATGCAGTGACACAGACAAAATTTCGAGGTCAGTTGAAAGATGCTTTCAACTACTTCTCCAAACTGATGACGAAATGTCATAAACAGTGAGGCCGACTGAATTGATGTGACTTTTGAAGTTCACAAAGCCCACACATAGCAGTATAAATCTTTAGCTCAGCAATTCTGGCATGCGGGTCATCATAATGCCCAGGTTTGTTAATTCACGCCAATGGCAGCCAAGTCAACCCCTAATATCGCTTTAGAAATTCATTGCAACCAAATGTCAAGGAGATAGTTTCTCAAGTTTTCACCTCTTCTGCCAAGTGCAAACGCTTACCAAAAAGCGATTTCCTTTTGAAATGGAGTTGATTGATGCATCTGTGAAATCTGGATGAAAGGATAACCGTGGTCGTCTTTGTGAAAAGCAGTGAAAAGTAATGAGGTGATTTTGTTTGAAAAAAAAGGTGCATAAATGTAACTTCACGCACTAAGAATGGCTCTCATGTTAAACGTTAGAAATAAATCAAATATAATTCTCGTTAAGATTGTGACTTGACTTCCTGAAGGCTTCATACCTCTGAATTGTAGGAGACACGATCTGGATTGCATTTCAAATGCAACTTTCTGTCAAACATCACAGTCTGAGAGTCATAGAGCTGTGCATCACAGAAACGGACACTTCGGTCAAATTGGGAGAAAGTGAGGACTGCAGATGCTGAAGAAGGGCTTATGCACGAAACGTCAATTCTCCTGCTCCTTGGATGCTGCCTGACCTGCTGCGCTTTTCCAGCCACATATCTTTCACCTCTGATCTCCAGCATCTGCAGTCCTCACTTTCTCCCAGTTTGACCGAAGTGTCTGTTTCTGTGATGCACAGCTCTCTGACTCTCAGACTCTGTGATGTTTGACAGAAAGTTGCATTTGAAATGCAATCCAGATCGTGTCTTCTACAATTCAGAGGTATGAAGCCCTCAGGAAGTCAAGTCACAATCTTAACGAGAATTATATGCGCTTTTCCAGCAACACATTTTTCAATTTCGGTCAAATTGGCCATACTGACCATACATCCAAACTGAATGTACTCCCGTTTACCAGCACTTGGCCCATATCCCTCTACACACTTTCTGTTGAAAATTCCAACCAGTTGCCTTTAAAACGTGATTGTACCAGGCTCGGTCACTTCCTCTTGCAGCTCAGCCCATAAATGCACCATCAGCACTGTGAAATGTTGCCCTTTACGCCCCTTCCACTCTCACCCGAAACCTATGTCCTCCATGTCTGGATCCGCCCAATCTATGGAAAGGACTTTGTCTATTTACCCTATCCATGCATCTCATGATCTTAAAAACCTCTATAATGTAACCCCTCAGCCAGCGAAACTCCAGGGAAGATAGCCTCAGTCTACTCAGCCTCCCCCTTTTGCTCAAATCCTCCAACGCTGACAACAAACTTCTCAATCTTTACTGAGCCCTTTCAAGTTTCTCAACATCCGTCAAATGGTTGGGACCACAGAATTGCCTCTAGTGTTCCAAAAGTTGCCTTAGCAATGTCCTGTACAGCCGAAACACGAACTCCCAACTCCAGTTCTCAATGTACTAACAAGAAGCGAGCATCCTGAAAAGAAAATGAGCTCGGAAAGGGCTTATGGAGAGTAATAGAGAAAAAAGCACATGCAGTACATCAAAATAGGCTCAGCAGATAACCAAAAGAGTACAAGGATTAAGGAAAGTAAATGAACAGAAATAATAGAATTGATAGCCGCAATTATAATGACTAATTCCATTAACTCCATGCATTTATTCAGTTATCTGTCAAATGATGGAGTAAACAATAAACTTTTGTCTGACATCCTTTCAAAGTTCATATGTTGTCAAGATGACAACCACTTGAATTTTTTCCCTAAACGATATGAAAAAATTGTTTAAATTGCATCATTATTTACATTTCGTTGCCACTCTGAGATAAAATAATTTCGCTTTTTTAATATTGTTGAGCCGAAGCAGCCAAGGTGTCTTAAGATCAATTTTGAAAATTTAAGTAGCCCTAATGTCGTAAATGCTTCTTCATTTTACCGATTCGTCTGTTGATGGGTTTCAATTCTTTAGAACTTTTGTTGAATGGAATTTTGAAGCTAATATTAATCAGGAGGAAGCTGTAGATGAGACCGATCCAAGTAAAGTCGGTGATTGGAGCTGTATGTGTGAGTCTATGTAAGGGAGCGTTAAGACATTTGTTGTGAACTAGATGTAAATTTTGTTTACACAGTTTTGATTCCAAGTCTCAGGCTGACAAGGACCATTTCCTCGTCATATGTAAAATCTCTTTTTTAAAGTTAATGTTATTGTTAAATTATAAAGCCTTATTGAATAGTTTAGTGTTTATGTAAAAACAGAGCATGGAAGCATGCTATTCACTTAGTCATGCCTTGGCTCACATTTGACACAAATATCCATGAACACGCTGGATCCATTGTCAGCACTGCTACCTCATAGCATCAGGTACCGAGGTTCGAATCCAGCCTCGGGCAACCATACATGTGGAGTTTGCACATTCTCCCGTGGACTGTGTGGGTTTCGTCCAAGTGCTCAGTTTCCTCCCACAATTCAAAGATGTGCAGCATCGGTGAATTGGCCATGCGACATTTCCCATAAGTTTCAGGAATGTTTAGTTGCATTAGTCGGGGCTAAACGTAAGGTAGGTGGGTTACACCCTATGGAGGGTCTGTGTGGACTTGTTGGGCTGACGAGCCTCTTTCCAAACTGTAGGGAGTCCATTACATTATTTCTCCATTTCCGTGTATTTTATTTTCCTTTCATGTCCTATATCCAATTTTTATGCACGTTGCTGCTGAATCATCCTTTGAGTACATTCTGGATCACAATGACAGTGCTCAGGAGAATTGTTTGATGATATCGCTTCTAATTCTTATGTCAATCTCATTAAATTTGTGTCCTCTGTCCATGAGCCTTTCGGCCACTGAACGCAGTTGCCCTTTATTTAATTTTTCCTTGCACTTCGCTTCAGATTTCACTGCTGAAAGGAAACTTTCGCACATTCACAAATATAATAAAATGTTGATTATGTAAATCAGAAACAAATTCCTGAATAAACACATCAGTTTGAGCAGCATTTGTGTTGTATCATTAGACTTAGAATGAGAACTTTGCTTCGATCTTCACAGCTGCAGCCAGTTCGACCAATTTTCCCCAGTATTTTGTGTTTTTATCCCAAATTATCCACTCTAGCTCATAGCCCCCATTCTGGAAACCAATCCAATAAATCTCATTTGCATCTACTTCATAACCTTTTATCCTACCTAAAAAAAAACTGCAGCGGCAGCTTCGCTAATATTTGCATGTTTTTACCATCTCTAGGTCTTTGTCTCAATTTATAACATCTTTTTTCCCACATGCTCTGAACCATGTTATTCTGTTTAAAGATTTGTGCATGAAGATCTCCAAATCCTGAATATTGTATTATTTTGGGTTATATTCTGATTGAGAAAAACATGTAACTTCCACTGTACAACTTGTCTGCGTTGAATTTCATCTCCCAAGTTTATTAATTTCACGAGCTTCTTTGCGTTCCCTTGAATGTATTAGTATTTTCCATTCCTTTTACTACATTTTGAAGTTTCCAAATTTGCCATGACCGGCACGAGAAATAATCACCACTGTTTTCAGAGTTATCGTAAATGTGAAAATTTGATTAAACTAACTAAGTGCCCTAATTCAGTTGACTGTCTAATTCAGGCCACACCAAGCTTTTTTTCAATCATTGACGAGAGAAAACAAAAACAGTTTATTGTTCGCAGACAGCTTTAACCAATGAAGTAAATATAGAAAAAGCTGGAGATACTCATTAGTTCTGACGCATCTGTGGAGAGAGAAACAGTTAACATTTCAAATCTGGAATGAAACTTCTTCAGTGTTCTCTGTTCATTTCAGATTGCTAATATTTGCAGTGTTTTGCCTTCATTTAAGTTTTAACCAAGAGCAAGAAAGAAATATGATTTGCTAACTTATAATTCCTTACTGTGAACTTCCACTTTCTTAAACAAAAATGTCCCATAGGCAAACAGGCAGATGCACAAGCAAGACACATCTTACAGTCGGGGAAGGAACAAGACAGTCGATGAAAGACGCATGATGTCCTGCCTCGATTTGCTTAACTTCTCTTCCAGTTCCTTTTAACTGAGAAGATGTTATTCTGGACTTTACAATTGTCACTTTTCCTTTCGTTGCTTCAGGCTTCAATCTTGCAACATTTCCTTCTTTGACTTTCAAGAAAAGAATTGTCAGAGAGAGAAGGTAGCTTTCAGAAGTATCGTTTTTTTCCTGATTCTCAGAAGGGAGAGAGAGAAAGGGACAGAGAGCGAGAGAGAGAAAGAGAGATGCATTTCACTTCTCCACAGGCCTCCCAACTCCTGTACTCAATGCACTGACAAATAAAGACAATTGTACCGTATCCAATTTATCTGTGACTCCACATTCAAGGAATTATCAACATGAATTCCAAGATCTTTGTTCAGCAACATGCCCCAGAACTTGGCATTAATTCTGTACTTCCTACTGTGATTTGCCTTTCCAAAATGAAGCAAATCATATGATCTAAATTAAACTCCAAAGAATTTCCACCGTTCTGCCCTCAACAATACTTTTCGTTGCTTCGTCAAAAAACTCAATTAATGAAACACGATTTGTCACGCACAAAGTCATGTTGACTATCCCTAATCAGTTATTGTCTTTCCAATCACATGTAAATTCTGCCCCTCCGGATTTCCTCCAAAGATTTACCCACCTCCTCTGTCACGCTCACTGGTTTATCGTTCCCTGGTTTTCGCTTACCACCTCATTTAAAAGGTAGCAAAATGTTAACCAACCTCTAGTTTTTCAGTTTGTGGTCATCAATGATGCAAATGTCGCAAAAGGGCCCGAGCAATCATTTCCGTGGCTTTCAACAGATGTCTAGGCCAAACCTGATCAGGTCTCGGGTACTTACGAAGAACATAAGAACAAAGATAACATATAGCCTAGGAACAGTCCCTTCGGCTTTCCAAGCCTGAGCCGATCCAAATCCACTGTCTAAACTATCACTCAGGATCTGTAGCTCTCTGCTCCCACCCAAGCATGCAACTGTCCAGACGCAACTTAAATTAATTTTCCGTGCCTGCCTCGACTACCTCTGCTGGCAACGTGTTCCAGGTACCTACCTACCTTTGTGTAAAGTACTTTCCGCGTGTATCCCCCTTAAACCTTTCACCTCTCACCTTGAACGCGTGACCTCTCGTTACTGAGCCCCTCACTCTGTGTAAAAGCGTAGTCTACCGACCTTGTTTGCATCCTTCATGATTTTGTAGACTTCAATCAGGTCCCCCCTCAATCTCCTTTTTCCGAATGAAAGCAATCCTAACCTACTCAAACTCTCTTCATAGCTAGCACCTTCCATATCAGGCAACATCCTCGCAAACCTTCTCTGCACCTTCTCCAAAGCATCCACATCCTTTTGGCAATGTGACGACCAGACTGTGCACAGTATTCTAAATGTGGACGAAAATACAATTTAACATGTCCCGCCAGCTTTTATACTCAGTACCCCATCCGAAGAATACAAGCCTATCATATGCCTTCTTGACCACTCTATCCACATGTGCAGTCACCTTCAGGGTACTATGAACCTGAACTCCCAGATCTCTCTGCTCATCAACTGTTCCCAAAGCTCCTCGGTTTACAGTATAGTTTTCACCTGAATAAGACTTCCCAAAATGCATCACCATGCAGTTGCCTGGATTAAACTCCGTCTGCCATTTCTCCATGCAACTGTCCAGCTTATCCATGTTCTCTTGTATCCTTTGATAGTCCGCTATGCTTTCTGCTACTCCACAAATCTTCGTGTGATCTTCAAACTTACTGATCAAACTAGCAATGCCCTCTTCCAGATCATTTATGTATATCATACACAACAGTGGCCCCAGCACTGATCCATGTGGAACACAACTGGGTACCTTTCTCCATTTCGAGAAATTCCCTTCAACTACCATTCACTGCCTCCTGTTGCTCAACCAGTTCTTTATCCACCTAGCTAGAACACGATGCACACCATGTGACTTCGCTTTCTCCATTAATTTACCATGGGGAACCTTATCAAACGCCTTACTGAAGTCCATGTATATGACATCTACAGCTCTTCCTTCATCTATCAACTTGGTTATTTCATCCAAGAACTCTATTAAGTTGATAAGGCACTATCTCCCCCGCAAAAAAACCGTGTTGCCTATCATCGATAAGCACATTATTTTCCAAAATAAATCGATATTATCTCTCTGTACGTTTTCCAGAAACTTTCCCACCACTGACATCAGGCCCACTGGTCTGTAGTTACCTGGAATATCGCTACTACTCTTCTTGTTCAGGGGGACAACTTGAGCAACCCTCTAGTCTTCTGCCACTTCACCTGTGTTTAAGGATGCTGCAAAGATATCTGTCAGGAGCCCCATGTCTACGAGTATTGTAAAACTTACAAAATTGTGGTCACTATTCCCAAAGAATCACCCCCACCCCCCCCCCCCCCCACCCTCACACACACCCCACCACCACCCCCTGCAACGTCTACCAAGTGGCCTGGCTCATTCCCAAACACCATGTACAATATGGTCCCTTCCCTCATCGGACTATTGACATACTGCTCTAGAAAACTTTTCTGGATTGCCTTACAAGTTCTGCCCCATCCGATCCTCTGATATGAAGTGTATCCCAGTCAGTGCTGCGAAAATTAAAATCTCCCATCACAACACCCCTGTTGCCTCTAAAACTTTCCATAATCTGTTTATCTACTTGTTCTTCTACCTCACGCTCACTGGTGGCATCCCTGTAGTAGAGCCCCAGCAATGTACCCACTCCCTTCTTATTTTTCAGGCATACCCATACTGCCTCATTGCTCAATTTCTCGATAGTATCCTCCTTTAGCACAGCCATGATATCATACACGACCAGCAATGCTATTCTTTCCACCGTCCCCCCTTTTACTTCTCGACCTGTCCTGTCTGAAGCGTCTATATCCTCGAACATTTAGTTTCCAAACATGCTCTTCCTTCAACCAAGACTCTGTGACCTTAATATCGTCATACTCTCAGTGGTAACAGTCGCTGAAGGACCTGAACTGAAGGGAATTTATATTTGCCAGGAATTGGTGTTGGAGACACTGTTAGGTCTGAAGGCTGATAAGTCCCGAGGGCCTGATAGTCTGCATCCCAGGGTTCTGAAGGAGGTGGCTCGAGAAATCGTGGATGCTTTGGTGATTATTTTCCAGAGTTCGATAGATTCAGGATCAGTTCCTGTGGATTGGAGGGTGGCTAATGTTGTACCACTTTTTAAGAAAGGAGCGAGAGAGAAAACAGGAAATTATAGACCAGTTAGTCTAAACTCAGTGGTGGGAAAGATGCTGGAGTGTATTATAAAGGATGAAATTACGACTCATCTGAATAGCAGTAACAGGATAGGTCAGAGTCAGCATGGATTTATGAAGGGGGAATCATGCTTGACTAATCTTCTGGAATTGTTTGTGGATGTAACTCTGAAGATGGACAAGGGAGATCCAGTGGATGTAATGTACCTGGACTTTCAGAAAACCTTTGATAAAGTCCCACATAGGAGGTTAGTGAGCAAAATTAGGGCGCACGGTATTGGGGGCTAACTACTGAATTGGATTGAAAATTGGCTGGCTGACAGGAAACAAAGGGTAGTGATAAACGGCTCCCTTTTGCAATGGCAGGCAGTGACCAGTGGGATACCGCAGGGATCAGTGATGGGACCCCAGCTTTTTACAATATATAGTAATAATATAGAAGATGGTATTAATAGCAACATTAGCAAATTTACTGATGATACAAAGCTGGGTGGCAGGTTGAAATGTGAGGAGGATGTTAGGAGAAAACAAGGTGACCTAAGAGGTTAGGTGAGTGGACAGATGCATGGCAGATGCAGTTTAATGTGGATAAATGTATGGTTACCCACTTTGGTGGCAAGAACAGGAAGGCAGATTACTACCTCAATGGAATCAATTTAGGTAAAGGGGCAGAACAGAGAGATCTGGGTATTCTTGTACACCAATCAATGAAGGCAAGCATGCAGGTACAGCAGATAGTGAAGAAAGCTAATAGCGTGCTGGCCTTCATAACAGGAGGAATTGAGTAGAGAAGCAAAGAGATTTTTCTGCAGCTGGACAGGGCCATGGTGAGACTGCACCTGAAATATTGTGTGCAGTTCTGATTTCCAAATTTGAGGAAAGACATTCTGGCTACTGAGGGAGTGCACTAGGTCAATTCCTGGAATGGCGGGACTACCTTACGCTGAAAGACTGGAGCGACTGGGCTTGTATACCCTTGAGTTTAGAAGACTGAGAGGGGATCTGATTGAGACGTATAAGATTATGAAAGGATTGGACACTCTGGAGGCAGGAAACATGTTTCCGCTGATGGGTGAGTCCTGAACCAGAGGACACAGCTTAAACATAAGGGGTAGGCCACTTAGGACAGCGATGAGGAGAAACGTCTTCACCCAGAGAGTGGTGGGTGTGTGGAATGCTCTGTCCCAGAGGGCAGTGGAGACCCCAGTCTCTGGATTCGTTTAAGAATGAGTTGGATAGACCTCTCAAGGATAGTGGAATCAAGGGTTATGGAGATAAGGCAGGAACAGGATACGGATTGAGGACGAATATAATGAATGGTGGTGCAGCCTCGAAGGGCAGAATGGCCTACTCCTGCACCTATTGTCTATTGTCTATTGTCACCAATCCAAACCATAAGTTCAACTGTCTTACTCACTGTACTACTTGCATTCAAGTTTATGCATTTCAGGACGCCAGTTCACCTGTTCTCTGCCTACTCTTCTCCTTGTTCATGCGAACTTCACGATCCTTACTGCCTCTAGTTTCCACCTCACTGCCTTCTCTTCTGGTTTCCAGCCCCCTGCCACATTTGTTCAAAACCTCCCCAACAGCAGTAGCAAAACTCCCCCATGGACATTAGTTCCAGTCTGGTTCAGGAGTAGACTATCCAATTTGCCCAGAACCGGTCCCAATGTCGCCCAAATCGGAACTCCTCCCTCCTATACCACCACTCAAGCCACGTGTTCATTCTGCCTATCCATTCACTTCTACCCTGGCTTGCACGTGGCACTGGTAGAAATCCTGAGTTAACTAATTTTGAGGTCCTCCTTTTTAAGTTCTCTCCTAACTCCATGAATTCTGCTTTCAGAACCTCAAGTCATTTTTACTTATATCGCTGGTGCCTATATGCACCACGACAACTGGTTGTTCACCCTCCCCTCTCTGAATGCTCAGCAGCCGATTAGTGACAACCGTGACCCGAGAACCTGGGAGGCAATATACCATCCGGATGTCTAGTTTCGGCCACAGAACCGCCTATCTACTCCCCTGACAAAAGAATACCCGATGACTATGGCCCAACGCATTTTTCCCGCCCTTCCGAGCAGCAGTGTTAACCCGGGTGCCATGATCCTGCCAACTGCTGCCCTCCCCTGGTGAGTCATCTCCCCTCACAATATCCAAAATTGTGTCTGTTTTGGAGGGAAATGACCGCAGGGAACACCTGCACTACCTTCCTACTCATTCTCTGCCTTTTGCCACTCATTCACTGTCTTCAGCAGCAAGTCTAATCTGTGGCGTGAGCAATTCATGAAACGTGCTGTCCATGACATCCTCGGCATCGCGAATACTCCACAATGAGTCCAGCCAAAGCTCAAGAGCCGTCATGCAGTCAAACAAAAGCTGCAACCAGACACACTACTTGCAAGTGTAAGAGCCAGGGACGTCACAATGTTTCTGAGCTCCCACTGCAAGCAAGAGGCACATGTCACGCGTCTGAGACCTCTGGCCATTGTGAGCCTTCGCATTACATGACCTAAATAAAACCAAGCAATGTACATAAGTATATGAAAGGAGAAAAAAAAAGAAAACCTTACATTAAAGAGTCCTTTTCTTTTGGTTAGAGGAGAAGGAACTGAGGCGGAGATATGACACGTGTCGTATCTCGGGTTATGCTGCTGTCCAAATATATACTAAGCCCTTACATTACGGGAAAGTTCCTGGTGTCCAATGTCACCTCCACTCTGTCTCCGACTGCTCCCGGGCAGTAAAAAGGCCGCAGGCTTCGAAGGTAAGTAGTTATACTAAGTCTTTACCTTCACAGCAACCTCCTGGCCTCCAACCTCACCTCTGCTCTGTCTACCGCTGCTCCCGGACCTTATGCATTTATTCACCTTTATGCACCTTAAGACGAACAGCACCCTTTCCTCTGTAATACGGACATGTTTTAAGATGTCATAATTGCGTTACCCATATTCGATATCTTCCCTATCCTTCTTCACAGTAAACACATGCAAAATACATGTTTAGTATTCGTCCCCGACCCTACAACCATCTCATGTGGTTACACACATAGGCAATATTGCTGAACTTTAAAGGGGTCCTATTCTCTACCTAGTTAGCATTTTGTGCTTAGCATTTCTGGAGAATCCCTTTGGATTCACTTTAACCTTAACTGTCAGAATTATCTCATGTACTGGGGTGCAGATCTCTAGCACAGCGTCTGTCCTTGTTGCACAGATGGGAAGCGGAGAACGTGGAGTGTGTTAATCTTTGGTGACTCAATAGTTAGATAGACAGAGAGAAGATTTGTTTGGAACTTAAGAGACTCATCGTTGGTGTATTGCCTCCCAGCTGCCATGGTCTGTGATATCTCGAATTGTGTCTTTGGGACTGAATAATCAGCCCCACTTCGTGGTCCACATAGGTACCAACGACGGATGTAGAAAGTGGGATATAGATACAAGGCAGGATTTCAAGGAGTTCGGGTGGAAGCCGAGAGCGAGAACTAAAAGAGTTATCTCTGGATTGTTACACGTGCCACATAAATGCGAGGCAAAGAACGAGGAGAGATATCAGCAGAACATGAGGCTGCAGGTATGGTCCAGGAGGGAGGATTTCAGATTAATGGATAATTGGGGCTCATTCTGGAGAAAGTTGGACCTGTACAATAGGACGGACTTCACTTGAACCAGAGGGGTACTCATATCCTGGGTGGGAAATTTGCGGGTTCTATTCGGGTGGGTTTAATCTTGCTCAGCAGCTAGATGGGAAACTGTGTTGTAGTTCCAGTGGACAGGCGGATGAGAGTAAGGAGGACATGGACAGGATTTCACGATCACAGGAGTGTGTGGCAGGCAGAAAACTGCTTTGAAATGTGTCTATTTCAACGCCAGCAGCATCTAGAATACGTTAGGTGAGCCTGCAGCATGGACAGGTACCTGGGACGTCAATGTTGTGGCCCTTTCTGAACATGGATCGAACATCATCAGGAATGGATGTTGCAGGTGCCAGGGTTTGGATCGTTCATTAAGTTCAGGGAATATGGTTAAAAAAAAAGAGGAGGTTTCGCTTTGTTAGTCAAGGTTGGTGTAACGGTTGAAGAAATAACATTTGACGAGGTCTCGCCAACTGAGGTGGTATGGGCTGAGGTTAGAACCAGGAGGGGAGAGGTCACACTGCTTGGAGGTATTTTTAGGCCTCTGCAGAGTTCCAGGGAGGTGGAGGAGACGATTGGAAAAATGATTCTGGGTAAGAGTGAAAGGAACAGAGTGATCATTATGGGAGACTTTAACTTCAACAACATTGACTGGAAACGCTACAAATCGAGTACATCGGATGGATCAGTTTTTGTCCAATGTATGTAGGAGTGTTTCTTGACACAGAATGTCGAAAAGCCGACAAGAGGGGAGGCTACACAGGATCTGGTACTTGGTGAACACTTTGGAGGGAGTGACCATAAAGTGGTTACTTTTAGTTCAGAGATGGAAAGGAGAGGGACCAGTGTTATAGATAGGGAAAGGACAATTATAATGCGTTTAGGCAAGACACAGGAGGCATAGAATGGGACAGCAAAATGAATGGGATGGCGACAATCGAAATGTGCAGCTGGTTTAAGTTGCAGATATTCAGAGTCTTTGTCAGGTATGTCCCTGTCAGGAAGGGAGGAAGTGGTAATGCAAGGAACCGTGTATTACTAAAGAAATTGCAACTCTTGGTAAGCAGGAGAGGGAAGCTTATGTGAAGTTGAGGTGAGATTGCTCAGATGAGGCGAGGTAAGTTACAATGTAGCTGGAAAAGATTTAAGGAGAGAGTGAGAAGAGCAAGGAGGGGATATGAGCAGTCTTGAACGGGTAGAATGAAGAAGGACACTCAAGCTTTCCATAGCTATGTGAGGAATAAAACTCGGGTTGCAATCGGCGTGACGAAATGAGAAGTTGTGTGGAGATCCTGTGGAGATCAGAGAGTTGAGAAGCGAATATGTCTCATCTGTTTCCACTCACGAAAAGGAGAATATTGTAGAGAAGGCTGAGATAAGGGCTATTAGAGTAGGTGTAATCAATTCGAGAAGTTGTGAAAGTAGATAAGACCGCTGTGCCGGTTGGCAGTTATCCAAGAATTCTCTGGGAAGATAGGCAGGAGACAGCTGAGACTTTGACATTGATATTTGAGACGCCATTGTCTACAGGTTTAGTACAAGGGGACTGGAGTCTTGTAAATGTTGTGTCTTTGTTCAAGAAGCGCAGTCGAGGTGACCCAAGTAATTATAGATCAGTGAGCCTAACGTCTGATGAAGGAAAAGGTTTGGAAAGGATTTTGAGAGATAGGACGTATTCTCATCTAGCAAGCAACGATTTGATTGGAAATGTTTGAGAAGTTGACAAAGCATGTGAATGAGGGTAGGGCAGTTCACGAGGTGTACGTGGACTTCAGTAAAGTCTTCGATACGATTCCACATGGTACGGTAAAGGAGAAAGTGCGGAGGCATGGCGTTGAAGGTGATTTCGCAATTTGGATTAGAAAGTGGCTTTCTGTGAGAAGGCAACGAGTGGTGATTGATGGAAAATACTTAGCCTGGAGTCTGGTTTCTGTGGTGTGCCACAAGGATTTGTTTTGGGACCTTTGCTGTTTGTGATTTTTATAAACGACTTGGATGGATGCATAGGTGGCTGGGTCAGTAAGTTTGGAGATGATACTAAAGTCGGTGGAACTGTGGACAATGTGGAAGAATGTTATAGGTTGCAGGGAGACTTGGATAAACTGCAGAATTGGGCTGAGAGGTGGCAAATAGAGTTCAGTGCAGCGAAATGTGAGGTGATTCACTTTGTGAAGAATAACAGGAAGGAAGAATACTGGGTCAATGGAAAGACTTCTGATAGTGTGGATGAGCAGAGGGATGTGGATATCTATGCACATTTTTACTGTAAGTTGCCACCCACGTTGACACTGCTGTTAAGAAGGCATACGGTGTGTTAAGCTTTAGTGGAAGAGGGATTGATTTCTGGAGTCATGATGTCTGCTGCAACTGTTCAAAACACACTGCGTCCTCACTTGGAGTATTATGTGCAGTTATGCTCCCTATTAGAGGAAGGATGTGGATGTATTGGAAAAGGTGCAGAGGAGATTTACTGGACTTTGCCTGGTATGAATCATCTGTCTTATGAGGAAAGGCTCAGGGAATTGGGTCTGTTCTCCTTGGAGAGAGGTAGACTAAGCGGGATTAAATAGAGGCATACAAGATGTTCAGGTGATTCGGTAGGGTGCACATTGAGAATCTTTTTCGCAGATAATGATATCTGCTTGTACGAGGGAATGCACTGCACGAGGTGATAGTTGTGGTTCTGTTCGCCGAGCTGGGAATTTGTGTTGCAAACGTTTCGTCTCCTGTCTAGGTGACATCCTCAGTGCATGGGAGCGCTTCTGTGATCTTTCCTCCAGCATTTGCAGTGGTTTGAACCTGCCACTTCCGGTTGTCAGTTCCAGCTGTCCGCTGCAGTGTCCGGTATATTGGGTCCAGGTCGATGTGCTTATTGATTGAGCGCCATGCCTCTAGCAATTCCCTGGCTGTTCTCTGTTTGGCTTGTCCTATAATAGTAGTGTTGTCCCAGTCGAACTCATGTTGCTTGTCATCTGCGTGTGTGGCTACTAAGGATAGCTGGCCATGTCGTTTCGTGGCTAGTTGGTGTTCATGGAAACGGATCGCTAGCTGTCTTCCTGTTTGTCCAATGTAGTGTTTTATGCAGTCCTTGCATGGGATTTTGTACACTACATCGGTTTTGCTCATGCTGGGTATCGGGTCCTTTGTCCTGGTGAGTTGTTGTATGCGAGTGGCTGTTGATTTGTGTGCTGTTATGAGTCCTAGTGGTCACAGTAGTCTGGCTGTCAGTTCAGAAATGTTCTTGATGTATGGTAACGTGGCTAGTTCTTTAGGTTTTGGTATGTCCTCATTCCGTTGTCTTTCCCTTAGGCATCCGTTGATGAAATTGCGGGGATATCCGTTTTTGGCGAATACACTGTTTAGGTATTCTTCTTCCTCTTTTTGCAGTTCTGGTGTGCTGCAGTGTGTTGTGGCCATTTTGAACAATGTCTTGATGCAACTTCTTTTGTGTGTGTTGGGGTGGTTGCTTTCGTAGCTCAGGACTTGGTCTGTGTATGTGGCTTTCCTGTATACCTTTGTGGTGAATTCTCCATTCAGTGTTCTCTGTACCATCACGTCTAGGAATGGGAGTTGGTATGTAACGGCACTGTTCACCTCTATCGACAAAACCCTAGTCAGAGAAACAATAGCCAACCTGCTGGACATACAGAACAGCCAATAAGACGTGGAACCTATGAACAAAGACTGCATACTCAAACTACTGGACTTGTGCGTCACAACACACTTCACATTCAACAACCAAATATATGAACAAATCAATGGCACACCCATGGGCTCACCCCTCTCTGGACTCATAGCAGAAGCTGTAAGGCAAAGATTAGAACAGTCTTACCGCACATTCAACCCAAACTCTGGGTCAGATATGTGGATGACGCCTTTGTAATCATTAAAAACACAGAAATAGAGAACACACACCGGATCATCAACGCCACACTCACAGGAATCCGATTCACTAGAGAGGAAGAAAAGGACAACAAACTCCCATTCCTAGACGTGATGGTACAGAGAACACCGAACGGAGAATTCACCACAAAGGTATACAGGAAAGCCACACACACAGACCAAGTCCTGAGCTACGAAAGCAACCACCCCAACACACACAAAAGAAGTTGCATCAAGACATTGTTGAAAAGGGCCACAACACACTGCAGTACACCAGAACTGCAAAAAGAGGAAGAAGAATACCTATACAATGTATTCGCCAAAAATGGATACTCCCGCAATTTCATCAACAGATGCCTAAGGGAAAGACAACGGAATGAGGACATGCCACAACCTAAAGGACTAGCCACATTACCATACATCAAGAGTATTTCTGAACTGACAGCCAGACTACTGTGACCACTAGGACTCATAACAGCACACAAACCAACAGCCACTCTCAGACAACAACTCACCAGGACGAAGGAGCCGATACCCAGCATGAGCAAAACCAACGTAGTGTACAAAATCCCATGCAAGGACTGCACAAAACACTACATAGGACAAATAGGAAGACAGCTAACGATCCGTATCCATGAACACCAACTAGCCACGAAATTACACGACCAGCTATCCTTAGTAGCCACACACGCAGATGACAAGCAACATGAGTTCGAATGGGACAACACTACTATTATAGGACAAGCCAAACAGAGAACAGCTAGGGAATTCCTAGAGGCATGGCACTCATCCACAGATTCTATCAACAAACACATCGACCTGGACCCAATATACCGGCCACTGCAGCGGACAGCTGGAACTGACAACCGGAAGTGGCAGAGACAAACCACTATAAATGCCGGAGCAAACATCACAGAAGCGCTTCAGGAGGCTCGCAAGCACTGAGGATGTCACCAACACAGGGGACGAAACGTTTGCAACACAAATTCCCAGCTCGGCGAACAGAAACACAACAACGAGCACCCGAGCTACAAATCGTCTCACAAACTTGAGGGGTGATAGATTTTAGACAGATATCGCAGATAGTTTCTTTACTCAGAGAGTAAGAGCGTGCAATCCCCTGCCTGATAATGTAATTAACTCTGCCGCATTCGGGGCATTTAAACAGTTCTTGAATGAGCTTATGAATGATAGTGGGATCCCGTAGGGTGATGGGCTTAAATTACACACAACATCAATGACCGAAGGGCCTGTTCTGCGTTGTATTGTTCTATGTTCCATGTCCCTTTTTGCTCTCCTAATTTCTCTCTTAAGCATACTTCCAGTGTCTTTATAATTTTCGAGAGATTCACACGATCTCTGCTGTCGAAACCTGACATATGCTTCCTTCTCTTTCTGTACCAACATTAATTTCTCTATTCATGCCGCATTCCCGACACCAATCAGTCTTGTCCTTCACATTAACAGAAACGTTTTGTCTCTGGACTCGTGTTAACTCAGTTTTCAAGGTTCGATGGAATATAAAATGGAAGTATTGTTGAGAATATGCCTGAATGAACATATCATATCTCTGATTGAATCAGCACTTCCTTGATATTAAAAGTCTGTGCCTTTTCAAACTGATTATACTGCGCATAACATGAAACTTTCTCCTTGTGGCAATTCTTAGGTTTTTGAAACTTTGTCTGAAATGGTTTAGATATAGATTTCAATTTACAATCCTCTGAACTGAAGATTTAGTGATTAGAAATTGATTATCAATGCACAGTCACTCTTAAGCTTTGTTGCATCGACCTCTCCTCTGGCAAGGTTTGCTTTATTGTACTTTCTTCACCCACAATGGGACTCAAACTGAAGATGTGAGAGATGGTTTCTGGGAAAAGGTCTGCTGGATTGCTTACACATCAACAACCGCTCGGGAAAATTAGATGGAAATGATATTTCGACAGATTGTAGTCTTGCGATTAATACAATTTTGGTGTCAGCTTTTATAATCCTCCGTGAGGATATATCGTCTCGTACTCTGATGTGATTGTTCTTATATACCTCTGACATTCCATGCAGTTTAGCCATAAACATCCTCTGACACTGACAATAACACCAACATGCCGGTCTAAAGCTATCAAAAACATTTCTCCAACATGGTTTGATTTTGATCACAAACAAATGGTTATGAAGTCACTTGCCTCCATATGTGCAATTGCAGCTTCTGGAATATGTTCATTGAAGCCAACTTTTGCGAATATTAACATACTGGGTTTGAATATACATGTCTCCAGGACTGCATTCGTGAGCTTGAGGCTTTTGTTTTAGGAGTCGGTGAGAATATTAAAACAGAGTTTATGGACTTGTTCAACCTTGAATGAGAAACCTGCCCACATTTCTTTTGACTTGCAATTTTCTCGCCACTGTGGACTTTATTTTCAGAAAATAATAGGTGAATGGGCAAAGCAAGAGTGGGTTATTTCAATTCAGACTGAAAAAAAGATCCACAGGTTTGTTGTCGAAGGCACCAAGTTAAATACGGTGAATGAGAAACGAGATTCGAGGGTTCGTGGAGATATCTTTTGAAACTTTCAAACGCCTAAAATAATCAAGAATGCTCATGGAATTCTTGCCTTCATGCCGAAAGGGTTGGTGTATAATGATGCGTAAGTTACATGGCAGTCAGGTTTCACTTGTAGTACTGTGATTAGATTTGGGTACCACACCTCAGGAAAATATTTTCGTTCTGGAACGAGTTCAACACAGGCTTACAAGAATAATATCAGACCTTCAGGCCTTAATTGAAGAAAAGAATGAGAAACAAAAGACTATTTTTTGTCTCTAGGAGTTATCTAATCGACATCTTGCCGATATTAACAGGAAAAGTCACATTTGATGAAGATAAGCAACTTCCATTGGTTTAAGATTATACAATCTGAGGGCAGAATCCGGGTAACAAAAACAGAATTTGCTGCAAATTCTCAGCAGGTCTGGAAATATCGGTTGGCAGAAAACTGAATTAACTTTCCGGGTCCAAAGATCCTTCTGTCTTTGTTGCTAATTCCCAATGTCTGCAGCCATTTTATTTTTTTCACACTATCTAATACTTAGCGCTAGACCATTCAGTAGAGATGCTAGAACGAACTTTGACACATATTAAGGCGTGAAGGTTGGGACGTTTAATCCACAAAACGGAGTCGATGTTCATTCAACTGTTAAGTTTAAATCTGAGGTAGAGAGTTCTTTATTCAAGTACCACACTGAGGTACTTGTCATGTGTATGGCGTTAGGCCACATGAATGCATTCAATAACGGAAAAGGACCAAGGGACTGAATGGCCTCGTTGTTTTCCAAAGTTCGTAAAGAAACAGAAAGTCTTCACTATAGGCATTAGTCTGTATATGAAGCCTTAGTCTCTGGATTGGAATTTTAACTCTCGCACTTCTGATTCATTGACAAGCCTGTCACTAACGATTTAATGTCAACATCAGGTACACCCGCTTCTCACTTCGCCAATGCAAAGAGATAATACAACAAAAGATAGAATTCGGAAATAAAAGGGAACAATGAACATATTTGCAAGGTCATATTGCACATGTGGGAGCACTTCGTAACTCCAAATCCTTTATCACAGTTTGTGCCAGATGCAGAGAGTAGCAAGTCTTCTGAAGGATAATTATATCAGAATTATCTGATAGTCTTGGTTTGATTTTCATCAATATAAATAATAAATTCTTAGATGGAATTTGAACCAAGGCAGTACAGCATAACAACACATGTTTCAAATCACTACGTGTCTGTAAGAAATCCAGTTAAGTTTTTTGTGATCAGAGTTATACAATTGTATGGCATTCTAACATACGCTTTGTTTGAATTGGCCCATGCTGAATATGCTCTTAATTTAAACTATTTCCTGATCTTGGCCCATATCCATCCAAACCTCATTTTTCGTTAACTTATCAAAATATATTTCAAATGTTCCAATTCTAAATGCACCCATCACTTTCTCTGACAGTTCATTCTACACACGAACCCCTCTATGTGTAAAAACACTTTGCCCTCGTGTCCTTTTAAGTTATTTTTTCTCTTCTCATATAAATGATGTGCCTCCTAATTTTGAACGGCTCCACCCTGGGAAAGACTCTTGACATTCTCCTTACTTACGCCCCGGATGATATTACAAATCTCAATAATTTCACCCTCGCCCTCCTGTGATCCAGTGCAAAATGATCTCAGCCTTTCAACTCGGTTTCCTGTCATAAACCCTTCATTCCTGTGAAATTATGTTTGAACTATTTCTAGTCTACTAATGCCTTTCTTACAACAGGGAAACCAGAACTTTACACCGTGTAACTGAAGAGGACGCAGCGACGTCCTATAAAACATCAATATGACTTCCCAACTCTTTTTAACAAAGGTCTGAGCAATGCAGGCAAACGTGCTAGACACCTTCTTAAGCACCTATTGTACTAGTGAGTTCTGAGAATATTTGTAGCTCTGGTTGTGGTTCTGGATGTAGGCTTGCTTGCTGAGCTGGAAGATTCGTTTCCAGACGTTTCGTCACCCTACTCGCTAACATCTTCCGTGGGCCTCCGGATGAAGCACTGTTGATAATTCCTGCCTTCTATTTATATGTTTGGATGTCTTCGGGTTGCTGATGTCGTTTCCAGCGTTTACATTTGATGTAAGTTTTAATAATTCACGTTAAATAGTATCTGTATTCACCTGAACAAATCTTGCATGAGCTGCAGAGAAATTCATGCCCATGTTTTTGTGATTGGAACAGAGAAATTGATTTTACTACGGTACTTTGTTATGAGGTGTTCAACAAAATTATTCTTGTTATGTTCTTATATCAGTGTTTCACATGAGTCGTTATTGCTGTTTCTTTTGTGATATGTCAATGATCTGGATCATAACGTGCTGTGGTAATTTACGATTTTGGAGGTGATATTAATTTGGGGAAGTTGTAAATTGTAAACTCCAAAATGATTCTAGTGCTTGTGAAGTGGATGGTTCGGTAAATATGGTCCAACGAGCATAGGTGTGAGGTGATTCAACAGAAAAACAGAAAGTACTGGAAGATCTCCACAGGTCTGACAGCAACTATAGTGAGAAATAAGAGTTCGCAGTAGAAGGATATTCAGCCTCTCTCGGTCCATCTAACTATACACTCTGTCTCCCTATCCTGCTGTGTCTGATTGTGCTCTACCTACATGTTTATCCTTGTCTGCGTGTTCTGTAACTACGCCTTTCTGCCCGACTGGGCGATGTCTCTACCTGGTAAAAACAATGACTGCAGATGCTGGAAACCAGATTCTGGATCAGTGGTGCTGGAAGAGCACAGCAATTCAGGCAGCATCCGACGAGCAGCAAAATCGACGTTTTGGGCAAAAGCCCTTCATCAGGAATAAAAGCCTGGTCGTCTCTGTCCAACCGTGCTCCCTCTACCTATTCATCTCTCTGTCTGTGTGCTTCCTACCCGACAATAGGTTAATTGCTTTTAACGAATTTCATCGACCATTTTATGCCTGAAGGCAAAGATAGTTTAGTCTCGATGTCATCCAAACCTGCCACATTAGCGACTTTGCTACTCAAGGCTCGCACCTGTGGGCGTTTAGAGGAAGCAGAGATATATCATTTTGTCCGTGCTTCCAGCTGATGGTTTCGGATTTTTTTTGCATTGATGTGGTAGACTGTCCTATTATCGAGGGTCGAGTTATTAGTAGTGTGTCCTCAATACTCCACCACTATTCACGACCGGCATGGTAGCAGTGAAGAGCTCAAATCTGATCTGAGAGTTGTTAGATCTCTAACTTTGCCCATCACTTTTTGCTTCTGGGGTTGGCACTTAAGTAGTGGTAAGCTAACCACCCTGTCGCCAGGCTCAAGTTTGTCACAGAACGTGTGCGGGAATTTCTTCTGGAGCAGAATCAAAAGACAGAGATTTAGCCCGATTTCGTGATAATGACATAGGTAGGAAGGGGGATCTGACACATTAAACACATTTCAGGCTGGTGATAAATCAGATTGTAAAGCAACACCTGAAAAACCATAATCTCTGAATCACTGAAAGTTCCAAGTATTCGTGAGAATAAAAGCAAATGCCTTTAGTAGTTGAACAGCAGCCTGAACACCTCGTTTAAGTGGGTGAGCATTGTATTTAAATGAACGAAATCAAAGTTAAAGTTAAGTTAGTTGAAATAAGTAAATGCTGCAGTGAACGGACGTGTTATATTAAATCACAAAGTCTTAGAATCCGACAGCATGGAAACAGACAATTCAGTCCACCCGTCGATGCTGACCATAATCCCAAACTAAACTAGCCGCTCCTGCCTCCTTTTGGCTCATATCCATGCAAATATTACTTATTCATGTTTCTATCCAAATGTATTTTAATCACTGCAGTCGTACTCACATTGACCCGTTTTCCTGCACATTCATGGCACATACGATCCATCTCTGTGTACAAAAAATGCTCCCATGTCATTTTTTAAACTTTCTCCTCCCACCTTAAAACTGTGCTGCCTAATCTTCAATCACTCCACCCGAGGAAATAGCCACATATAATGCACATTAACTACTCTCCTGATCACTTTATGAACCTCTATAAGGTCACCTCTTAGAACATAGAACATAGAACAATACAACGCAGAACTGGCCCTTCAGCCCTCGATATTGCGTTGATCTGTGAACTCTTCTCAGCTCGTCCCCCTACACTATCCCAAAACCATCCATGTGCTTATCCAAGGACTGTTTAAATCACCATAACGTCGCTGAGTTGACTACATTAGCAGGTCGGGCATTCCACGCCCTGAGCACTCTCTGTGTAAAGAAACTGCCTCTGACATCTGACTTAAATCTATCACCCCTCAATTTGTAATTATGCCCCCTCGAACAAGCTGACGTCATCATCCTAGGAAAAAATATTTTCACTGTCTACCTCTTATGCTTTTACGAAGGCGCACAACTTCAAATTGACGGGTGATAGATTTAAGACAGATGTCAGAGGGCAGCTTCTTTGCACAGAGAGTGGTAAGGGCGTGGCGACCTGCTAATGTAGTCAACTCAGCCACATAAGGGATATTTTAACAGTCCTTAGATAAGCACATGGATGATTTTGGGATAGTGTAGAGGGACGAGCTGAGAAGGGTTCACCAGTCGGTGCAACATCGACGGCCGAAGGGCCAGTTCTGCGCTGCATTGTCCTATGTTCTATATTCTAACCTGCCTCTTGCATCTGCCTTAAATCTATCACCCCTCAATTTGTAGTTATGCCTGCTCGTACAAGCTGACGCCATTATCCTCGGAAAAAGACTTTCACTGTCTACCTCTCATGCTTATATGTCCCAGAGGAATAAAAGTTCGCAGGTTATCCAGCTTCTTCATCTAACTCAAATCTTCCTTTCCCCGCAACATCCTCGTAAAACTCTTTTGAGCCCTCTCCAGCTTAATAATATCTTTTCTATAACAGGGATACCAAAGCTGCAATCCAACATCATGTATGAACGCAGTGCAGGTGATTCCTTCGCTCGATTTTGTGAGCAATGAAAGCAGGCATGGTAAACAGCTTTTTCAACCGCCCTAACTGAATATGATAGACATTTCAGAGTATTATGAACAATTCGGTTGGTCTATTTTACAACACTGCTCAAGGATCAACTGCTAATTGCATAATTCTTGCCTTTGCTGTTTGAACAAAATGCAATACGGCGCAAATGCAAATTATATTCCATGTGCCTATTTTCAGCCCAATGACCCAATTAACCACAATTTCTTTATAATATTAGATAACTTTATTCACTCTGCAAAGTACCAGAAATCCCAGTGTCATCGATAAGCTTGCCAAGCATGCTTTCTGTATTCTCATTAAATTGGTATACAGATGATAAACACAAGTGGGACCATTACTGATCCTTGTGGGGCAACGCTGGTCACAGACCTTCAGTCTGAAACAGAGAATCCTCCACCACCACTGTCTGTCTCCTGTCGTTCATCCAATTTCGAATCCAATGACAAGCTCACCCTGAATCCCATATGTTTCATCTTTACCAATTAGTCTACCTTGTGGAACCTTGTCAACAGCTTTACTAAATTCCAAGCTAGCAAAGTCTATCACTCTGTCCTCATCAGTCTTCTTTATTACTTCCTCAAAAACTGAATCAAGTTTGTGAGGCACTACTAACCTTAACAAAAAGTATGCTGACTCTACCAAATCATTCCTTAGCTCACCAAATGTATACAAATCCTACCTTTAAAAATCACCTTCAACAACTTACCAACCACCAAACTCAGACACACGGTAGAACGTTCCCAGCCTTCTCCTTGCATCCTTTCATAAACAAATGCACAACACTAGCCACTCTCCAGTCATTCAGCAGCTTACTCATATTGATACATGATACAACTATATCTGCAAGGGGTCCCGCAAGTTCTTAGAGCATGGATCAGTACTTGGAGCTGCCATGTTGTGGCCATTCTGGAAACGTGCGTACCACAAGGGCAGGAATGGTCGTCGAATGTTCCGCGGTTAGATGCTTCCAAAACAATACGGAGGGAGATAAACGAGATGGGAGATCGGCATTGCAAATCAGGAATACTAGCACATTTGAAGAAAGGGAGGTTGTCGAGGATGGTTTATCTACAGAGTCAGTATGAGTGGAATTCAGAAGCATGGAAGGAGCAGTAAATTTGTTGGGAGTCTTCTACTGACCCCGTCCCTCAATAGCAACATATACAGAGAGGATTGGGAGACACAATTTGAAAGGATGCAGAAATAACAGGTTGTTATCATGGGTGAAATAAAATTTCCTAATATTGCTTGGAACTTATTTAGTGTAAATAGTATTAGACAAGAACCGTGGACCATAAATTGGTAACAGATATTCTTAGGGAATTGCATGATAAAAGCGTGGAGGCTATTGAGGGAGCACTTGCTGTGATTCTTGCATAGGTTTGTCCCACTCGGCCAAGGAAGGGATCATAGGTTAAGAAATCTTGCATGACGACAGTTGTGAAATATCGAGTCAAGAGGAAGAGGGAATCAGGAGGAAAAGGGAAGGTTACTTCAGGTTAAGGAAACAATGATCAGACAAGGTTCTGGACGGTTACAAGGTAGCCAGGAAGAAACTGAAGAACGGACTTACAGAGGTAGAAGGGAGCACAGAAAAACTTTAGCGGGTACGTTAAGAAAATCCTGAAGGTGTTCTACACTTATGTGAGAAACAGAGGATGGCCAGCCTGAAGTTAGGACCGATCAGGGATAGTAGGGGGAACATGTGGTTGGAGTTGGACGAGGTAGGAAAGATCTTTAATGAATACATTGCTTCACTATTCACTAGTGAGAGTGACCTTATCGTTTGCGAGGACAGCATATAAAAGGCAGATATGCTCGAACAGGTTGATGTTAAGATGAAGATGTGTTGACAATTTTGAAACGCATGATGATAGATCAGTCCCCTGAGCCAGACAGGATAGAACCAAAGTTATTATGGGAAGTGAGGGAAGTTTTTGCTGCGCTTTCGCCAATGATCTTTGCAGCCTTATTGGAGTAGTACTGGATGATTGAGGGTGACAAACATTATTCACTTGCTCAAGAACAGGAATAGGCACAACCTGGGAATTAAGGACAAATCAGTCTTATGTTTGTTGTGGGCAAACTATTGGAGAGGATTCTGAGAGACAGGACTTATTGATTATTTGAAAATGTGCAGTCAGGTTACTGAGAGTCAGCATGGCTTTCTAATGGGCAGATGATGCCTAACAAGTCTTATTGCATTCTTTGAGGATGTGACAAAACACAAAGATGAAGGTAAAGCAGTGGATATACTATATGTGTAGTTTAACAATGCAATTGTTAAGGATCCCCATGGTAGGGTCGTTTAGAAAGTAACAAGGCCTGAGATACAGGATATGTTGGCGGTCTGGTTACAGAATTAACTGGCCCATAGAAGATCGAGTGTGATAGTAGATGAAACGTTTTCAGCTGGGAGCTTGGTGACCAATGGTGTGCCACAGAGATTTGCTCTGTGACCTCATTTATCCGTGATTTTTATAATTGACTTCAATGAGGAAGTGGAAGTGTGGGTTAGTAAGTTTGCTGATGATGGGGATCCAAGATGGCGGTGACCCAGCAAGTCTGAGTCTACAAGTGCTCCTCCCAAGACTTGGGCAAAGTGGGCTACCCACACCCACCACACTCACCAAATCGTTTAAAATAGCTGTTTAATTTAATTAGCTGCTTCGTATTAAATTTAAACAATCTAATCTTCAGTAAAAATGACTAAAGGGAAGGGAGCCCGCAGCTCTCAGCAAGCAGGAACCCCTCCCCCACCCTCTACAGCTGTAGCTGAGGCGTCCACAGCCGATCGGGGGACTTACTTACGGTGGAAAGCCTCTTGGAAATAATCTCCAAACTGGATGCGAAGATCGACGCTTTTATTGAAGAATCCCGAAGTCGATGGGAATCACTCTCGGCCGCGCTGCAAAAGCACGACCGAGACATTAAGGAAATCGAGCGCAAAGTCGGAGGGGCGGAGCTCAAGGCCGCGACCTCCGAAACTACAGCGCAATCGGCCGTGGATTGGATCCGGACTCTCGAACAGCGAGTCCGGACCTGAGAGAATCATATTGATGACCTCGATATTGTAGGTCGTCGAAAAAATATTCGTTTGCTGGGCCTTCCGAACGGGAAGGGGAAGGCCAGCTTACAGCGTTTCTCGAACAGTGGCTGCCACAGCTTTTAAATCTGGAGGCTGGATCAGGCCAGGTAAGGGTAGAATCGGCCTACTGGGTTGCAATACGCGGGCCCAGCTTGAACCAGCCTCTCCGCCCGGTCCTGTTCCGGTTGCAGAGCTCTAAGGAGAGGCAGATACTCCTAGAAGCCTCTAGAAATCTTGGAAAAGATTCCCAAGCCATGATATATAAAGGATCCAAGATCATGTTATTCCAGGACTTTTCACCAGATCTGGTCCGAAAAAGGAAGACATTTGATGGGGCGAAGAAGTGTTTAAGGGACTTAAATATTCAGTACTCCTTACGCTACCCAGCGACGCTACGCTTTAACCATGAAAGATCCATATATAATTTCGGATCGCCGGAAAAGGCTAAAGAATGTTTGGACTCTCTTAGATAAATCGAAAGAGATAATGGATGTTGGTTTGCCTTCCCCCCCACTCCGGTTTATATCACCCCCAACTTTACTTTTTTTTACCTTACTGTTTAATATTATCTTGGGGAGTGGTGAGAGGGATTTATTTATTTGTTCTCTATTTAACGATTTTCTCCCCCACCTCGGGTGATTTTTAAAAATAAGTATCGGGAGATATGGACAATCTGCTTAAAACATGGGATCAGGATTTAGGACTAGAAATCTCTATAGAAATGTGGAATGACATTTGGGAAAACGCCAGAAGAATCACCATCTGTAACAGAACTCAGGCTATCCAGCTGAAGATACATCATAGGACCCATATAGCACCGGATCGATTGGCAACATTTAAGGCAGGAGCATCTCCAATGTGTCCCAAATGTAAAATAGAGGTGGGCACTCTTGTACGTTGCCTATGGACCTGTCATAAGATCCGTAGATACTGGACTAAAGTAGCAAGTACGCTGACAGAAATTTTAGGAACGGAAATTAACGTGGACCCTGTATCTCTCCTTTTGGGCTTTTCGAACTTTCCCTCCCTGGACATGTACGGGAAGAGACAATTTTCTATTCTCTCGTTCTGTGCATGGAAAAATATTTTGGCAAATTGGGTGGCTGAGGGCCCCCCTGGACTTTCAAATTGGCACAGATTAATTATGGAATGTATGGAATTATTTCATAAAATATGGTACCCCTTCTTGAATTATATAAATACAGCTATTTCGGCTATCCTAACAAGGGCTTTTATTTAATTGAGATTAAGCACCCGGCTGGTCCGGGGTCCCTTGGGAGAGGAATCCCGCACGAATACGGGTTTTGTTACATTTGATGTTCACACATTCCGAGCATGTATCTCACTACCCAATTTCTGTGTTATCCGTTGTTTCTTCTTTCTTTCTCTTATTTGAATAATGTAAGACACTTAAATATACACTCTGGTTAGTTGTAGGTTAGATTAGTAATTAGTTGAGTTTTGTTTTTTTTTTCTTTCTTGGTATTTTTCTTTTGTTAAATTTTGGTTATTATATATTTAAGATTTAATTGTATATCAATGTTTGCACTTGAGATTTTTGTTTATCTTTGTAAACTTTAAAAATGTTAAGTTTCTAATAAAAATATCTATAAAAACGTTTGCTGATGACAGAAAGGTTGTTGGAGTTGTGGATAGTGTAGAGAGCTGTTTTAGATTTCAATGGGACATTGACAGGATACATTCTGGGCTGAGAAATGGCAGATGGAGTTCAAACTGGAAACTATGAAGTGCTTCATGTAGGAAAGTCGAATTTGAACGCAGATTACAGGGTTATAGGCAGGATTCTTGAAACATGGAGGAGCAGAGGGATCGTGGCATCCACGTCCATCAATCCTTCAAAGTTGCCATTCAGGTTAATAGGTTATTGAGAAGGTGAAAAGTGTGCTGGCTTGAATGATGAGGGGGAGCGATTTTAAGAGCCGCAAGGTTATGCTGCAGCTCTATAAAGCCCTGACTAGACCACACTTGGAATTTTCTGGTCAGTTCTCATGCCTAATTAGTGGAAGGATGTTAAAACCTGAGAGATAGTGCAGAGGAAATTTGTCCAGGATGCTGCCTGGACTGGAGAGCATGTCTAATGAAGAAAGGTTCAGAAAGCTATGGCTTTTCTTCTTGAAGAGAAAAATGATGAGGAGTGACGTGAGGTATACAGAATGATAAGAAGGATAATTAGAGTGGATAGCCACATACATTTTTCTACTCGGGCGGAAACGGGTATCATGAGGAGGAATAATAGTAATGTGATTGGTAGAAGGTGTCGGGGCATTGTAAAGTAGGTTCTTTGTATCGAGAGTGTTGGGTGCATGGAATGGATTGCTTGCATGGTAATCAAGTCAGGTACATGAGGGATATTTCAGTGACACGTCGATAGGCAAGAGTAATGAAACGAAGGTAATATAGATTGGTTTGATCTTAGAGTCAGATAAAAGGTCGGTATAACATCGAAGACAGAAGAGCCTGTACTGTGCTGTACTGTTCGATACTCATTTTATATATCAAAAGCCTTCCTCAGCGCCCCATCCACGTGTGGTCCCATTTTCAAAAAGCTATGAACCTCTTTACTAAGATTTCCCCAGTGCCTTCACGTTGATGATTGATATTTCACCGACACAACCGACCACAAAATTCCTTGTCAAAACCTTGCTTAAGTGCTTGTGACCCATGTCTGCCTCTCTGCCCTCTCGACTTTCTTGGTAACCTTTTTTAAAGAAAATCAATCAATTTCAGAGAGATACGATTTCCCAACCATACAGTATGAGGACCATACAAAATGATTCCTTGCCTCTCTATCTGCCTGCAAATACTATCTCTCGGGATCCCCTCTGACAACGTACTCACTACGGACGTTAGGCTTACTGGTCTGTTGTTCCCAGACATTTTCATACTGCATTTCTGTTAAAATGGCACAACATTAACCATCCCCCAATCTTTGGGCACTTCACCTGTGGCTGTCATTGATGGAAATATCTGCACTAGGGATTCACAATTTTCTCTTTCGTCTCCCATTAAGACCTGTGACATATTTCATCACGTCAAGGTTTTATCTACCTTAATGCATTCTATGTCTTCCAACACCTTCTCTTCTGTAATGTGGTCATTTATCCAGAATCGCATTTTATTTCCCCTAGTTCAGTAGCATCCATGCCTTTCTCAACGGTGAATAATGATGAGAAATATTCATTTAGGATCGCATCCATCTCTTGTGGATCCACATATGCAGATGACTTTGCTGCTCATTAAGAGGCCCCAATTCTCTCCCTGTTTCTCTTTCTGCCTTTCATATACTTGTAGAACCTCTTTCGATTCTCCTTTACCTGACCTGCCAAAACCATCTCGTGACCCTCATTTCAGCACTCCTTATTTCTTTCTTAAGTATATCCCACTACCCTGTATCCTCCTCAGGGAATTCACTTGATCCCCGCTGGCTATACCTGTCATGTGTCTCCTTCTTTTTCAAGACCAAAGCCTTAATAACTCTACTTCATTTTAGCAAGGATATGCTGGAGCTGAAGCCTCATTAACTCACTTCGGAATGCTTCCCGCTTACTAGAAGTCCATTTGTTTGCAACTAGCCTCCCCCAGTCAATTTTTGACAGTTCAATCCGAGGATCATCAAAATCGGCCTTGCCCTAATTTAGAAATTATAACTTGTGAACGAGACCTATTATTTTCGATCGCTATTTTAAAACACATCTAATTATGGTCACTTGTCCAAAACTGCTCCCCTACTAAGACGTTTTGACCCTTCTCTTGTCGGTCCACCTACATACTGCATGAGAAATTCTTCCTGAACGCAGGTAGCAAATTTCTCTCCATCCAAGTCCTTAGAACTATGGCAGTCCCAGTCGATGTTAGGAAAGATAAATCCCCGACTATTATAGACATATTATTTTTTCAGCTCCCTGCGATCTCCTTACTTATTTTGTCCTCAATCTCCCACTTACTGTTGGTTGGAGAGTGGGCGCGGAGGGGGCATTCCAAGTAAAATGCTTTCAAACTAACCACTTGCCAAATTTATTTCTCACAGCTATCTGTACAGATTCGGTGAATGACGTCTCAAAGCGTTATTCTCTCAGTACCGCTGTGATGTTCTGCCCAATCAAACACACGACTCCAGCTCCTCTCTCGACTCCCTTTTCATTCTTCCTTTTATATCTTTACCTCTGAATATTGTGCTCCCAGTTCTGTCCTTCACTCAGTCATGTTTCTGTATTGGCTGGAATATCCCAGTCGCACATATCCGTCCATGCCCTGAGTTCATTTGCTTTGCTTGTCAGATCTTTTGCAATGAAACGAATCGACCTCCCTTGCTTCCTGCTATGCTCTTACCTGCCCTGTCTCATGTTTGGATTACCAGCACTGACTTTAAAATTTTACTTGCAGTCATTAACTCTTGTACGATTCTCAAATTTCTCTTATGGTGCCCTATGCTTTGGATCACAATTCCCTGCCTGACGCTTTTAAACTCTCCCGAGAGGCTCAAACAAACATCTTGCCAGGATATGTGTCCCTCTCCAGTTCAGTTGCAATCTGTCTGCGTGGTACACGTTACCCCTGGTTATTGCAGAATTCCTTCAGGGCCTGTCATTCCGTGTGTTGCATTGGGAATCTGTTCTCAGTTACGTCTTTGTCTTTGTTAGCTAGTTTATTTCTATTAATTTAATAATTGGTTAAACAAGATTTTTCGCGACAGTATTGATTCGATTTCTGAACTTAGACTGAGTTATGGCATATATAAAAGTGTTTGCGTAACAACTTGCATTCGACAACATGAATCCAACTTCTTGAAACATATACAAATAACCATAATTATTTGCACAGCACGGTGGCACAGTGGTTAGCACTGCTGCCTCGCAGCGCCAGAGACCCGGGTTCAATTCTCGCCTCTAGGCGACTGACTGTGTGGAGTTTGTACGTTCTCCCCGTGTCTGCGTGGGTTTCCTCCCACAGTCCAAAGATGTGCAGGTCAGGTGAATTGGCCGTGCTAAATTGCCCGTAGTGTTAGGTAAGGGGTAAATGTAGGGGCATGGGTGGGTTGCGCTTTGGCGGGACGGTGTGGACTTGTTGGGCCGAAGGGCCTGTTTCCACACTGTAAGTAATCTAATCTAATCTCACCAAGTAATTTGCGACGTTCCAATAAAATAAAACATATGTCAGCTATCAGAGTATGAAGCTTCCAGATATGGTGAGGAACAAATTCACAGGCGTCTTCCTGCTCTCCACTTCCGGGTCAGAATGATTCGCTCTTTCGCTTTGAAGCTTAAGTGCCCGACGGTATGACTAGCTGCTATAATGAGTTTGATTGTCAGGGCATTGAACAATACAATGAAAGCGAATGGGAGAAATAGTGTTAAAAGTGTATCACACCATTCAAATGCCACCATCCAATCTCTGTATAATAGATCTGAGAACAGAACCACGGCACATCGGAAGGTTCCTGCGTAAAATGGAAAGGCATTTTGTTTTATTTAAATAGAAGAGAATGCCTATTGTAGCCAGAAGACGTTCTGCACTTCTTAAAGTAAAATATTTTATTTTCAGATTCTCACAACAAATCATAGAACATAGAACATAGAAAAGTACAGCACAGAACAGGGCCTTAGGCCCACAATGTTGTGCTGTGGATTAATCCTAATGTAAGAATAATATAACTTAACCTAATCACCTTCCAACTCACTGCAGTCCATGTTCATGTCCAGCAGTCGCTTAAATGTCCCAATGACTCTGCTTCCACCATCTCTGCTGGCAACGCATTCCATGCATTCACAACTCTCTGCATAAAGAACCTGCCTCTGATGCCCACTCCATACCTTTCTCCTAATCTCTTAAAACTATGACCCCTCGTGCCAGTCAATCCTGCCCTGGGGAAAAGTCTCTGGCATTGACAATTTCCATGCCTCTCATTATTTTGTGTAACTCGATCAGGTCACTTCTCTTCTGCCTTCTCTCCAGAGACAAAATTCCGAGCTTTTTCAAACTCTCTTCATAAGGCAAGTCCTCAAGTCCAGGCAGCATCCTGGTAAACGTTCATTGCAACCTCTCCAAAACCTCAATATCTTTCCTACAGTCGGGCGACCAGAACTGTGCACAATATTCCAAGTGTGGTCTCACCAGACACTTGTAGAGCTGGAACTAAACTTCGCGGCCCTTAAACACGATCCCCCCGTTAATGAAAAGCCAAAATACCATATGCTTTTTTAACAAACCTATCCACATGGGCGGTAACTTTGAGGGATCTATGTACTTGAACACCAAGATCCTTCTGCTCCTCCACACTGCCAAGAATCCTGTCTTTAATCCTATATTCAGTATTCGAGTTCGACCTTCCAAAATGCATCACTTCACATTTATCCAGGTTGAACTCCATCTGCCATTTCTCAGCCCAGCTCTGCATTCCGTCTATGTCACGCTGCGAGTCAAAAGTGAGGACTCCAGATGCTGGAAACCAGAGTTTAGATCAGAGTGTGGTGGAAAAGCAAATCATGTCCGGCTGCATCCGAGGAGCAGGAAAATCGACGATTAGAATTCTATCCCTGATGAGGGGCTTTTGCCCGAAACGTCGATTTTCGTGCTCCTCTGATGCTGTCGGACATGATGTGCTTTTCCAGCACCACTCTGATCTAAACTATGTCGCGCTGCAGCCTGCAGTAGCACTCGATACTATCAACGGTTCCTCCAACCGTTGTGTCATCTGCAAATTTACTAACCCATACCTCAAACTCCTCCTCCAAGTCATTTATAAAAACTACAAAGAGCAGAAGCCCAAGAACAGAGCCCTGCGGGACCCCATTCACCGACCTCCAGGCAGAATACTTTCCATCTACATCCACTCTCTGCCTTCTGTCAGCCAGCCAATTCTGAATCCAGACAGTCAAATCTCCCTCTATCTCATACTTCCTGACTTCATGAATGAATCTACCATGGGGAACCTTATCAAATGACTTTCTGAAGTCCATATACAGCACATCCGCTGCTCGACTTTCGTCGACCTATCTTGTTACCTCCTTAATGAACTCAATAAAATTTGTGAGCCATGACCTGCCCCTCACAAAACCATGCTGACTGCCTTTACCCACGCTACGCTTTTCCAAATAGTCATAAATCCTACCGCTCAGAATTCTTCCCAAAATTTTGCTGACCTCAGATGCAAGACTGTCTGGTCTGTAATTGCCACGGAATTCCCTATTTCCCTTCTTGAAAAGTGGAGCAACATCCACCTCCTTCCAATCCTCTTGGTACGACTCCACTATCTGCTCAGTCCGTTCGAGTAATCCCTAAAATGAGCTTACCACATTGCCGCAGCTGGTCAAAACTGACCACAGATGTCACCTTCTCCGCTGAATGCAAAGTCCACCCTGCCATTGACAGTCGATGCTACCATGACTGACTTGGGACTTTCTATGCCCCACCAATGTCAAGGGTGCCCTCGTTTCTTGGTAACATTCGTCGCTGGATCCACAAACGCTTCCATCCCAAGTTCCCTAAAAGCTTGCACCTTCAATGCTGAGTTCAGTTTCCCAAAGGAAGGGACGCCTGCACCGGCTGTCACACGTGATTTGTTGGCTGGACCCACACTCGCCTTGCCGAGGACGCAAAAGGCCTAATCTTCAGCCGCCACAGCAGCAGTCACAAGGAGCCACTCTGCTGCTGCAGTCTTCTAGAAACTCCTTCTGCACTCGAACCCTGAACTAGGTGCTGAACCTGCTGGGACCATTTCAGTAAAGGCCGCCAGGAATCCGAACTCGCCTCCGCAATTGCTGGAGTAAGCCTATGCAGCTGGTGTTCCTTGTCACCACCGATGCTGATGCTGGGACCCAACTCTTCACTATGAGGTAATTAAAATAACAAAAAATTTGACAAATCCTAACGGCCAGTTGACAGCAGTTGTAGTCTGCTCACTTTGTAAATTAAAAGAAAAATAATAAACAGAATGTAAGAACAGAAATTTACTGGTCAGCCTCTGATTTAGTTTGGATTACAGGTCAGTCGGTGTCGTCATTTTTCTCACACATGCATATATCTTTTATTGAAGACAATAGTAATCAATTATCAACCTCCATCAGCACCTCACACCCAGCATTCTTATTTCGATAATTTCAGTCGTGTGATCGATTAAACCATAACTCGCCTTGCCTATTGAGCTATGACTGCTTGTGACTGTCTATTATTCATGGCTACCTGGAACATGAACAACTGTTGTGATACTGAATCTACAATTAGTCAACATCTTGTTTTCTAAATTGACCTACATGAGTGAACTGCCCAGCTTTAATCCGACATGTAGACACATACTGCACGTGGAGTGTTATTTGATATGTCTGCCCAAACTCTACTACTTTCGAATTTCCACCAACAGAATCATTTTGGCTGGACTGACTGGTTACCCTAAATTAAAGCAGCTTCCTCCAACAGGAGAAATCGATTTTGCTTCTATGCTGAACCCTCGAGTTCTTCTGTGCTGATACCTTGAGGTTTCTGTTCTGAAGTGAACATTAAATGAAAAGCTTTCTTGCCTAATTTAGATTCAACCGTATAAACCTTCACCCATTGACAGAGAGGTTCTGTCAAACATTTGACTGTCATGTCATATACTTTTGGAATAAATGTGAGCAGTAAATTGACTCAAACTGTTTTCTCATTTTAGCAAGATAAAATTACTTTCAGTGAACTAGCGCAATGAATCTATTTCAAAACCTAAATCCCCAAATATAACACTTGCACTTTTGAGCACATCTCCCACCTAGGGACACTTTAGTTTACTGTGTGGCATTTTATTTTTGTCATCAATATACGAAACTGCATGATGTAATAATTTTAAAAAATACACCAATGAATGTTGACTACACATGTTCGTTTGGTCTCGTCCTTTGATGTAATTTCTAACAGTTTTTGATGAAGTGCCAATGAGAACATTGTCCTTGTGATAAGCAATATTATCTTTTCTGTTGAATGTTTTAATGTTTAAATACAAAGAAACAGTCTTAGGTTCTTGGAAAACCTAATCAGATCTGAAAGCATCTGTGCAGACAAATCAGAGTTATCGTTTTTGTGTCGAGTGACCCTTCCTCAGAACTCCAGTTCTCAGTAAGTGTCATTCGACCCTAAACTTTAACTCTGATTTATTTCCAAAAAATGCTGACAAACCTGCTAAGTTTTCAACAGCAATTTATGTTTTTTTTTCCTGATATACAGCATTCAAAGTTCTTTCGCTTTTGGTTTTATATTCTTATTTAGTATCTGGAAAAAATGAATAAAGCATAATTCTTTGTCTAATTAACAGTCTCTTCAGAGTTAGTGGGTATGTGTTTCTAGGGGTATCTGAACTGCGTGTCAGTGAGCAGCTTACTGCTGAGCAGGTTGTACATGGTAACACAGCTGATGACACCTTCCGTCATTTTACTGATGTTTCAGTACAAACTAACGAGGTGGTAATTGACCCAAGTAGAACTTGAAACAAAGACTAGAATTGCTGTCACAATTCAGCAGGTTTAGCAGTATGTGTCAAGAGAAAGCAGAGTTAAAATTTCGAGTCATGTGACCCTTCTTCAAAAGATTTTTTTTCTTCTGTTCTCAATGTATCGGACATTCCTCGGACATCTTCCACATTATTGGATAGAAATCAGTGTTCTGGCTCTACTGGAAGAGCTTGGCTATGACTGTGACATTTTCTGCACCATGAGTCTCCAGAATATTTTCGGGCCCGAAAGCTTGTGCAGAAGCCCAGTACCTCCAACCATTTATTGCTATCACGTAGATTGAAATGAATAGCTGAAGATGGGCTCCCGTGTTGTTAAGGACCTCCAGAAGAGGCTGTGATGTTGCGAATACCTTTGTACTGTAGCATGAGTTAGCAATTTGCGTTTGTAACAGGTTTCTGCAGCTGTTGATTGCCGCTTGAATGTTCAATCTTGAGAGGCTAGATCTGTTCAGTGTCTTCTGTATTTAGCACAAATCGGTGTAATGGGTCCCCAGCCTGGAGGCGGAATGTCTTCTCCAGCTTGGCCGTCGTGTGGACAGTCCGTGTTCATGTTTTTGACAGATGCATCGATGTCAGACAGATTGGCGAAGATGACGTCAAGTATAATTTTCCATCTCTGTTGGTGGCCTCATCACATGCTAACATTCAGCAGAAATATCCTTGAGTGCGCAAACAGTCGTGCTGCTGCAGTTCTGCTTGAAAACTTGAATCGCCCACTGACAGCATGTTCTGCACCCCTGCGATCGTCTGTGCTTCCCCCAAATGGTCTTCAACATACAGCTGTGTTAATTCATTAGCTGAGGGAGGATATGGAGTGGTCATCAGCAGAAGGCTTCCTTGCCCATGTTTAAAATGAAAGCATGAGGCATTATGGGATCCAGAATCAATGTTGAGGATTCACAGGGCAAGTCCTTCCTGACTGTAAAGCACTGTGCAACCATCTCTGTTGGCTCCTTCCTGCCAGTGGGACAGGGCATATCCAGGGATGGTCATGTTCATGCCTGCAACATTGTACAATATGCTTCCATGAGTACCATCATGTCAGAATGTTGCTCGGCTAATCTCTGAGTTCTGCCCTTTTTTTACTCGAGGCCCCACATATTAGTAAGGACGACTTTCAGGGTTAACAGGGCTATGTCTTTGCCGCTTTCATCGTTGGTACTTACGTTTTTGCCATTTGGATCAATTTCCTTTTCCAGGCTTGGTTTGGTTAGTATAACTGATTGATTTGCTTAGCCATTTCAATAGGCATTTCAGAGTCATCCATATTGCTGTGGTCCAGAGGAACATGTTAGCCAGACCAAGTAGGACAATAAGTAACATAGAAGTCTGCGACCATTTGGCCCATTATGTTTTCACTGTCCTTCGCCTTTGGACAGAATGTTTCTTAACGCCATTCTCCTGCCTTCTGCCCACAAACCTTTGATCTCCATCCTCATTAAGAAGGAATCTATTTCATTTTAGAACATAGAACATAGAAGAACATAGTACACAACAGGTCGTTCGGCCCTCGATGTTGTCCGAACTGTGAACTAATTCATGCTCATCCATTGATTCTCTCCCGTCATCATCCATATGCTTATCCAAGGACAGCTTAAATGTCCATAATGTGGCTGAATTCGATGCGCTTACGATTCTCTGAATAAACAACCTGCCTCTAGCATCTGACTTAAATCTATCAATTTGTAGCTATGCCCCCTCGTGTAAGCTAGCGTTATCATCCTTGGGAAATAAAAGACTCTGACTGCCCACCTCTCTCATCCTCTGATCATCTTGTATGTTTCTATTAAATCTCATCTTAACCTTCTTCCCTCCAATGAGAACAGATCCAAGTCCCTCCGTCTTTTTCAGAAGTCATTCACTCCAGACCAGGCCACATTAAGGTAAATCTCCTCTGCACCTTTTCCAATGTTTCCATATCCTTCCTGTCATCGGTCCAGCAAAATTGCACACAATATTCTAAGTGATCAAAGTTTGTGAAAAGATTTGTAGCTCGGGTGCTCGTTGTTGTGGTTATGTTCGCCGAGCTGGGAATTTGTGTTGCAGATGTTTCGTCCTCTGTCTAGCTGACATCCTCAGTGCTTGGGAGCCTCCTGCGAAGCGCTTCTGTGATGTTTCCTCCGGCATTTATAGTGGTTTCAATCTGCCGCTTCCGGTTGTCAGTTCCAGCTGTCCGTTGCAGTGGTCGGTATATTGGGTCCAGGTCGATGTGTTTATTCATTGAATCTGTGGATGAGTGCTATGCCTCTAGGAATTCCCTGGCTGTTCTCTGTTTGGCTTGTCCTATAATAGTAGTGTTGTCCCAGTCGAATTCATGTTGCTTGTCATCTGCGTGTGTGGCTACTAAGGATAGCTGGTCGTGTCATTTCGTGGCTAGTTGGTGTTCATGGATGCGGATCGTTAGCTGTCTTCCTGTTAGTCCTATGCAGTGTGTTTGTGCAGTCCTTGCATGGGAGTTTGTACACTACATTGGTTTTGCTCATGGTGGGTATCGGGTCCTTCCTGACCCTGTTCTATCCATGTCTCCGAAATGGCCAAATCATCGACGTCACACATACCTCTCCATGCTGCAAGTTCGATTACCTTATGCTGGATACTCCCGGTGTTGAAGTAGACACGCATCTCCAGTATTGCATTCCATTCTGGCAAAACATGTGCAGGAAGTATGTGGAGCCTTCGGAGAGTGTGCAGAAGAGATGTACCAGGATATTTCCTGGATTAGATGGTGTGAGGTATAGGTGTAGTCCAGAAGATCTTGGTAGGAGCAATTTACTGAAGATACTGGAATCTGCACTTGAAACAAAATTGCTGGAGATCACAATGGGCCAGGGAACATCCATGCATAGAATTAAAGCTAAAGTTTTGATTCCAGATGACTGCAACAGAGTTTTGGAGTGTCCGAAGCTGAGGTGAGAGTTGATAGAAATCTATACCATTAGAAGGTTTATAGAGTGGGTTGACAATCAGATTCTTTCTTCCCGGAGTTGATGCATCTAATACTAGTGGGTATGCATTTAAGGTGGGAGGGGGATAGTTCAATGGGGATATCGGTGGCAAATGTTTTAGACAGAAGGTGATAGGTGTTTGGAATGTCATTCCAGACGTGGTGGTGGAGGGCTTTTAGATAAACATTATAATATGCAAGGAATTGAGGTTATGCACCAAGTCCAGACAGAAAGGTTTAGTTGAATTTGGTTTCATGTTCGACACAACATCGTGGGTCGTAGGGCAGGTTCCTGTGCTGTACGGTTCTCTGGTCGATGGATAACTGAAACTCTCCTTCCCAGGGAACATCTTGGTCAATCTCATCTGCACTCTTTCTACTTCTCCCATTTCCCTCAGCATTCTAGAGCTGCACAGTTTATGGCTGAAACAAATCTTATCACAGTTCCAGCTTGATGTTCTGCTCTTAAATTCAATGATTCGCCCAATAAAGGCAAGTATCCGAGATATTATTTTCAATGCTTCGTCCATCTGTCTTGATAACTTCAGGACGTACAAATCAATATCCCACTAATATTTGCAGTTTCTCAAGGTCCTCCACTTCTACATATTTTCCCTTACACACTTTTTCTTGCTGAAGAACATCTCCTCATATTTTCCAGAATGAGTTTCAGTTGCCATAAATTAGCGCATTTGAGTAGACAATCTACAACCTCATGTAATCGAAGATTAACTTCCTCACCATTTATCACCCCACCATGCTTGCATCATTAGTGAACTTGATGCTCAGCCCATGCATATTCACGAATAAATCATTCATATAAACCGCAAATATCAAACGATCCAACATTGACCAGAGTCATCCAGTTGGAAAACAACCTCTCAAACATAACCCTCCGTTTCCTAAAACTCAGCAAAATGTGGATTCATGGGATACAATATTGTGCACAGGTTCTGAAATTGTTTGATGTGCTCTTTGCATGTCGGGTTTCAATTCATGTACTCCATTCCACTAAGTTCAAGAGCTGGGAAATTTAAAGGATTCCCGGTTTCTCTTTGAATATTTAGTTGAATGATTATTAGGGATGAAAGAATACCAATCCAGTTGTGTTGTAGAGCATGAATGGAAGTGCAACAATGACTTATATTATTCAATTTTGTGATGGACACAGCAGAGTGAATTCCATAAAGAAAGATCAAGCGATCTATCAATGGAATAATTAATGTTCAAGAGTTACGATGTTGCCTAGCAAAGAAGGTCATTCATCTTGTCATTAGGGAATCAATCGTATTTCTTCAGAATCTGATGTTTATGGATTCAGCTGCAGTGTCTAAACCTATTCTGTCACCACAGAGACTCATATGACGCACTTGTCATTACGTGTTGATCAAATATATGAAGGATCAGTTATGATCAGAGATAACCCATGGAAATTTCAATGGAAAGTTCAGTGACTTTACCATCTCGGATTTTACATCCAGGAGATTGTTTGCATCACAAAGTGACATATTATTACGTAGAGAAGATGGAGAAGATATTTGCTTTGATTGACAAAACGGTATACTCGTTGATTGTTGTCATTGGAGTTCCTGGTAAATAAAAACAACCACTAAAGTTGTGTTCTTCTGCTTCCGAGCTGATCACTTCTGTTTTTCGTTCCTCTGAAGGATGAATTGCATTTATTGTAGTGGTTGGCATTGCACATATACTGGGTCATCGGTGCAGTTTGCTGCAGTTAAATGTGATAAAGAAATGCATTAGATTTATTCTGGTCAATGTATTTCAAAATAGCCTTTATATCCAGCTCACACACTGCCTGACATGATTGCATTTATGCTTTAGTAATATTTATGTACTGTTGAATTAAATTTTAGCGCACTTGTATCATTTCAAGACGTTATTTGAAACGTCCATATTTGCTATTGTAATCAGCTCATGTCACTAATTAGAATAGAATACCTCATACAATACGTTACTCCCACTCCGAATTGCACTGAATGTGAGCCACTGCATGTCAACAATTGAATGCTGCAGTAATACATGACTGAGAGTGTCATCCAATGCAGAATTGTACTGATTGTGACTAACCAACTACAATGAGCGACGTATCTCAAGATGCCATATGATACTGAGAGTCTCAGGCTCTGGAGATTTTAACTGACTGTAATTTAGAAATTGGAGAAAAATGTATGTTATTGTACATTTATCGTTATTGTCAGTAACCCATTTACTATTGAATCATAGAAACAGAATTCACCACAAAGGTATACGGGAAAGCCACACACACAGACTAATTCCTGAACTACGAAAGCAACCACCCCAACACACACAAAAGAAGTTGCATCAAGACACTATTCAAAAGGGCCACAACATACTGCAGCACACCAGAACTGCAAAAAGAGGAAGAAGAACACCTATACAATGTATTCACCAAAAACGGATACCCCCGCAATTTCATCAACAGATGCCTAAGGGAAAGACAACGGAATGAGGGCATGCCACAACCCAAAGGACTAGCCACACTACCATACATCAAGAGCATTTCTGAACTGACAGCCAGACTACTGCGACCACTAGGACTCATAATAGCACACAAACCAACAGCCACTCTCAGACAACAACTCACCAGGACGAAGGACCCGATACCCAGCATGAGCAAAACCAATGTAGTGTACAAAATCCCATGCAAGGACTGCACAAAACACTACATAGGACAAACAGGAAGACATCTAACGATCCACATCCATGAACACCAACTAGCCACGAAACGACACGACCTTAGGCAGCCACACACGCAGATGACAATCAACATGAATTCGACTGGGTCAACACTATTATTATAGGACAAGCCAAACAGAGAACAGCCAGGGAATTCCTAGAGGCATGGCACTCATCCACAGATTCAATCAATAAGCACATCGACCTGGACCCAATATACCGACCACTACAATGGACAGCTGGAACTGACAACCGGAAGCGGCAGATTCAAACCACTATAAATGCCGGAGGAAACATCACAGAAGCGCATCACAGGAGGCTTCCAAGCACTGAGGATGTCAACGAGACCGGGGATGAAACGTCTGCAACACAGATTCCCAGCTTGGCGAACAGAACCACAACAATGAGCACCCGAGCTACAAATCTTCTCACAAACTTTATTATCTGAATACTTACAGTTTCAGAAAAGTGAGGTGCGACGAGACCTGGCTATTATGGTGGAATGTTGGTTGAACTTTGGCATGGAGGTGCAGCAGGCAGTGAGTAAAGCAAATTGCACGCTAGCCCTCATAGCAAGAGCGGTGAGTATCGGCGTAACGCTGTCTTGCCGCACTTATACAGGGCCTGGGCGAGGCCAGATCTGCAGTACTGCATGCACATTTCATCTCCTTGGCTGAGGACGGATATTCTTCCTCTTGAGGCAGTCAAGCAATTGTTCGACAGACTGATTCTCAGGATGGCAGTGATGATATGTGTGGAAAGTCGAAAAGTTTGACGATAGAAAAAGCACAGTGTGTCAGGCAGCATCCAATGAGCAGGAGAATTGACGTGTCATATGTGGTTCATCGAGAATGTGCAGGGGCAAGACAGTGAGACATAAATTGGTGAGGAGTGTGTATGAGGGGGCCTTAGGAAGGATGATGATATTTGGATATAGGTAGAAAGTGATTTGATACATTGGTGGGAAGAATGGATTGGATGGGTGTGAAGGAAGCTGGGCAGGTTGGTCAAGTCAAAAGGGCGGTGTCGAGTTGGATAGTTTGACCTGTGATGAGATGGGAAGAGGGGAGATGAGGGAAATGGTGAAATGGACATTGATTCCGTGCGTTTGGAAGGTCCCAAGCAGAAGATGAGATTCCGTTCTTTCAGTTGGCGGGTGGCTTTGCTTTGGCAGTGAATGAAGGACAGAAAAGATTGATTCGACTGGGCTTATATTTACTGGAATTGAGAAGAATGATGGGCAGTGTCACAGAAATATATGAGATCCCTATGGAGCTGGATACGTTAGATTCGGGAAAAGTGTTGCTGATGTTAGTGATGTTGATGAAGTCTAGAAGTGGGGATCAGAGTCTGATAATAAGCAGTATGCCAGTCAGGTTTGAGATGAAGAAGAATTTCACCATTCAGAGAGTTGTGAACCGTTGAATTCTCTCCCATAGGATGTTGTTCCGGCCAGTTCATTAGATACATTCAAGTAGATATGAGGAGAGGGTGGTAATGAGATACTGAGGTTTAATGATCAGCCATGACTCTATCTTATGATGTTGCGGGCTGGAAGGACTGAATGCTCTACTTCTGCATCCATTGTCTAAATTTCTATGTTTCTAATATTGCGAATATGGTACTGCACTAATAAGGACAGCAATACCCTTCATTCTTGTATATTCAATGGCTATTGCCATCCCAAAGGCATTTGTTAACCCCTTTCTACAATATTACTTTCATACTACTTGTGGCAGGAATTGTTTACCCACTCACTCTGCATCTCATTCATGGTCATTCGCATGAAGGTTCAAGCAAATGAGGCTGCTTACGATAGTGCTGTCAAAATGGACATCCTGACCAACCCAGTCATCCTGAATGTACATGACTTTTTTTTAAAAATGAACTAACAATATCGATATGAATTTTCATTTGATATCTGGTTTGTCACGCAAGTAAATAGAACCCTTGGGCCTGTATTTGTTAAATGAATGCAACTAATGCTAATTATGAATAAACTAATTAATTCCTTTGTGGATTCATAAGTACATAAATGAGCTACTCTTCTATTAGCTATGTCCACCGCCAGTCAGTGTCTTCCTGTTCCTACATAATTCGCTGAGAAAATGGATAAAACAGTAATAATGCTGGTCAAAGAGTTTTACTACCCGATTATTGCAACCATCGGTATACCTGGTGAGTGATTACTGTCTGTTTCTTTATATATGCGATGATATGTATGTGTTGGTGTTGAACTGGGATGGAAAAACTCAGAAGTCAAACGACACCAGGTTATTTTCAGGTGTCTTCACCAAATTACGAGCAGTGCTCCAAAAGCTTGTGATTTCAAATAAACCTGTTGAACACTAAACTGATGTCGTCTGACTTATGATTAAGTAATTGGTAATGACTATTGCACTTTTCCTACTATAAAACAGAAAGGTCATGATTTCTGCAGAATAAGGCTTCTAAATCCGCTCGTCAGGTGAGAAAACATTCTTTTCGATCATGCTGCATCTGCCTTAATAAAATAACATTACTCCAGTTGCAATATTTTTGAAATTACTGCACAAATGTTTTAGTAGCGTTCCGTATCACTCTGTGCAGTTCAGACTGAGGTTATAATGGTATTTCAGGTATCTATGGTATTTATAAAATGGTAATGGGATATATAAAATGTGCAGAGGAGATTTACCAGGATGTTGCCTGGAATGGAGAATAGGTCATACGAGGATAGGTTGAGAGTGCTAGGCCTTTTCTCATTGGAACGGCGAAGGATGAGGGGTGTCTTGATAGAGGTTTATAAGATGATCAGGGAATAGATAGAGTAGACAGTCAGAGACTTTTCCCTGGGTACAACAGAGTGTTACAAGGGGACATAAAGTTAAGGTGACGGGTGGAAGGTATAGGGAGGATGTCATGGGTAGGTTCTTTACCCAGAGAGTGGTGGGGGCATGGAATGTGCTGCCTGTGGGAGTGGCAGAGTCAGAATCATTGGTGACCTTTAAGCGGCAATTGGATAGGTACATGGATAGATGCTTAAGCTAGCACAACATCGTGGGCCGAAGGGCCTGTTCTGTGCTGTATTGTTCTATGTTGTATATCTATGTATCACTTTCAGTGCAATGTCCAGATAATGACCTTCATTTTTCAATTCTTTTTCATATTGATGCTCAGTAAATGGAATAAATTATTCTCAGCAAGTGCTTCTTAATAAATGGCAATCAGTTGTTAAAACATGTCTAATCTTGTCTCTCCTCCTTACAGCAAATGTGATGACACTTATAATTCTGTCTCGAAGGAACTGTGGTGTTTCTAAATGCATGTCGGTCTACATGGCAGCCATGGCCTCAGCGGATCTAATGATTATTTTCATCAACGTAACCTTATACCGCATTTTCAGTTTTCATTTTCCATTTTCATTCTTGTCACATACTCCAGTGTGCAGGACGATTTTATACACGATGATTTCCAGCGTTGACTTATCTGTTTGGTTCACAGTTTCCTTCACATTTGACCGTTTTGCAGCCATCTTTGATCCGAAATTTAAACGAAGATTCTGCACCCCAAGAAATGCTGGCGTAGTTATAACAACGTTCTCTTTTGTCAGCTTTCTCAAGAATATTCCGACTTTGTTTGCATATGAAAACCAACAAATAATTGACGGAGTGCAGTGGGGATGTCAGTCAAGTGCGGATTTTTTTTTCTCACCACCAGGTATAGCTTTCGTTTGGTTTCACAGCAGCTGGGTCGTTTGGGTTCCTTTCACACTGATTCTCCTGTTTAATTCTTTGACCATACGCTCTATTCTACTGGCCAATAGAATACGCCAAGCCCTCAAATGTTGTAGCAATAAAGATTGCAGTGATCCAGAGATTGAGAACCGGAAGAAATCCATCATTCTATTGTTCTCTGTGTCAGGTTGCTTCATATTGTTTTGGTTGACAGCTTCCGTGAGCTTTGTGTCAACTAGAATATCAAACACCACTTATTACAAAGGCGACTACAATGATCCAGGATATATCGCCCATGAAGCAGGGACATTGCTGCAATTTTTGATTTGTTTACAGAACCCATTCATTTATGTAATAACCCAGAGGAAATTCAGAAATGCACTGAAAAATATGATGAGATGTCTCTGGCCATTAATGTTGAGACCAGTTGGGAAATGGAACTAAAAGTAAAATAAAAATGCTAATAAATGAATTTCATTTGCATAGCTTTTTTAAAAAATCATTGCGTGTCTTGCTTTGTTGTGTTTCGTAAAAATGCATGAATTATTTTCCTCATAGTTATTTTATTTTGTAACAGATGTTGTTGTCTTTATTAGTTGAATTCCACTTCTCCAACCTGCTTGCAGGTTCATCGTGACAGCAAAAGCAACATCTGCTGAAGTTCGCCATTCAGTCCGTCCATTCTGCTCTGCCATTCAAGGAGGTGAAGTTTAATATTTCCACAGTCTTGTCTTTTCTCCATGACCCCGGCTTTCCGAGAAACATCTATTCCAAACGGAGGAGAAAAAATTACAATAACTTTGGATTGGACATTTGGGCGAGGCAGGAAATCAGTTATATTCTGGATACAGGAGTCCATCTAATCAATTTTTTTCTCGTTTATAAATTTATTACTGCAAGTGTTGTAATTTTCAATTTTGTCAGATATATAAAATCAAAAGAACTCGGAGCAGGAATTGGCTGTCCAGCCCTTCGAGCCTGCTTCGCCACTCAATAAGATTATGGCTTATCTTTTTGTGGACTCATCTCCACTTACCCGCCTTTTCACCATATCCCTTAATTCCTTTCTTTTTCAAAAACACTTCCACATTCTTTTTAATAGCGATTACTGAAGTGGCGGAAACTCCTTACCAGGGCAAGGAATTCCAAAAAATAAAAACCTTCTGGGCGAAGAAGTTCCTTCTCAGTTAAATTCTAAGCCTGTTTCCTCGAATCTTGAGGCTATGCCCTCTTGGCCTAGTTTTACCTCCCTATCGAAAGGTCCTATCTATTTCTATTTTATTGATTCCCTTCATAATTTTATGTGTTTCTATAAGTTTCCCCCTTCATTATGCTGAATTCCAATGAAGATAATCCAAATCTACTCAGGCTGTCCTCATAAGCCAACCCCTAAGACTCCGGAATCAACCCAGCGAACCTCCTCTGCACCCCCACCAGTGCCAACCCATCCTTTCTAAACTAAAGAGACCAAATCTGTAGACAGTACTCAAGGTGTGTATCCATGACATTTTGTGTAAATGTTGAAGTAGATTTCAGTAGCGGTCTCATTCCCAAAGAGCAAAGACCTACGTGATGTGTGTTTAATGGATGAAATTGAGGGAAACCGACAGAATTAAAACAGACTTCGAGCATTGGTTTACCTGAGTTGGCTGGATTGTTATTTTGTGAAACGGCATGTTATCGGCAGCATGTATTCAATTCCATCGCTGATCTGAGATTGCTGTGAAGCTTTCTGTCTCAAGCTCTTACCTTGCATGAGGTCTGCTGGCCCTCAGGTTAAATCACCACCAGTCGCATACATTTCTAATGAGAAAGCAACACCTATGGTATGGTAACGGAGAAGCAGAATATCAAAATGCTGTCTGTATTAATTGTCCTTATTGATATCAGGAATTTTATTTTTGTTTGTGCAGAGGGTTGTTGTCGTGTATTTGTCTGTGAAAAACTCTGAAAGTAATCCAAAAGTTGCAAATATTTTAGGAAACTGTGCATACATAGTAAGCATTCAGGATTAAAATCGTGTAATGAAAGTCTTGTGTCAGATTGGATAGAAGGATGAACAGGGAAATTAGGTAATTTAGTAATCGAGAAGGAGGATGAATCCTGTTTACAGGAAATTGAATGATTATGATCTGAGGCATAATATTTTAGCGATCATCTTACAATATGCATTGTACACGAGTTTTATTTTTAGACGCCCACTGTGAACTTTAGTGACAGTAGGCAACCTCACAGTAGAATTTAAAGAACAATTGCGCATTTTCTGCTGAGTTGAGGGCAAATATTAATCACGGAGTTGTGTCTGCGTTATGAGTTTATTCAAGTCTGAAATGCTGCGAACACTAAGATGTTTCTAAAATGCAAGCAGAACCAATCTTTCCTCCGTGTGAGATATGACATAAATATCAATGAGATATCATTAGCTGCTCAATGGCCACTGTGAAACAGATCACTATGTGTGAGTTGCGAACTGTCAATGCAGCCAGTTTGTGAGTTTGTTGAAAGCTTTTCAATTGCTCCACGCTATTTTTAAAAAGATAGGAGTACATGATTCTTAATTTTCCAAATGTGCCCAAGGAAAACAAAAAAGCTCAGCGAGCAAAGGATTTTATGTCACCGGCTAACTCAAAATTAATTTCCAAAGAGATTTGTGCCGAGAGCGAAGAAACCTTTTAGACTTCATTTGTTCTGCCTTATGTTATTTAACAGGCAGTTCTCGTTTTAGTTCCCACCAGTCTCCCACTTCGTGTTAAATGTGTAAAGTATTGAACGTTGTCTGGCTGTAGTTTGAACTCTTCGTCCTGGGCTATTTTCCAGTTTTGGCAGGGGGAATAAAAGTGTGCCAGGTTTTTTTTAAGTAGACAGAGCCTAAGTCCCGGATGAAAGTGGGAAAATAAGTCATACTGCAAATACATTCAGCAAGTAAGAAAAGTAACCTGGCTTACACCTCATGTTATGTCATACATTGAGGGTGATGCTGTGCACTCCTCTACATTTCCATTAACAAAGGTATCCCTTCAGACTCTTCAACATCTTACAAAATCTTCTGTCTCTGACTGCTGGAGAGGCCGTTGATTAAAGTTGATTTGAAATGGATTAACAGGGCTTTATATTTGACATGAAATGGCCGAAAATGGAATTAGCTCAATATAGCAGAATATTAGTGTCTCTAAACAAAGTTATGGGATAAGATAGTGAAAGGTCCCGTGGGAGTCATAAAAGAGTCTCTGTAAGAAGAATTTCATCAAATTCCTGTATCCAGGAACTTTTCAACAGAAAAGCATTTCTATAAAGAGTACCCTTGAAAGGATAAAGAGATACCTGGACATTAACCAGAGTGCCCAGTTTGTTATTTAGTAAAATGTGGAAAGGAACGTTTGGTTCTACAATAATCTGAAATTATTAGGAAATATTCTTCAGAAATGCAAACCTCTAAACCTACGTCAAGGCATGAAATTGAAGTCCTTAAGGAGATATCCGTAGTTGAAAGAGAAAATCTTATTTTTGTTGTCAACTGGGACAAAATGAGCAATTCATGTAAACAGATCATCTCCAATAGAGAACCATAGCGTGGGAAGGGGTAGAGAAAAGTCATAAATCACAGTAATTATGCGGTGATGAAATAAACAGTTGAGGTTTTACGGATCACCAAACAGCTTTCTATGTCTGTGAATTTCTCGAGTAGATTGTTGCACCCAAACATGAATGGAAAGATAACAAAGATAAATTATAAGATAAAAGTGGGAGTGAATTCACGTATATTTGTACAATCAGAATCCAAATAACATTGCTTTAACTACTTGGTAAAACCGCGAAACTGATTGAATTTCACCCCCACCAATGGAACTTGAATAGATATTGTCTTATTCAGTAAAGAAACTTTGTTCAGCTCAGAAGCGAGAAGGTTTATCTGAGAAATAAACCTCTGTTTAAAACCAAATTAAAGCATGCGAAGTGGAGGCGATGGCCTCGTGATATTATTGCTGCATTTGTAATGCAGAGACCTCTAATAACTTCTGTGGATTCGGGTTAGAATCCCAACTCGGCAATTGTTAGAATTTGAAATCATCAAAATCTAGGATTGTGAGTCGGATATTGGATTAACGCATTTGGATCAGAGATGTCCTTCAAGAAAGGAAACTGACACCTTCTCTGGTCTGGCCTCATGGTGACTTCAGACCCACAGCAATGTGGTTGACTCTTAACTACTCTCTGGGCTATTAGGTTGGGACAATAACTGTTAGCCACGCCAGCGACAATCTTACCTCAAGAATGAACCAAAGAAAACGGCACAAGTCGTAAACTGCAGCTTCAAGAGAGATAGACTATGGGTGCTTGCCCACTCAGGGCCAAGTGAATGAGACGCTGTCCCCAATTCATCAATCCTGTTACAGAGCTAAGGTCACTTTTTGTTCCAAGGAATCTTAAAAAATAGCTTTATATAAATTGGTAGCGATTACCATCCTTTTAAATCTTCTGGAGTAAATGTAATGCTCAATATAAATTACAGCACAGTGTTCGGAAGATTCCTTAAGGATATGTAAGCACCCAGGTTACTGGCAAATTTCTGAGAAGGAATTCAACTGCCTGGATTGGAATAGAGTCACAGAGTTATAAAATCATGGAGTCCTACTGCTTGGTGACAGGTCCAAACTGATTCATGACGATCAAAATGTCCGTCCACACTAAACTCCTGTCCCTGCAATTACTCGATATTCCTTAAACATTTCATGCGCGTGTGTTTGTCAAAATGACTTTTAAATATTGTTAATGTTTCCACCTCAAACACTTCTACCGGTAGCTCATTCCATATGCTATGCCATATTGACTGAATTGGATTAAACGAGATGCAATGCAATATCCAAAAGACAGATGATAAAGGTGAAAATAATGGGAGGACTGAGCGGTGTCAGTAGTGTTGTCCATCATTGATTGTATGTTCACAGGATTGGATGTGTAAATTAGTGAAATGTGGATAACAATGACATCCATGTTGCTTGTAAATGCTTATAATGCAAAATGTATAAAACTGCTGTATTTGTCTTGGTAAAGGTAGAGTATCCTATAGAGGGACGTTTCCCACCCTGCATTGGGAAGGAGCTGCGAATGAAAGTCCATTGTAGTACTAAACACAGGACTCAAGATGCCTGTTTTTATCTTTCCCTTGAACATGCACCAATATGAGTATGAAAATGTGTTGCTGGAAAAGCGCAGCAGGTCAGGCAGCATCCAGGGAACAGGAGAATCAACGTTTCGGGCAAAAGCCCTTCATCAGGTTACCGAAATGTCAATTTTCCTGCTCCTCGGATGCTGCTCTACCTGCTGTGCTTTTGCAGCACTACTCCAATCTTGACTATAATCTCCAGCATATGCAGTCCTCACTTTTGCCTTATATTTCTCAATGTCCACATAATTAAGGAGTGGCATCATTGCGATGTTCAGGCGAATGAACATCGCAATGATGCCACTCCTTAATTATGTGGACATTGAGAAATATAAGGCAAAAGTGAGGACTGCATATGCTGGAGATTATAGTCAAGATTGGAGTAGTGCTGCAAAAGCACAGCAGGTAGAGCAGCATCCGAGGAGCAGGAAAATTGACATTTCGGTAACCTGATGAAGGGCTTTTCCCGAAACGTTGATTCTCCTGTTCCCTGGATGCTGCCTGACCTGCTGCGCTTTTCCAGCAACACATTTTCAGCTCTGTTCGCCAGCATCTGCAGTCCTCACTTTCTCACCAATGTGAGTATGCTTTCCCTCAGCTGTAGTCCCACCATAAACAGTTCAACCTGGTACAGTCCCGTTGAAATGAGCAGCGAATTTGAAAAATGAACTTCAATCTAATTGTAGGATTGGAAATGCACTCTTTGTGTTTTCTCTAAGAATTAGATAGTAGAGTGGAATGTGAAAGACAGTTCAAGGCACCTCTGGGCTAAACCACTTAACTACTGGATTCTCTAGCCAATGAGAATGACTGAAAGAAGTCTGGTGTGTTGCATACCTGAGGAATTTGCGGCCGAGGTGGAAAATCTTGGAGCTTCATGAAAAAATCAAAAAGTCAGAGTAGGGTGGAGCTGCTATTTTGAAAGACATACTTCAGGGAGTTTAAAATAATGTCTGAAAAAGATGCATTCAATTACTACGTTGATGAACACAACAGCATTTCAGTATCATTTCTGGTCCTTTAGTCGCCCACCAGCCCTGCAGGACCCCACGAGCGTGGTATCGTTCTTGATGAGAGGGAAGGATTGTGAAAATCCATCGTGGGATTGCAGGAATAGCATCATTTTTTTCATTTTCTTTTAAGTTTGCTTTCTTTGGTGAAACTGGTCTCTCATCCCCGTCTCAAATCTGCTTCCTTATGCATCTCTCACGTTGTCTCTGCCTGTGTGCATCCCCTCTCACCCCGCCCCTTCCTGCTATTCTTTACGTTCTGTGTCTGACAGATTGTGTCTTTGTCTCTTTTCCTCTCACTCCCTCTGAAAGCCTGTTTCTCTGTTTCCCTCCAATTATCTTAATCTGTCCTTTCAGAGAGAAAGAGAGGTGTGTTTTGGGGAGAACAGAGACAGGGAGAGAGAGAGAGAGAGAGATACCACTGGGCTATATACAGTGAACAATGGTTTGAAAGAGAAAAGGGAGGAGGCAACGAGGGAAATTCAAAGAGTTGCAGCTCGTGCGAGAGACAACTGATGTGATGCAGATCGCGAACATCTGAGCAGAAGTGCAAGAATCTGCAATCCTGAGAGAAGATGTTTTGAGTGGGATGAACAGTAAGTGTGAGCTTGGCAAGATTGAGTGATTAACCATTTCTGAAAACAACGATGGGACAAGAAGGCACAGAACTTTAGAAATTGACATATGCGGGATGTTTCGAATTATAATGGGTGATTGATGTGAAGCATGCGGGAGATGGGAATTTGAAGGAAAATTTTGGATAGGCATCTAGGAAGAAGGATGTATATATGACCAAGGGAAAATTGTGAGATCTCGCTGGACTCTTTGCAGCAGCCTTTTCAACCTTTTTCGTGCTTTGCCCACGCAATGCTCACAACTCCAAACCTGTGGCAAAAAGACCACAGATCGTCTGAATTATATTTATGTTTTGACCAAATGTACAAATAAGTAAAAAGGCTTCGCTGGCATTAGTTTTTGTCCGAAGATTCCTCAAGGAAGAAAAATTCTCTCTGTCTATCTCTGTGTGTGCGCGTGTGTGTGTGGGAGTGTGTGTGTGTACGTGTGTGTGTGTGTGCGTGTGTGCGTGTGTGTGTGTGTGTGTGTGTGTGTGTGTGTATTTGTGCATGTCTGAACGTTAGTTTACAAACCAATTATCAGGTCTAGCTGTACATTTTCAGAGACATAACACTCAGTTTTCAACATTAATTAGTTCATTTGAGAAGTTAAGCAGACTGGTGCCATAAAGCAATTATTCTTAATTAAATTATGCATGTTAATTATCAAAGTAGGTCAGCGTATTTATGTTACAATTAGGCTCTTGAATTTCACTTCAGATCAGGACGCAATTCTACCCCTGGTTTTTAATTCCCTGTCCAATTACACGTTGACCTTCCAGTCACAGATGGAAGCAGGACGACTTTAAAGTCCTCATGAGGGCATTAGTCACTGGAAGCTGTCACTTACTAACAATTTTCAATCACAAAACAAAGTTTGATCAATTACAAAGTATCCTTCTGACTAGCCTCGGCTAGGCTTATTAATTTTTGTTTTAACGGATCCCATACTCAATATCCATTGGAAACAACGCCAGAAATTACAGGAGGATCTGAGCATGTCTCGACACAACTTTGGAATGGAAGCAGAGTTGCCGTTTAGAAACCAAGCACTTTTCATCAGGACAGTTATCAGCTATCCAACCTGAAGATAAGCTACCTGACTCAAAATACAAAGAACAAAGTTACAGCCCAGAAATTGGCCCTTCACACCTCCAAGCCTGCGCTGATCCAGTTCTTCTATTTAAACCTGTGGCATATTTTCTAAGGATCTGTATCCCTCTGCTCTCTGTCTAGATACATCATATTGTGCCCGCCTATGGAAATATTAAATACGCTTTCCTGTGAGAGCAGATAAAATGATTTTGAGGAAAGAAATAGCTAAAGGGTTGCGATAAATCAGAAAGAGTTATCAGTCAGAAGCGGACGACGGGAAGATTCAAATAATCTTCACATTGAAGTGAATCAAGGTTAAGAGATGATGATTAGACGACAAGTGAAAAGTCAGCTTTAAAACTGAAAGGACAAAAGCGTTGACGAAAACAGATAGGAAGACAGTCAGTTTTCCCCAGAACAAAAAAAAAGGTTCCACAATATCTTCTCCATTTCCAATCGCCTGGATTCCCAATGGTTCACATCCTAAAAAGTCAGAAGATTTCGGTTCTTCCAGACACAGAAGATGCTGGAAAATTTATTCCACCAATGACAATAACACTGATCAAAATTATTAAGGTTCTCATTCGTGGAATGCTCAAACCCCTTCACACGTCATGGCGAAGTGCCTATTGGAAACAGCTGGTATCCGTGCAGGGAACGTGTGTGCCTCCATAGTACATCCGTTTCCTGCAACACTTTCCAGGTGTTCCCAAACACAGGTTCCTATTAGAGACTTAGAAGAGTTTGGACTGGAATCGTAGCCTGAATATCACATGATTCCAGTTAATCCTTCAAGTCAGTGAAATCCAAATTCTTTTTGTTTTTCCCTCTCTCCTAATGGTTTCAACATACAATTGGCTTCTCTGACGTCGTCGAACTCATGACAAATATGATTGTTGAGTGAATCCCATTGTTTCCTGCTTCACTTTGATTTTAAAGTGATCTTACGTGTATGAACATTTTCCATGATTTCGACGCTCCTTGTATCAGGAACCTTATTCAGCTGTCACAATATTTCTGATATCAGGAGCCATGTTTGGCAGGTGCAGCATTCTCTAAATCTATAATATCCTATTGTAGCAAAAGTCTCCTTAATTCACAAATTCTGCCAGTCACAAAAGTCTTCTCTGGCTTTGTTAAGTCTCAGAATCCAAACCATAGTAACTACCTCTTAACAATCACCATTTTAAAGTAGTCTTCAATACTTCTGTAACCTGCTTTGGAACCTACAATCATTTCTATCTCTGTAACAGTCTTCAACATTTTGGTGCTTCCTACATTTATTAAACCGTGGCGTTTCTGCATCTCTCCTGTTTCACATGGATTGCAAGCAGGGAAAGGAACCAATAAGTTAACATGAAGAGAAAAAGAGCACAATGATCAACAAATGTATTTGCAAAATTCCTGTATGAGGGCAGAGTTTGATCAAAGGAAAATAATAGAATCATTCCGATAGCCTTCAATATATGAATATTGGAGCAAGCTACTTAAATGGAACTCATAAACTGATTGTGGATTGTTGAGAGTCGATCATAGTTTTCTCAGAAGATGTTGATTTCTAACGAACTCATTCGCTGCAAGTATTGTAGAATAGGAGTCAGGAATACAACTGTAATCTTGGGCTATCCGAGTTGTGCAAAAACAGATATAATGTGGAGTAGGCAATCATTGCTTTATTAAAACTGGAATCACTGTACATGGTCAGCAAAACAACATTCTATGAAAGTGAATACTGGACATATGAATATGCCAGGATGTGCACAATGCTCAGAGAATCGAAGAGAAAAAATATGGTGTAACAAAGTTTAGCTCAGTGGAAGATAGATCCAATAAGGTGCTATGGACCAGGCCAGATCGCCTCAAAACATTTTAAGAAAGTAGTCCAGATCGTACCTATGCACCTTTTTTTAAGCAGGTGCAACGCTGATAATCCAGGGAGATGTAGCTGCTCAAACCACTTAGTTTGAAACAAGACGGAATTAATTTATATGGTTACCGAACAAAACACAAGCAAAAGAGAACTGAATACAGAATAAATTAACCAATCTGAAAACCCAGTACATTATACCAACTTAATGATGCTGTCCCCAGTACTTACCACAAGCCCCATGAACATCCCTTGACACGACAGGTAAAATCAAACACAGGGTCTTACAGGAGAAAAGTCATTTCGGGGGTGGAGTTTCGTCAGCATGGACTTGCTTCTCTTGGTACCGACTGTTTCACGATTGCTTGACTGCTTGCGGTGAATAGCCAGACTGCCAAAAAACCCCATATCTAGCCACAGTAAGGCTGGGTTGGGAGAACTGGACACTCCTCGTTAGTTTTACAGGTCTTTTTGAAACTTGGAAGCCTTTTTCTGAGGCAGTAGCTGTTAGCCATAATCCAATTGGTCATAAAAACCGTCGAAACCCAGACGTTTGGGAATCTGTGCCTTTTCCGAACTCTCTGAAAACAAAAATAAGGACAAAGTCATCTTGTTAAAGGAGAAGCAGCAAACCGAAGTAAATGATTGTTTTGTCACTGCAAGGATGCCTGCAGTGAGAGTCTGAAGTACATAAAACAGGATCATACACTGTTAATTTGAGACGTCGAAGTATTAGTTTCAAATGTATGATGCAGGATTGGGAATTTGATAGAGCACTCGAAAAGTATTAGTCATTTCGATAATAATATAGCATGTTGTGGTTCTGTTCGCCGAGCTGGAAATTTTTGTTGCAAACGTTTCGTCCCCTGTCTGGGTGATATCCTCAGTGCTTGGGAGCCTCCTGTGAAACGCTTCTGTGGTGTTTCCTCCGGCATTTATAGTGGCCTATCCCTGCCGCTTCCGGTTGTCAGTTTCAGCTGTCCGCTGTAGTGGCCGGTATATTGGGTCCAGGTCGATGTGTTTGTTGATGGAGTTTGTGGATGGGTGCCATGCTTCTAGGAATTCCCTGGCTGTTCTTTGATTGGCTTGCCCTATAATGGTAGTGTTGTCCCAGTCGAATTCATGTTGCTTGTCGTCCGCGTGTGTGGCTACTAAGGATAGCTGGTCGTGGCGTTTCGTGGCTAGCGACATCAACTAGCCACGAAACGCCACGACCAGCTATCCTTTATCGGTCATTAACCTGTGAAGCAGACTCCCCAAGAAGAAGAATACAGAGCAGAACTGAAAGGTGCTTGGTTTTGAGATAAGAAGGTTTGGTTTGTAAATTTTCATCGGGTGTTTTACCAGACTAATATTGTAGAATGGGAAAATAAAGGATAGCTCAGAGAAAGGAGTTGTAAATAGTTGTCAGTGAATTATTATCTGTTGTACTTTAGGACATGAAGTTGTTAACTTTTACTTTAAATAGTTAATGGCTGCTAAAAGTTTCACAGATTACTGCAAAGGATAAATCATTTCTGTGTTGCTGTTTTAAATTAAGTAGGAGAGTTTTCCCCGTGTTGCAATAGTTTGGGGGCTCATCCAGGATTTGAACTGGTTTAGACAAAATTGAATACATTTTGGGGATACAAAATGTCTCAGCAGATTTAAACATCTGTAGGTTAGTGTCCTAGATCTTTAAATAAAACACAGGTGAATAAATTTGTTTAATTTTGCTGACTTGTGATTGATTAAATTAAAAGTGATTAAAATGGCTCTCAGATGATTCGCAAATTTGACAAGAAAATTACGAAGGGAAGAAAAAGGCCATACGTTTAAAATACGTTAGCATTAGTTAAATAAAGGACAAAAGTGAAGCTGAAATTATAATGTAATTAGTCAAACGCTTAGCAGTGTCAGAGAAACAGACAAGTGCAGTAATGGTAGAAAAGCTGAAATTACATTTGAGGAAAATGGAGTCAGAAGATAAACAATGAGAAAGAGGAAAGAGAGAAGGAAAGAGAAAGAGAAAGAGAGAGAGAAGAAAAAGAGAAAGAGAAAGAGAGAAGAGAGAGATGCGAAAAAGTGAGAGACAGTTTTCAGTTGAACAAGAGAGAGAGAAGAATGGGAGAGATAGAAACGAGAATTTGAACTTGAGAAGTTGCGACACAGTCAACAAAGGTAACAGGATGGAGATTAAAAGAGAGTGGAAAGGACATGAAAGGCCTCAGGCATTTTCACTGTAGTTGACTGAGACACAGTTAATGGAGTGCGGGTTGTTTCAGAAGGGTACTGGGAACAGGTGTTTTCACTGCCAGAACGTTGCTTGTGCACAGTCGCAGTGCTGGTCATTAATGAAAGGCACTGTGGGAAATGATGTGAGGGACGAAGCTAAGCCAGTGGCATTAATGAAGGTAATAAAGGAGACTCCAAGAACAGTTGAGGAGGTTCAAGGGAGTGCAGTACACAGACTAGGTGGGAGCTGGGCATGAAGTGTTCTGGGGATTTACGGGTACTGCTTGTTCAGACTAAACTGGTAGGCAGAACCAGTAAGGTATTTGCTGCACTTCCACACGAGGTAGCAAGAGATAATGAAGAGGTTATGAATTGGTTTAAAAAAGCATATAGGCAGCGGTTTAGAAACGCAAAAAAAGAACCAGGTCAGACTTACTTTGAGTCTGAAGGAAATACACATTGTCATTTTGATCGATGGACATGTGCTTTGAAGATAGATAAGACGCTTAAGGCGCCCAGAGAGATTAATCTGCCGGAGGAGCTTAAAAACTTCATTCAAGAGGAGGTAAGAATTCACGTGGAATAACAGAAAGTTCAGAAAGTGATAAGTACATGTTGGTGCATAAGACAAGCTTCCGGCCAGAATTTTGTCCTGTGAAAGATAGAATTTGGGAGAAGGGGAGATCCTACAGGACGATGCACTGAGTAGAGAGCACTGGTAAGAATTTCTGACAAGATGAAAAAGAAGCCCAAGAGAGTGGAAAGGAAGTGAAAGGCCTCAGGTATTTTTACTGTAGTTGAGTGAGATACAGTTAATGGAGCGCCGTTGGTTTTAGAAGGGTACTGGGAATAGGTGTTTTTCACTGCCAGAACGTTGATTGAGTACAATCACAGTGCTGGTCATTAAAGAAAGGCGCTGTGGGAAAAGATGTGAGGGACAAAGCTAAGCCAGTGGATTTAATGAAGGTAATAAAGGAGACCCCAAGAAGGTCTGAGGAGGTGCAAGGGAGTGCAGTGCACAGACGAGGTGGGAGCTGGGCATAAAGTTAATACCTGGATCAGTGGTGCTGGAAGAGCACAGCAATTCAGGCAGCATCCGAGGACAGGCAAAATCGACGTTTCGGGCAAAAGCCCTTCATCAGGAATAAAGGCAGAGAGCCTGAAGCGTGGAGAGAGAAGCTAGAGGAGGGTGGGGTGGGGATAGAGTAGCATAGAGTACATAGGTCAGTGGGGAAGGAGATGAAGGTGATAGGTCAGGGAGGAGAGGGTGGAGTGGATAGGTGGAAAAGGAGCTGGGCAGGTCGGACAAGTCCAGACAAGTCAGGGGATCGGGTTGCTGGAGGTTAGAAACTAGGATGAGGTGGGAGAAGGGGATATGAGGAAGCTGTTGAAGTCCACATTGATGCCCTGGTGTTGAAGTTAACCCTACTGCGTTTACCTCGTTGATTTTAACCCTATTGCATTTACCTCGTTGATTTTAACCCAACTGCGAATCCTCTTGCAAGGATGCCTGCCTTGAAGAAGTTTTCCTCCTCTCTCTACAAGAATCTCAGGGAGTCTCTCTCCCACTGCAACTCCCAGGTCATTTCCTCAGCCCTGAAGCTCTTCAACCATGTCCTGAAACAAACTCGCTATCACAGCCACATTTGCTTCCTCAGTTGAAACTTTATTGCTGGAACAGCACAGCAGGTCAGGCAGCATCCAGGGAACAGGAGATTCGACGTTTCGGGCACAGGCCCTTCTTCAGGTACACCTTTAAACCTGCTTCCTCAGTGCCTGCCTTCGTAACCAACTCATCCCACACGGACTCCGGACCACCTTTAAACCAGCAGAGTTCGGACCCGAACAGGACAAACAGTACAGACTACAGATTCAAAAACACCAGCAACAGTTCTCCTTCAAGATCCTCCGCTCCACGCTTGCAGCAATGCGCCGGTACCTAACCTCTCTACAGTCTGCCCTGCCTCAGCTGAGGGCCACACTCTCTCAGAATTGCAAAGGATCCACTCTGTACTACATCCTCAGGAGAATTCATACTCTCAACAAACAGTATTTCAATTCCATCTCAAACATCAAAAACTGTAAGTACAACAAACTTTTATCGACCCACCCCCCTAACCAGCGCTCCTCGAACATTCCAGAAGATTCCCCTGGCCTCGGAAACACCATTAGCCATGCGGCTGATGCAGCTACCACCCCCACGCTGATTGATGATGTCACTTCTGCCCCCATCATGGCCACTCCCACAGCCACTTCCGCCCCTCACATCATCGCCGATGCCACACGCTCAGTGACTTCCGCCACCCCTACTGCCGTGTCTGCCACCATTTCCGCCCCCACCAGCGCCACTCACCTGCATTCTGCTGACATGCCCCCCACAGACCCCACTGTCACTATCCCCACCCCCCAGAACCCTGAGGGGAACACTACCCCTGCTCATGACTCTACCCCCATTCCCCCCACCATCACACCCACTCCAGGTACTGGCTCCGCCCCCACTCCCAGCTCTACACCCACACCAGCTCCCAGCTCCCAGCCCTGCCGAGTTTTCACCATCCCCCCAGACCTCCCCCTCACTGAGGACGAACGATCAGTCCTCAGCAAAGGACTCACCTTCATCCCCCTCTGCCCACGCATCAATGAATTTAATACACGCCGTGACATCGAACAATTCTTCCGTCGCCTCCGCCTCCGAGCTTACTTTCACAATCAGGACTGCCGCCCACCTCCAACACACTGCATCCACCTGGACACCCCGTGCTGGCCTATTACCTGCCCTCGACCTCTTCATTTCCAACTGCCGCCGGGACATTAACCGCCTCAACCTGTTGACCGCCCTCCCCCACTCCAACCTCTCACTCTCACAACGCGCAGCCCTCCAATCCTGACCTCACCATCAAGCCAGCGGACAAAGGGGGCGCAGTGGTAGTCTGGCGCACTGACCTCTACACCGCTGAAGCCAAGCGCCAACTCGAGGACACCTCTTCCTACCGCCCCCTTGACCATGACCCCACCCCCCCATCACCAAACCATCATCTCCCAGACCATACAGAACCTCATCACCTCAGGAGATCTCCCACCCACAGCTTCCAACCTCATGGTCCAGGAACCCCGCACTGCCCGGTTCTACCTCCTTCCCAAGATCCACAAGCCTGACCACCCTGGCCGACACATTGTCTCAGCATGCTCCTGCCCCACTGAACTCATCTCTACCTACCTCGACACTGTCCTATCCCCCTTAGTCCAGGAACTCCCCACATACGTTCGAGACACCACCCACACCCTCCACCTCCTCCAAGACTTCCGTTTCCCCAGCCCCCAACGCCTCATCTTCACCATGGATATCCAATCCCTCTACACCTCCATCCGCCATGACCATGGCCTCCAAGCCCTCCGTTTTTTCCTCTCCAGACGTTCCCAACAGTACCCCTCCACCGACACTCTCATTCGTTTGGCCGAACTGGTCCTCACCCTTAACAATTTCTCCTTTGAATCATCCCACTTCCTCCAGACCAAAGGGGTAGCCATGGGCACACGTATGGGCCCCAGCTATGCCTGTCTTCCGTAATTACACCGGCTCCACTCCCCACCTCTTCCTCCGCTACATTGATGACTGCATTGGCGCCACCTCGTGCTCCCGCGAGGAGGTTGAGCAATTCATCAACTTCACCAACACATTCCACCCTGACCTTAAATTTACCTGGACCATCTCTGACACCTCCCTCCCCTTCCTGGACCTCTCCATCTCCATCAGTGAAGACCGACTTGACACTGACATTTTCTACAAACCCACCGACTCCCACAGCTACCTGGATTACACCTCTTCCCACCCTACCTCTTGCAAAAATGCCATCCCGTATTCCCAATTCCTCCGCCTCCGCCGTATCTGCTCCCAGGAGGAGCAGTTCCACCATAGAACACACCAGATGGCCTCTTTCTTTAGAGACCGCAATTTCCCTTCCCACGTGGTTAAAGATGCCCTCCAACGCATCTCATCCACATCCCGCACCTCCGCCCTCAGACCCAACCCCTCCAACCGCAACAAGGACAGAACGCCCCTGGTGTTCACCTTCCACCCTACCAACCTTCGCATAAACCAAATCATCCGCCGACATTTCCGCCACCTCCAAACAGACCCCACCACCAGGGATATATTTCCCTCCCCACCCCTCTCCGCCTTCCGCAAAGACCGTTCCCTCCGTGACTACCTGGTCAGGTCCACGCCCCCCTACGACCCACCCTCCCATCCTGGCACTTTCCCCTGCCACCGCAGGAACTGTAAAACCTGTGCCCACACCTTCTCCCTCACCTCCATCCAAGGCCCTAAAGGAGCCTTCCACATCCATCAAAGTTTTCCCTGCACATCCACTCATATCATCTATTGTATCCATTGCTCCCGATGCGGTCTCCTCTACATTGGGGAGACTGGGCGCCTCCTAGCAGAGCGCTTCAGGGAACATCTCCGAGACACCCGCACCAATCAACCAAATCGCCCCGTGGCTCAACATTTCAACTCCCCCTCCCACTCTGCCGAGGACATGGAGGTGCTGGGCCTCCTCCACCGCCGCTCCCTCACCACCAGACGCATGGAAGAAGAACGCCTCATCTTCCGCCTCGGAACACTTCAACCCCAGGGCATCAATGTGGATTTCAACAGTTTCCTCATTTCCCCTTCCCCCACCTCATCCTAGTTTCTAACCTCCAGCAACACGATCCCCTGACTTGTCCGGACTTGTCCGACCTGCCCAGCTCCTTTTCCACCTATCCACTCCACCCTCTCCTCCCTGACCTATCACCTTCATCTCCTTCCCCACTGACCTATTGTACTCTATGCTACTCTCTCCCCACCCCCACCCTCCTCTAGCTTATCTCTCCACACTTCAGGCTCTCTGCCTTTATTCCTGATGAAGGGCTTTTGCCCGAAACGTCGATTTTGCCTGTCCTCGGATGCTGCCTTAATTGCTGTGCTCTTCCAGCACCACTAATCCAGAATCTGGTTTCCAGCATCTGCAGTCATTGTTTTTACCACCTTCATAAAGTTAATACCTGATCACTCCAAAGCATTTAACTCTGCTGGTAAAGAATACTCTATAGGAACTCAGGGACGAGGACAAGAAGTCATAATTTTGGAAGATACAGCATCTAACTAGTCGCTGATCGTAAGGTATGAGCGATTATGCACTTCTTCCGGTCTGTTACCCGAGAGTGTGGTAATTTATGGGATAGATGGATAGAAATTCAGTGTTCCCCTGTGTAAGATCAGGTTGGATTGCCAACTGAAGACTGGGAAATATACAGTGGGAGTGATTGAAAGAGTGTCAGTTCCAGGAATTCAGTCTGTTCTTGCGAATGATTTAGCAGAGTCGAAAGTGGGAGTGACACCCCATGATATGGAGAAGCCCAAGGAATACCAAGAAACTGATGAGTAAAAACTGAAATCCTCTGGTATTTTCCGACTTGTGTGAAAAGTAGATTCCACTATTATAAGTCAGAGCATGAAGCAAAAATTAAAGAGAAAGACGAACGGTTTGGGGTTCAGTTAGTGGATGCCCTGTTTGACATAATAGTGCAGGAAAAGCCTGTGCAAGCAGAGGCTCAGACGGAAGTGTTTACTCCTTGACTAAGAGACTTGCAACAGCAAACCAACACAATAAATGATATACGTGTGGATTCATACTCCGGAAAGGAGGCAGAGAATATTCTGGAGTGTTATTATCTGAAAGATAGAATCCTAAGGCGAGCATGGAGACTATGGCGGTTTGTGCAGAGGGGAAATGAGCTGAAGGGCTCCGGTGTGTGTGGCTGGTAGCATCCAGACGGGAGCTGCGTGCTCTGTGTGCATTCAGAAGGTCACCTCGGGGTACAGAAGACTCAGGCTAAGCTCCAAAAACATTTTTATTGGCCTGGAATGCACACGGATGGGGTTTAACTTTGCCGAACATGTTATGAATCCCATCTGGTCAGGATGCCACAGGCAGTAATGAAACCAACAACTTTGTTGCCAATTTCCGCATTCAAAGAACTTTTCATGAGGCTAATAATTGATTGTTTCGGTCCCATATCGTGAGCTAAACGTGGGAAACTACCAGATTTCTGCAGTCAATTCCATTAAAGAGAAACAATTCAAAAACAGTAGTAGAGGAGTTAGTAGCTTTCTTCACAGGGCATAGGCTACCCAGAGAGATTCAGTTGGACAAAAAGTCTTTTTTATTCTGCCAGGCTCTTTAAGGAAGTTATGGATAGCTCAGGTATACATCACTTTAAGTTCAGTGTGTATCGTCCTGAATTCCAAAGAACTTTACAGAAGTTGCATCAGACATTGAAGACCACGTTGAAATCATACCGCCAGGATGACCCCAATGATTGGGCTAAAGACATTCCATTCGTATTGTTTCCCATTAGAGATATCCCAAACGAATCTACTCAGTTAACTCCCTTTGATTTAATAATCGGTCATGAAGTGAGAAGCCCTCTGAAATGAATCAGAGATAGATTGACAGGACCAAAGTCGGCGAGCTCACACTTCGATTTTGTTTCGGAGGTAAGGGAGAGATTAAATAGAGTAGGTGAGTGAGCTAAACAGCAACTAAAGAGGGCACAGTGTAGAATGAAGCAGGTGGCAGGTAAAATAAAAATCTCTGATACTCAGACATTTTGTTGAGGGGATATTGTGTTCGTAATTTCACCTATGATAGGAAATCCCTTCAGAGCCAGGTTTAGTGGTCCATATTAAAATGAGAAGAAGTTCAGTTAGGTGAACTATCTGTTAAAGGTGCCAGTTAGAAAAAAAAGGTATTGGGTATGTCATGTGAAACTGTTGAAAAAATATTATACTAGAGAAAAAGAACTGGAAAAAAAATCATGTTTCTGTACTGCACCGCAGAGTGAGGAATCACATCCAGAGGATATGCATCAAAATAGATTTTAAAAACGAAGAAGTCCTTGACGAGTGGGATAGGTTAGTGAGCTATCTGTCTTAGGAACATTGAACACATTCGAAAGATTTGTTGCTGCAGTTTCAGGACATAAGTAAGAATAAGATGGAGAGGAATAATGCTGTTGCACACGAATTAGATGTAGGGAATGCTGCTCCGATAAAACAACACCCCTATTGGCTTAATCCTTTCAAAGTTAGAGAGGTCCAGATGGAGATGGAGTTCATGCTCAGCGAGGACTTCATCGAACCAAACCAGAGCCAGTGGAGTTTATCGAATATCTCAGTTTCAAAACAAGACATGACTCAACGATCCTGCATGGATTATCAGACGGTCAACGCCTTCACAAAATCGGACTCAGATCCAATTCTGAGATTGAAGGACTATATCGAGAAAGTCGGAAAATTCAGTTACATCACCAAGTTGGACGTAATGCGTGGCTACTGGCAGGTACCTTCATCAGAGAGGGCGAAATACATTTCTGTGGTTGGAGCACCAATTGAGCTATACCAGTTTAAATTGATGCCATTTGGAATGAAGAACACACCCGCCGCATTCCAAAGTCTCATGAGCAGAGTTGTGGCTGGGTTAACAAACTGTGCAGTCTATTTGGGCGATGTATTTACCTTTCACATTACCTTAACTGAGAGTCTGCTTACAGACATGAAGTGGGACAGTTTAAGAAGACAGTTTATCAGAACCCTATCATGACAAAGTATGTATGGGCAACAAACGCCACCTAGCCAGAGACACAAACGTTGCAAATTTGCTAGTCCGACAATTAATTCCCTTTAAGAATATAGTTGCTGTAGAGGAAGCAATTGTTTTTGTTGAGAAAGATCCAAATAATTAGAATATTGCGTGCAATTTTACTCTCCTTCCTATTGAAGGATGTTGTGAAACTTGAAAGGGTGCAGAGAAGATTTACAAGGATGCTGCCGACATTGGAGGATTTGAGCTATTGGGAAAGGCTGAATAGGCAGGAACTGTCTTTTCCTGGAGCCTCGGCGGGTTATGAAGTGCATGGTTCGGATAAATAGACACGTTCTTTTTTCCCTAGGCTAGGGGAGAACAGAATTAGAGGGCATGGGTTTAGGGTGAGAGAGGAAAAAGTTAGAGGGACCAAAGAGGTAGCATTTTCATGCAGTGGTGATGTGTGCTGTCAGAGAAAGTGGTCGAGCCGGGTATTTTTACAACATTTAAAAGGCATTGGAATGGGTATATGAATAGGAAAACTTTAGAGGGATATGGGCCAAATTGGCCAAATGGATGAGACTAAGTTATGATATTGGGTTCACATGGATGAAGTGGACCAAAGGGTCTGTTTCTGTGCTGTATATCTCAAAGAATCTATGACGCTATAATTGGAATATGAAAACGTGCTTATTGTCCAATGGTTGGAGGACATCTCGAATGTTCCATTATTTTCTGATTTTATGACTTTATGATTTCCCCTCCCGAATTATTCAGTTGTTTTTGTTTTGGCTGAATTAAAATAATTAGATCTAAGTTTTATTGTCAGGCGTACTCAAGTGTAGTGATAGAGGTGGTCAGTGAAATGTATGCAACATCACCATAAACGAAACTATCTTGGATCGAAAAGTACCTAGGTATAAAATCTAACACAAAAACAATGTAGAAAAATAATGAAATAAAGTTGTAACGTGCAAAATCATCACGCTTGTGAAGTGATAAAACATGGGACTCGACCGAGGCCAATACCAGCAGGATGTGGATGCAATATGTGAATAGGCTGAACAGAATGGAGGCCTTATTGAATTTGGTGCATGGCAACGAACCATACCAGGTGTCAGATCTCTCAGTGGGAGAGCATTTTGGTGATAGTGATTATAATTCCATGAACTTTCCTGTACTCCTGGAGCAGGTTGGAGCAGACGGTATTGGGAAATTATTTAAATTGGAGAGGGGAATTATAATGGCATTAGATAGAAACTGGGGCGCCTAAATTGGGAACAATTGTTCTCAGGGAATGCACGACAGAAGGGTGGAGGTTGTTTAGGAAGCAATTTCTCATAGTGCTGGACAGGTTTGACCCATTGAGGAAAGGACAGGATGGTTGGTTGAAAGAACCGTGGGTGATCAGGGATGTGGAACATATAGTCAAGTGTAAGAAGGAAGCTTATTTAAGGTTGAGGAGTGAAGGATTATACAGAGTTTTAGAGTGCTAAAAGTTGGCCTGAAACTAACTAAAGAATGGAACTGGGAGTGCTGGGGTGGGGGGCATGATAAAGCTTTAGCGGGTTGGTTTAAGGAAATCCACTAAAGCGTTCGATACTTCTGTGAGGAAAAACGAGGATGGGTGGAGTGAGGATTTGGCCGATCATGCATAGAGGAGGGAGCTAATGCCTGGAGTAGGAGTAGATAGAGACATTGGGACTAAATACTTTGTTTCAGTGTTGACTCCTGAGAGGGATCATGTTTTTTGTGAGGATAGCGTCAAACAGACGGATATGGCACAAGAGGTTCACGTTAGGAGGGAGGGTGTGATGAAAATATTTTTAAAAACGTCAGGATTGTTAATTTTCCTTGGCCAGAGGGGATATACCTGAAAGTACGACAGGAAGCGAAGAAAGAGATCGCTGCGTCTTTTGAGATGATCCTTGTATCTGCACTGGCTACTGAGTAATACCACATGATTGAAGGTAACAAATGTTATTCCCTTGTTCAAGTAAAGGAATAGGAAGAATCTTCGGAAATAAAGACCAGTCAGGCTTGCGTCAGTTATCCGCACAGTGGAGCAACTGTGCTGCTAAAATGCAGTCCGAACTTCCAATAAAACCCAGTCAATCCAGCAATCATCGTTCTTCCCTCATCATCAATGTTATCAGAAATACTCCAATAACCTTCATTTCATAACGCTTGGGACCATCTATCCATGATGAATGATATAAAACATCGAAAAGTACAGCACAGAACATTCCCTTTGGCCCACGATGTTGTGCCGAGATTTAGTCCTAATGTCAAATATAATAACTTAACCTGTGTACCCCTCAGCTCACTGCTATCCATGTGCATGTCCAGCAGTCGCTTAAATGTCCCCAAAGACTCTACTTCCACCACGACAGCTGGCAAAGCATTCTATGCATTCATAACTCTCTGCATAAAGAACCTACCTCTGACGTCTCCTTTGTACCTTCCTCCTAATATCTTCAAACTGTGAATTCTCGTATCAGTCAATCTTGCCCTGGGGAAAAGTCTCTGGATATTGATTCTATCTATTCCTCTCTCATTTATTTTGTATACCTCGATCAGGACACCTCTCTTCCTCCGAGGTGGAATGTCCGAGCTCATTCAAGCTTCCTTCATAAGGAAAGCCCTCCAGTCCAGTTAGCATCCTGGTAAACCTTTATTGGACTATCTCCAAAGAATATGTATCTTTCCTACAGTAAAACGACCAGAACTGGGCACAATATTCCAAGTGTGGTCTCACCATGGACTTGTAGAGCTGCAGCAAAACCTCGCAGCTATTAAACTCGATACCCCTGTTAATGAAATCCAAAACACCATATGCTTTCTGAGCATCACTATCCACTTGGGTGGCAATTTTGAGGGATCTATGTACTTGCACATCCAGATCCCTCTGTTCCTCCACCCTGCCAAGAATCCTGTCTTTAATCCTATATTCAGCATTCCAGTTCGAACTTCCAAAATGCATCACTTCACATTTATCCAGGTTGAACTCCATCTGCCATTTCTCAGCCGAGCTCTGCATTCTGTCTGTGTCAGGCTGCAGCCTGCAGTAGCTCTCTATACTATCGACGACATCTCTAACCTTCGTGTCATGTGCAAATTTACTAACTCATCCCTCAATCTCCTCATCCAAGTCATTTACAAAAACTTCAAAGAGCAGAGGCCCAAGAACAGAGCCCTGTGGGATCCCACTCAACACTGACCTCCAGGCAGAATACTTTGCATCTACAACCACTCTCTGCCTTCTGTCGGACAACCAATTCTGAATCCAGATAGCCAAATCTCCCTGTATCCCATACTCCCTGACGTTATGAATGAGCCTACCATGGGGAACCTTATCAAATGACTTGCTGAAATCCATATGCACCACATTCACTGCTCGACCGTCGTCGACCTGTCTTGACACCTCCTCAAATAACTCAATAAGATTTGTGAGGCATGACCGGCCCCTCATAAAGCCATGCTGACCACTTTAGTCACACTATGCTTTGCCAAATAGTCATTAATCCTATCCCTCAAAATTCTTTCCAAAACTTTGCTAACCACAGATGTAAAACTGACTAATCTATAATTGCCAGGGATTTCCCTATTAGCCTTCTTGAAAATAGGAACAACATTCGCCTCCTTCCAATCCTCCTGTATGACTCCTGTGGAAAGTGAGGAGGCAACAATCCTCACCACCTCCTTTCTCACTTCCCGGAGCAGCTTAGGATAAATCTGGTCTGGCCCTCGAGACTTACCAATCTTAATGTTTTCCAAAATTTCTCGCACATCAACTTCATCAATCTTGATCTGGTCAAGCCTATATCCCAGTTCATCTAAGTTTTCATTTATAGCAAGTTCCCTTTCCTTGGTGAAAACCGAAGCAAAAACTCATTTAGGGCTTCTCCTATCTGATCAGCCTCCACGCACAAGTTCCCTCTGCTGTCCCTGATCGGCCCTACCTTCTTCCTGATCATTTTCTTATTCATCACGTCTGAGTAAAATGCCTTTGGTTCTCTTTAATCCTTACTGACAAGCCTTTTTCGTGTTCCCTCCTGGATCTTTTAGTTCAATTCTGAACTCCTTTCTAGATAGCCTGTCATCCTTTAGTAATGTGATTTGGGCTGTTGCAAACTCACTCTTAGGCATGATGATCACTGGGCCTGGAAAACAGTGAGGACTGCAGATGCTGAAGAACAGTGTCAATAAGTGTGGTGCCAGTCAGGCAGCATTAGAAGAGCAGGAGAGTCGATGTTTCGAGCGTAAGGTCTTCTTCAGTATCTTTTCGAGGATGAGCTCTTCAACAAGCCTGCCTCCTGACATTGATGAAACAGGTTCGATAGGTGCTGCAAATGTTCCTTCCAAGTGTGACTAAAACTCACCAGGTCGTCGATGTACACCACTCATTTGGCTCATCCAGAAATGACATTATTGGTGAGTCTTTCAAATGCGTTTGGAGCTTGTTCATACCTAATAGCATGATTTTAATTGGCATAGTCCATTCGATATTACTAAAACTAAAATGGTCTTTGCTCTTTGAAATAATGATACCTGTCAGTATCCTCTGAAAAATTCAAATTTAGGAATGTAAGTTGTCTGTCCCAACTTAACAATGCAGTCTTTCAAAAGTGAAATTTGTAACTATGATAATTCACATGCAATCGTTGGGTACCAGATGGTTTTGGCATTATTAACATGGGTGACCTCCAGTCGCTGCACCTCACTGCGATAATGATGTCTTCGAGCATATATGCATTCCCTTTTTGAACTTTTTCTAGCTTTAGAAGGTTACGTTCAGAAGTATATTGCTTAATTGGAATAACATTTCCTATATCATGCGACATTTGATTCGTATGTGCCAAATTATTCCCACATACCTACCCATGCTATTTTAATGACTCTTTCAGATAATTTCGACTTTCTTCTGGAAGAGAACTCAATAATTTATGCCTTTTTTGAGAACATCCTCATTGTCCAATATGATTTGATGCATGTCCAATTCAGAATGTGCTGAACTTGGTTTCTCACCCGTGATGTACCCAGTAATACACCCGCTTCTCATTCAAAATGCTGCTTGAGTATATCCACATGATGCAAACTGCAATATTTCTTTTTACCTTGCGTTCTCATCAAATTACTCACCTCCCAATCCCCTTTCGGTTTGGTAAGGCCCATTGAACTTTTCTGTTAAAGATTCACCCATCATTGGAAGTTGCACTCCCACTTTATCTCTATTAGCAAAACGAATAATTTTTTATTTCATATCCGCTTCCTGTTTCACCACATGTTGTGCTACTTTTAAATGATGTTAAGTCAACTCACCAACTCTGTTTAATTTTTGCATAAAGTTTGATACATAGTACAAGTATATTTTCTCTGAAATCTGACTCATTAAGTTCTACTTAATTAATTTCAGTGGTCCTCTCACCTCATGCCGAGAAATACATCAAATGGAGTGAATTTGGTAGATTCGTTTGATGCATCTCTAATTGCATAATAGTACAAACAGGATTCCTTTATCCAAATCATCTGCAGGCTTAAATACAACCATTAACGTGGTCTTTAAAGTTTCATACCATCATTCTAACGCTCCCAGCGATTCTGAAAGGATTTGAAATGTTTAATTCTGAGTTACCCACAACTTTCTTGAAGGATTTTGATGTACACCTTGATCCTTGATCTGATTGTATCTCGTGTCACATTTGCATAAGTCTACTACAATCCTTTTAGCTGTGATTTTGCATCATGGGATGACCTCTGTAAATGTAGTTGACACATTCATTATGGTCAACAAATGCTGATTCCCACTTCTTGTTTTCGGTAAATGTTCCATGCAATCAATTAAGATCCTTGTCAAAGATTCATAAAATGCGAGAAGTGTTGTTAAAGGAGCTGGTTTTATCATTGCATGACGTTTTCCACTTACCTAAAATGAATGCGATTTCTGGCAAATGAAGGTCAAGTGAGTCAAATGTTTTCATATGTTGGTTTGAGGTTTCTTTTTTTCCAATTGATCTCTTACTGGTAATTCATCTGCTATCTGAAATATCTCCTTTTTATAATTCACTGGTCGTACAACTTGATGAATTATGCCTATTTTTTATCTGCCTGAATGTGTGATGCCCTCCGTTTCCACATCAAGGTGCCATTTTTAAGATAGTAGTAATCTGGGGAACATTCAGGTTCTTCTGTACATGCCCTTTCGTACAACTGCTTTAGTTTTATGATCTTGCTGTTATCAGTCAGTTAATTACTCTGAACTAAAAATATCTACTTTTGCCTCGAGCTGCTCTTCTCTCTTTTCGACCAGTTGATCAAAAAAAGGTCTCTGATGATTCCACTTCTAACTTCCTGACATATATTACTTGATTTCTCCTCCTGCTTCAAACTTGTCTTTGTGTACGTGATATCACACGGTCAGGAAATGTCACAGTATATATTTTTTGTAATACTTCCGCTGCCTGCTTTTCCATTGGCTGTTCAACCACCTTATGCATCACTCCTATCAAGAACAAGCTAAATTTCTGTATCCGAGTTTTTCTTCAGTACTCTTACCCTCACTCCTCCACTTTTTCTGCGGGCTGTCCAACTCCATTTCACATAATGGAGCCGTTCGCATCTCACCATGAATTGGACATATTACAACTGTTATGGACTGGCCAGACCACTAAAAACATTCTGAAGCAGGCAACCCAACAATAACTTTACAATTTGTTTCGTAAATGTATAGCAGAAATTGCCGAATTAAGTTAGTCAAACTCACTAACAGGTTTAAAACAGACAAAAAATATATTCAGCAGATTATACAATGAAGCACGAAGAACAGAGAAAACAACCCTACAGAACTCAGTCTATACAAATTAGCCTTAAGTTCCGGATGTACACAACAGTTCCAATAAGCAAGTTCCCTTTCAAACACTTTACAAAAAAGGGTCAGGTGCTTACAGGCTGAAGTCAGAAGGACAGGAGAGCGAGCTTCCACAAAGCACACTGATGAACTCCCAGACAGTTTGGACGAAACGAAACTGCCCAGCTAGAGAGCTGACCAATCCCCTTTCATTCTAAAGGTTACTTCGAAACCATTACCACTTTGGCCTGAGATCTCATCCGTTTACTTATGAACAAAAAGCCTCTCAAAATCATTTTCACCTCTGGACCAAACCAGTCTGATTGGAGCTCGGCCTGGTTTATTACCACTCTGAAAAAATAATCAAGGACAGTATCGTTGAGCCAAGGAAGAGCTTTTAGGAAAAAAAAAGTAGCATTTTGACACCTCCCCCTTTAAACAAAAGAACTATCACGACCAAAAGTTGGCTTCAATTTTAACCCTTCAAAAACCTGGTTGGTAGTCTTAACACATATATACACTACACTGACTATAAACATTCAAAAATGCACAACCACATGGAAATTCAGCCCACGGTACACCCATCACCTAACAGCTCTGCATCTCATTCGAGTCTCAATAACACATCGGCAATCACATTTTCGTGACCTGCCACGTGAGCAACTGTCAAATTGAATGGCTGTAACAACAATCACCATCTAAATAGTCTGTCCATAAATGTTTTTTTTTTTAAGATCAGTGTACATGATTGTCTCAGAGGCATTGCTGGTGATATAAACAATGAAATCTTGTAATGCAAACACCAAGCTTTCTCCACTGTTGAATATTTCTGTTGATGAACGTTTAACTTCCTAGAAAAACACCAGATGGGTCTTTCTATCCCCTCAGCATCCTCCTGCAGGAGCACCACACTGACACCCACCTCACTAGCATCGATAGCCACCTTGAAACCCTTCGTGTAATCAAGTGTAGTTAATACTGGAGCAGTGGTTAACACAGCTTTTAGTCTGTTAAATGCTCTTTGACAGTCCTCTGTCCACTGAAACGTCTTGCCCTTTTTTAACAATTCGCTGAGTGGAGCAGCTACATTGATCAAGTTCGGCACAAGCCTCAGTAAAATCCAAACAATCCCATGAACAGTAGTACTGCTTTTCTTTCCCCCGGAAATTCCCCAATTACTTCCGTTTTTGCACCTCATTGGGCCATTTGTCTATGTGCATTAACATGGCCCAGGAAGTTGTCTTGGGCTTTGGCAATTTCACTTTTAGTTTGTTTGACCACCAAGCCCGACTTCTGAAGTCGATCGACAAGACTGATAAATGCTGTAAATATTCCTTTCATGACAGACTAAAATCCACCAGGTCATCAATATAAAACATACAGTTGGGCAATCCGGCAATTACCTTATTTGTCAGTTTCTGAAATGTAGTTGGAGCGTTCTTCATACGTAATGCATGACTTTCAACTGATATAGTCCATTTACCGTTACAAAAGCCGAAATTGCCTTTGCTTTCTCTGATAGAGCAACTTTCTAGTAGCCTCTGAGCAAGTCCAGCTTAGAAATGTTAAGTTGCTTCTCCAACCTTTGAGACACAGTACTCCAACTGTTGAATTGGACAAGTATTAGTCTTTGTAACAGCGTTCAATTTGTGATAGTCGACACATAGCCGTTGTGTACAATGTGGTTTTGGCACAATGGTTATGGGTGAGATCCAGTCACTGTAACCCACTTGGATTATGCATCTTGGCGCATGGGCTCTATCTCGTTCTGAACCTGTGCTAACTTTAGAGGTTTATGGCTACCAGAATGTTGCTTAATCGGAACAACATTCCTTCTCTGTACATCTTGCACAATTAGGTTATTACTTCACAGTTTATTTCCACATATCTCCCCAAGTGTTATTAATAACTCTTTCAGGTCATTTCGATCTTCTTGTGGAAGGTAACTCAATAATTTATCACAATTTTTGACAACTTCTGCATTGTTCAATTTGATTTGTGGAATGTCCAATTCAGAATCCACTGAATGTGGTTCTTCCTTCTGTGCTGTAATCATGAAGACTTTGTCCTCTTCTTTCCTTCCTTGTTAAAAAAAAAACACTTTTGAGCATCTGTGAGATGTCTTCCTGCCTGGATTCCTTATGAAGTAGTTCATACCCAATGTCTTTTCGATTTGATAAGGTCCATGAAACCTGATTTTAAAGGATCACCTGTTACTGGAAGTAACAACAATACCGTCTACCCAATTGCCAAACTGCAAATTTGTGATTTCCTATTTGCTTCCTGTTTCATTGAATGGTGTGATACTTTTGATTGCTATCTAGCCAGCTCTGCAGCTGTATTTATTCGTTCACCAAAATTTGACAAATCGTCCAACTGAGTGGTCTTATTAATTTCACAATTTTTGACAACTACCTCATCAATTAATTTGATTTGAAGAACGTTCAATTCTGAATCTTCTAAATTGGTTCTTTCTTCTGTGCTGTCGTCGTAAACACCTTTTCCTCGTGCTGTCCTTCCCTATCTAAATACCTTTGAGCATATTCACTTGACACACTCTTTGAAACTTCTTCCTGTCTGAAGTCCTCATCAAATAGTTCACCTCACTCAATTTCCTCTCGATGTGATAAGGTCCACTAAACCTGACTTTTCAAGGCTTACCTGTCTCTGGAAGTAGCACCAATAATTTATCCCCACTTGCAAAATTGTGAATCGTGATACCTTATCCACTTCATGTTTCACTGTATGCTGTGATAACTATCAATGCAGTCCAGCCAACTCTCCAGCTCTATTCAATCGTTCTCTAAAATTTGACACATCATTCAAACTGATAGTCTCGAAATTCTGACTTAATTAATTTCTCCTCAATCAGTTTTAACGGTCCTCTTACTTCATGACTCAAAATTAATTCAAATGGACTGAATCTGTTAGATTCATTCGGTGCATCACTAACTGCAAAAAAATGCAAGCCCAACTCCCTTATCACAATAATCTGGATAATCCTCACTATAAACTGGCAACATGGTCTTTAGTATTGGATGCCATCTCTCTAGTGGTCCTGGTGATTTTGGATGGTATGCAGTAGGTTAGAATTATTTTATTCCCGAATTATCCACAACGTCCTCGAATAGTTTGGATGTCATGTTTGATCGTTGATCTGATTGGATCTGTATTGGCTGTTGGTATATTGTAAAAACTTAAAGTGATTCTTCGACAACCGTTTTTGCTATGATGTTGCGTAATCGAAATTTCGTTGACACTTCCATTATTGTTAATAAATAGTTATTCCCACTTTTCCTTTGAGGTAGGGGACCTCTGTAATCAATCAAGACTTTGTGAAATGTTTTTCAATTGCTGGAATAGGTATTAAATGGGCAGGTTTTATCATTGCCTGTGGTTTTCCGATTCACTGACATTAAAAATGTGTTGCTGGAAAAGCGCAGCAGGTCAGGCAACATCAAAGGAGAAGGAGAATTGACGTTTCGGGCATAAGCCCTTCTTCAGGAATCAGGAGAGTGTGCCAAGCAGGCTAAGATAAAAGGTAGGGAGGAGGTACTTGCGGAAGGGGCGTTGGGAATACGATAGGTGGAAGGAGGTTTAGGTGATGGTGATAGACCGGAGAGATGGTGGGAGCGGAGAGGTCGGGAAGAAGATTGCAGGTCAAGAAGGCGGTGCTGAATTTGAGGGTTGGGACTGAGAAAAGGTGGGGGAGGGGAAATGCGAAAGCTGGAGAAATCTGCATTCATCTCTTGTGGTTGGAGGGTTCTTAGGTGGAAGATGGAGTGCTCTTCCTCCAGGCGTCGTGTTGCCATGGTCTGGCGATGGAGGAGTCCAAAGACCTGCATGTCCTTGGCGGAGTGGGAGGGGGAGTTAAAGTGTTCTGCCACGGGGCGGTTGGGTTGGTTGGTGCTGGACCCAACCAGGACAACCAGTACCTACAACGAACACCTCTGGGCCACCCTCAGGTTTATGAAGCAGCTCATAAACATCAGCCACTTCAGCTGCTAATCTTGCTGTTTTAAATCTCTGCTCTTCCACATGCGTTTGCATTGCTTCAGGCAGTGAATGCTTGAATTCCTCCAAAATAATTGCCTCCCTCAGGGCATCATATGCTTGCTCAATTTTGAAGCTCTTGTCCATCTATCGAAATTACTCTGTTTGATCCTTTCAAACTCAATATAGCTTTGACATGGGTCCTTCCCTAAAATTCCTGTAACATTGTCTGTAGGCTTCTGGTACAAGCGAATGTGCACTTACAATGAATTTTTCACGTTCTCATACTGCCAAGACACATCCTCTGATAGTGATGCGAATATCTCACCCGCCCTGACTACAACTTTCCATTGGATCAACAAATCACACATTACCACAGGCCACAGCATCTGTTTAGCCACCTTCTCAAATGAGATGAAAACGACTTCCACATCCTTCTAGTCAAATTGAGGCAATGCTTGAACATACTTAAGCAGTTTCTCACTCGGCACCTGACTACCAGGAGCTTGCTCATCCTCACTCTCTTCCTCACTAATTCCGTCCTCAGCCTTTATCTCCAGCCTTTTAAGCTGACTTTTCTTTTTAAGTGTCAGTTTTTGAAGTTCAAAAGCTCTCTCTTTTTTTCTTTCCCTGCTCTCTCTTTTTCATCTCTTCTGTTGGTATTTTTTCTCTCTTTCGCACTGCTCTCTTTTTTCCCTCTCTTCTGCTTTTATTTGTAACCCAATTGTTTTTCATTTCTGCAGCCATTTCTTATCTCTCACCTCTAACTCAAGCTGCATCATTTTCAATTGAATTCTTGCCCGATCTTTCATTTCTGATGTTTCTCCAGGAGGTTTAAATGCTGAGCTGATGCTGCAGATACCTCTCCTTTCCTCACACAAGCCAACGCCTCCAATTCCAGCGTCTTTGCAAAGTCTTGCAGTTTGGTCTTACTCACTTTTCTGTAAAACTTCCAAAGTTACCGCATCCACGTCCAGAAAAGAAAATTTGGCCAATACTGTCCCAAGCTTTGTCTACCCAATCAGACGAACAGCCGAGATAAAGAGACTAGCACCTACTATTCGCTGTTAAAAAAAATCCCACAAAGTGCCCCGAACATATTGTGAACGAGGCCAGACCACTCGAAACGTTTTAAGCAGGCAGCCCAGACCATTGCTTTGTAATTTGCTTCAGTAAGCGTACTATGAAATTTACCTGGATAAAGTTAGCGAGGTTGATTACCAGGTTTAAAATAGGCAAAACATTTATTCACAAAATTACACAATGAAATACGAGGAACAGATAAAGAACCTATACAGAACTCAGTCTGTCCAAACTGGACTTAAGTATGCTGTTCCGAATTAACCCAACAGAACCAATGAGCAAACCCCTTTTATAACACAGTCCAAAAATGGTCAGATACTTACAGGTTGAAGTTAGAAGGGCAGAATAGACAGTTTCGACACGGCTGACTGTTGATCTCCCTGCCAGTTCTGGAGTGAACTAAATTGCTTAGCCAGAGATGTGATCACTCCCCTATCATTCTACAGCTTACTTCTAAGACACAACCATTTTGGCCTGAAGTCTCATCTGTGTACATAGAACGAAAGGCCTCTCTACATTATTTTCATTTCTGTACCAAACTAGTCTGATCGAAGCCCGGCCCGGGTAAGTACTGCCCTGAAAAAAAAATCAAAGACAGAGTATCGTTGAGCCAAGGAACAGCTACTTGTTTTGAAAAACAAAGGACGAGCTTTGTGACAAGATTTACTTTGGCAATCGTACTTCTGAATGACATATCCCTTGAATCACTAACCACCAAAGCAAGACACGTTCCCATATCTCTTCGAATTGCAATTTTTTTTACGTGCTCCTCTTGAGACGTGCAAGTAAACACTACCCTCGCAAAGTAATCGTGGAAGAAAATCTGGCACATTCTTCTCAATCCCTTCTGCCAAACAAGTCTCCACCAAACCTCCGAAGAGCAGCCCACCAAGAAGCATTCTCCTAATATCCTATATTTACCCCTGGTTAAGCACTTAACCAGCACATCCCTGAACACCATGGGCAATTTAGCATCGCCAATTCACCTGGTGTGAAAATCTTTGGATTGTGGGAGGAAACTGGAGTACCCGGAGGGAACCCACACAGACACACGGACAATTTGAAACTCCACACGGACAGTTGTTCCTGGTGCAGTAAGGCAGCAGTGCTAACCAGTGAGCCACCGTGCTTTATGAATCAACAAATAATCATCAGCAATCTCAATGGCTAACCTTACCGTTTTAACTGACTGCTCTTCCACGTGAGTTCTCACTACTTCGGGAAATAAATTATTGAACTCCTCCAAAATAATCGTCTCGCAAAGAGTGTCTTATGTTGAATCTTATCCAGCTATCCAAATTACTTTGTATCATCATTTCACACTCAAAGTATGTTTATTCAGGGGCCCTCCTTAGACTCCTGGAACGTTGTCTGTAGGCTTCTAGTACTAGTCCATATGAAGTTAAGAAAGCATTTTCACTTCCTTATACTCCCCAATATCTTCTCTTATACTGAGGCAAATACCTCACTACGTCTACCTCCCAACATCCTTTGGATTAAAAAAAAAACACATGGTTACCGGTCACTTCATCTGTTTCTCCATTTCCTCAAGTGAAATGAAAAAAGGCTTCTACATCGTTCTCATTGTGTATCTTAAGTGCTTGGACACTTTTTAATAGATATTCACCAGGGCTGTTGGCTACAATGGATTTACTAGTCATCACTCTCCTGCTCACTCAGCCGACCTTCGACCTTCAGCTCTGTCTTTTTAAAGTCGACCTTCCTCTCCAGTTACCTCCTTTTGAAGTTCAAATTCTATATCCTTCTGCTTTTGATCTCTCCATTTCTCTCATTCTCCTGCAAGGACCTCTTTATCTGCTTTTAATCATAATTTATACTGTTTAATTTCCTTTTCTATTTCTTTTGACTCGAATTCAGGCTGTTTTGTTTACAACTGAACTTTCGCCATTTGCAAACATGGCAATGATATTGTGGGCAATATTCATTGCTGTGTAAATGCAACAACATTCTCCCCTTTCCCGGCAGATTCAGGCAACCTCGGCTCCACTTTGTTTGCCAATTCGAAAAGCTTTGCCTTCCATATGTTTTGTGAAACTCCCAAAATAACTTGTTCCACGTCCAGAAACTCTTAACAACTGAATGAATAATTCCAACACAAGACGCACACTGTTTAAGCCAGCCGAATTCAACACCCAACATGAACCACTCCAACAAACAACAGTCATAGACTTTAAATCCAACAATCCTGAAACTGAATTGGAGTTAGGGATTGTGATCCCGATTAGAGCACCCAGTTTGTTTTCGACCAGATCATACCCCTCACCATGTTCTAAAGCAAAACTCTAGTTTTTGTTTTCTTATTTCAAAGGCAGCTTTAAAATTTCTATTACTGGCGAATGTGACCGGGCAAACAACTCGACGTCAGGTAAAACGCAATTTATTTGAACAATGCAGTTGAAACACAACCAAAGAAATACAATTTAGAAGAACTTAACTTTTTTAGAAATTTAACAGCATAATAGATCCAATGATTACTACTAATTAACTGTTCTAATTTCATAACATTTCGATAAACTCGCCCCTTGACTAACGAGGAAATTTCAGATACAAATTCTCGCATGCAGTTCTCCAATTCGGGAGGAAAAGGCGTGAAGAGAAAATTCAATGAGAGTGGATGCCAGGTGTGAGACAGATAAATCATTTAGTCACTAGTTGAGAAGTAATTTATCTAAACAAAACCTTTATATTTATACTTTAACTGATATCCACTGAAGAACAAGAACAAAGATGAAACTTTCTCTTGCATTTTTCTGTTTCCCTTTTCCTTAGCAGGTTATGAATGTTAAACATTTCGTCTGCTAGAGAACTCCGCTGTATCTTCGGCTTGTATCGTTTTTGGTTTTAACAATTGTATTCTAAAATGCATTTTATATCCCAATCTCTTTAAAACGGTATTAATCATGTACCATTCTCCAGAGAAGGCTTTGTTCTCTGGCCTGATTATATCTGGTCGAACTGTCGATGGCCAACGTGCAGAAAATATTTGCTTTTTGTTACATTTTCTATATTTTTGTACACTAAGCTTGAATGGACATTGGTATTCAGCAGTCAGATGAATGCCAGACTCTAGTGTCTGTGTGCACGTCCCTGTGTGTGTGTGTGTGTGTGCTTGTGTGTGTGTCTGTGTGTGTGTTTCTGTGTGAGTCTCTCTGTGTGTATATATATGTATATTTTTATTTGTACGCACTCATATAAAATGGCATATTCTGTGAGGAATTAAAACAGACTGCGTCTTTCAAGTGGGCCCTTATATGATATTCACGAAAAAGATATATCCTGGAATGTAATGCTCAATGTCTGTTACATTTTGCCACGTTTAGATTTAAATGTTTCAACCAATATATTCGGTGGATACTTTAAATCAGTCTTTAACTCCTGCCTGAATTTACTTTGTGTCCCAGCTTATATATACGGGATGACGCAGCAACTTAATAGCAGAAGCATAAATCCAGTTTCTTGGAGAATAAACATGGAATCACTGACATTGGAACCTGTGTAATAAGTAACATGCGCAATTTCTACATTCAGGATCGTCACAAAGTAAAGCAAAAGAGATGGCAAACAGTAAAATAATAGAATTCCGCCATTTCTCCATCACTGGATCAATCTGATTCTATTCAGTGTTCTGGATGCGGAGTCGTCTACGTGCTCTATTGGCATCAGAATGTGCCTCACCATCAATACATTGAGCAATAAAATGATAATAAATGGGAGACAAGGAGTTGAAATGGATCGTATCCAGTCATATGCAGTTCAGGCTGCTGATGTATATTGTATTGCTTTTATGACACAGAACCAAAGTACACCATGAATTATGTACTTGGGTTCAAATGGAAAGTATTTGAAGATATTTTTCAGAATGGCCAATGCAGAAACGCTTCCTATAATCCCCGCTATCACGTTTATTGTACAGTATTTCGTTTTCAACTTCTGACAGGAAATAGCCACACAATGATCAAAGGTAAAAGCGACCATTGATTCGACAGAGCTCTCAATGGCACAAAAATTAATGCACTACGCAAGCCGCACACTGGCCTTACAGACAGGTAACTGAATGGAAAATAGACAGAAGTAATCGTGTTTAATATGACAGCATTCACCATGACGATGAAGTCTGTCACAGCCATGGACTGCAGATAATAGGTAACACATTCGGACAGACCAAATGTTCTTCGATACAGACCCATTACCACTGCTACGTTAACTGGCATAGAGGGGAAGGAACGGTTTGATGGCAGGAAAAAGTAAAATACTTAGTGAATCGACTCTCCATCTAAATATTTTCTATAATACTGATTGAACGGAATGCTTATAGCTGTCACAGAATGTTGACAGCTCTGTTTTATGTTGTGGGCAACTACTGACAGATTGTAGCACAGTGATCTAGGTTAAGTTTATAACGTATCAGTAAGAGTACATTGCAAAAATATTCAATTGACATCAAACAGCAGCCAAGAAAAAAAACACCGGTTGGATCTCCACTCCAACACAGGAAAACTAAATCCCCCAGAAAAGTAAAACAACAGCAAGGAAGTAAAATATCCAAAAAAGTACTGCTGTAGATGGATACTGAAACATTTAAGATATACAGAGTAAAAAACCGAATTAGGCAAATATTTTAATGCAATTAGAATGCAAGTGTGTCATTTCCAGAATTAATTCAAACGGTATACACCATGAAAATTGACTGCCAGCATTTATAAAGCAAACCCTCATACTTTGCAAGTTAACAAATATGATGCCAAATCTTTTGCTAATCAGTCGCTGGAACGAGTACTGAGGAAACCAAGCATAAAAAAGGAACATCAAGTAATGCATGTTGATGCACAGATGTTCTCGATGGACCCAAAGAGATGCACGAGAAAATTCATAATGTCAGTCGTATTTTGTTGAACTAAACTGAGATCAGGTCGTTCGAATTTTTTGGCAACAATGTTTGACGTTGGGAATCCCACGGAAATTATTATTATGCATAACCTTTATTCCGTGAAAAATTTGCAAAGTCTGTAAACATTCCTTTGCCTGTGCAGGACTCTAAACTCTTCAGCTAATATTAGGATCGGGTATTCAACGTCCATCTCCAACAATGGTGTTGATATCATGCTTGCAGAACAATCTCTCAATCTCTCCACGTTACCTTCCCGCTACTACCATAAAACAAAATGTAGAAATTTCTCATTGCTGCTGTAGGCGATTGGTGTTAAATATGAACTATGTTCAGCAATAGATATTTGAAATTAAACGTTATGAACTACATATTAGAGATTCCACCAGTTCTGGTGTTTCATCTACGGTAATGATGTGATAAAGACTTACCCAGTGGTCGTGACAGAGGAAATCCCACAATCCATGGTCATATACTTAGAAACATCAGCAACATTTAAAACTGAAGAGGAGCTATGTCCTGTGTGTTGGGAGAAACATCTAACTGTTCCGTCATTCTCAACTGTAACATTTCTTGCGTCAATAGCTCCGTGATTAACAATTTTACTTTGGGAAATTCATGTATTCTGCGGAAATTATTCATTGGTGAAAGCCGATCCATTTTGAATCAGTTGCTGGCATTATTTCCCACTGTGACGATCAATCGCAATATAGTCCAAGAAAACATTATGATCACAAATTGAGAATTCTTCCAGAGCAAGTGACATTTATACAATAACACTTCAGCTAAATTGCTCAACAGAATATATATTCCTTACCAAAATAGGTATTTGTTTGACCATAACGCATTTTTATTGATCCTTTACCAGCAGCAGGTTAACACAACACAACTAGGTTTATACCGTGGTGATTATGTACATCTGCACTTACCGAAACAGGACCAATACCAAATAATAGCTTATTTTACATTGCAGCACGTGAACAACAAATGGCAAAATGGATATTATTAAAATGGTTCGATTGTTACCAGATGCAGAAGTACATTTTTTCGGTAGAAGTACCAATTTATTTTGTTTGACGTGAAAAACGAATCTACTTAACGGAGAAATTATGCTAGGTGAGAGATATTACAATATTTGTGGAATGTGGATAGTCCAATAATGCAACATAAATATCACACAAACCTGTCAAAACAGAACATCATGCTGTTTAAAGTTCAGACTTAGTAATGATGAATATAAAAGCAAACATCGAATATGATAAAGGAAATCTCCAACATGAAGAATCGTCATCTTTGAATTGAAAAAAGATGGAGCTAAGCACTGAATGAAAGGACTGCTAATGCTCTACAGTACCTTACCTGGAACACGAAAGCAGTGATGAGTGGATAATAGATGGCAAACACGAGATTTTTCAATAGTGCATGCATTTCGAACAGAAATTCTGAAAGGATTCTGCAATTTATTGAAAATTGTACTTTACGTGTCACATGTCATACCCCAGGAAGGTAAATAGTGTTTTGACTCTACGAAGCAATTACAATTAAAGCAAAAAATAAATGTAATAGCGCAGTTGTTGCTGGGAGAGCTTTTCTGTTTTGCAAGATATGCTTTTCTTTCGTGGGACCGGCAAGTTTCTGAAGTAAAATAGACAAAAATAACGCAAACATTTCTGTTACATTTCTTAAGTTGAAGAAGAAGAGAATGAATGTGATTATTTGACAAAAATAGAGCTTTTAATGACTGACTGCCTTGAGAAGGAGGGAGTGCAATATCTTGGCGACCAGGTTTGCTCGTAAACTAGAAAACAAAATCCTGAACTATGAGAACTGGCTACTCCCGTGCCATTTTTAAAAGAAGGCTCTTCCTGGAGCCTTCGGCAACTCTGCCTTCATGACCTCAGTGACCTCCTTCATGACCTCAGTGACCTCCTTCATGACCTCTCTTCAAAATAAAAACCAAGGACAAAATGACTTTGTTAAAGTGACAGCATCGTCACAAATCTTGGCAGTCAGGTTTGCTAATACAGCAAGAGACAGTTTCAACTACTTTGGCAGGGGGACCGGTGGCATTCTCAACAGCAGGGAGGCATGTGCGAGGCTCAAAGGAGATAAAGTAATCAGAGATAATAAGTTGAAGATACATGTCAGGCTGTAACAAAACAGGGAGCAAGGAATGTTGGATTAAATTGCATCTATTTCAATGCAAGAGGGCTGGCAAGTAAGGCCAAGGAACTCAGAGAGTAGATAGGTACATGGGGCTAGTATATCACAAACAGAGATAAGGGAAGGACAAGACTAGCAGCATAATGTGTTAAGGTGCAGTTGCTGCTGTCGGGATAGAGGTGACGGTAGTAGGGAAGGGGTCGTTTCATTGTTGATTAAGGCGAGTATCACAGCAGTGATCAGAGATGAAATAACGGGAGGATCAGCCAGTAAGGCTTTGTCGGTCGAACTAAGAAATTAACGTTATTGGGATTGTACAAATGGCCACCAAATGATCAACGAGAACTAGAGGAACAAATATGCAGAGATTAGGGAAACTTGCAGGAGTGATTTGGTTGTCATAGTACAGAATTTTAATTTTCATCACACAGAATGGGACCAACAGAGCATAAGAGCGCAGATCGAGTGGAATTTGTTCAGGGTGTTCAGGACTGCCAGAGCCTCAAGGGTTCAGATGGAGTGGAATTTATTAAGTGTGTTTAGGAAAGTTTCCTCAAGCAGTATAAAGGGCTCCTTCTCGGGAAAGGGCAAACGTGCAACTACTCTTGGGGAAGAGGACAGAGCAGGTGATGGAAGTGACAGTGGGGGTGAATTTTAGGATCAGTGACCAAAGTTCGGCTAATTTTAAAGTATTTATAGAGAGGGACAAAACTGTTCCACAGGTTTCAGTTCTAAATTGTGACAAGGTTAATTTTGTTGGAATTAGACAGGAGCTTACAATATTCTGTTAGCAAAAGAACCTCTGGCAAGTGGGATATATTTGAAAATGAGATATTTAGAGTTCAAGGTCGATGTGTTCATGCAAGGGTGAGGGGAAGGGTTGCCAGCAGTAGGGACTGACAAGAGATATTGAGGCTTTGACCTGAAATAAAGAAGGAGGTGCAGGTCAGTTAATGACAACTGTGATAAAAGAAATCCCGAGGTTCATACAGGGAATAGAGGCGTTTACTGAAGAAGGAAATCAGGAGGGCTAAAAGGGGGCACATGATAGCCTTGGCCCAGTAGGTTAAGGTGAATCTAAAGAGGTACTTTACGTAGATTCAACGGAAAAAAAGTAACATTGGACAGAGTAGTTCCGAGATGGAGACGAAAGGATAACAAAGATGAATCTCGATAGGAGCGAGAGTGACAGTATAGTCGTTATGTTGGAACTTACCTTTCTAAATATTGACTGGGAATACTAAGCTTCAAGTACTTTAGATGGGTCAGTTTTTGTCGAACGTGTGCAGGAGAGTTTCCTGACACAGTGTGTCGACAGGCCAAGAAGGAGCGAGGCCACATTGAACTTGGTACTAGGTAATGAAGCCAGACAGGTGTTAGGTATGAAGATAGGTGAACACCTGGGTGATAGTGACCACAATTCGGTTATCTTTCGTTTAGCGATGGAAAGAGAGTGGTATATACCGCAGGGAAAGAGTTATAGCGGGGGAAAGGCAATTATGATACAATTAGGCAAGAATTAGGATGCATCAGCTGGGGTAGGAAACTGCAGGAGATTGGCAAAATTGAAATGTGGAGCTTATTCAAGGAACAGACACCGCGTGTCCTTCGCAAGTAGGTACCTGTCAGGCAGGGAGGACATTGTCGAGTGAGCGAGATGTGATTTACAAAAGAAGTTGAAGATCTTGTCAAGAGGAAGGAGAAGGCTTTTGTCAGGATGGGACGTGAATGCTTATTTAGGGCACTTTAGAGTCGCAAGTTAGCTTTGGAAAGACCGAAAGATAGAGCTAATAAGAGCCAAGAGGGGACATGAGAATTCATTGGTAGATAGGATCAAGGAAACCTCCTCAGGATTTCTGTAGGTATATCAGGAATGAAAGAATGACGAGAGTACGATGAGAACCCATCAAGGATAGTAGTGGGAAGTTGTGCGTGGAGTCAGAGGAGATAGGGAAAGCGCTAAATCAATATTTTTCATCAGTATCCACACTGGAAAAGACAATTGTGGCGAAGAGATGACTAAGATACGGGATACTGGAATAGATGGGATTGAGCTTCGCAACGCGGTTGGTGTTATCAGTTCTGGAAAGTGTGAAAAATAGATCCCTGGTCCGGATGGGATTTACTTTAGAATTCGCTGGGAAGCCAGAGAGAAGATCAGTCTTTGATCTTTATGTCGTCATTTTCTACAGGAATGGTTCCATGAGACTGGAGGATAGCAAACATTGTCTCCTTGTTCAAGAAGGAGAGTAGAGACAACCCTGATAGTTATAGACCAATGAGCCTGAGTGAAGTTGTGGGTAAAGTGTTGGAAAGAGTAATAAGAGATAGAATTATCTAGAAGTGAATAAGTTGATTAGGGATTGTCAATGCAGTTTTGTGAAGGGTAGGTCGTGACTCACAAATCTTATTGGGCCCTTTCAGAAGGTGACCAAAGGGGCGGCAGGCGGCTCAGTGGTTAGCACTGCTGCCTCACAGCACCAAGAACCCGGGTTCAATGCCCACCTTGGGCAGCTGTCTGTATGGAGTTTGCGTGGGTTTCCTCCGGGTGCTCTGGTTTCCTCCCACAGTCCAAAGATGTGTAGGTTAGGTGAATTGACCATGCTAAATTGCCCATTGGGTTAATGTAAGGGAATACGTCTGGGTGGGTTGTTGTTCAAAGGGTCTGTGTGGACTTGTTGGGCTGAACAGCCTGTTTCCACACTGAAGGGAATCGAAGATGAATGAAGCTAAAGCTATTGATGTGGTGTATATGGATTTAGTAAGGCTTTTGATAAGGTTCCCCACTGTAGGCTACTAAACAAAATACGGAGGCATGAGATTGGAGGTGATTTAACGGTTTGCATCAGACATTGGTTAGCTGAGAGAAGACAGAGTGTGGTGGTTAATGGAAAATGTTCACCCTGGAGTTCAGTTCCTCGTGATGTACCGCAAGGTTCTGTTTTGGGGCCACTGCCGATTGTCATTTTTGTAAATGCCTTTGGTAAAGGATAAGAAAGATGCGTTAGTAAATTTGCAGAAGACACTAAGGTCGGTAGAGTTGTGGGTAGTGCTGAATGATGTTGTAGGTTACAGAGGGACATAGATAAGCTGCATAATTGGGCTGCGAGGTATCAAATGCAACGTAATGTGGAAAATTGTGAGCTGATTCACTTTAGAAGGAGCAACAGGAATAAAGAGTACTGGGCTAATATTAAGATGAAGATTCGTGTAGATGAACGGAGAGTTCTCGGCGTCCATGTACATAGAGCCCTGAAAGTTACCACCCAGGACGATTGGGTTGGTAAGAGAGCATACGATGTTTTCGCTTCTTTGATTGGAAGGATTGAGTTTCAGAACCATTAGATCATGTTACAGCTGTACAAAACTCTGGTGCGGCCGCACTTGGGGCATTGCGTATAATTCTCGTCTTCACATTATATGAAGGATTTAAAACTTTTGGAAATGATTTCAGAGGAGATTTATTGGGTTGTTACCTGGTATAGAGGGAAGTTCTTAACAGGAAACGCTCTAAAAGTTGTGGCTGTTTTCGTTAGAGGGAAGAGGGTTGAGATATAAGTTAATTGAGACATATAAGGTACTCAGAGGGTCAGATAGGATGGACAGTGAGCCTTTTTCCGCGGAAGGTAATAGTGAGCATAAGTGTACAAAGCTTTCAATTGAGGGGTGATAGATATCGGACAGATGTCAGAGGTAGCTTCTTTACTCACAGAGTATTAGGAGCATGGAATGGCCTGCCAAATTGAAGGGCATTCAATGGTCATTGGATAGCCATATAGAATAGTGTAGGTTAGATGGGCTTCAGATTTGTTTCTCAGGTCGGTGCAACATCGAAGGCTGTAGGACCTGTACTGCGCTGTAATGTGTATTGTATGCTTTACGGTAAAAGGAGCCTTCAAAGACTAAAGGAGACGTGTGTATAAATTTTACACCCTTGCGACCCTCAGTGCTTCCTGCAAATGTTGTTCAACATGGAGGAGTACTGATTCATCCACCAAAGGAGGAAGTTACGTGTTAACCAGAGGTTGCCTTGCCCATGTTTAATCTGAAGCCAAGCGACTTCCTGGATTCCGGGGTCGATTTCACGGACTCCCAGGGCAACTTCGTCCCGACTGTATATCACTGTGCCGCCACTACTGTTGGGTCTGTCCTGCTGGTGGGACAGGACATATCCAGGGATGGAAATGGAGGTGGTCTGGGGTGTTATCTGTAAGGTATGATTCCGTATATGTCAGACTGCTGCTTGACTAGTCTGTGAGACGGCTCTCCTCATTTCGACACAAAGCCCCAGATGTAGGTAAAGAGGATTTGGATTGTCAACAGGGCTGTTTGTGTTTCTGCTGTTGTCTTTTACGGTTCCAAGTTCGATGCCACGTGGACCATCGGTTTTATTTCTTTGTTGTAACTTTCTAGAGATTGATACCACTGAGTGGTTTGCTAAGCTATTTCAGAGAACAGTTGAGAGTCAACCACAGTACTATGGCTCTGGAGTCGCATGTAGTCTAAGCTAGGATAACCGATTTTCTTTGCTCAAGGACATTAATGAGCCAAATGGATTTTTCCAACAATTGACAATGGTTTCATTGCCAACAGTTGACTCTTACTTCCAGAGTTTTTTTTTATTGAATTCCCATGCCACCATCTACCGTGGTGGGTTTAGAACCCAAGTCACGAGAACATCATTCTGTGTTTTTGATTAATAGTCGAGCGATACCACTGGGCTATCTCCTCCCCACTTTGCTATGGGAAGGATGTCGTTAAACTGGAAAAAATTACAAGGGGTTTGCCAAGACTCAAGGGTCTGAGGTTTTGGGAAATGTGGCATAAGCTGGGACGTTTTCTCTGGAGCATGGGAGACGAAAGCCAGGTGGGTGGGGTGGGATCTTCGGGAAATGCACAAGGTCATGAGAGGCATCGATCGTGTGAACGCACTCAGTCTTTTTCCCGAGATTGTGGAATCAAGGACGGGAGTACATCAGTTTAAGGTTCAGGGTAAGAATCTAAGGGAACCTGAGGGGCGACCATTTCACAGATGGCGGAATGTATACGGATTGAGCTGAAGTGTTTGAGGCGGATATAATAACATTTAAAAGGCGTTTTGACATGGTTAGAAAAGGTTTAGAAAGAAGTGGACTAAATGCTGAGAAATAGGGTTAGTTTTTTTTCGCAATGGAGTTAAGTTAATCTCAATTCGTCTTTCTTTTGTTTTGTTTTAATTGTAGTTTTGTTCTTAAAGAAATCGTGCTTCGATAAGCTCGACTAATTTGGCCAATCGAGTTACATTTGAAAACATCTGAAAGGCATTTGCCTTTCAATAAGAAAAATATAATATCGAGGCTACATCCTTAAAATATTTCGAGGAGATCTACTCTGATCAATAACACCATGCAAACTCTCCTCAGCACTGTCAAAGTTAATAATGATCTGTGTGATATGTAATGTAGTGACACCAGAACGTTATGCCACAGAAGCCAAAGAATTACCAATGACGTGTTGAGATAACGGTGATATAAATAATATTGAGAGGTTTTGATTGGTTTGGCATGATAAGGAAACTCCGGGCAAATCAGAACTCACTGAGGAACCTTGAGAAACAATTAATTTTCAAGGTGATAAACGGTGAAACCACAGAGTGCGAGATACAGAGCAGAGACGCTGGACTATGTTACGCCAATAAAAATGCCAACCACATTTGTAACAGAGAGTTTAATTTGTTAATACTTCTGGCAAAAATCGCTTTGATAGTTAACTAAACTCAACATGAAAAATACAAAGTTATACAAGTTTAAAATGTCTGCAAATGATCACTGACTAGAATTATTTTGCTTCTTTATGTATCAGTAGTAGCTGATACCCATATCGCTATAACTCAGCCTAATATACACGAACTAAAACGCAAAACCGTCGAAACTTTTCCTCTTTCGACCATATCTTTGTGATAGTTATATCATAATTGCATGCATTAAGATAACTGTAATTTCATCCGTTTTAGCTGTTATAATGTTTGCTTGAAACAGATATTGTCTTAGCCTCCAGTTCCGCTGAGATCAATAACCTCTTCCTGGCTACTCATCATCCTAACTTCATTTGCTCTATTCTCAAGCTCTTCCCCACTCTCTATACTGACTGACCTGCTTCTCTCTTTGTCGCCCATCCCTTCCTGCCACACTAGTTTCAATACTACCGAGTTCTATTATCAAACTTCCAGCCGGGATTTAGTGCCAATCCAGCTTAGGTGTGACCACTCCTTGTTGCGGGTGGACCCGGAATCAGGGGATGCAGAGTCAGTATGGATAGAGCTGAGAAATTCTAAGGGTGGACAGACCCTCTTGGGAGTTATCTACAGACCCCCAAACAATAGTATGGATGAAGGGTGTAAGTTGAATGAGGAGCTGAAATTGGCCTGTCGCAAAGATGTTGCTACAGTTGTTCGGGGGGGGGGGGGGGGGGTTCAACATGCAGTAGACTGGGATAATCAGGATAGTATTGGACCTCAAGAAAGAGACTTTGTGGAGTGCCTCTGAGATGGATTCTTAGAACAGCTGGTGATGGAGCCTACCAGGGTGAAGGCAATTCTGGATCTGGTATTGTGCAACGAACCAGAATTGATCAGGGACCTCGAAGTGAAGGAGCCATTAGCAGGTAGTGACCATAATACAATAAGCTTTAATCTGCAGTTTGAGAGGGAGAGGGTACAATCGGAAGTGACAAAATTTCAGTTGAATACAGGGAACTATGGAGCTATGAGGGAGGAGCTGGCCAAAGTTCAATGGTGTAATACCTTAGCAGGGATGACAGTGGAGGAACAATGGCAGATCTTTCTGGGTATAATGCAGAAGTTGCAGGATCAGTTCATTCCGAAAACGAAGAAAGATCAATGAGGAGGCACGGGTGGCCATGGCTGACAAGGGAAGTTAAGAAACATATAAAGTCAAAAGAGAAAACGTATAACATAGCAAAGATGAGTGGGAAAACGGAGTTCTAGGAAGCTATTAAAGAACAAGAGGATTACTAAGAAGGAAATACGCAGAGAAAAAATGAGGTGCGAAGGTGAACTGGCCAAAAATATAAAGGAGGATCGTAAAAGCTTTTTTAGGTATGTGAAAGGCAAAAAAATGGTTAAGACTAAAATTGGGCCCTTGAAGACAGAAACAGGGGAATATATTACGGGGAACAAAGAAATGGCAGAAGAGTTGAATTGGTACTTCAGATCTGTGTTCACTGGGGAAGACACAAGCAATCTCCCAGAGGTAACAGTGGCTGAAGGACCTGAACGGAAGGGAATTTATATTTGCCAGGAATTGGTGTTGGAGAGATTGTTATGTCTGAAGGCTGATAAGTCCCCGGGACCTGATGGTCTGCATCCCATGGTACTGAAGGAAGTGGCTCTAGAAATCGTGGATGCGTTGGTGATTATTTTCCAGAGTTCGATAGATTAGGGATCAGTTCCTGCGGATTGGAGGGTGGCTAATGTTGTACCACTTTTTAAGAAAGGAGCGAGAGAGAAAGCAGGAAATTATAGACCAGTTAGTCTGACCTCAGTGGTGGGAAAGATGCTGGAGTGTATTATAAAGGATGAAATTACGACACATCTGGATAGTAGTAACAGGATAGGTCAGAGTCAGCATGGATTTATGAAGGGGAAATCATGCTTGACTAATCTTCCGAATTTTTTGAGGATGTAACTCTGAAGATGGACAAGGGAGATCCAGTAGATGGAGTGTACCTGGACTTTCAGAAAGCCTTTGAAAAAGTCCCACATAGGAGGTTAATGAGCTAACTTTGGGCGCATAGCATTGGGGGAAAGTACTGACTTGGACTGAAAATTGGTTGGCTGACAGGAAACAAAGAGTAGTGATAAACGGCTTCCTTTCAGAATGGCAGGCGGTGACCAGTGGGGTACCGCAAGGATCAGTGCTGGGACTGCAGCTTTTTACAATATATATTAATGATATAGAAGATGGTATTAATAGTAACATTAGCAAATTTGCTGATGATACAAAGCTGGGTGGCAGTGTGAAATGTCAGGAGGAGATCAGGAGATTACAGGGTGACCTAACAGGTTACGTGAGTGGACAGATGCATGGCGGATGCAGTTTAATGTGGATAAATGTATGGGTATCCACTTTGGTGGCAAGAACAGGAAGGCAGATTACTACCTAAATGGAATCAAGTTAGGTAAATGGGCAGTACAAAGAGATTTGTGTGTTCTTGTACACCAGTCAATGAAGGCAAGCATGCAGGTACAGCAGGTAGTGAAGAAAGCTAATAGCATGCTGGCCTTCATAACAACAGGAAATTAGTATAGAAGCAAAGAGGTTCTTCTGCAGCTGATGAGACCAGACCTGGAATATTGTGTGCAGTTGTGGTCTCCAAATTTGAGGAAAGACATTCTGGCTATTGAGGGAGTGCAGTGTAGGTTCACAAGGTCAATTCTTGGAATGGCGGGACTACCTTACGCTGAACGACTGGAGCGACTGAGCTTGTATACCCTTGAGTTTAGAAGGCTGAGAGGGGATCTGATTGAGATGTGTAAGATTATTAAAGAATTGGACACGCTGGAGGCAGGATTCATGTTTCCGCTGATGGGTGAGTCCCGAACCAGAGGACACAGCTTAAAAATACGGGGTAGATGAGGAGAAACTTCATCACCCAGAGAGTGGTGTTTGTGTGGAATGCTCTGCCCCAGAAGTCAGTGGAGGCCCAGTCTCTGGATTCTTTTTAGAAAGAGTTGGATAGAGCTCTCAAGGATAGTGGAATCAAGGGTTATGGAGATAAGGCAGGAACAGGATACTGATTAGGAATGATCAGCCATGATCATAATGAATTGTGGTGCAGTCTCGAAGGGCAGAATGGCCTACTCCTGCAACTATTGTCTATTGTCTATTGTTTACTACCTGAGAGTCAAAATTGCCGTTGTAGGTTTTCCTAGCTACGTTGTTCGTGCCAATGTGGAGAATGTCTTCTGTCTTTCTGCCCTCTCGTTTCAGGATGATCCGAAGTCCTGTTTGCAAGTTTAAAACTGCCATAGTAACCAAGTTCGTAGTTAAACCTATGGTCTATCAAACAGCGTTTCCATCCTGAATTTGTATCGTGTTTGCACCATCTGTGATTATAACAGTTTCAAGTTTTTAAATCTTTTGACATCATACAAATTCATTCTGTCAAGTGTTTAACCACTTAACCTGCTTTATCTTATATACTGAGCTCTATTTCTCCTGTTTAAGCAAGGTATCAGTTACATTTCGTGTGAAAATGACTGTGTTAATGTGTTTTGTTTTCATAAGGACTGTGCCAAGTACAAACGATGATTCGAAATAATTGTGTCTCTAGTGGTCAACATCAGACATAAATAGGTGCATCATAATACTTATTTCAAACGCGAGAGGATAACAATTCATTATTCTTACTGAAAATGCATGCTCCTGCAAAAGCGCCTATATTTGTACTTTATTACTCTGCACTTGCTGGTTTTGGGGTTCCAGGTAAATTATGATAATATGATATACTTACCATACTGATGTTTAAATGCGTGTTCGCAGAATGGCTGGAGATTTTTTATTTTCTCAGCTACTTGATAAACTTGTAATTTAATCGGTGAAGCGTTGTGTTACCAATAGATGTTGGTGCTGTTCATGCTTTCAAATCTAAAGTTAGCTGTCTCTCTAAGACGATTAACAGTGGCAATCAATGGCATTCATTCGAATTTCGAGGATTTCGTTTTGCATTCGCAAAATAGTTTCTTCAAATATTTATTACAGAGTGTTTGAACTCATAATGACTCTATGTAATTAACTTGATTACTTTATGTCAACATTTTATGTCTCGGTATTGTTTTGTCTACATACGTCGAATATGGTTGGCTGTGTCTTCATGCACTATCCAATCCTGGATTCCATTCGGAAGTTATTGGTTAAGTTTGCCATTTTGAAACACTGCTTTTCATTTAAAGCAAGCACAGCGAAATGTAGTTAGGGAAATTGTTAGACGGTAGTGATATGGCGACACTGAAAGAGAGATAGCAAGTCAGGTTGATGGGAAGTTTGAAAGGGACCTTGCAGGTACTGCTATTCTAAGTGATCTGCCATATTTGCCGTTCTCTCCAGTAGTCGTCATGGGCTTTGATGGTTCTGTCTTAGGGGTCGTTGCGAATTTGTGCAGTGCATCTATTTAATATTACTGACGGAGTGAATGAATGCTCATTGACATGGCCATAGTCAATTGAGCATTTTGTTTCTTCCCGGGATGCAGCTAAGGTTGTTGTTGGAACTGTGCACATCCAGTAGGCATTGCATTACACACCTATTGCATTATCGAAGTTGTGTAGGAATTGGAGATTCATCAGGAGAGTTACTCAGCACGTTTTCTGCTGTCTTTCTCTGAGTTGCTAAATGCCTGGCACTTGAGTGGAACGAGTATTTCCTAGTTAACAGTTCCATTGCAATTCAATGACGTCAGTTTCAGAATCCGATGTGTTGCGGATGATAGTGAACTTTGTGCAATCATAAGTATATGACCAGAATTCTGACTTTAACTTGGAGAAAAGAACGTTGATGTATCAGCTGAAGGGGATTGCTTCTTGATCTTCTCTATTGTTATTGTTAATCATGTTCAGATATGACTCAATACGCTTTCTCTTACCATTTCAGCATCTTATCTCCATCTTTTAGGCTGAAATGAAGTTTCATTGATATGCAATAGGAAATATCTAAGTACAACGATTTTGAAATGTTTTATATTTAGGGTTCAATTATTATTTGTGACAGATATTCTTGTTAATTAACCATTAGAAATACATGAGTAAAAGAGTACATTTCTGAGTTAAATCCAAAATAACTGATACATATTCTATGCTATCATTTCGCCGAACTAACAATGTTGTTTTTTTTCTCCCTCTCTCTCCACTTCCACTGTCCGCCTGTATGTCGCTGTCTCTTTAGGTCTCTGTCTCCGAATGTCTGTCTCTCTGTCTAGATCTCTCAATCTGACACTCATTTTTTTTGTACTCTGTCTCTTACAGCCAACTTGGTGACAATACTATTACTTTCCAGAGGAAGATGTGGTCTTTCAGGTTGCGTCACTCGGTCCCTTCTATCCATGGCAGCAGTGGATCTTCTTGTTATTATTGTTGCAGTGATTTTCAGTCGGCTTCTGGCAATTTATTTTCCAGCTAGTTTACTGAACACCACACTGGGATATCGTCTCATAATTCTTCTTATCTACGCCTCCCGAAACTGCTCTGTCTGGTTGACTGTCACTTTCACCTTTGATCGCATCATATCCATTTGTTACCAGAAGCTCAGAATTAAATACTGCACAGAGAAAGATGCATCTGTGATTATAGGAATAGTCTGTGTGCTATGTTGCTTGATGAGCACTCCATTTTATTTCATATATGAGCCTTTATACACTCTTGATGGCGTAGGTTGGTACTGCAACATAAAAGATGTATTTTACACATCGGTTGCATGGAGCTTGTTTGAAACTTTTGATCGCATTCAAGCCCCATGTCTACCGTTTCTCCTTATTTTGCTGCTTAATGCAATGACTGTCAGACACATTATAGTTGCTACGAGAGCCCGCAGGAGACTCCGATCCCACAGCAATGAATACATTAAACGTGATACAGAAATAGAGAGGAGGAGAAAGTCTATCATTTTACTCTTTGCCATCTCAGGCAGTTTCCTCATGTTATGGCTGACGTACATTTTACATTTTCTACTTGCTCAAATTTCTGGTGATAGCTATTCGAAAGGTTCCAATCTCAATGACCCTAAATTTATTCTGCAGGAAAGTGGGTACATGCTACAGCTCTTAAGTTCATGCACGAATACATGTATTTATGCAGTGACACAGACAAAATTCAGAGGTCAGTTGAAAAATGTTTTTAAATACTCCTCCAAACTTATTAGGAAATGTCATATCTAATGAGTCCAGCTGAGTAATCTGATGTGACTTTACCAGTTCACTGAACCGACAGACAGCATTCAGAATCTGCAGCTGAGCAGTTTTGAGAAGTATGTCACCACGATGACGAGGCTTGATACTTCAGACAAACAAATCAACACTGCTTTATAAATTCGTGGCAGCCACTTGTGAAAGAAATTGTTTCTCAAGTTTTTGCCTCTTCTGCCAGCCGTAAAGTTTCACTATAAGAAGATTTCCTTTTGAAATCGATTTGATTGATGCATGTGTAAAATCTGCAAGGGTAAGTGACCAACAATAAGATAATTTTGTTTGTAAATTTCTCAGAAGTGCACATGCACACCAAGATTGCCTCTTCTGCTGAGCGTGAGGGAAATATACACACATACTTCCATTTAATATTCTGCTTTGTTAAAAGGGGACTTGTTATTTCTGAAATAGAAATATTTCTTAGAAAAGGTTCGGATTTCACTTCATTTGCATCTGTTAAGAGTCATGCGTTGAGGCAGATATTACCTGTTTGTGTAACTATCGCTAGTAAACATTCCTACTCTGAGAAGAAATGAACAGAAAGATTTCCGAAATTGAGATATTTTACTGTTTTCCCTGGAGTAACCATTAATCCGCAGCATCACTTCAAATTACTTACGAGTCACTAGTTTTGACAGAAGAAAAAAGCAAATTGCGTAAAAATGTGCTTTTTTGTTTCTGATCCATTAATGTCATTACATGATTACTCACATTTCACAATACTGTGCTGGCAACATTTAGTCAGCAGAGGTGGGAAACTTTGTAGTTTTCATGACATGAAACGAGATATTGAATCAAATGCACTGATCACTTTGTCTTACCTTAATAATATTTTTACAACGTTCCTACAGGTATTGGGGCAAACAACAAAACTGTTTGCATTACACTACATTCTATCACAACTGAGCAATTGCATTTGCAATTCATGGACTGCCATAGACCACATAAGTCCATTTGTCCACTTTTGGTCGCAGATGTTCGGAGCTGGGGAGTCCAAAATTTCAAAATACATCATATGATTGCAGTTGGTGCAGTTTAGGCAACTAAATCCCAGGTTATCAAAACATGGAATCCACAGGGTAGTGTGGTGAGATGAAACATATTTAGCTGTTATCAATGATAGCCCTTCCACTAAACTGGAGATCGTTGCTACTGACCTCAATATATGACAGAAGCTGCAGTCTCCTTTAATATGATAAGGGCGATAATCACGTTGAAAAGCGACGCTCTAAAGGGAGGACTTCCGTTCTTTCTAGTTTCTTCTCTTCTTTCACGCTTTTTGTTGTCTTAACCCAGCCATTGATCCTTCTATGGTTCTCAGTCTGGCCTCACTGAGACAGGGCCCAGCCTAGTCTCTAGGTGGCCTACAAGCTGGTCAGTCGGCGGTTCATGGAATTATCTCAGCTCGGCGTGTGAGTGGATCCCGCTCGGGTGTATGTCTGAGGCACCAGTTTGATTGGAGTGACTAGGAGTAATGTGGACTGCAGAATCAGAAGATAAGAGTCAAAGGCAAAATCCGAGGAACAAAAGTATCGACATTTTAGGCATCAGCCTTTCATCAGAAATTCGAGATCGGAGAGGCATCAGTTTCAGTAACAGCGACCTTACCTGTGGCAGCAGCGTTGAGAAAAGGCAGCAGAGCGAGATAAGCGGTGAGATCATCAAAGTCTGCTGAACTTATTACTTACTTCTTTGTTAACGTAGTTTAAACTGCGAGAAACTTAATTGTAAGTTATTAATGATTTATTTATGTTTCTGTTATTCTATGAAGTAAAACATAACCTTTTAAATTCTTGTTTCCTTTATTACTTTGTACGTTAATTATAGTACTTGGTATCTAAGGTAGCGTCATGTGTGGTAACATTTGACAATCTTCACTGTACGCTTACACTTCTACACTTGACCACACATGACAAATAAATCTAAACAAAATCATCGATTTTTCAGCACCAACTAGAATATAGATCATATTGTAAGTGTAAATGTGACATATCTATGCAAGATTGAAACAGAGGATTAAGTCATCACTGTGACACGGTGCTTAAAGTCAGTGAAACACAGGCATAGCAAAGCGCTATTGCTGGAAAAGATTTGTTTTTGTCTTTTTTTAAAAGAAAGATCCGTGTGGCAGCAGGAAAGTGGAATTGACTTGACAGCCAGGTCTTCCATGATCATATCAAATTAAAGAATTGGCATGTGGACCTGACAATTGACGTCGGTTTTAAGTCAGAAAATTCTGCTTTAGTGTGAATACACAGTTTAACAATATCAAAACGTAATTTTGCCGATTGTGCCCGAGGTAGTTCTTGGAATAATCACACTGTTTTCATTCCACATTCGCAGCTATATGCAAGCGATAGAGTGACAGTGTTTTCAGTGGATGCACCAGTGGGTTAGAGGTTAAAGTAAGATCAGCAATAATTTCATCGAATGACAATACGAACTGGAGTTACATAGTGTTCAATTCGCTCAACTCCACATCAAAGCATTTTATCTTACTCCACACTAAAACATGTTCTACCCTTTTCCACATCTTTTCACATGGATTTTTCGCAATTTCTGACCAAGTATTTGTTACCTTATCCAGGGAATTTTATTTTTTTTCCTCTCTCCATTGTATTTTGGCTGTGACTAGCCAGCTCGAGTCAGTCCTCTGAAGTAAGTAGTTTCTAATCTCCTGATTACGTACATGTTTCAAAACCTGAAATTGCAGAGATGGACTCATGTGTTTCGGAGATCAGTGACAAGCAGAGCCCGTTAGGGGCAATGTTTTCATGAAAGACTCAATGGAAGGGAGAGTAGGGATCAAATCAGTATAGGTTTGAAGGGATAATTAAAGCAATCCACCTCTCATGGTGCACACTTCTCTCTGAGGCACTGGTGGACACCGTGGATTCCGTCTTCAAGGAATCCCAGCTTTCATGACTGATTTTAAAAAATGGCTTCGAGCATTCCAATATAATTATACATCCTCTACTTATGGTGTAGGTTTGCTCGCTGAGCTGTCGGTTTGATATCCAGACGTTTAATTACCTGGCTAGGTGACATCATCAGTGGCGACCTCCAAGTGAAGCGAAGCTGTTGTCTCCTGCTTTCTATTTATATCTTTCTCCTGGATGGGGTTCCTGGGGTTTGTGGTGATGTCATTTCCTGTTCGTTTACTGAGAGGTTGATAGATGGTATCTAGATCTATGTGCTTGCTTATGGTGTTGTGGTTGGAGTGCCAGACCTCTAGGAATTTTCTGACATGTCTTTGCTTAGCCTGTCCCAGGATGGATGTGTTGTTCCAGTCGAAATGGTGTCTTTTTTCATCCGTGTGTAGGGCTACGAGGGAGAGAGGATCGTGTCTTTTTGTGGCTAGCTGCTGTTCGTGTATCCTGGTGGATAACTTCTTTCCTGTTTGTCCTACGTAGTATTTGTGGCAGTCCTTGCATGGAATTTTGTCGAAGACGTTGGTTTTGTCCATGGGTTGTACTGGGTCTTTTAAGTTTGTTAGTTTTTGTTGAGAGGTTTGGTGGGTTTGTGGGCTACTAGGATTCCGAGGGGGCTTGGTAATCTGGCTGTCATTTCTGAAACTTCTTTGATTTATGGTAAGGTGGTTAGGGTTTGTGGCTGTGTTTGGTCTGCCAGAAACCCTAACCACCAGAACACAAACCCACCAACACTCTCAAACAAAAACCCATAAACTTAAACAACCCAGTACAACCCTTGGACAAAACCAACGTCATCTACAAAATTCCATGCAAGGACTGCCACAAACACTACGTAAGACAAACAGGAAGAACGTTAGTCACCAGGATACACGAATACCAGCTAGCCACAAAAAGACACGACCCTCTCTCCCTCGTGGCCCTACATACGGATGAAAATAAACCACCAATTCGACTGGGACAACACATCTATCCTGGGACAGGCTAAGCAAAGACATGCCAGAGAATTCCTAGAGGTCTGGCACTCCAACCACGACGCCATAAACAAACACATGATCTAAATGCCATCGATCAACCACTCAGAAAACGAACAGGAAATGACATCACCACAAACCCCAGGAATCCCATCCAGGACAAACATACAAATAGAAAGCAGGAGACAACAGCTTCGCTTCACTTGGAGGTCCCCACTGATGATGTTACCTAGCCAGGTAATGAAACATCTGGATATCAAACCTACAGCTCAGCGAGCAAACCTACACCCTAAACCTCAACCTGAGCTACAAACCTTCACAAACCTTTCAAAAATCCTCTACTCAGTTGAATGTTTGGTTGATTTTTTAAAATCTCCAAATGATTATCTGGAATTCTGCGTATTAATGTTACGAACTCCATATACTGCGAAACAGCAGCAAAAACAAAGTTGAACAAAAAAGAAATACAGAGCAAAGCACTTTCCACATTATCCAATAAAACATTCCGAGAACATATCGGCCCAAATTAAGTTCAGAGTAAAGTTTCCTATCCTTTGTGCCCATTAGAACTTCCAGCTGTACCTGAACTTCTGGTACAGCTCGGTGATGGGTCATAAGGAAACTTTACATCAAATATAAAATTCTGTGAAAGCAGATACGGCATTTGTTTACATACAAATTAAAGCAATGTATACGTTGTTCTGCAAACAATCTGACGCTGTTTTAGACATAAACGAAACCATACTGATCAACAATATCGAATTATACAGTATTGATTAAGGTTATATAAATGCTCATATGAATTCTGGATCGTAAATAACCGATCCAGCTAACCACAATATCCAGTCTTATCTCTTTATCCCTCTCGTGCCAATATGTTGGCTACTAATTAAGATTAGGGTGTCATGTAATTGCAATGATTGATATTCGAGAGGTAGGGCTCAGGGATCAGATCAGGGCGAGTGAGAGGGAAGTATGAGATTCAGTACATCTTAAAGAAGCATTCACTATGTCACTATATTTTGCGATTGGAGTTAATAATGATTAGTTCTAAAAGTACAGATATCAACTTTTATTCCTTTCGTACTACTGAAAAAATTGTTAAGGCAATATCTGAGAGAAATCAGTCGATATATTTGCATCCTGCACTCTATACAGGAAATTGTTTGTTGTCTTGAACTGATTCAATCGTCTAACCTCCGATTTCTACTTTTAGGTTTATATTCATAGAGGTCTGATTGGTTTCAACTGAAGTATTGAAGCAACCAAAGCAGAATATTAGATTGAGTTCAAGTCGAAAGAAAGATTATTTTACAAGCATAGACAGATGCTACAAATAAGATGACACTTCTGGGGCATCAGTTGCAATCGGCATTCCGATAGTTTCTCAATTCAAAATTCTGTTTTGCATGTTCTGTTTGCACAATCATGAAGCATCTCAACCGTGGCCAATTTTCCACTGAATGACAATTTGATTGAAGTGTTAATGCATTGAAGTTAAACGAATTTCAGAATTAGCGTGTCTTTGTTGCAGTTTATGCACCTGCACTAATATTGAAGATGCTGCGGGTAAATTGCATAAAGCCTGCATCTACAACAAGACGTAACAAATTATTAGATGAACTATCATTTCAGTTAATGAATTAATGTTGTTTTCAAGTACGACAGAGAATTCACGTTTCTTTCATTGAAATATGCTAATTGAGAGAATTCTCGTGTAGTCACTTATCATAAAAGAAATGCACCTGATTCTGTCTTTACCAATACTGGCTGATATGTCGATTAACATTTGCATATTATTTCAGCATCATTAGCCACAATTCCTGCCAGCTCCAGATGGATGCCACCACTGACACATATTTCCTTCTCTCTTGCCAGCTTTCCACAAGAACCACTCCTGCCGGGATACCATCGTTCACTCTCAGTGCAAACCCTCACCGCGTCACGGCAACTTCACCTGCAACCACAAAAAGTATAACACCTGCCCGTGGACCTCCTCCTTCCTCAATATCTTTGCACTGAAACACTTTCCAGGTGAAGCAATGCTTTACCTGCAGTTCATTCAGTATTGTCTTCTGTATTCGCTACTCACAATGTAGTGTCCTCTACATTGTGGAAACAAAGCATAGACTGGGAAACTGCTTCCTCGTAGACAAACATTCTGCACACGAAACAAAATCTCTGGGATTCCCGTTGCCTAACAATACAACACAGCACATTGTTCCCTCATCAATATTAGGGGCAGCATGGTTGCTCGGTGTTTAGCACTGGAGCCTCACAGCACCAGGGACCCGGGTTTGATTCTAACCTCGGGTGACTGTCTTTGTGGAGTTTGCACATTCTCCGTGTGTCTGTATGGGTTTCCTCCGGGCGCTCCGGTTTCCTCTCACAGTCCAAAGATGTGCAGGTCAGGTAGATCGACCATGCTAAATTGCCCATAGTGTTAGGTACATTGGTCAGAGGAAAATGGGTCTGCGTGGGCTACTCTTTGGAGGATCGGTGTGGACTGGTTTGGCCGATTCCAAACTGTAAGGAATCCAATCTAATCTCTGTTACAAGCTTCCTGCAGTGTTTCAGTGAAGTACAGCGTCAGCTGGAAGAACAGCCAATCATTTTCTCCTTGGGAAGTCTATATCCTTCTGGGCTGAATTTTGATTTCAACAATTTTAGTGTTTGTACAACTTCTGCACGTTTTCCACCACCCCGAAACACAAGTCCTTCTTATCACATAGTCTCCAATTATGTAAATGCCATTGTTATCCAGTTAAGGTCCCTATTAGCTGATGTATATTTTCCTGGGGAGTTATTGTTATCCACGTCTTTGTCTACCCAATACCTTTGCAGACTATCTAGCTCTATCTCGCCATTTATCGTTTACTTCTCACCATTTCCCCCTACTTTGTCGTCGACATAAAGCCATTTCCCGAACTACTATAATGATGTGAAAGTCGAACCCCTCTGCTAATTAAATGGAAAACATCCAGAACAGCTCACCCTGCCTCGTAATCTGCTAAATGTGACGGAATGAAAGAAAAACCCTGATTTTCATTGTTTACAGAAAAATAATGATTTACTATCTTAACTCAAACAATGGACACTGAACAAAAACTATGGAAAAATCAGAACCCCCTTTCTCCCAACTAATTCCGATCTGACCCCTACTGCTTGAAACTGCTGCTCCAATTACAGTTATTCAACATTAAACTAATTTTGTGTCACAAAGTCCATACAGTCTCCAAAGCGGTCTTTCTTCTTGTCGATCGAATCTGCTGTTTCCTTCTGTCGTTCCAATTGTGTTGTCTTCTCCCTCTGACTTCTTCTTCATCATTACCGCAATTGTCTTTGTATAAATTCCCTTGGTACCCCGATAAAGGATGCCTTCTGAGAGATTTCTTTTGAGATCCACTTGCAGATGACAACTGCTTCCAGTTTGATGGGCGGTTGTGCCTGACTAATTTTCAAAGTGCCTTTCCTTGTTGAAGCCTCAAGGCTCTAGCCTCTGAATAGTCCGATTTTGTCAATACAATAAATTTCAAATTGCACAGGTTTTTTGGTATCCTGAGCAAACTTTAAAATAATTGGTTAAATTCAAATCCGGTACATTAACATCAAATCACAACTCCAAGCAGATTGTTACATATTATCAATTCTCGATACATCTGCCAATGCCATCTAATAACAGACACATGGGTTGTTACAATCTCTCAGCTCAGGAACAGCACCTCTCTCTGAAAGTGACTATGTGCTCTTCCAAGTTTGCAACACAACCATCAGTTCATTAGAAGAGTCACTCAATGGAAAACGTTAACTCTGATTTCTCCCAACAGGTGCTGCCAGACCTGCTCAGTCTTTACAACAATTTCTATTGTCTCTGATTTCCAGCATCAGTAGTTTTTTCAGTCCCCTGCACATATAAAAAGGTATAAATCAACTCTTTGAAACTGTTTTGTCAGTCTATTTCAATTCATGTCGTAGTTCCTTTTGCAGCTTTCGTGTACGTGAAATATTTGTCAGGTAAATCGAAAGGTGTCTGATGGAGAAATGCATAATCCGGAGTTGATAACGTGGTGAAATGTCATATTTTAAAAGATTTATTTAGCCATGCGGTCCTTTGTACACAATTTTAATAACTCATCATAATTACATTTTTATTAAAGTCACTTGCAAACTTTAAAAAAAAAACAGATTGAGTAATTCATGTCAGGTTAAAGTAATTTCTTAGACTTTCCTGTAATTCGACACTATCTTTCTTTGCATTCACTGGATAATGCTGCTGCAGTGAGATTTCATAGAATCCTTGCATGATGGATGCAGGCATATCGGCCATCGATTCTACACCGTCGAGTTCAAAATGAATTCCACTCAGACTGACGCTACCCATGCATTTCCCACGTCTGTTCCACTTATCCTGCACATCCTTGGGCACAATGGGCAATTTACCATGACCAATCCACCTAACCTGCACGTTTTTGGACGTAGGAGAATTCCAGAGTGCCTAGGGGAAACCTGCGCAGGCACATTGAGATTGTGCACACTTCACATAGACAGTCCTCTAAGGCCAGGAGAGAAGCCAGTTCTCAGATGTTGTGAGGCAGCAGTGCTGACCATTGAGCCACCGTGCAACACATGTGGATTAATTAGATTTACCCTTTCAATTTATCCTTGTAAAGCCTCTGACCTTCTGACATGATATGTCGCACTGATTTGTTTTCATATTTTCTTTTCCTTTATTTGATGCTTGGTGATCATTTTATGTCCTTGAAAGTTCTGTCAACCCTAAGAAATAGTTTATGCTATTCTTGCAAATCACTTCCTTTGGCACAATGCAACCTTAAAATTAATTTGGCCGATATCGTTGATTCACTACTTTGACTGAGTTATTTATTCTTCTTCAAGGTATGCATTTCCAAGTCGGAATATGCTGAATTGATTTAAATACAAGCCATTTTGGTACAACGTCAAAATTACTAATGTAATATTTTATAAATTCTAATTTGGAAATAGAACCTGCCTGACTAAACGTTGGGATGCAGACAAACTAAATGTTTGCATTTAAAGCATTGTCTGAGCCGAGATGTCAACTTTTCTTCTTATAAAACCTTAAGTTACTCGAAAATGTGGCTTTAAAAGGTTCTGGGATTAACATATTAATAAACCGAAACATGCCACCCATTCTAAAAATAAATGAAAGACCTAACAGTAAACCAGATTTGTTTAATATATTATTTCCACTGCATGACACTTTAATCTGTTGCTATAAATTCTGTGTCTTATTGCCCTGATTCATAGCTACCTGATGAAGGAGTAGCGGCCCGAAAGCGGGGGTTCCCAAACAACCCTGTTGGACTATAGCATTTTTTTAAAAAATTATCCAACTCTGTCCAACACCGGCTCCACTACATCATGGCAGTCAATTAGTCCATTTGAACCGCCTATACAACGTATTCAAGAAGAACGGATAGTCAAAAAATACAGTGCACAGGTTGCTCAAGAACAAACCTCGACAATTGAGACCAAACACAGCCAGAAACCCGAACCACCTTGCCATACATCAAAGTGGTTTCAGAAATGACAGCCAGACTACTAAGAAACCTCGGAATCCTAGTAGCACACAAACCCACCAACACTCTCAAACAAAAGCTAACAAACTTAAAAGACCCAGTACAACCCATGGACAAAACCAACTTCGTCTACAGAATTCCATGCAAGGACTGCCACAAACACTACGCAGGACAAACAGGAAAAAAGTTAGCCACTGGGATGCATGAACACCAGCTAGCCACAAAAAGACACGACCCTCTCTCCCTTGTAGCTCTACACACGGAAAAAAAAACACCATTTCGACTGGGACAACACATCTATCTTGGGACAGGCTAAGCAAAGACATGCCAGAGAATTCCTAGAGGCCTGGCACTCCAAACACAACTCCATAAACAAACACGTTGATCTAGATACAATATATCAACCACCCAGAAAACAAACAGGAAATGACATCACCACAAACCCCAGGAACCCCATCCAGGACAAACATATAAATAGAAAGCAGGAGACAACAGCTTCGCTTCACTTGGAGGTCGCCACTGATGATGTTACCTAGCCAGGTAATGAAACGTCTGGATATCAAACCTACAGCTCAGCGAACAAACCTACACCCTAAACCTCAACCTGAGCTACAAACTTTCACAAACCTTTCAAAAACCCTTATTCAGATTACTGCACCCAGTCTTAAAAATTAAGCTGATCACATTCATACATGATGTGGATTGCTAAAACATTCATGTCACTAAATCCCAAATTTTAGTTCGTATCAAAGTTAACTGTGATTATATTCTCAGGACACTGCTTTTGATCTAAAATAGACAAAAAATCGAAATAGATATTTTAATTCACGTAACGATTTCAGATGTCTTTCAAAAAGACAGCAACGAACTACTTTTATTACTACAATTCTCAAGCATTTCTCTTCTTTTTCCACAACGGCGAACGACTTCTAGTAAATTCAATGCAAGACTTAGAAATGATAACGTTAATAATATTATGGCTTTTAAAAAGGGAACCAGATAAGGGAACGTATTCTATGGTCACACCAGGCAATGAAAATTAAAATGTTGTTTTCTGCTCAGAGTTTTTCCCCTATAGACCATTTTATCACTGATTGTGGTTTTCTTGAGACTGCTAAGTAGGTTTTGAGCAATAACGGAGAATGAGACTGTTAGAGGACAATTTGACTATTACATCATGTGGAAGATAGACAGGCAGAAATAACAAGAAGAAAGTGCAATGAAAATCTGGGAGGCACTTGAACAATTCCAGAAAAGGACAATTTTGTCAGATTTTCGATGTAGATTGTCAATGAGCTTCTCCAAAAATACCTAATATAAATTGCAAGAACTAGTCGTCATCATGATTAGTGCCAATGAGATTTCTCCAGTCTGCATATAAATTGAAGTGCCCCTTTTTTGACTGCATTACCAAATCACATGTCTCGCAATTTCGCCATTTTAGACTGTTGTCAACTGTGTGTCCATTGCCATTCCTCAGAGGTGCTTGATGTGAATTTAATATTGATTATTCGATTCCAGATCCTTTCTACTAGAGACAGTTTCCAACTTGCATTATATTTGCATCATGTTGTTTACATTTTTGCAAAATATGGCAGATTAATTCTGGTTACTTCCGTGAATGTTTTCTTTTGTTTAAAATGAGATCAGCTGAAAGTGATTTAGAAAGAGGCATAAATATATATATTTTTTGGACGAGAGGTGTTCCTTACCTTACCAGGTGAGTAAATCTCTGTCGTGTTAAATAAATAAATAATTAGATTGTTGGGTTATCGTAGGAGACGGTAGTGAAATAAGTCATTGCATTTATTTTTGACTTCAAAGCAAGTAATTGAAAGTCTCAGCAGAAATTTCTGTTCAGTCAATTTAATGGAACAATTGTTCCTTAAACTTGGATTTAATACATAATATTCTAGCGTGTCTAGAGATGTGAATATCAATCATCTACGTCGTTAAGAAGGCAATTCTCATCCTCCAGAGGATTCAGTGTCAACTTGTTCATAGTCAGAATAACCAGTGGAAAACAATTCAGTAATCCAATTGAAAATGCATGCTCCTGCGAATTCGTCGATATTTTTACTCTATTATTCTGGCCTTGCAGCTTTCTGAATGCCAGGTAAATTATGGGAATACAATATATTTGACATGCTGATGTTTCAAAGTGTGCTCGCAGGAAATATTAGGTTTCATTATATTCTCAGCTGTTTGATAAACTTGTAACTTCATCAATGGAGCATTCTAACAGTTTTACTTTTTTTTTCTTCATGCATTCAAAAATAAAGTTAGCTGACTCTCTGAGACCAGGAAAAATGACAATCAATGGTATTCATTCTAGTTTTCAAGGTTCTTATTACAATCCCAATCTGGTTTCCTTAGATATTTAAGACAGACCTATTCGCGCTCATACCTCTTTATGTATATCACTTGATTCCTTTATGATCATTTTTTTCATTTCTAGACTTTGTTTTGTAAATTTTCGTGAAATACATCCTGTTGGTTGGGTTAGCATGCATCACACAGCCCTCGATTCCCTTCATGAAGTGAAGTTGTCGGTTTAAACCAGTGCAGTACATATTATGCAAGCACACCGAAATGAGATTAGATTAGATTCCCTACAGTGTGGAAACAGGCCCATCGGCCCAACCAGTCCACACGGACCCTGCGAAGAGTAACCCACCCAGACCAATTTCCCTCTGACTAATTCACCTAACACTACGGGTAATTTATCATGGCCCATTCACCTGAGCTGCACATTTTTGGACTTTGGGCGGAAACTGGAGCACCCGGAGGAACCCCCACAGACACGGGGAGAATTTACAAACTCCACATAGACAGTTGCCGGAGATTGGAATCGAACCTGGGACCTGGTGCTGTGAGGCAGCAGTGCGAACCACTGAGCTACCATGCTTCACCGTGATGAGGGAAGTAGTTACAGAATACTGACATTGTGGCACTGAATGACGGGTAATAGGTTTCCAAGTGAAGGTGATGAGTAGCTTGTATGGGGAGCTTGCAGCTGCTGATATTCCCAATGACATGCTGTATTTGATCTTCTTTCTGGTAGAGGTAAGGGTTCAGATGGTTCAATCATAGTGGCCATTGTGAATTTCTGCAGTGTGTTTTGTCGATTATACCGATAAGCTCTAAATTCTATTACTGCTGCAATTACTGAATGATCATTGGTACAGTGACAGTCAAGTGAGCTAAGTCTTTTTTCCTGAAATACAGTCAACAGTGTTTTGAAAGTCTATACATCAAGTAAATATTACACTGCACACTTTCTGCCTTGCAGTTGTTGCGCAAGAGTTGGAATTATCAAGCAAACTACTCAAGCAGTACTGTATTGTCTTTGTTGCAGATGGCAGTTCCGTGGCACTTGAGTGGCACGAGCATTTTACACTTATCAGTCCGAAAGCAAATCTGTGTGTTTCAGAATCTGATGCGCTCCGGATGACATTGAACTGTGGGCAATTATAAGTGAATACCCCAATTATGGCTTTAAATTGGAGAAAAGAAGTTTAATCTCTGAGCTGAAGAGATTTGGTTCTTGTTTCTAAGGATATTGTTATTATTTACCACGTTCAGATATGACTCAACGTGTTTTCTGTTAGCATTGTAGCGTCGCTGCCCTGTCTGTTTACTTCTGAAATTGAGTTCAATTCCTTACATTTGTACATCACAGGACATTTCTAAACATAAAGATCCTGAAATATTTCACATTTGGGTTCAATTATTATTTGCGACAGGCTTTCTTGTCAATAAACCATTAAAACTGCATGAATAAAAAACTGATTTTCTTGATGAAATCCACCATATATCATACAAATTCCGTGATATCGTTTCACCGAATTAACGGTGTCGTATTTCCATTTCTAATGTCAGTGTGTATGATTCTGAATTTGATTGTTTGACTCTCTCCCGCTCACACTCATTTTCTCTCGCATTTTGTCTCTTTCAGTCAATCTGGTGAAGTTAGTGTTAATTTGCCGGGGAAAATGTGGTCCCTCAGGATGCATCACTCGAAACCTTGTATCCATGGCAGCAATAGATCTCCTTGTTGTTGTCGTTGTAGTGATTTTAAGTCGGCTTCTGGCAATTTATTTTCCAGCTAGTTTATTGAATGCCACAACAGGATGGCGTCAGATAATTCTTCTCGTCTACTGTGCCCGAAACTGCTCTGTCTGGTTGACTGTCACTTTCACCTTTGATCGGTTTATAGCCATTTCTTAACAGAAGCTGAAAACGAAATACTACACAGAAAAAATAGCATCTGTAATTATCAGAATACTCTGTGTGCTGTGCTGTTTGTTAAACTTTCCATTTTGTTTCAGACATGAGCTCTTATATATCATTGATAAAATAGGCTGGTACTGCAGCCTAAAAGATGTCTATTACACTTCGGTTGCAGGGAGATTGTTTGCAACGTTTGACCTCATTCAAACCCCGTGTCTCCCGTTCCTCCTTATTTTGCTCCTTAATACAGTGACTGTCAGACACATTATTGTTGCTAGTAGAGTCCGCAGGAGTCTCCGATCCCACAGCAATGAAATTAGTAAACATGACACAGAAATGGAGAGCAGGTGGAAGTCAATCGTTTTACTCATTGTCATTTCAGGCAGTTTCCTCTTTTTTTGGCTGTTGTACATTTTACGTTTTCTACTTGCGCGAATTTCAGCCGGCATCAATTCGATCGGTTCAATCTCAATGACCTCAAATTTGTTCCACAGCAACTATTAAATTCATACACAAATACATGTATTTCTGCAGTGGCACAGACAAAATCCAGAGGTCAATTGAAAGATGCTTTCATATACCTCTTCAAGGTTGTTACAAGATGTAATAAACAGTAAGTCCAGCTGAATTAATTGATCCGATTTTAACACTCACTAAAATTTTGACATGTGTATCATCATGATGCCCAGGCTTATTAATTCATTCTCACCAATGACAGACCAATGAACCCACAACACTTATTGAAACAATTGTGGAAGCCACTTGTGAAAGAAATTGAGTTTTCAATATTTAGTCTCTGCTCCCTGGTGCAAAACTTCACCATAAGAAGATTTCCTTTTGAAACGGAGATGATTGACGTCTGTTAAAATTCTGAATGAGAGGATACTCATTGTCTCTGTGAAAACCAGTGACAAACAGTAAAAATTTTTAATCACATAAATGCGCATATGCACACCAAAATTGCTTCTTATACAAAATACCAGTGATAAAACAAAAACTTACGGTTCTGTCGTGATATTCTTGTGTCTTCATGTCTGAGAAATACGAGATAAACAGTTTGGATTACACCTTGTATGCACGTAGCTGTCAAGCATCATGTGTTGAGGCCGATATTAAAATTCCAATGATGTAACATGCGCTAATAATAATAAACAAATAAATATTTTCAAGTATTCAGACGTTTTCTCATTGTCCCCTTAATATGGATTTTGGGTAATTCAAGATGGAGGACGGGAACAATTTCTGGCTGTAAGAGCTGCTCCTTTTTTTGAGGTATTTTAGGTAATGGAGGTGATTTCCTCGAATTCCAGGAGCAGCAATTACTGTTTTATATGCCGTTGCATTGTTTTGGAACTTTGGAAAAAAAAGTCAAAACAACAACAGTTTAAAAGGGAGAAGAGCAGACAAAGGAAGCACAAGGTGAGGACAGTGCAGGAGAGAGAGAGAGAGAGAGAGAGAGAGAACCTGCACAGTTACCGCCTTTGCTGTTTGAATTCATGTATCGCTGGACATCGGAGTTAATCTGGGAAAATCAACAAACAGTGAAATTCACAACTAGTCTTGGAGGAACTGTTGGGCGAAGTTCACAGCACAGAATCAGATAAGTTAATTGTTGTTTTAAATCTGTCCAAGAGAAAGGCTGCAGTAGTGGGTACAGTGGATTCTTTCTTGATTATATGTTTTGGAGATACGTCTCTTAATTAAACTTAAAATATAAGCCATAGCTATTAATTTAAACCGGGGCAGTGTTTGGACAGGAATAAGACAGTGTTATTTTCTGGGTCTGTAGATTGTGAAGGCGCAAAAATGGCCTTGGTAGTGATAGGTACTTCTTGTCAGATGTGGGAGTTTAAAGAGAGTTTAAGAGTTACTGCGGATTATATCTGCCATAAATGCTGTTGGATGCGAATCTTATCAGATCGAGTGGATCGGTTGGAGAAACAGAAGCGATGAGGAATTTGCAACAGCAACAGTATGTGATGAATGGCAGTTATATAAAGGGGGGAAGTCTCAGATCCAGTCACATAGATGGGTTAACTCCAGAAAGGGTAAGAGAGGTAGGCAGCTAGTGCAGGAGTCTTTTGTGGATATACCCATTTCAAACAGGTATGTTGTTTTGGAAAAAGTAGGGGGTGATGGATTCTCTGGGGAACGTAGTACAAACAGCCATGTTTCTGGTATTGAGACCAGCTATAATGCAACGAGGGGTACGTCAGCTTCCAAGAGATCAATTGTGTTAGGAGATTCTATAGTCAGAGGTACAGACAGACGTTTCTGTAGCCAGCAGAGAAAAAGCAGAATGGTGTGTTGTTTCCCTGGTGCCAGGATCAAGGATATCTCAGAGAGAGTGCAGAATTTTCTCACGGGGGAGAGGGGCCAGCAGGAGGTCATTGGTCACATTGGAACCAACGACATTGGAAGGGAAAAGGTTGAGAATCTGAAGGGAGATTACAGAGAGTTAGGTAGAAATTTACAAAGGAGGTCTTCAAGAGTAGTAATATCTGGATTGTTCCCGGTGCTACGAGCTAGTAAGGGCAGGAATAGGAGGATAGAGCAGATGAATGCATGGCTCAGGAGCTGGTGTATGGGAGAAGGATACACATTTTTGGATCATTGGAATCTCTTTTGGGGTAGACGTGACCTGTACATGAAGGACGGATTGCACCTAAGTTAATAGGGCACTAATATATTGGCAGGGAAATTTGCTAGAAATGCTTGGGAGGATTTAAACTAGTGAGGTGGGGGTGGGGGTGGGGGGGGGGCGGCGTGGGACCCAGGCAGATAGTGAGGAAAGAGATCGATCTGAGACGGGTTCAGCTGAGAACAGAAGTGAGTCAAACAGTCAGGGCAGGCAGGGACAAGGTGTGACTACTAAATTAAACTGCATTTATTTCAACGCAAGGGGCCTAACAGGGAAGGCAGCTGAACTCAGGGCATGGTTAGGAACATGGGACTGGGATATCATAGCAATTACAGAAACATGGTTCAGGGATGGGCAGGACTGGCAGCTGAATGTTCCAGGATACAAATGCTACAGGAAGGATAGAAAGGGAGGCAAAAGAGGAGGGGGGAGTGGCATTTTTGATAAGGGATAGCATTATGCTGCGCTATTAGAGGTTATTCCCGGAAATACATCCAGGGAAGTTATTTGGGTGGAACTGAGAAATAAGAAAGGGATGATCACCTTATTGGGATTATATTATAGACCGCCCAATAGTCAGAGGGAAATTCAGAACCAAACTTGTAAGGAAATCTCAACTATCTGTAAGAATAATAGGGTAGTTATGGGAGGGGATTTTAACTTTCCAAACATTGACTGGGACTACCATAGTGTTAAAGGCTTAACTGGAGAGGAATTTCTTAAGTGTGTACAAGACAATTTTCTGATTCAGTATGTGGATGCACCTACTATAGAAGGTGCAAACTTGACCTACTCTTGGGAAATAAGGCAGGGCAGGTGACTGAGGTGTCAGTTGGGGACCACTTTGGGGCCAGCGACCATAATTCTAATCGTTTTATAATAGTAATGAAAAAGGATAGACCAGATCTAAAATTTGAAGTTCTAAATTGGAAAAACGCCAATGTTGACGGTATTAGGCAAGAACTTGCGAAAGTTGTTTGGAGGCAGATGTTCGCAGGTAAAGAGACGGCTGGAAAATGGGAAGCCTTCAGAAATGAGATAACAAGAATCCAGAGAAAGTATATTCCTATCAGGGTGAAAGGGAAGGCTGGTAGGTATAGGGAATGCTGGATGACTAAAGAAAGTGAGGGTTTGGTTAAAAAAAAGAAGGAAGCATATGTCAGGTACAGACAGGATAGATCGAGTGAATCCTGAGAAGGGTATAAAGAAAGTAGGAGCATACTTAAGAAGGATATCAGGAGGGCAACAAGGGGACATGAGATAGTTTTGGCAAATAGAATTAAGGAGAATCCAAAGGGTTTTTACAAATGTGTTAAGGACAGAAGGGTAACTAGGGAGAGAATAGGACCCCTCAAAGATCAGCAAGGCAGCTTTTTGTGGAGCCACAGAAAATGGTGGAGATACTAAATGAATATTTTGCAACAGTATTTACTGTGGAAAATGATATGGAAGATAAAGACTGTAGGGAAATAGATGGTGACATCTTGCAAAATGTCCAGATTACGAAGGAGGAAGTGCTGGATGTCTTGAAACGGTTAAAGGTAGGGAAATCCCCAGGAACTGACCAGGCGTACCCGAGAACTCTGTGGGAAGCTATAGAAGTGATTGCTGGGCCTCTTGATGAAATATTTGTATCATCAATAGTCACAGGTGAGGTGCCGGAAGACTGGAGGTTGGCAAATGTGGTGCCATTGTTTAAGAAGGGCGGTAAAGACAAGCCAGGGAACTATAGACCAGTGAGCCTGACCTCGGTGGTGGGCAGGTTGTTGGAGGGAATCCTGAAGGACAGGATGTACATGTATTTGGAAAGGCAAGGACTGATTCGGAATAGTCAACATGGCTTTGTGCATGGGAAATCATGTCTCACAAACTTGATTGATTTTTTAAAGAAGTAACAGAGAAGATTGATGCGGGCAGAGCAGTAGATGTGATCTATATGGACTTCAGTAAGGTGTTCGACAAGGTTCCCGGTGGGAGACTGATTAGCAGGGTTTGATCTCATGGATTACAGGGAGAACTAGCCACTTGGATACAGATCTGGCTCAAAGGTAGAAGACAGAGGGTGGTGGTTGATGGTTGGTTTTCAGACTAGAGTCCTGTGACCAGTGGAGTGCCACAAGGGTCGGTGATGGGCCGTCTACTTTTTGTCATTTATATAAATGATTTGGATGCGAGCATAAGAGTAACAGTTAGTAAGTTTGCAGATGACACCAAAATTGAAGGTGCAGTGGACAGCGAAGAGGGTTACCTTAGATTATAACAGGATCTGGACCAGATGGGCCAATGGTCTGAGAATTGGCAGATGAAGTTTAATTCGGATAAATATGAGGTGCTGCATTTTGGGAAAGCAAATCTTAGCAGGATTTATACCCTTAATGGTAAGGTGTTAGGGAGTGTTGCTGGACAAAGAGACCTTGGAGTGCAGTTTCATCGCTCCTTGAAAGTGGAGTCGCAGGTAGATAAAATAGTGAAGAAGGCGTTTGGTACGCTTTCCTTTCCTGGTCAGAGTATTGAGTACAGGAATTGGGAGGTCACGTTACGGGTGTACAGGACATTGGTTCGGCCGTTGTTGGAATATTGCGCGCAACGCTGGTCTCCTTCCTATCAGAAAGATGTTGTGAAACTTGAAAGGGTTCAGAAAAGATTTACAAGGATATTGCAAGGGTTGGAGGATATGAGGTAAAGGGAGAGGTTGAACAGGCTGGGGCTGTTTTCCCTGGAGTGTCGGGGGCTGAGGGGTGACCTTATAGAGGTTTACAAAATTATGAAGGGTATGGATAGGATAAATAGACAAAGTCTTTTCCCTGGGGTCGGGGAGTCCGGAACTAGAGGGCATAGGTTTAGGGTGAGAGGGGAAAGATATAAAAGAGACATAAGGGACAACGTTTTCACGCAGAGGGTGGTACGTGTATGGAATGAGCTGCCTGAGGATGTGGTGGAGGCTGGTACAATTGCAACATTTAGCAGGTATTTGGATGGGTATATGAATCTGAAGGGTTTGGAGGGGTATGGACCGAGCGCTGGCAGATGGGACTAGATTGGGTTGGAATATCTGGTCGGCATGGACCAGTTGGACCGAAGAGTCTGTATCCATGCTGTACATCTCTATGACTCTATGATTCTATGTGGAGGTGCCGGCAATGGAGTCTGATGGACAAAGTCAAAAATCATACGACACGGGATTATAGTCACACATGTTGTTTTGAAAACACAAGCAATCACATAAATGTGAATGAGCACTCCAAGATTGTTTCTGAAGTAAAAAGTCAGAAAAAAAGCAATAACTTTAAGATTCTATCTTGACTTTCATGGGGTTTCATATCTGTGAAATACAAGAGAAAATTTTCGAATTACACCTCGTGTGCATATATCTGTCAACCATCTTATGTTAAGGTCGATATTAAAGATCCAGTGATAGAACATTCACTAATAATAGTAAACAAATTAACATTTCAAGGTCTCGAGACATTTTCTCATTTCCCCCTCAATATATGGAGGAGCTGATGGTGGACTCTGGTGGACAAAGTCAAATGTCACATGACATCGTGTTCGATTCCAACAGGTTTATTTGAAACCGTAAGCTTTGGGAACTAAATGGCTGAGGAAAGAATGGGATCTCTAAAAGCTTGCAGTTTCAAATAAACCTGTTGGATGAAAACCCAGTGTATTATTATTGTTGACTTTTCCCTTAATAAACATTCATCAGCTGTGTTACCGAAAATTAATTATGTTTTGGAATTTGGCACAGCCATCAAAAGGAGTAAAACTGTGCAACCTTTCCCAATCCATTAATGTCATTACAAGAGTATGCACATTTCAAATACTACTTTGGCAACCTTTGTTCAGCAGACAAAAAAACTTTTATAGTTTTCTTGACACGAAGTGAGGTGTTGCATCAAATGCACTGAAATCTTTCTCTCTACATCATTTTTAAAAACATAAATCTTCCGACAGCTATTCTGGCAAAACACAGAACTAATGGTATTATGTTACATTCTTGCTCAATTAAGTAGTGAGATTTGCATTTCATGGACTCCATTCGATTGCAGCAGTTAATCTTTCCAAATTTTGCTGATAAATGTTTACAATGGAGGAAGGGTTTGGAAAGTCCAAAGTAATAAAATGCTTCAGATGGCTGTAGCTGCTGGTGTTCAAACAACTCAGTCCCAGTTTATGAAAAGAGGAAGTCCTCAGGACTGTGTGATGAACAAAACATATGTAGACATTGCAAACGATCATCCTTCCATCAACGCCAGGATCGTTGTTCCTAGCTTCATAATGTGACAGCCACAGTAGTCTCACTTATGAGAAAAAGTTGATAATCGAGAGTAATAGCGATTGAGCAGGACGCTCCAACTGGAGCTCCTTTGCTCGTTTTATTCCCTTATCTTATTTCTCTCCTGTTTATTTCTTTTTATTCTCCCTTTCTCCGCCTGTTTTCTGTGTTTTATGGCGGGTCCCAGCCTGGTCTCTCAACAGCTAATTTTGGTCCCACCTGTTATCTCTGCAGCTGATGGCCATCCCTACGTTCTTGGAGCAGCTCATTGTGGTCCCAGCCTTGCCTCTCAGCGGCTCATGGAGGTCCAAATCTGTTTTCTCAGTAGCTCATGGCGATCCAGCCTGTTTTCTCAGTAGCTCATGGCGATCCAGCCTGTTTTCTCAGTAGCTCATGGCGATCCAGCCTGTTTTCTCAGTAGCTCATGGCGATCCAGCCTGTTTTCTCGATGGCTCAGGGCCGGTCTTGGCCCATTTCCATGGCGGTTCATGGCCGTCTCAGACTGGTCGAGCTGCAGCTCATCGCGGTCTCAGCCTATTGTTTTAGGGGCTCATGACAGTCTCAACCTGTTCTCTCAGCAGCTCATGGTGGCTCTTAACCTGGACTTTGGGCGGCTCATGGTTGGCCGGTCTTCAACGGCTCATGGAGACTCTCAGTCTGGCTTCTCGGCAGGATATCAACTGATCTCTCAACGGTTCATGGCAGTATCTCAGCTGTAGTTTCAGCAGCAGTTACAGGTATGTGTGGGGGCGGTATGGAGAACAGAGCGAGATAAGAGGATGAGTCATCAAAGACTGTTGAACGTTCAGCTTATTCCTTTATCATCTGAGTTGAAAATATGCATTTTAATGGAAACTATTAACGATTTCTTTATGTTTCTAATATTATATGAAGTAATACTTAGCTGTTCAATTCGTATTTCACTGACTAATTTTTAACTGAGGTTTATTTTTGTATCATGGAAAATGGTACCTAAGATGGCATCACAACATGAGACCAATTTCATTCTTCTCCCATACTTCTGTACTTGACTAATAATTGATATTAATATCTAAAAAGATGGAATTTTCAGCACGAATTAAAACATGAATCATTTGCAACCGTAAGTATGACATGACTATTCAAGTTTGGAAGAGTTTTGACAGTGAAATTGTGTATCATTCACAGATCGAGCCTCAACTGCTCCAAAAGTTGTTTTTCATTTTAAAGAATACAACTTCAAAACTTCTGTCATAGAATCAAAGGGAGAGGCAAGATAGTGGAATTCCCATCATAGCCAGATCCATCCCTCATCTTATCAAATTATGGAACTGATGTAGTGGGCCGGACAAATTACATCTTTTCTTTTCAACTCATTCAGTTGCATTATAGTCTGAGTTATTTTACAAATGAAAAAGTCATTTTACTAAAATCAATCGTTCTGCATTCAAAATTGCCACCTACGCACAAGCAATGGAGTGAAATGATGTTGGGTGTGGCTGGAAATACGTATTTAATAATAATATGAGATCAGCAATGATTTCATCGAAAGACAACGCAAGCTGGAGATACAAAGCTTTCAACTCCCTCAACTCCATTTGTTTATTAAGCATTTTATCTTTAGCCTAACACATGGTCCACACCTTTTGAATTTATTATGTACACATCTTTTAACGTTGACTTTTCACTGTTTCTCAACAAGTTTTTTGCTCCCTCATCCGCCTGCTTTTATTCTTTTTTTTTGTCCTACAGTATACTGGTTGTAGACATTCAGGTGGAAGTCGCTCCTCTGAACGGAAAGGAATCAAATACCCTTGTGTCAGTTACATAGGGTTGTGGCCAGGGAATCATTCTTAAACAGAGCCCACCGTTGGCGTTGCCGAGGTAAAAAAAAAGTGAAGGGGAGTGTAGAGATCAAATCAAAATAGAACTGGATAGAGAAATAAAGCACTCCACATCCCGCTATGCACACCTCTCCCAAATTGTGTTGTTGCACACTGCATCCTCCCTCTCCCGGCTTTCGACAATGATTGAAAACGTATGACTGCTGGCATTCGAATATAACTTATTGCCATCTAATCCGATGAAAGTTCGGACGACTTTTAATATTTGGAAGTGGTTATCTACAAGTCTGGGTATTCATGTTCTGAACTCCTTATACTCGGAAACAACAACAAGAAAATGTTCGATGCAAGCTGAACATAAATAAAGTACAGAGCAAGACGTTATCCAACTATACAATCAAAAGCTCGAAGAGCCTATTGGCACAAATAAAATTGAGATGCAGGTTTTGTCTTCATTCTTCCCATGAAATCTTTCAGGGCTGACACAGCTGAGTGTATCGTATGGGAAAAAAAATAAACTGTCTTCCAATCTGTCCAAATAGAAAATCTCCTGATACAGTTACAAAACTTGGTAACGTACATTGTAAAATTATGTCCACACCGTTTCACCAAAACAATTGCAGCGTTTGTTCAGAATTTTTAAAAATGATGCACAATAAGAAACTGCATAAAATTATACAGTATAGAAGGAGGTCAAATACACGCTAATGTCTAACGTGGCTCCTGAATTACCTATTGAGATAATCACAATATGCAGTCTTATCTCCGTATCCCTCTAACGTTAATATGCTGTTACAAGTTAAGATTGTGTTATCGAGCATTTTCATTGGAAAGAGGGAGGACTCAGGAGTCAAATCGGAAAGAGTGAGAGGTAAGGATGAGATACACGAAATGTCAAAGGAACATTTTATATACCACTATTTTTCGCCATTAGACTTAATGTTTATTAGTTCTAAATACCGATAATAAATTTTATTCTTTTCGTATGACTGCAAAAACTGAGAAAATGGTGTGTGAGAGTTAACAGTCGATATATTTGCATGGTATCTCTCTCAATGCTGTGCTGTTTTCATGTAGATTTTTGGTTTATTTATTCATTTAATTGTCTAATCTAGGACTTCTACTTCTGGATTCATACTCAAACATGCCTCATTGGTTTCAAATAAATTATCGAAGTAACAACAATGGGACAAAAAAAAGCAGACTGAGTTCAATTCGAACCAAGGGTTATTTTAAGAATATTGAACAAGAATACACTTCCGGTGCATTTCTTGCAAGGGATGTTCCAATTGTTTCTAAATTAAAAATTCTGTTTTTCATGTACAGTAGATATAATCAATGAAGCATGTCAAAGAGGTCAATATTCCCCTGAATGGCAACTTGGTTAAGTTTTTAATGGACGGAAACAAAATAAATCTTAGAATTTTCAATGCATTGAGTTTACATTTTATAATATGAATGTTTCAAGCTCTTGTATTTCTATAATGCTTCTAAGATCTTACAAAAATCTCAAAGTGTGTTCATGTTGTTGGCCTGCGTGATAATGCGGTTCCTTTAGCAAGGTTATGTTGCTCTTGCTTTTTTTTCCAACAGGTCGCAAAGACACAGGTTCTGAAATGTCTGGAGTTAATCTACTTGAAAAGCTTTTAGGTTCAAAACTAAACACTTGTACAATTAGAGGAGAATGGCCTTTTCTACAAGTTCTATGCTTTGATTTCATTTTAACAGGCAATCAATGTTGAAGCTGCTGGACGCCAAGAAACATTTCCATGCTGATCCTCCCTGTCTTAAACATCTCTCCTGTCAGACAAATGTTTGATTCTTCCTTTTTTGCCATGATGTTTTGTGGAGATTGTTGCAAATAATTGAGAAAGCATTTGGATAAACTGTTGGGTTTTCGAATAGGTTCAGTTATTCTATGCTCTGTTCTCTTTTGTTTGTGTTTCATTCGGTAAACTTGCAAATTACTTCTGCATTGTTTAATACTGAATGGATTGGTCAGCTGCATCACTCTTGCAATATGCACGCAACATCTGCTTAACACAACGAGGAAGGTTAAGGGGCTATTTTCTTCAAGTGTTTCGAGGGGTCTGGCCTCGTCTAAAACACGGGTCTTTCTAGCATTCTGTAACCTGCACTAATGTCAGAGACAGAGAGGGTGAAGTGCACAAAACAAGACACCACCAGCAAATTATTACATAAACTTTTATTTCGCTTAGAGAATAAATACTGTCCTCAAGCATTGGAGCAATATCATATTCTTTTTTTTTCCAAAACAAAGATAATTAGCAGAATTGTCGTTCAGCCAAAAATCAAGAAATTAGTGCGTCTGACCCTCTCTCGACCAATACTCACCGATCTTTTGAGTATGACTTGCATTTTATTTCAGGATTATTAGCCACCTCCAACGGGATGCAACTACCAGATACATACTTCCTTCTCGCTTGTCAGCCTTCTGCAAAAAACATTCCCCCGGCATACCGTGCTTTACTTCTCATCCCCTCCCAAAACCACCCTTCACGGTGTTGTGACATTTTCTCCTGAAAACATAGGAAGTGTAACGCTTGTCTGATTTCTTCCTCCCTCCTCAATGTCTACGGGCCCGAACAGACTTTCCAGATGAAGCATGAATTTATCTACTCTACACTCAATATACTAGTATAGCCCTCTGTATTTGCTGTTCAATGTAGTGTGCTGGTCTTGAGGAATGAAGCATAGACTGAGTGACTGCTTCGTAGAACACAAACATTTTGTCCACAGTGCAAAATCCCCGAGCTTCCCGTTGCCTGTGACTTCAACATGTCACATTCTTCCCTGGTCAACATTTCTGTTACAAGCTTGCTCTGGTGCTTCAGCGATTTCAGAGCAACTTGGAAGAACAGCACTTCATTTCCTCTCAGAGAACTCTGCAGACTCCTGGGCTCAATACCGATTTCAAAAATTTTAGGGCTTGAACAACTACGTTTTCCTCCGCTGCCACACACTCGGTCTTGTTATCATATAGCCCACAGCTGTGCACGACCTATTTTTAAACACGAGTAGACTCCAGTAGAATTGATATATTTTCAGATGGTGATTGTTATCCACATCTCTGTCTGTCCAACAGGTTTGCTTTCTCCCTCGTCACTATCTCTCCACCTATTGTTTACATCTAACCCCCTCCCGTTTCTCTATCTTCAACATAAAAGACGTTTTCCTAGCTTTCATCTGTTCTTTCGAGGGTCACTGGACCAAAACGTTAACCCTGATTTGTCTCCACAGATGCTGCCAGATGTGCTGGGTCTTTCCAGAAACTTATATTGTTGTTTCTAATTTACAGCTTCAGCAGCTCTTTCAGTACTTATTTGATATGTTGCATCTTATTACTACATTTTCTTTTGTTTAATGTTTCCCAAATCTCACAAATTTGATTAGACTAGATTAGATTAGACTACTTACAGTGTGGAAACAGGCCCTTCGGCCCAACAAGTCCACACCGACCCGCCGAAGCGTAACCCACCCATACCGCTACATTTACCCTTTTACCTAACACTACGGGCAATTTAGCATGGCCAATTCACCTGACTTGCACATCTTTGGACTGTGGGAGGAAACCGGAGCCCCCGGAGGAAACCCACGCAGACACGGGGAGAACGTGCAAACTCCACACAGTGAGTCGCCTGAGTCGGGAATTGAACCCGGGTCTCTGGCGCTGCGAGGCAGCAGTGCTAACCACTGTGCCACCGTGCCGCCCACGATTTGATACGGCTTTAAATCATTCTTGTCTTGTGAAGCAGGGCATTCGACCCATCAAGTCCACACCGACACTCTGAAGAGCATCCTTTTCAGCCCCACACATCCTATCCCTGCATTTCCCTTGGTTAACACACCTAGCTGGCACATCCATGGGAACATTGGGCAATTTAGCATGGCCAATCCACCTAAACTGTATATCTTTGAACTGTGGTAGAAGCCCAGAGCACCGTCAGGACACCCACGCAGGCACAGGGCAACTGTTCAAACTCCTCACACCCAGTCACTGGGGGCTGGAATCAAACCATGTCCTTGTTGCGGGGACGCAGCAGAGCTAATGATTAAGCGACTGTGCCACCGCGATGTATCTGCATTATTTAGTTTTAGCCATTCCATTTAGCCTTGCAAAATGTTTGACGATATATCTTGATATGTCTCGCAGTTTTGAGTTCATATTCTGTTTTCTGTCTTTCCCCTGAACACTTAGCCAATATTTGATGCCTTTGAAATTGATCTCTATCCGAAGAAATATTTTCTGCCTTCAGGTCACTGCCTTCGGCATAATACAACGTTAATATTAATTTTACAGTCATCATTGATTCACATCTTCGACAGAGTTGCTTCAAGGTGTGTATGACTGATTCAGACCATGCTGAATTGCTTTAAATACCTGGCAATTCCTGTTCACAGTCAAATGTCTTAGCGCATTTTCTTCATTCAACATCATCAATTTTGAAAACCCGACCTAAATGCCACATCCTTGTTCAGCTTTATGAATGGAGCCTTGAAAATGTACCTGAACACAATTTTATATGAATTGGAATACGAACTGATACATGCCAACATGTGTGAAATCTTAATCTGCATCAAAATTAATTAATTTATTTTGTTACCACATCATGTTTGATCTAAAATAAACAAAAGAAACGAAATAGGAAATTGAAGTAAAAGGTTCGGACTTCGTTCAAGAAAACAACAAGTAACTAATTTTATTTCCACAATTCTGAAGAATTTCTCTCCTTTTCTCCACAACAACCAATGATCCCGAGTAAATTCAATGCAAGACTTAGAATTGAGCACGTCAGTGTTACAAAATTCATTCATAGAGAGCAGCAAATGGAGCGCTCCTTGTCGTCCAGCCAGACAAAAAAAAATGTAAGCACCGAACATGTTTACTGCGTTTTGAGGGTTTTTCCTCCCTACACAACATGCTCACACGATGACCATAATTCAGTTACGTTTAGTTTAGCGATGGAAAGGGTTAAGTACATGCCACAGGTCAAGAGTTATCGACGGGGCAAGGGTAATTATAATGCGATTAGACGAGAATTTGAATGTATCCAATGGGGTAGCAAAATGCAGGGAATGCAGACAATGGAAATGTGGAGCCGGTTTAAGGAACAAATATTGCGTGTCCTTGATAGGTTTGTCCCTGTCAGGCAGGGAGGAAGTAATAATATAAAGGAATCGTGTTTTACTACAGAAATTGCATCTCTTGTTAAGCAGAAGAAGGAGGCTTATGTTTTGATGAGGCAAGATGGTTCAGATAAGGCTATGGGGAGTTACTGATCAGCTAGGAAGAATTTAAAGAGAGAGTTAAGAAGAGCAAAGAGAGGATATGAGCAGTCTTTAGCAAATAGAATAAAGGAGAACTAGAAAGAATCGAGGTTAGTTACGAACAGGGGTTAGCAATTCTAGAAGGAGTGAAGAATGAGATACGAGATATTAGACTGGAAAGGATCGAGGTTAGTTCCGAACAGGTGTTATGAATTCTAGACTTCCCCTGGGGCCGGATGGATTTATCCGAGGATTCTCTGGGACGCTAGTGAGGAGATAGCAGAGACTTTGGCTTGGACATTTGAGTCGTCATCGTCTACAGGTTTAGAGCCGGAGGACGGATGATTGCAAATGTTGTGCCCTTGTTCAAGAAGGGTAGTAGAGATGCCCCAGGTAATTATAGACCAATCAGCCTTACATCAGTTGTAGGAAATGTTTTGGAAAGGATTATAAGAGATAAGATTTATAATCATCTAGCAAGCAGCAATTTGATTTCAGATAGTCAACATGGTTTTGCCAAGGGCAGTTCGTGTCTCACAAACCTCATTGAGTTTTTTGAGAAAGTGACCAACCATGTACATGAGGGTAGGGCAGTTGACGTGGTACATATGTTCCTCAGGAAAGCTTTGATAAGGTTCCACATGGTAGGCTGTGGGAGAAAATGCAGAAGCATGGAATTGAGGGTGGTTTAGTAGGACCACGTGTACGGCGTCAAAGGTTGCAGATGACGTTAAATGAGTGGCAAATCCAAATGTGCAGAGAACTCTGAAACTTTGCAGAGGAAGATAGATGCATTCGATTAGTGGACAAAGGTCTGCCAGATGGAATACAATACCTATAAATGGGTAGTCATAAATGTTGCTGGTATTAACAGTAATAAAGATTATTACTTGAATGTTTAAAAGTAGCAGCATACTGCTAGGCGGGGGAACTGGGTATCCTTTTTCACGAATCAGAGAAGGTGGGTCTGCACGTACAAATAAGCGAGGTGGTATTATCGCTGGGCTGTTATTCCAAACTTCTGGTGACCGGTTTCTAATCCTGCCATGGCAGATAGCGGAATTTGAATTCAACAACACCCTGGAATTAAGAGTCTAACGACGACCATGAATCCAGTGTCGATTGTTGGAAAAAAACCCATCTGGTTCACTAATGCCCTTCAAGGAAGGAAAATGCCATCATTGCCTGGTCTAATCTACAAGTGACTGCACAGCCACAGCAATGCTGTTGACTCCGAACTGCCAACAAATGCTGATCTTGCCAGCGATGCTGTCATCCTGTGGCTGAGTTCGCAAAGAAACAAATAATTAGGGAGGCCAATGGAAATTTGTCATTCATTATTAAAAGGATTGAGTTTAAAAGAAGAGAGATAATATTGCAGCTGTGCAAGGTGCTGGTGATTCATTGAGAAACGATGTATTGGCACTGGATGGGATGCAGCGGAGGTTCACTTTCTTGATTATGGAGTTGAAAGGGTTTGCTTATGAGGGTAGACTGTGTAGATTTGGAATATACTCATTGGAATTTACATCTCCTCACACAGGGACGGACCCATCTGCAGACCAAAGCATAATTACCGCCCCTCAAACGGGGATTGAAAGTTCAGAGCGCACAGAACAAAAATAGTAAACTGCTCCAAACAGGGAACCGATCATTCACATCCAACAAATGACAAACAAGTTCTCCACACAGTCCCTGGCCATGTGCAGTACACAGGATGGAAGAAAGAGAGCCCCTTGCTCTGAAATAATTGTCTGCATCCACAGAATAAATGTCAACTCACCACACAAAAAAAACACACATACACACACACACATACACAGACACACACACAGAACACACACAATCACACACGCAGACACACACAGACACACACTCACACACACAGACACACACAGACACACACACACTCACACACACAGACACACACACAGACACTCACACACACACAGACACACAGATACACACAGTCACACACACAGACACACACACATTCACACACACAGACACACTCACACAGACACACACACATACACACAGACACACACTCACACACAGACACACAGACAGACAGATACACACAGAGACACGCAGACACACACACAGACAAACACAGACACAGACAAACACAGACACACATACACACACAGAGACACACACACATACACACAGACACACACAGACACACATGCACTCACACAGACACACACACACTCACGCACACTCACACACACAGACACTCACACAGACACACGCACACTCACACACACAGGCACAGACACACACACACATAAAAACACATGCACACAGAACTCTCCATTCACAATCCAAAGGAAAGAAAAAATGCAACTCCACTTAGACAAATAATCATTTATCTTTCACAGGATCAAACCAATATTTGCGAAGGCAGGGCCGAAGTCGCAGTCCACTGGACACTTAATAAAACAGCAGTGTACAGAATGCATACCATTGACACCGCCCAGGTCAGGGTTGTGATGAAGTAATTTCCATTTTCCTGGAAGAATGCAGCTCCAAAAGAACTCAACAAGCTTGACACAACCAAGACAAAACAGCCTCGTTCCTGACACTTCTTTCATCAGCTTCAACATTCAGTCACTTCACTACTAACACAGCGACATCAGTGTGCACCATGTAATATATCAACGATTAAGCAAGGGTCTTTCACCAGCACTTTACACATCCCCACGTACTACACATTCGAAGGGAAAGAGCACCAGCTGTATGGTACCCACAGCGTTTCCAATGTCCGCACCAAATCACGCTCCATCCGACTAGCAGTGTGGTTGCCCCTATACCAAAAGGATTGCGATGGATTAGGAAAGCAGCTTACTACCACAGTTTCCAGTTAATTGCAGATGGTAAATACATTTATTCACTCACGGGGCGTGGGCCTGCCTGTATTTATTCCTATTTATAGAACATAGAACATAGAAGAATACAGCGCAGTACAGGCCCTTCGGCCCTCGATGTTGCGCCGATCCAAGCCCACCTAACCTACACTAGCCCACTATCCTCCATATGCCTATCCAATGCCCGCTTAAATGCCCATAATGAGGGAGAGTCCACCACTGCTACTGGCAGGGCATTCCATGAACTCACGACTCGCTGAGTAAAGAACCTACCCCTAACATCTGTCCTATACCTACCCCCCCTTAATTTAAAGCTATGCCCCCTTGTAATAGCTGACTCCATACGTGGAAAAAGATTCTCACTGTCGACCTTATCTAAACCCCTAATCATCTTATAGACCCCTAATCATTTATTAGTCTTCTTTGAGAATGAGGTGCTGAGCTGCGTTATAGAACTGCTGCAGTCCAGGTGAGACTTCGCGATGACTGATGGTTTCTTGAGCAATCTGAGAGGGCAGATGATATTCAATTACATTGCTATGGATCTGGGGTCACACGAGACCAGACCATGTGAAGACACCAGATTTCTGACAATTGATCATGCTGCTGTGCCTTTCATTATTTTCTTATTTTATTTTATTTTTTGAAGTCAAATTTCACAATCTGCCCTGACTGGATTCATTCCAGTGTCCTCAGAACATTAATTTCTAGAAGCAATAGTACCTCGAGGCCATCACCTCCCCGGACACTGGGGTTTCCTGTGATGTCTATAGCCCATGAGTGAATAAAATACAATCCTGACTGAGTCTGTTCAAATCCCCTGTAAGCCATCGAATCCTCCACGTTCCTATCGAGTTTATGACATCAACATTAAAGGGGTGTCACAGGTAGACAGGGCAGACAAGAAGGCGGTTGACACGCTAGCTTACATCTGTCAGATCATTGAGTATTGGAGATGGGACGTCTTACTGCTGCTGTTCAAGACTTTGTTGAGGACATATTCAGTTTACTCTCTACAGTTCTGTGGTTAAAACAAGGATTGCAGATGCTGGAACACAGATTCTAGATGAGAATGGTGCTGGAAAAGCACAGCAGTTCAGGCAGTATCCGAGGAGCAGGAAAATCGACGTTTCGGGCAAAAGCCCTTCATCAGCTCCATTCCTGTTGAAGGGTTTTTGCCCGAAACGTCGATTTTCCTGCTCCTCGGATGCTGCCTGAACTGCTGTGCTTTTCCAGCACCACTCTAATTTAGAATCTCTACAATTCTGGATGCCCTACCAAAGAAAGTATATTCTAAAACTAGAAAGAGTGCAGCTAGAGTTAGTGGTGGAAGTCATTTTTTTGGCATTTAAGATACATTTAGACAGGTACGTGGATGGGATATGCATAGAATCATACAGTCACAGAGATCTATAGCATGGAAACAGACCCCTCGATCCAATCCGTCCATGCCGACCAGATATCCCATTTCTGATGAAGGGCTATTGCCCAAAACGTCGATTTTCCTACTCGGATGCTGCCTGACCTGCTGCGTTTTTTCCAGCACCACTCTAATCTAAACTTCGGTTTCCAGTATCTGCAGTCTTCACTTTGCCTAGATATCCCAACCCAATCTAGTCCCACCTGCCAGCAACTGGCTCATATCCCTCCAAACCATTTCTATTCATAAACCCATCCAAATGCCTTTTAAAAGTTGCAATTGTACCATCTTCCACCACTTCTTCTTGCAGCTTATTCCATACACGTACCAACCTCTGTGTGAAAAAAATTGCCCTGTAGGTCTCTTTTATATCTTTCCCCTTTCCCATCCTACGCTCTAACATCCTCGCAAATCTTTTCTGAACCCTTTCAAGTTTCACAACATCTTTGCGATAGGAAGGAGACCATAATTGCACACAATATTCCAACAGTGGCCTAACCAATGTCCTGTACATGACCGTCTAACCCATGTATTCAATACTTTGACCATAAAAACAGCATACCAAACATCTTCTTCACTATCCGTGAATGGATATGGACCAAACGCAGGCAAATGTGAAAAATGGCTGGCACAAGCATGTTGGACCAAAGTGCCTGTTTCTATGCTGCAGATTTCCATGTCTCTATGATAGAGTGTAGAATGGGCTGTATTGTCTTCAGCAAGTTAGAGATGACAAGTTACAGAGAGTTGGAGTTGAGAATCCGAATGCAAATGTGTAATAGATATTCCTAGCGTGTTCTCAAAGCTCATGTTCTCTATTCCAGGCAGCATCCTGCTAAAGCTCTTCTGCATCCTCATCAAAGCCTTCATATTCGTATAATGCGTTGACCAGAAATAGACAATAGGTGCAGGAGGAGGCCATTCTGCCCTTCGATCCTGCACCACCATTCATTATGATCATGGCTGATCATCCTCAATCAATATCCTGTTACTGACTTATCCCCTTAACCCTTGATTCCACTATCCTTAAGAGCATTATCCAACTCTTTCTTGAAAGTATCCAGAGACTTGGCCTCCACAGCCTTCGGGGGAAGAGCATTCCACACACTCACCACTCTCTGGGTGATGAAGTTTCTCCTAAACTCTGTTCTAAATGGCCGACCTCTTGTTTTTAAACTGTGTCCTCTGGTTCGGTACTCACCCATCAGCGGAAACATGTTTCCTGCCTCCAGAGTGTCCAATCCTTTAATAATTTTATACGTCTCAATCAGATCCCCTCTCAACTTCTAAACTCAAGGGTATACAAACCCAGTCATCCAATCTTTCAACGCAGAATAATCCCGCCATTCCCGGAATTGACCTCGTGAACCTACGCTGCACTCCCTCAATAGCCAAAATGTCTTTCCTTAAATTTGGAGATCAAAACTGCACACAATATTCCAGGTGTGGTCTCACTAGGGCCCTGTACAGACGCAGAAGAAACTCTTTGCTTCTATACTCAATTCCTCTTGTTATGAAGGCCATCATGCCATTAGCTTCCTTCACTGCCTACTGTACTTGCATGCTTGCTTTCATTGACTGATGTACAAGAACACCTACATCTCGTTGTACTGCCCGTTTATCTAACTTGACTCCATTTAGGTCGTAATCTGCCTTTCTGTTCCACACATTTATCCACATTAAACTGTATCTTCCATGCACCTGTCCACTCACCTAGCCTGTCCAGGTCACTTTGTAATCTCCTAACATCTTCCTCACATTTCACACTGCCACCCGGCTTTGTATCATCAGCAAATTTGCTAATATTACTTCTAATACAATCATCTATCTCATTAATGTCTATTGTAAAAAGCTGCGGTCCCAGCACTGATCCCTGCGGTAACCCACTAGTTACAACCTGCCATTCCAAAAGGGAGCAGTTTATCACTACTTTTTGTTTCCTGTCAGCCAACCAATTTTTAATCCAAGTCAGCCTTTTGTCCCCAATACCATGCGCCCTAATTTTGCTCACTAACCTACCATGTGGGACTTTAGTAAAGGTTTTCTGAAAGTCCAGGTACACTACATCCACTGGATCTCCATCGTCCATCTTCAGAGTTACAGCCTCAAAAAATTCCAGAAGATTAGTCAAGCATGATCCCCCCTTCACAAATCCATGCTGGCTCTGACCTATCCTGTTACTGCTATCCTGATGTGTCGTAATTTCATCCATCATAATTGACTCCAGCATCTTTCCCACGACTGAGTTCAGAATAACTGGTCTATACTTCCCTGTTTTCGCTCTACCTCCTTTCTTAAAAAATGGGACAACATTAGTCACCCTCCAATCTTCAGGAACAATCCTGAATCTATAGACCATTGGAAAATGATCACCAATGCATCCACGATTTCTAGAGCCTCCTCCTTCAGAACCCTGGGATGTAGACCATCAGGCCCCGGGGACCTATCAGCCTTCAGACCTAACAGTCTCTCCAACACCAATTTCTGGTAAATATAAATTCCCTTCAGTTCAGGTCCTTCAGCCACTGTTACCTCTGGGAGATTGCTTGTGTCTTCCCCAGTGAACACAGGTCTGAAGTACCAATTCAACTCTTCTGCCATTTCTTTGTTCCCCGTAATATATTCCCTTGTTTCTGCCTTCAAGGGCCCAATTTTAGTCTTAATAATTTTTTATCCTTTCACATACCTAAAAAAGCTTTTACTATCCTCCTTTATATTTTTGGCCAGTTTACCTTCGTGCCTCATTTTCTCTCTCTGCGTATTTCCTTCTTAGTAATCCTCTGTTGTTCTTTAAAAGCTTCCCAGTCCTCCGTTTTCCCACTCATCTTTGCTATGTTATACTTTTTCTCTTTTGACTTTATATGTATCTTAACTTCCCTCATCAACAACGTCCACTCCTCCCTCTTAGGATCTTTCTTTCTTTTTGGAATGAACTGATCCTGCAACTTCTGCAGAAATACCTGCCATTATTACTCCACTGCCATCCCTGCTAACGTATTGCATCATTGCACTTTGGCCAGCTCCTCCCTCATAGCTCCATAGTTCGCTTTATTCAACTGAAATATTGTCACTTCCGATTGTACCCTCTCCCTTACAAATTACAGTTTGAAGCTTATTGTATTATGGTCACTACTTCCTAATGGCTCCTTCACTTCGAGGTCCCTGATCAAATCCGGTTCGTTGCACAATATCAGATCCAGAATTGCCTTCTCTCTGGTTGGCTCCAGCACCAGCTGTTCTAAGAATCTATCTCAGAGGCACTCCACAAACTCCCTTTCTTGGGGCCCAGTACCATCCTGATTCTCCCAGTCTACCTGCATGTTGAAATCCCCCATAACAACTGTAGTAATATCTTTGCGACAGAACAATTTCAGCTCATTATTAAACTTACACCCTACATCCAGACTACTGTTTGGGGGCCTGTAGATAACTCCCCTGAGGGTCTTTCTACCCTTAGAATTTCTCAGCTCTATCCGTACTGACCTACATCCCCTGATTCTAGGTCCTCCCACGCAAGGGACTGAATATCATTCCTTACCAATAGGGCCACCCCACCCACTCTGCCCGTAAGTCTGTCCTTACGATAGCATGTAATAAATAAATGCAATACTCTCAGTGCAGCCTAACTAAAGTTGTATAAAACTGCAACATGATATCCTGACTCTTGTACTCGATTGACATCATTACCTGGACTACTTAACTGTCCGTATCGAAAATGTACAGGGTGAAATTACTCTCTTCATAAATCGTTGTTCAGTGACTCTCAGTGGTTAGCGCTGTTGCCTCATAATGCCAGGGACCTAGGTTCGATTCCAGCCTCAGGTGACTGTGTGGAGTTTGCACGTTCTCATGTGTCTGCGTGGGTTTCCTCTGCGTGCTCCGGTTTCCTCCCATAGTTCTAAGATATACAGGTTAGGTGAATTGGCCATACTAAATTGCCCATAATGTTCAAGGATGTGCAGGTTAGCTGTATTCATCAGGGGTAAATGCAGAGTAATAGGGTAGGGGAATGGGTCTGGGTGGGTTACTCTTCGAAAGGTTGGCGTGGACTCGTTGGGCAAAATCGCCTGTTTCCACACTGCAGGATTCTATGATTCAATGCTAGTTTGACCATTAAATGCCTTCAGAAACTGCTATAATGTCATAACATGATGCAAACCTGTGACAATAAAGTAGTCAATGATCCCTGGGGTAATTAGAGTCAGACACTAAATGATCAAAATTAGTCACATTCAGAGAATAGATTGATAGGAGTAATAGTTTCTGGTTACTGAAGCTTATCGAGATTGGTTGAACAGTTTTTCCTGTGGGTGTAATATCATACCGAACTGCTGCTAATCCCAGTCATTCACAATTCACCTAGAATCCAGCTGGGTTTGTTTGCAATGGGAAACATTTCAATGACCAGCCATGACACCATAACCATCGCCACACCGAAACCACTCGTAGAAAGGAGATGTTATGACTTCAGCAAGCAGGCCTCCTGATTATTTTCTGGGATATTAATTACAAAGAAGGGACTTTTTTGCAAGGTTTGTGAAGGTTTGTGGCTCAGGTTGAGGTTTAGAGTGTAGGTTAGGGTGTCGTCTACAAAATTCCATTCAAAGTTTGGGAGAAGATATGAAGCTCGGGTGCTCGTTGTTGTGGTTCTGTTCCCCGAGCTGGGAATTTGTGTTGCAGACGTTTCGTCCCCTGCCTAGATGACACCCTCAGTGCTTGGGAGCCTCCTGTGAAGCGCTTCTGTGATGTTTCCTCCGGCATTTATAGTGGTTTGTCTCTGCCACGTCTGGTTGTCAGTTCCAGCTGTCCGCTGCAGTGGCTGGTATATTGGGTCCAGGTCGATGTGCTTATTGATTAAATCTGTGGATGAGTGCCATGCCTCTAGGAATTCCCTGGCTGTTCTGTTTGGCTTGTCCTATAATAGTAGTGTTGTCCCAGTCGAACTCATGTCGCTTGTTATCTGAGTGTGTGGCTACTTCGGATAGCTGGTCATGTCGTTTCGTGGCTAGTTGGTGTTCATGGATGCGGACCGTTAGCTGTCTTCCTGTTTGTCCTATGTAGTGTTTTGTGTACTCCTTGCATGGGATTTTGTACACTATATTGGTTTTGCTCATGATGGGTAGCGGGTCCTTCGTCCTGGTGAGTTGTTGTCTGAGATTGGCTGTTGGTTTGTGCGCTGTTATGAGTCCTCGTGGTCGTAGTAGTCTGGCTGTCAATTCAGAAATGTCTTTTGATGTTTGGTAACGTGGCTAGTCCTTTGGGTTGTGGCATGTCCTTATTGCGTTGTCTTTCCCTTAGGCTTCTGTTGATGAAATTGCGGGGGTGTCCGTTTTGTGTGAATACATTTTATAGGTGTTCTTCTTCCTTTTTTTGCAGTTCTGGTGTACTACAATGTGTTGTGGCCCTTTTGAACAGTATCTTGATGCAACTTCTTTTGTGTGTGTTGGGGTGGTTGCTTTCATAGTTTAGGACTTGGTCTGTGTGTGTGGCTTTCCTGTATACCTTTGTGGTGAAATCTCCGTTCGGTGTTCTCTGTACCATCACGTTTATAAATGGGAGTTGGTAGTCCTTGCAAGGACTGCCACAAACACTACGTAGGAAAAACAGGAAGAAAGTTAGCCACTGGGATACACGAACACCAGCTAGCCACAAAAAGACACGACCCTCTTTCCCTCGTAGCCCTATATATGGAAGAAAAAAAACACCATTTCGACTGGGACAACACATCTATCCTGGGACAGGCTAAGCAAAGACATGCCAGAGAATTCCTTGATGCCTGGCACTCCAACCACAACACCATAAACAAACACATAGATATAGATACCATCTATCAAGCCCGCAGAAAACGAACAGGAAATAACATCACCACAAACCCCAGGAACCTCATCCAGGACAAATATTTCAATTGAAAGCAGGAGACAACAGCTTCGCTTCACTTGGAGGTCACCACTGATGATGTTACCTAGCCAGGTAATGAAACATCTGGATATCAAACCTACAGTTCAGCGAGCAAACCTACACTCTAAAGGAGAGACTCTCTGTCAAGGTGAATATCTGAACTTTCATTCAAGCAGATGTGGATCACAACCAGTTACTTCCACCCCCCTCCACCCACAAATACGTATGACATTTTACTGTCTAACTAAAACATGATCCATTTCTCCAACCTGTTAGTCAATGCCCAGTTCAGAACAGCAGTTTTGGCAGCGAGAGGGGAGTAATATCACGATCTGGAGGGGTATGCAGTTGGATGTATCGGGGTTCATAGCATGGAAAGAAACCGTTTGGCTCAAGGTTCCATACTGATCAGTTTTCCAATCTAAACTGGCACCTTTTGCCTGCGTTTGATCCACATTCCTCCATACCTATCCTATCCACATACACGTCCAAATGCTTCTTAAATAACGGAATTGTATTGATTTCCACCAATACCTCTGGCAGCTCATTCCAGACACTCACGACCCTGTGTGAAACAATTGTCACCAACCTATTTTTATCTCTCCCTCTCACCTTAAATCTATGCAGTCTAGTTTTTGTCTCCCCTACCAGGTCGAGAAAACATGATTGCTGATGCATTATCAAACAATAAGAAGTGAAGGCGCTTCGATGCAGCAGAAAAATAGACTGAAAGAAACTATAGTGGTGCATGTTTGCATGATTATTGTAAATATGTATATGGGTGTTGTAGTGTACTAACAATTTGGATAAAGGAGTTTCAAAATTAAGTCATCTTTGCATATTGATGGTCTTTTTTTAAAGGTGGCACTTGTGACGATCCTGTTTCTTTCTGGTTATGGTGTCCATGGCTTTTTTTCAGTAAGTCATAAAAGACACCGAATACAAAAAGACAGAACTTGGAAGGATTTTAGGGCTAGTTTAATGGTAGATATCAGATATTACTTCAGGCAAAGGCTTTCAAGTGCATTTAAACAAAGGGAGTTGGCCAGTTCTTCCAGATCAGCTTTTACTTTGGTTTATTTTTTAGCTGTAGAGTTGTACAAGCAGTTGGATCTAAAGAAGCTCTAGGCAGTTTGTCGTTTCTCTGTAGTTTTTCTCCTGTAAGATCCTGTGTTTGATTTTACCTTTTGTCTTAGAACATAGAACATAGAACATAGAAGAATACAGCGCAGTACAGGCCCTTGGGCCCTCGATGTTGCGCCGATCCAAGCCCACCTAAACTACACTAACCCACTATCCTCCATATACCTATCCAATGCCCTCTTAAATGCCCATAAAGAGGGAGAGTCCACCACTGTTACTGGCAGGGCATTCCATGAACTAACGACTCGCTGAGTGAAGAACCTACCCCTAACATCAGTCCTATATCTACCCCCCCTTAATTTAAAGCTATGCCCCCTTGTAATACCCGACTCAATACGCGGGAAAAGGTTCATACTGTCGACCCTATCTAACCCCCTAATCATCTTGTACACCTCAATCAAGTCACCCCTAAACCTTCTTTTCTCTAGTGAAAACAGCCCCAAGTGCCTCAGTCTTTCCTCATACGATTTTCCTTCCATACCAGGCAACATCCTGGTAAACCTCCTCTGCACCCGTTCCAATGCCTCCACATCCTTCCTATAGTATGGCGACCAAAACTGCACACAATATTCCAGATGCGGCCGTACCAGAGTCTTATACAACTGCATCATGACCTCAGGACTCCGGAACTCAATTCCTCTACCAATAAAAGCCAGTACGCCATATGCCTTCCTCACCGCACTATTTACCTGGGTGGCAACTTTCAGAGATCTGTGTACATGGACACCAAGATCCCTCTGCTCATCCACACTACCAAGTATCCGACCATTAGCCCAGTACCCCATCTTTTTGTTATTCTTCCCAAAGTGAATCACCTCGCACTTAGCTACATTGAATTCCATCTGCCACCTTTCTGCCCAGCTCTGCAGCTTCTCTATATCCTGCTGTAACCTGCCACATGCTTCCTCACTGTCAACAACTCCTCCGACTTTCGTGTCATCCGCAAACTTGCTCACCCAACCTTCTAACCCCTCTTCCAGGTCATTTATAAAAATGACAAACAGCAATGGTCCCAAAACAGATCCTTGCGGAACACCGCTAGTGACGGCACTCCATGAAGAAACTTTGCCATCAACTACTACCCTCTGTCTTCTTCCATCCAGCCAATTCCTAATCCAAACCTCCAACTCACCCTCAATGCCATATCTCCGTATTTTCTGCAGTAGCCTACCATGGGGAACCTTATCAAACGCCTTACTAAAATCCATATATACCACATCTACCGCTTTCCCCTCATCAACCTCCTTCGTCACCTTTTCAAAGAATTCAATAAGGTTTGTGAGGCACGACTTGCCCTTCACAAAACCATGCTGACTATCCTTGATCACATTATTCCTATCTAGATGTGCATAAATCCTATCCCTTACAATTCTCTCTAAGACTTTGCCCACAACAGAAGTGAGACTCACCGGCCTATAGTTACTAGGGCTATCCCTACTCCCCTTTTTGAACAAGGGAACCACATTTGCTATCCTCCAGTCTTCTGGGACTACTCCTGTAGACAAAGAGGACATAAAAATCAAGGCCAATGGCTCTGCAATCTCCTCCCTTGCTTCCCAGAGAATCCTAGGATAAATGCCATCAGGCCCAGGGGACTTATCTATTTTCACCTTTTCCAGGATTTCCAACACCTCTTCTCTACATACCTCAAAGCCATCCATTCTACTTATTTGTGCCTCAGTATTCTCATCGACAACAATGCCCTGTTCCTGAGTGAATACTGAAGAAAAGTATTCATTCATTGTCTCCCCAATCTCTTCCGCCTCAACACGCAACTTCCCCCTACTATCCTTGACTGGACCTATTCCTACCCTAGTCATTCTTTTATTCCTAACATACCTATAGAAAGCCTTAGGATTTTCCCTAATCCTATCTACTAAGGACCTTTCATGTCCCCTCCTTGCTGCTTTTAGCTCTCTCTTCAGGTCCTTCCTGGCTACCCTATAACTCTCAATCGCCACAATTGAACCTTCACGTCTCATCTTGAGATAGGCCGCCCTCTTCCATTTAACAAGGGATTCCAATTCCTTATTAAACCACGGCTCCCTCGCATGACCCTTTCCTACCTGCCTGACAGGTACATAATTATCAAGGACACTCAATAGTTGCCCCTTGAACAAGTTCCACATATCATTTACACTCTTGCCTTGGAGTCTACTTTTCCAAGCCACACATCCTAAGTCATGCCTCACCGCATCATAATTTCCCTTACCCCAGCTATAATTCTTGCCCTGTAGTACACACTTATCCCTCTCCATCACGAGTGTAAAAATCACCGAATTATGGTCACTATCCCCAAAGTGCTCACCTACCTCTAATTCTAACACCTGGCCTGGTTCGTTACCCAGAACCAAATCCAGTATGGCCTCACCTCTTGTTGGCCTGTCTACATATTGTGTCAGGAAACTCTCCTGCACACATTGAACAAACACTGACCCATCTAACGAACTTGAGCTATAGCTTTCCCAATCAATATCAGGAAAGTTAAAGTCCCCCATAACAACCACCCTATTACTGTCACTCATCTCCTGAATCACCTTCCCTATCCTTTCTTCAATGATTCTAGGACTATTAGGAGGCCTGTAAAAGACTCCTAACAGGGTGACCTCACCTTTCCTATTCCTAACCTCAGCCCAAACTACCTCAGATGGCAAGTCCTCATCCATCGTCCTTTCCACCGCTGTAATACTATCTTTGACAAGCAATGCCACACCTCCCCCTCTTTTACCCCCACCTCTAAACCTACTAAAACATTTAAATCCCGGAACCTGCAACAGCCAATCCTGTCCCTGTTCTAGCCATGTCTCCGTAATAGCCACAACATCGAAGTCCCAGGTACCAACCAACGCTGCAAGTTCACCTACCTTATTTCGTATACTTCTTGCATTGAAGTATACACACTTCAAGCCACTTCCCTGTTTACAGGCACCCTCCTTGGAAATTGATGCCATGTTCCTCACCTCCCTACACTCCAGGCCCTGCACCCTGAAGCTACAATCTGGGTTCCCATGCCCCTGCCGAGTTAGTTTAAACCCCCCCCAAGAGCACTAGCAAACCTCCCCCCAAGGATACTGGTTCCCCTCAGGTTCAGGTGTAGACCATCCTGTTTATAGAGGTCCCACCGTCCCCAGAAAGAACCCCAGTTATCCAAAAACTGGAACCCCTCCCTCCTGCACCATCCCTGAAGCCACGCATTTAATTGTTCTCTCTCCCTATTCCTCGAATCTCTATCACGTGGCACGGGTAACAAACCAGAGACAACAACTCTGTTTGTTCTAACTCCAAGCTTCCAACCTAGCTCCCTGAAAGCCTGTCTAACATCCTCAGCACTCCTACCTATGTCGTTGGTGCCAATGTGGACCACGACTTCGGGTTGCTCCCCCTCCCCCTCCAGGACCCGGAAAACACGATCAGAGACATCACGTACCCTTGCACCTGGGAGGCAACATACCAAACGTGAGTCTCTCTCGTTCCCACAAAACCGCCTATCTGTGCCACGAACTATCGAGTCCCCAATTACTACTGCTCTGCTCTTCTTCACCCTTCCCTTCTGAGTAACGGGGACAGGCTCCGTGCCAGAGACCTGAGCCCCGTTACTTACCCCTGGTAAGTCATCCCCCCCACAAGTATCCAAAACGGTATACTTGTTCTTGAGGGGAATGGCCGCAGGAGGTCCCTGCACTGGCTGCTTCCTCCCAGTCCCCCTCACTGTCACCCATATATCTGCCATCTTTGGAGTGACTACTTCCCTATAACTCTGATCTATGACCCCCTCTGCCTCCCGAATGATCCGAAGTTCATCCAACTCTAGCTCCAGTTCCCTAACACGGTCTTGGAGGAGCTGGAGATGGGTGCACTTCCTGCAAGTGTAATCGGCAGGGACGTCGATGGCATCCCTCACCTCATACATGTTGCAGGAGGAACATTGCACTGCCTTCACTGCCATCCCTCTAAAGCTAACTGTTTAAACAAAAACTGTGTCTAAATAATACAAGCAAAATTCAGCACTTACCTGCTTGCCACAACAGATGTTATTATTAGGTTAGAGGAGGAGGGCGGGTGGGAGGCACTACCTGTGTAGTGCCTCGGGTTCCTCTCCTTCACGCTTTTAAAGGGGGAAAAAACTAACCCAGCTAAGCTTACACCAACTGCTTCCGGGTCTCGGCTGCCCCTCTGCTTGCCGTCACTTCCTCTGCTGCTCCCGCTCTTTCTGTGAAGGAGAGAGAAAACAAAACACCGATGCCCGCTACAGGTAAGTAATTTTGAAAAAAACTCTTACCTTAGCTGTAGTCTCCCGGGTTCACCTCAACTCGGCCGCTGCTCCCACTCAAAATGAGTCTTAATGGGCGTTTAAGGGGATTTTTGTGAGTATTTGGAACAACTTCATTGAGTTGGTAAAATCAGTTGCTTTTTGGATAGGTTAAGTTAATCTGTATTCTGTTCTCTCTGGTTTGTGTTTCATTCTCTACTCTTGTAAATAAATTCTATTTTGTTTTAAGTTAAGTGGTTTGACCAGCTGCATCACTCCTGTAGTATCCAGGTTACACATGCTTAACACATCTAGTAATTTTAGGGTCTGGGCTATTTTCTTGAAATATTTCGAGGGTGTCCCGCCTAGTCCATATAAAGGGTCAAGAGAAAGCTTTGGCAAATAGGGCTAATTCGAATCAAAAGATATTCTGCAAGTATATTAAGGGCAAAAGAGATACCAGAGAGAGAATAGCCACCTATGTGTGAAACTACATGAGAAGAATTAGGTATATTAGTTTTATTGTCACATGTACTCACAAGAGGACAGTGAAAAGTTTACAACTCGACACTTACCAAGCAATCTCAGATATAAAGGTACCCTGCCCACAACTCCGCTTTCCCCGCAGTACAGAATCGTGGTACAAAGCAGAACATTAAGGAAACCAAGTTCAAATATAAAACACTATAGTCCTTCCTTTAAACTTGTAAAAATAAGGAAACATAGTTAACATTTCAAAACAGATCAGAAGCGTCTGTCCAAGGTGGGTTCACACAGCTCACAAGGATTCAACATCCTCCACTCTGCTGTCTTACAACCTGCTTCTATCCGACTGCTGAGCTCCTACACACATATATCGCCTCGCTGTTTACTGTGGTGGAAAGCATGGAATCGAGGGAACTGAGGGAAATAAATACATGTAGTGATGTTTTGAAACAAGGCCACTTTACACAAGAGGAATCGCTGGAGGTCTTAAAATGTATAACCGTACATGAATACCCAAGAAATGGTCAAGTGTATCCTAGGTCATTTTGGGAAGCTAGGGAAGAAATCACGGAGGCCATAGCTGAGATATTTGTATCATTCCTCAGAGTTCTGACGAAGGCTCACTGGATCAGAAAGAATAACTCTTATTTCTCTGCACAGATACTGTCGGACCTGCCGAACATTTCCAGAAATTTCTGTTTTTGTTTCTGACTTACAACATCGGCAATTCTGTCAGTTTTTATTCATATCATTGACAGCCACGGGTGAGGCGCTGGAGGACTGGAAGACAGCTAATGTTGTGCCATTAGTTTTAAATAGACTGGGAAAGCCAGGGAACCACAGACTGGTGAGTCTGATGTCAGTGGCGGGTAAATGTTGAGAGGAGAATCTGAGGGACACGAAGGGTCTGTTTGTACATTGCATGAATCGAAGTGTCCATGATTCCATAAACCTACATGCATTCAAAAAGGCAAGGACTCATTTGCAATAGTTAGCACGAGTTTAGGCTTGGTATAACGTGTCCCACAATCTGTTTTGCAAGTCTTCAAGAGGTGACCAAGAGGATGGATGAAGGTAAAGCAGCATAGTTGTCTACGTGCACATTTGTGAGGCCCAATAGACTTTGGCATGTTAAACTGTTTAATAAGGGTAGATCAAATAACCCTAACCCTAACCCTAACCCTAACCCTATCCCTAACCCTAACCCTAACCCTAACCCTAACCCTAACCCTAACCCTAACCCTAACCCTAACCTGCACCATTCCATTATTATCCATATGTATGTCCAATGCTCGTTTAAATGCCCTTAAAGTCAGCGAGTCTACTGCTGTTGCAGGCAGACGATTCAACGCCCCACCACTCTCTTACTGAAGAAATTACCCCTGATATCCGTCCTAAACCAATAACTCCTCAATTTAAAGTTATGCCCCCTCGTGTTAGCCTTAATGACAGCTTAGTACCTCTCATCCTATCTCTTTCTGTCAAGAAATCAGGTCAAAATCACTAAATAATGCTACAGCATTGTCACACGAGTCAGCACATCGAGCTGCTAAACAGGAACCAGGAGTAATCCAATCAGGCCCTTGGCCCTGTCCAATCGGAAAACAAAGAAGTGATTTAGTACCTCGAGTCTAATTCAGAGCAAGAGAGTACTCTGCATTAGTGGAGCTGCCGAACACCAAAAGGAAACACGTATTTGTTATACAGACTATCAAACAGTATTTGTGAAGAAATGGATTTTATGAAAATTTGAGATGAATGCATTGAAATTATAGCAGTTTTTTTTTATGACTTGAATCTAAATATTGATTGGACTAACTCAACTGGTAGCAATGCAACGGAAGAGGACATCCTTGAAAGTGTGAGGAATGGTTTCCTCAAACAATATATCAAAGGAACTAAGCTTGCAGAAAATGTAAAATCTGACAGCAAAAGGCTTTATTGACATTAGAAGACAAAGACTGGCGAAGCCAAATGCAGGTCCCGTTCAGATAATCAGGTGAAGTCATATATGACAGCAAAGACATGGCAGACCAGTTTAACAAATACTTTGGATCTGTCTTCAAGAAGGATAAATATTGCTCAGTGAAAGAGGATTACTTAAAAACAGTGTGATGCGCGATCTTTTGCAGTAGTCTTCTCCATTAAGACGGAAAGTGTCTTAATTAAATTTGAAACTATATCCTGTGTCTGTGGAACTGACTCGAGGGGCTGAATGGCCCCCTACTGCTCCTGTGAATTAGACTGAAGGTACTGAAGCGCTCTTTCCTCGTTCGATTGGACAGGGCGAAGGGGCTGATTGTTTTAACCCTGGTTCCTGTTTAACCACTGGATGTGCTGACTAGTTTGACAACGCTGTAGCATGAAGAATTATTTTGACCTGATTTCTTCTAAGAGAGAGATTGAAAGAGAGGTACCAAGCTGTATAGTTAAGAACACTTGAGTAAACAACTTGGGAGGCTGTGTGTTTATTTTAATGCAGCTTGAGTAGACGTGGTCAGCTTTCACAAGTTAAGCTTTCTGGATTTTCATTTCTCAGTAATATTGGAAGCTATTGAGGTCTCCAGAGAGTTAGATATTTCAGCGAATGCCTTCCGGCTGCTACTGTTTCGAAATCTCTCTTAGTATTCTTCCTTTTCTTCCTCCTGAAGTGGAGAAGTGTTTGTGAGAATCCGTATCTGAACTTTCGTTTTCACCAAAAAGTGTATTTAAGCGATGTTCCTTTATTGGAACAGTTCGTTAGTAATAGTTGCTGTATCTATTATTGTGTTAAGTGATCCAATAAAGTTATTCTGAATTACTCCATATTCGTTGTATTTTAACTGTAGTGCTTAAATAAATTATGTGTAGCTTATTACCGAATAGTTTAAACAGTCACATTGCATCTGCATCAGGGGCTTTACATCTGCCTTTAAAATAAGTTAGAATCTAGGCTACCTTCTTTAATATTTTTAAGGAGGGGGTCTAGTCTGGTTCACAAGTCTCTAGGAGGCATTTTCCATCTCCGCGAAAACATACTGGTGTATCTATGGAGGACATAAGTTGTTGGGAATGGCTTACCGTTTCAGAAGGAAGATATTGTGGTTGCTGTCGGGGATTGTTATGCTTTTCCAGTCCTACATTTTTCGACTCTGGAGTTGTAGCTGACACGTAGGAAGATGGCTGAGGTAAATCGTCTAAGGTACAGGATATCTCTGCAAGTCTTTCCCACGGAGATGTCCAAGGCCCAGTCATCTTCATTTGCTTCATCAATGATCTTCACTCCATCACAAGGCCAGATTTGGGAAATGTTCAATTATGCTTACACACTGTTCAACTCCATTCATGGCCTGTCAGGTAATGAAGCAATCCATATCAAAATGGAACAAAAATCAAAAAGTGATGCATTATACAATGATGCTAAAAGAGCAAGAAATGTCAGACAGAAAAGAACTTGAATGCTGTAATTCAAAGCAAGGAACATTTGTGATAATATGGATGAATCAACTGCGCCGACGGTTATTAATGGATATCACGTATTGGGATAATGGAGTCCTGGGAGAACAAGGATGGGGACTCAAAGTGCAAGGTTATTGAACTATCAGGAAATTTCCATGATAGGAAATGGAGTTGGGGTAGCGTTGCTATTAAGGAGGGGACTAACACAGTATTAATGGAGAGCATTAGCCGGGACCATGTTGATCCTACATGAGTGAAACCAATAGTGTGCTGCTGTAAGGTAGCATTGGAGAGGGAAGAAAATCGACTTTTCGGGCAAAAGCCCTTCATCAGGAATGGCTTCTTCATGAGTGGAGCTGCACAAAAACGAAATTAAAAAAAATTGGTGCACAGATTACCAAATAGTAATTGTGCAGTTGGGGACTTTATCAAAATTAGAGATCAATGCACTGAAGGTATAGCAGTTATTATGGATGAATTGAATCTGCATATGGAATGTGCTAACCAAATTGTAAGCAATGTAATAGAGGAGAATTTCCTGGAATGGTTTCCTCAAGAAGATATCGAGGAACTAAGCTTGTGGAAAGCATAAAAACTGACAGCAAAAGGTTCTATAGATATGTAAAGAGAAAGAAAGACTGGCGAAGACAAATGTAGGTCCCTTGAATTTAGAATCAGGTGAAATCATAACGCACAGCAAAGACATGGCAGACCAGTTGAACAAATACTTTGCATCTGTCTTCACTAAGGACTGGGTATTGTGAAATGAAAGTGGATCATTTAACAACACTATTGTGCGAGATCTTTTGCCACAGAATTCTTCATTAAGATGAAAAGTATTACAATTAAATCTGAAACGTAGGTCCTGAACTTACGGAAAACTAACATTGATGACATGAGGCATGCAATGGCGAGGATAAACTCGCGAACGGTACTCAACAGGTTGTCAGTTGATAAGCAGTGGCAGACATTTAAAGAAGACATGGATGAAGTTCAATAATTGTACATTCCTATCGAGTGTAAGAGTAAAAAAGGGAAGGTGGCTCAACCATGACGAGCAAGGGAAATCAGTAATAGTATTAAAGCCGAAGAGGAGGTACATAAATTAGCCAGTAAAAGCAACAAATGTAAGGACTAGGAGAATGTTAAATTCAGCAGAGGAGGACAAAGGTCTTAATTTGAAAGGGGAAAATACAATCTGAAAAAAAACTTGTAGATAACGTAAAAACTGACTGTAAAATCCTCTATATATGTTTAGATTAGATTACTTACAGTGTGGAAACAGGCCCTTCAGCCCAACAAGTCCACACCGACCGGCCGAAGCGCAACCCACCCAGACCCATTCCCCTACATTTACCCCTTCACCTAATACTACGGGCAATTTGGCATGGTCAGTTCACCTAACCTGCACATCTTTGGACTGTAGGAGGAAACTGGAGCACCCGGAGGAACCCCACGCAGACACGGGGAGAACATGCAAACTCCACACGGTCAGTGGCCTGAGTCGGGAATTGAGCCCGGGTCTCTGGCGCTGCGAGGCAGCAGTGATAACCACTGTATGAAGAGAAAGTCTGGTGAAGACAAATGGAGGTCCCCTGCAGTTAGACTCAGTTGAATTCATGATGGGCAACAAAGATATGGCAGACCAGTTGAACAAGTATTCAGATCTGACTTTACTAAGAAAGATGCAAATAACTTTCAGAAAGTGCTAGAGGATAGACCTTCAGGCCTGAATGACGGACTGAATAAAATCCTTATCAGTCAAAAAAAGATATTAGGGAAATTTATGGGAACACAAATCAAAAAGTCCCAAGGACCAGATGCTCTGCATCCCACAGTATTTACGTAAATGCCGCAAGAAATAGCAGACGCATTAGTTTATCATCTTTCAGCATTGTTAGATTCTGGAAGAGCTCCATTGGACTGGAGGGTAGCAAAAGTACCCCATCCTTTACAAAAACTAGGAGAGAGAAAATAGAGAATGACAGACCGATTAGTCTGACAAAGTTCGTGGGTAAAATGCTGGAGCCAATCATGAAGGATGTAATTTAAAAGGCGGTGGCAAAATCAATTATAGTCAGCATGAATTTACGAAAGGGAACTCATCATTGACAAATCTTCTGGATTTCTTTCGAGGATATGACCAGTAGACTAGACAATGGAGAATCAGGGGATGTTGTGTTTCTGGACTTTTAAAACACGTTTGACGAGATTATTAAGGACAAGCAAAGCTCATTGTATCGGAGTTAATATATTGACATGTGTAGAGAACTGGTTGGCAGACAGGAAGCAGAAAGTTTCAATAAACATGTCCTTTTCAGAGTGGCAGGCAGTGATGAGTTGAGTACTGGAAAGTTTAGTGCTGGGGCCCGAGATGCTCACACGATGCATTGACGATTTGGATGAGAAATTGAATGCAAAATCTCCAACTTTGTAGATAACACTAAGTGGGCCGGCAGTGTGTGCTGGCAGGAGGATGTTAGAGGCTGCAGGGTGACTTGGACAGACTGACTGAGTGGGCAAGCACTTAGCAAATGCACTATAATGTGGAAAAACGGAAGGTTATCCACCTTGGTCACAAAACCTGGAAGAAAGATTATTATTAGAATGGTCGCAGTTTAGCAAATCTGAAGTGAAACGATGCATGGATGTCATGGTGGAACAGGAGCTGAAAGTTAACAAGCAGGTGCAGCAGGCACTGAGGAAAGCCTTAATAGCAAAAACATTTGAGTATCGGAGTAAGGGTATCTTGCGGTATCATACAGGGCCTGGGTAAACCTCCACCTTGAGTATTGTGTGCAGTTTTGGTCTCCTAGTCTGAGGAAGAACATACTTGCTATTGAAAGAATCCAGTGAAGGTTCACCGACTTGATTCCTGGGATGGCAGCATTCAGATAGAAGGCAAGACTGGATCAAATCGGCCAGTACTTATTGGAATTTAGAAAAATGAGGGGGAATCTCATCGAAACATGTAAGGTTCTGGCGGAAATGGACTGATTAGATGCAGGAGAAATATTCCTGATGTTCGGGAACTCCAGAACTAGGGGTCACAATTATACCATAAGGGATAACCCATTCAGGACTGAGATGAGGAATTTCCTCACATAGAGAGTTGGGAACCTGAAAAAATTCTTTCCCACAAGAAGCTGTTGGGGCCAGTTCATTATAAATATTCAATAGAGAGCTCAACGTGGCCCTCAAGTCTTAAAGGATCAACAGGTATACAGAGAAAGCAAGAATAGGTTACTGAGATTGCATGATCAGTCAAGATCTGGTTGAAGATGACGCGCTCTCGAAGGGCTGACTGACCTCCGCCTGCTCCCATTTTCTATGCTTGTAAGTTACTACGATCTGCCTGCTCACAAACAAGGTTGTTCTGTGTACTCTGGTACACGTGACAAGAAAGCAAATCAATCAATCCTGGATAACATATGGAATTTATCATCCAGTCAACGTCTTTTTTTTGGAAGTAAGCGATCGTTTCAACACTCAAGTTTCAATGTAACCATTTCTTCTTCTCTCACAACACTAAAAAATAAACAGTCAGCTTCTTCACGCACCCCTCACGGAACCATCGTCTTTGTGCAAGGAGATCATTCCATAAAAAGAGATCAAATCTGCACCCATTGCATTAAATACTCTCTCTGTAAAGCTCTACATTTGCAGGAAGTTGACTTTACTTATGTTCTTGAATCATCTCGCAAAGCAAAAGCAACATAATATATAATGTCCTTGTTACTTTCGGCTGAACATGTACCATTTTTGTGACTCATGATTTGGACATGCAGGTCCTTTTGGACAACCACATTTCCTGACCTTTCATTGTTTCATAAATACAAAATGAGATGTCTGCTCTTTTTTTGCCACATCCGATTCATTTGTCTGCCTTGTAATTTGATGTAATACAAACACTGGCACATGTGATACTTCGTGAGTAACAGCCTTCAGTCCAGAAGGCTCCTCCTCTCTGCATTGTTTCCATTAACTAATTCTTTATCAAGTAGTATATTCTCTCCTAACTGATGGAACTTCGCTCACCTGTCAGTAACCATGTAAAAACACATTTGTGGAAGCCTCATCTATCAAATTCCACAGTGTTATCAAGTCATAAGATGATTCTGCACATATCTAGGCATCACACCCTTTCCACAAATACTAATAATGTCCTCATAATGAACAACAATTTGTCAGTATTTAGTTATTATTTTGTTTTCCATCCCAGGCTACTTTCCAGTCTGCAGAGTTGCAATAGCTACTTTGCATTCTGCAAGAAACGGAATTTTCTGAATCTAAAGAATATTCAAGAACAATAAATAACCCACTCTTGTAGTTACAACGTTTAAAATACATTTCGAAATGTACATGAATCGGAAAGATTTTGAGCGATATGTTTCAACTATAGGCAGGGGGACTAGGTTAGTTTGGGACTATGACCAGCATACACTGGCTGGATGGAAGGGTTTGTTTCTGTCCTGTATGACTCTGCATCTCTTTTACTAGCTCTATTGCTACCTGCCAGAATACTCTTTTATGGAGCTTATCAGGTGCAGAAACCTCACCAAATTCAATTCAATTAGCTTTTTGAGGAATTGCACTTTATTAATTCTTATCTTACATTTTCTTATTTTCAGCAGTCATTTTGTCCATAGTATTTCTGGAAGAATTTCTGTATCTTCCTCTCTGGAGCAGAGATGGCCTCAGTCGCTAAGTGAGTTCCTTGGAGCACAGAAATCGGAAGGTAGTGAACATGGCAACGATTTCTCCTTTGAAAGTTCTAGAATCAAGATAGTTCAATGAATCTGTCACTTGATCGTTAGCGAGAGCACAGTCCTCTCTCTAGTGTCAGGGTCTAGGTTATGCTGAAAGAGGTTACGCTAAGGTGTGACTGCCTCATTTTAGAATCAAACTGGTTTCACACTTTGCATCAGGTGTAGCTCCATATAGACACATGGATATGTTTGGGATCAAAAGCGTTATAACTGCAGGCTGGCCAGAAGAGAACTGCAAATAAAAAGATGGAGATTATGGTCTATTCAAAAACAGCACTTTGGCAGAAGTGAAGACTAGCGATATTATTGACGTGGTAGTGGTCAGGTTTGTTGATAGAGGGATGATTGAGATATAAATCAGCTCAGGAGAAAGTGGGATAATCATGGTTATGAATACTATTGTGTTTCCTCAGATGTTTGTCAGTGAAGGGTATGAAACTCATAGAACAGAAATGAAGTTTGTGATTGAATGTGAGGACGATAGTTTACATCATTGCCAAATATAGATAACCGAAATAGCGATCGCGTTCACAAAAGCTGTCAGAAAAAATACGTTATCAGAGGGCTAATGATACTGATGCTGGACTGGGGTGGACAAAGTTAAAAATCAGATAACACCAAGTAATAGTCCAACAGGTTCATTTGGAAGCACTAGCTCTTGGAGCTCTCTGAAAGCTATACTTCCAAATAAACCTGTTAGACTATAAGCTGGTGTTGTTGGTTTTTACATTTAGACAGAGGTAGACTTATCAGGATCGCCAACAACAGCGAGGATGGGACAGTAACCTGCCTGAATATTCATCAATACACACCGTTTCCGCAATGTTAACCATGTTCAATCCTTAGGGATTAATAAAGACAATCGGATAAACTGCTGTCATTGTAACATTCCAAGCAATTTTCCTCAGATTCTGATGTACAATTTGAACATTCCAGTCAATTGTTCTTGGATTCTGATCCATTGTTGTAACATTCCAGTCGAATGTTCTCAGATTCTGATCTCTCTCTCACTCTGGGGCTGTTGATCCCAATCGTGTTGAGGATGACGTTTCCACGGTACTATAGGATGTACATCTCTATGACTCTAAGCACCTTGCGAAGAAACGAGGGAAATTCTCCAGTTTGGTTCCATGGAAACTGATTTCACTCACAGTCACTGAACAAACGGCACCAGATAACCCCTTTCAATACAACACTTTTAATGTAACAACTATACTAGACTGTTTGGGGTATTGACATCACCCGCTATTGATCTTATTGCCCAGCTCCAATTAATCTAATAATATTATCTGTAAAGGAGAAAGGATCTTCACAGGATCGATGATTCTGCTGTTTTATCCACATACAGTGCTCTATGAAACCGCGCTCTCAAATGCCAATTGAGAGGTTGTTATTAAACTGACGTCTCCTCAAAAACAACAGCTGCCTATCTGAAAACTGTCTCTATATGCAACTGCTCTGAATACATACAAGAAGTGCGGATTTCTCCAGACTTTGCTCTCACAGATCTAGTAAGTCAATGTTTTATCTTTAATACAGTGCGCTTCAAGAAATTGTTTCTATGGCTGCAACCATCTTATTCCACAGTTTATACGTCTTTTCTTTTTAGATTTTTTTTGGCCTTCGCCCAAAAGTAAATGCTATTTTTAAAATTGCCTTGCTCATTGGCATCAGAGAGGATATGCATGTGTCATAGTTTAAGAAACATAAAGGAATACTAAACATTGGCTGTGGAGACTGGAGAGGTGTAACGTTAAATCACCCCGTCACCAATTACTTCTGGATTGGTGGAATAAAATACAATACAGAGAAAGAAACAGAATGCATTTGGAAGAAGTAAAGGCGAGTGAGAATATAAACAAAGCAGGGTAATTTGAAATGGAACATAGGTGAATGGTTTAATGTACATTGTTTCATCAGTGTGTACAGATAGGTAAGATTGTTCAGTCTGAATCTTTTGTGCACGTATTAACAACGGAGACACAGTTAACAAAATGCATGATGTGTACTTATAAAATATTAAAATATCATTTAATCTTCTTTTCAGGTGTCATGTTCCCTTCTCTTAACGTCCACCCCGCTTTTCAGGAATTCCTGATCGAGTCTCCCACTTTTGTCAGGAAGTGTCATAAATTCCTCCTTCTGGTGTCCCACCTTATTTCAAATTATCCACTTTCTACAGGGAACTAAATATATTGTCCTGTTGGGTTTGTCTACAGCTGGTTTCTGTCATATCGTTGGAGATAAACGTTCCAGCATCAGACCCAGCATTTGAAATGCTGTTGTACAACTCTGTTGTACATCCACTATACAGGGGACCACAGCACGCACGATTCAGCAAAACAAATAGGAAATGACTTCTATTTCTATTGATAATCTAGTGTTCTGTATTTATAGATACCTTTGTCTATATTCTCTCAGTTTCTTTGTTTCTAGTTAATAAATTTTCCAATTGTACTCAGTGTCCCTCCTTATTTCAGTGTATACCTACTGCTTTTTCTTTGATGTGATGTGATTATAATTGAGTAATGTAACTACAATGACATGAGAGAGCTGATTGGAAACGAAGCCGAGCAGGGAAGACTTAGAAGCTGCACGGGCAAGGTTTCATGGGGGTAATTTGGAGGCACAACTAAAATTCATCTCACGGAAGAGGAAACATACTCAGTAGAGGACAAGGCAACCGTGAATGAAAAGGGAAGGCAAGGACAGCATGAAAACAAAAGAGAAAACATATAATGTAATGAAGAGTATTGGAATCTAAACGGTTAGGAAGCCTTTAAATGGCAGCGGAGGATAGCTAATGAAATGAATTGGTAGGAGAACATGAAATTTCACAGTAAGTTTGTTAATTTAAAAGACGATTGCAAGAAGTTTGTGATGTATAGCAGGGAAGGAAGGGAGGCAAGAGCAGATATTGCACTGCTCATAAACGAGGCTGGAGTAGGTATGGAAAACAAAGTAATGTCAGAGGAATTGGACAGGTACTTTGCATCAGTCTTCATGGTGGAAAACATCAGCAGCCTACCAGAACTTGAAGAGAATCAGGCGGCAGAGATCAGTATCCTAACCATCGTTAAGGAGAAGATGTTGGAGACGTTAAAATGTCTGAAAGTGGATGAACGATCCACATCAGATGGAGTACACCCTCTAGTTCGAATGAGATAGTTGAGGAGATTGTGGAGGCATTGCGAATGTGATCTTACAGAAGATGTTGGAGACGTTCAGATGTCTGAAAGTGGATGAACGATCCACATCAGATGGAGTACACCCTCTAGTTCGAATGAGATAGTTCAGGAGATTGTGGAGGCATTGCGAATGTGATCTTACAGGAATCATTGGAGTGAGGGGGCACTGGTAAATATAACCCCATTATTTAAGGAGAGAGGGACACAGAAGACAGGAAATTATTGGTGGCCAGGTAATTGCAAACTGTTATGAAGAACGCTTAGAGGATCATTGGGTTTATGAGTACACGCATAGTGTATAAAAGCAAGGAAGTTATGGAGTATATTTGAAGTAGTGTGATTAATATTTACAAATGTTTATTCAAAGAGTAAACTTCTAAGTGCGGTTGAAACAAATGAAACTAATTCAAGGAGAGAGGAGCACACATGACAAGCCGTGTTTTACCTAGTCCTTGCAGTTAAGATGTGGGGAACAGCATGCCAGTAAATGCATTTTAATAATATGTAGAAAAACACAATTACAGTGTTGCTGTGGAGGTCACAACGTGAAACTAGGCAGTCAATAGTAGCTTGAAAAGCACAGCTGGTCGGACAGCATCAGAGCAACAGGAAAGTTTAAATTTTGGGCCAAGACACTTTGTCAGGAATGGGGAGATGGAAGGAACCAGAAATATGTAGAGACAGGGTATGGGGATCAGGGAAGGGTAGGTGGAATGGTGATAAGAGTATGCAGGAAGGGGATCATTATGGTTTGTCAAAGGAAAGGGGGAGCAAATAGGTGATGGGGAAGAGGACAGGTTAGGTCAGGTGAAGGCGCCAGAACATGGAATTAAGCTGGAGGTGGAGGATTTTGAAGCTATTCATGCCATTGGGATGCAAGATTCTAAGGTGAACTATCAGATGGCGTTCCTATATTTTCAGCTGGTGTGGCTAAAAGGTCTCCTCATATTCAGGGCCACCCAATGGGTACCGAACTTAGCTATCAGCCTCTGCTCGGCCACATTTCGCTGCTGCCTGTCCGAAGCCCGCCTTCGAGGATGGTCACCCGAAGGTCCGAGGTCGAATGACCTGAATCACTGAAGTGTTCACCAACTGGGAGGGAACCCTCCTGTCTGTTGATTGTTGTGCGGTGCCCGTTCATCCGTTATCGTAGCCTTTGCTTGGTTTCCCCAGTGTACCATGCCTCAGAGCATCCTTGCCTGCAACGTATAAGATTGACAACGTTTGCCGAGTTTCATGACTACCTGCCATGTACAAGGTGGGAGGTGTCCCCACGCGTAATGGTGGTATTTATGTGCACGCTCTGACACGTCATGCAACGCCTACCGTGACAGGGTTGCATGGAGTTGTCCTAAGAGCCGGGCAGCTTGCTATGAACAACGATCTGTTTGAGATTTGGCGGTTGTTTAAAGGCAAGTAGTGGAGGTGTGGGGAAGGTCTTGGTGAGGTGCTCAACCTCATTGATAATGTGCTGCAGGTCACAAAGAACATGGCGTAGTTTTTCAAGATGAGGAAATTTAGCTTATTTTTCTCAGAGTGTTGGGAGACTTTGGCTTTCTATTCCCCCGAGGCCATTGGGAAGAGAGAGAGAGACATTGAATATTTTGGAATCACAGACAGATAGGTACATGAAAGACAATGGATTCAGGGATTATTGGGGATGGGCAGGAACGTACAGTGTGGGAGAGAATGCTGACAATGGTACAAAATGATACGACAAGTTATCCGAACATCCAGGAATGCAATGGGAAATGAAATAGTAATGTTGAGATATTTTTTACAATTTTAACCGTGATAAAGTAAAGGCCATAGGGATACTCTGTGATTAGAGTGATCACACGTGCTGGTTTAACCTGAGGGTCACCATACCTCAAGCGAGATGTAAGGTTGAGAACGCAACACGCCTGTAAATTGTTTCTGCACTCCTTCAGTGTAATACCACCCTTACTACACCAAAGCGACCAATGTTGAACACAAAACCCCAAGTGCGGCCTCACCAACATTCTGTACACTTGCAACATAATTTCCTAACTTTTATACCCAATGCCCTGACTGATGAAGGACGGTGTGGCAAAAGCCTTCTTCACTGCCCTGCCTAAATTTGACTCCTTTTTCAGAGAACCGAGCACGTGAACTCCAAGGTCCCTCTGTTCCACTAAACACCTGAAGGCCCTATCATTCCTCATGAAACTACCTTGATTTGACTTCCCAATACGCAATATCTTACACCTACATAAGTAAAACTACATTGCCATTTCTCGGTCCACTTCCTCAGCTGATCAAGAGTCTGATGCGATTTATGATAGTCTAACTCACTGTCCACAATACAGGCTATTTTAGGGTCATCTGCAAGCTTAATAATCATGTAATTTTCAATCTTATCCAAGTAATTGATTTAGGTAACAAACAGACACGGGTAAAGCACTGAACCCTGAGGTACACCGCTCGTCACAACCCTCGAGTCGACAAATATCCGACCACTATTACTCTTTGCCTCCTTACACCAAGCCAATTGTGTATCCAATGTCCAAGCTCGCCTGGACTCTATCCGACCTCACCTTCCACAGCAGCCTACCAGGTGCAACTTTATCAAAGGCCATGTTGAGATCCATATAGCCTACTTCCCGCCTTGCCCTCATCAAACCTCTTTATCCCTTCATCAAAGACCTCTGACAAATTTATGATGCATGCTCTCCCACGCACAACATTATGCTGATTACTTCTACTGTGTTCCTAAATGCGTGTGCATATTATCTCTCCGAATCTTCTCAAGAAATTAGGCTTACTAGTCAATAATTCCCAGGTTTATCTCTGCAGCCCTTATTGAATAAGGGCACAACATTCGCTAGCCTCCAGTCTTTGGGAACTTCTCCCATGGCTAACCATGTTGCAAAAATATCAGCCAGGGCTCTTGCAAGTTTTGTTTTAGCCTCTTACAGAGTACTTGGATATAACTAATCTGGACCAGGAGATTTATCCAAATTCACACATTCTAATATGTTCAACACCTCTTCTGCTTTGATGTGGACTGTACCCAAGATATCACCACTAACTTCCCCAAATTTCCGTTTCTTCATGTTTTATTCACGGTCATCACAGAGGAGAAATATTCTTTGAGAACCTCACTTATCTCCTGCAGATCTAAACGTGCATTTCAACTCTGGTCGTTGAGGGGTTCGATTTTCTCTCCAGTTATTCCTTTCTCTGTAATATAATTAAAGTCTCTCTTGGATTCAACCTCACCTTCTCAGGCAAGGCTAACTTGTGCCTCATTTCACCCTCCCGGTATCCGTGTTCAGTAAACCACCGTATCCATTACATAACTCCATGGGTTCCCTTGACCTCCGCTGCCTGTAACTGAGTCATGCCTCCTTCCGTTTTCTGTTTAAAACATCAATATCTCATGTTATCAAGGGTACCCTATTCTTTCCAACATTGTCCTTCATCCTCACAGGAACACATAGATCTTGAACTCTAGCTATCTCACTTTTCAAGGCCTCCCAATGGCCTGAGGTGCCTTTGTCTTCCAACAAACTACCCCAATCAACGTTTGCAAGTCCTACCTAATTCCAGCAAATTTCGCCTCGTCCCAATTTAGAACTTGAAACTGTGGACCAGTTTCTCAACGACTACTTTAATATTAGTTGAAATATGGTCAATGTATCAAAAGTGTTCTACTATCATTACGTCCGTCACCTGCGTTGCCCTATTTCTTGTGAATAAATCGAGTTTTGCCCCTTCACGAGTAGGAGCCTCTATATATTGCTAGAGGAAACTTTCCTGATCGCACTTAACGAATTCCAGCTAACCCCTTAACGCTATGGCAGTCCCAGTCTATGTGAGAAAAACATGAAAACACTTGACATGCTCCTGCCAGTCTCCCTAACCTCGTGACATATTGGTTTCTCCATTTCCCGTTGAATGTTTGGGAACCTATAGTAGAACTCTAGTCAAGTAATCATGCACTTCTTACTTCTTTACTCCACCCACAAAGCCTCACTGGCGATCCCTCAGTTATGTCATCTATGAATACTGCTATGATACTCATCTTAATCAATACTATTGATATTTAAACTGACTCCCTCAACATATCTCTTGGCAGTGATTTTCACATCAACAACATTCCTTCCAATGGCACAGTGGATATATAAAATGATAAATGGATGGGATCTGCATATCCTGCCACTTCCAGCATACACTGTAACACTTCTGACCACTGGGCCGTGATTTAATACAGTCTGACCAAGCAGTGCACTAGCCCGGATTTCAATGTGAATGTATCAGTGTGGTCTGCACACCTCCCCATGCTGTAAAGATATCTTGGCTGGGTGTGTAGATTATTGCACTGATGTGAGCTATATCGTGTTCCACTTTAGCCATTTTACAGGACGTTCAATAAACAGTACACTAGCCTACTCCACATCAATTACAACAAATATCTTATCTGGTTTTTTGGTGTCTGGATTGGTTCTGTGACATGAATTGAGAATATGAAGTGGCTAATTAGTTCAGATTTTCGGGAATGTCTTTATTTTATACTCTCATTCTTGTGACTGGACCCTTCATATCCTGAATCCCCCGGCGATTCCCATCACTCGGTCTACCCCTATAATTCTGTATCTTGTATATTATGCAATTCCTGACGAAGGTTTTTTTGCCCAAAATGTCGATTCTCCTGCTCCACGGATGCTGCCTGACTTGCTCTGTCTTTCCAGTACCACACTCTCGACTCTAATCTCCAGCATCTGCAGTCCTCACTTTCGTCTCCATCAAGTAATTGTCCACTTTTATCTGTACCTTTCCCTGCCATTTCGTGTTGCATCCGGTACCAGAGTTATAGATTCATAGAGATGTACAGCATGGAAACTGACCCTTCGGTCCAATCCATCCATGCCGATCAGATATCCCAACCCAATCTAGTCCCACCAGCTAGCACCCGGTACATATCCCTCCAAACTCTTCCTATTCATATACCCATCCAAATGCCTCTTAAATGTTGCAATTGTTCCAGCCTCCACCACTTCCTCTGGCAGCTCATTTTACACACATACCACATTCTGTGTGAAAAAGTTGCCTTGTAGGTCTCTTTTATATCTTTCCCCTCTCACCCTAAATCTATGCCATCTAGTTCTGGATTCCCCGCCCCCAGGGAAAAGACTTTGCCTATTTACCATATCCATGCCCCTCATAATTTTATAAACCTTTATAAGGTCACCCCACACCTTCTGACTCTCCAGGGAAAACAGCCCAGCCTGTTGAGCCTCTCCCTGTAGCTCAAATCCTCCAACCCTGGCAACTTCCTTGTAAATCTTTGCTGAACTTTTTCACGTTTCACAACACCTTTCCGATAGGAAGCAGACCAGAATTTCACGCAATATTCCAACAGTGGCCTAACCAATCTCCTGTACAGCTGCGACATGACCTCCCAACTCCTGTACTCAATACTCTGACCAATAAAGGAAAGCATACCAAACGCCTTCTTCACTATCCTATCTACCTGCGACTCCACTTTCAAGGAGCTATGAGCCTGCACTTTAGTTATCATATTCAATCACTTCCTTGTGTCCTGCGCGATTTGCCATGTTTGCCATGGGGTTTCAGCAACTTTGTGACACGTCATTGCACTTGTTCTGCGCCTTTCCACTGAACACCTGTGTTAATCATTCACTGTTGATCACGTGTTCAAGAACATGAGCAATCCACCCCACTGCTATTGAGCCAGATTTAGCTTGTAGTTTAGTGGCTTTTGACTTAACTCCGGTATTGGAAAGTTAGTGGAAATGCTGAGGATGGTTTACTGGTGGTGGTGTTTTAAGCTATTGTGAACATTCAGGAAAATCAGAGGCTTTGATGACCCATTCTGGATAAGTCATGTTGACTGCACAACATCTCAGTCTGCACCATGACCAACGAATGGAGCTGAGGCTACAGAGAGGGGAATCGTTGTAAAATATAATGAAGAGTCCCAATCATTTCAGTCATGATCTTATTTAATAGTGATGCAGGATTGAATGGTTCCATAATACAACTAATTCATATATTTCTATCAATAACAAGCTAATTCGACTTCTCCCCAATGTACCATACTGGCAGGGAATGAGTCCCTCCTCATGTTCCTGGGTTACAGGAATTTGGGAGCTCACGAGCCTCCAAATTTTCCTGTGTACCCGTTAAGAGCACTTGAATGACTGCCTCAAGTTCCTTTGTACCAGGTTTGTGATAATAGATGTCCCCCTCTTGCTTCTGAATAACAGACTTAAATAACAGTGTGCTGTCCCGCTGCTCATGTGGAATGGAATTGAGAGATTGAATAGCCTCTGCATATTCCTGACTGATTCTATTGACAGAAAACCTTTCTCTTGTTTCGTGAATCATCCTCAAAATCTGAATGATGCATTTGTTTTTGGTTTCTCTCTGTAACAATGCAAGCAAGCTGACTGGCTGTGGTTTTGTATAACAAACCTGAGCGGCTAAATAGTCCCCTCCTGTCCGTATCTAACAGACTCATAAGGCTGAATGGCCTCCTCCTATCTCTCTGTAATAGGCACTAGACATTAACTAGCGCAGCAACTCGATGGATTTTGAGCAGCCTTTAAACTCTACTTGACAGAGGGCCCTCTACTCTCATTTACAGAAACGAACGCAATAAAATGTACTCCAGGTGTCCTCTGAGCCTCACCTTTCACAGCTGCAGTAACATTTCTCTATGCCAACATAACAGCTGTCCACCTTTTCAAGTGATAATAACCTAGGTTGGACTGAGTGGGCTCCTCATCGCTCTCTGTAACAGGCACGAGGAGAGAATTGTATCCTTCTGTTCCTGAGCAGCAGGATCAATGGTCGAGATAACGTCTCACGATTATGGAAGGATCTGATAATAGAGCGCTTAAAGCTAGGAGCAGAATAACACACAGTCAAAGGTCAATAAATATTATTTCCCTGGGATGTAGTCTCTAGAAACTTCCCAGCAGCCATTTATGTAGCCGGTCTGTTATTTTATCCCTGCATCCTTTTATAAACAGTGTGGGATGAATACATCTAGAACTACTCCCACGTGCAAGGAAGAAATTTTAAGAATGGTTCATCCCTCAAAAATACTCACCCATTCGATCTAGGTTAAAATCTTTGAGAGAAAGTGAGGACTGCAGATGCTGGAGATCAGTGCTGAAAATATGTTGCTGTAACAGCGCAGCAGGTCAGGCAGCATCCAGGGAACAGGAGAATCGACGTTTCGGGCATAATCCCTTCTTCAGGAATGAGGAAAGTGTGTCCAGCAGGCTAAGATAAAAGGTAGGGAGGAGGGACTTAGGGGAGGGGAGTTGGAAATGCGATAGGTGGAAAGCGGTCAAGGTGAGGGTGATAGGTCAGAGTGGGGTGGGGGCGGAGAGGTCAGGAAGAAGATTGCAGGTTAGGAAGGCGGTGCTGAGTTCGAGGGATTTGACTGAGACAAGGTGGGGGGAGGGGAAATGAGGAAACTGGTGAAATCCGAGTTCATCCCTTGTGGTTGGAGGGTTCCTAGGCGGAAGATGAGGCGCTCTTCCTCCAACCGTCGTGTTGTTGTGGTCTGGCGATGGAGAAGCCCAAAGACCTGCATATCCTTGGTGGAGTGGGAGGGGGAGTTGAAGTGTTGAGCCACGGGGTGGTTGGGTTGGTTGGTCCGGGTGTCCCAGAGGTGTTCTGTGAAACGCTCCGCAAGTAGGCGGCCTGTTCCCCAATATAGAGGAGGCCACATCAGGTGCAGCGGATGCAATAGATGATGTGTGTGGAGGTGCAGGTGAATTTGTGGCGGATATGGAAGTTTCCTTTGGGGCCTTGGAGGGAAGTGAGGGGGGAGGTGTGGGCGCAAGTTTTGCACCTCCTGCGGTTGCAGGGGAAGATGCCGGGAGTGGAGGTTGGTTGGTGGGGTGTGTGGATCTGACGAGGGAGTCACGGAGGAAGTGGTCTTTACGGAACGCTGATACGGTAGGGGAGGGAAATATATCCTTGGTGGTGGGGTCCGTTTGGAGGTGGCGGAAATGACGGTGGATGATACGCTGTACATGGAGATTGGTGGGGTGGTATGTGAGGACTAGTGGGGTTCTGTCCTGGTGGCGGTTGGAGGGGCGGGGCTCAAGGGCGGAGGAGCAGGAAATGGAAGAGATGCAGTGGAGGGCATTGTCGACCACGTCGGGGGGGGGGGGGGAAATTGCGGTCCTTGAAGAAGGAGGCCATCTGAGTTGTACGTTTTTGGAACTGGTCCTCCTGGGAGCAGATGCGGCGGAGACGAAGGAATTGGGAGAATGGGATGGCGTTTTTACAGGGAGCAGGGTGGGAGAAGGTGTAATCCAGGTAGCTGTGGGAGTCGGTCGGTTTGTAGTAGATGTCTGTGTTGATTCGGTCGCCTGAGATAGAAATAGAAAGGTCGAGGAAGGGGAGGGAGGAATCTGAGACTGTCCAGGTGAATTTGAGGTCGGGGTGGAAGGTGTTGGTGAAGTGGATGAACTGTTCAACCTCCTCGTGGGAGCATGAGGCGGCGCCGATACAGTCATTGATGTAGCGGAGGAAAAGGTGGGGGGTGGGGCCAGTGTAGTTGCGGAAGATGGATTGTTCCACATATCCTACGAAGAGGCAGGCATAGCTGGGGCCCATGCGGGTGCCCATGGCTACTCCTTTCGTTTGGAGGAAGTGGGAGGATTGGAAAGAGAAGTTGTTCAGGGTGAGGACCAGTTCAGTCAGTCGAAGGAGGGTGTCAGTGGAAGGGTACTGGTTGGTACGGCGGGAAAGGAAGAAGCGGAGGGCTTTGAGTCCTTCGTGATGGGGGATGGAGGTGTACAGGGACTGGATGTCCATGGTGAAAATAAGGCGTTGTGGACCGTGGAAGCGAAAATCATGGAGGAGGTGGAGGGCATGGGTGGTGTCCCGAATGTAGGTGGGGAGTTCTTGGACTAAGGGGGACAGGACCGTGTCGAGGTATGCAGAGATGAGTTCGGTGGGGCAGGAGCAGGCTGAGACAATGGGTCGGCCGGGGCAGTCAGGTGTGTGGATTTTGGGCAGAAGGTCGAAGCGGGCGGTGTGGGGTTGTGGGACTATGAGGTTGGAGGCGGTGGATGGGAGGTCCCCCGAGGTGATGAGGTTATGGACGGTCTGGGAGATGATGGTTTGGTGGTGGGGGGTGGGGTCATGGTCAAGGGGGCAGTAGGAGGAGATATCTGCGAGCTGGCATTTGGCCTCAGTGGTGTAAAGATCGGTGCGCCAAACTACTACCGCGCCTCCCTTGTCTGCTGGTTTTATAGTGAGATTGGGGTTGCAATGGAGGGAGTGGAGGGCTGCGTGTTCCGAGGGTGAGAGGTTGGAGTGGGTGAGAGGGGTGGGGGAGTACAGGTGGCGGTTAATATCGCGGCGGCAGTTGGCTATGAAGAGGTCGAGGGCAGGTAGGAGGCCAGCACGGGGTGTCCAGGTGGATGGGGTGTGTTGGAGGCGTGAGAAGGGGTTGATCTAGACCGAGTTATTGTTCCCTTTAACGGATGAAAGTAAGAGGTGAACTGAAACTGTTTGTTCAGTCACTGTGATTATTGTGAGTCTCCATGGATTCTAATTAGGCTGGAGGATGATATCTATCGTTTAATGATAAATGAGCTCCTGTCAATGTGTTATCTCATAGTATGAGCGGGTGTATCAACCAATGCACTAACAAGGATCAGCAGCTCCAGGGAGAGAGAAAGGAAAGATCAGAATCTTAGAACAATAGGCTGGAATGTCCTAGCGATGGATCAGAATCTGAGAACTGTAGACTGGAAAGTTAAAGCCATGCATCAGAGTCTGAGAACAATGGAATGGAACGTTATACCAATGGATCAGAATATGAGAACATTAGACTGGAACGTTTCAACAGTGGATCAGAATCTGAGAACAATACACTGGAATGTTACAACAAAGGACAGGAGTTTATCTGGGACTATTTGGCACCTTTCTACATATTATGGCCAATTGTCATTATCATGGCGCATCTATTTTGCTCTTCACATTGTTCAATACTTTTATTACCCTTTCCTGGCTACTGTGGGTGTCCCTGGTAAGTTTTACTGTCCTGTTAAAATATCTATAAAAATATGTTGAATTGTATTGCTATTCTTTTATTTTACACTACACTCTTTGCATTATTATGATTCCTGCTAAGATTCTGAATGCATGTAATAACTCTACAAACCATTACTAACTGCTTCAATGAACTTGTTCATTCACTCTCCCACTCTATGCTTCTGTCCCTCCTCTGTATCTCTGTTGACCTACTCAGTTTCAGCTATCAACCACAATTCATTGTATCACTGTCCTTGTTATTTAAATATTGGGAACATGGAGTCACTATCTTCTGTTTCAGTTACAAACTCCATTTTCTTCCTTTGTCTCCACATATCTCTGGCCAATATCTGAGGCTAAAACAGACGAATCACAATTGTGATGATCCCGTTGACCACGAGCTGATTCCTGACAGCAGACGAAATTTAAACTATGAACACCTCCAGAATATACTTCACTGGTTCAGCCCATCTCCTATTTGAAACCTGAGCTATTAAATACTGTCTTACTGATGTCAATAATCTGTTCCTGACACATCTAGTATCAAGTCTGCTGAAGCTGAAACTTTATTGCTGGAACAGCACAGCAGGTCAGGCAGCATCTAGGGAACAGAAGATTCGACGTTTAGGGCACATGCCCTTCTTCTGTTCCCTAGATGCTGCCTGACCTGCTGTGCTGTTCCAGCAATAAAGTTTCAGCTTTGATCTCCAGCGTCTGCAGACCTCACTTTCTCCTCAAGTCTGCTGAAGTAAATCTGAGTCGCTACTATTCAGTCAAACAATCATGTACACACACAGACACACACAGTCCAACCAATCACCTACCTAGCGACATAACTGTCAGAGATCCATTTAGTGTCACTAACAGCATGGGCTGCAATATTCCCCGTTCTAGACGGTTATATCGTGCAAGGAAAGTAGCAACTTACTGGCAAAGGTTTGCAATGCATCCTATCCCTGGGCAGATAGCTCAGTTCATTGATCTACGCAGCAGCAGTCTGCACAGTTCTCTATGCTGGGCTGTATATTGCTCCAGTTAATGGTGTTTAGGCTGGTTCTGTGGAGCTGATTCAGAATTTAATGTCACGAATCATTTCAGCTCATCTGGCAATGGCTTTACGCAATTTTCTCATTCTTGTGATTTGGAGACTCGTAGGTCTCATACCTCCAGTTAGTCTCGGTCCCTAATCTTTTTCCCCCATGTTCTTACAACATTTTCTCAGTTAATTGATTGTCTGTTTCCATTTTCAATGTGATTTTTTTTAAATGTCCCTCCATATCTTTCCCAGGTCTTTGTTTTTATTTCCCCAGTATATCAAGTGCTGGCATTGTGAAATTTTGAAACAATGAAATGGTGTGTATCCGTTTGTTGTTCACATCCTGGGGTGTTCCATGGTGTGCTCCATGTTGGACAGGGCGTTTTAGCTGCACTGAATCGCGTCTTTGAAACGTGGTCTGTCCCTCTCAGATGATCGCACTGTCAATAATATGAGGAAGCCCACTTGAATATTATTGTGAAAGGACCATGCATCGAACTTGTAGCTGACGAGATCCTGACAGACTCCTGTCTTTGAAATCATCGTGGAGGTACTGTGGATGGTTTGCAGGAGGTTATGCTGTGAGCTGCCTCAGACATTCAATGAAATCTGAGCATGTAGTCGCCCAACTCTGGACGGATCATGAGGATGTAGTTATAGTATCTGAGAGTGCAACATGAACAGCAAATGGAGCACAGGCTGCAGAGAATGGAAACTCTGAACCCACAGAGTATTGTGGTGAAAGAGATCTACTGCATCCACCCCGGGATTTCTGAGAACAGCGTCCATAAAATCATTGAGATATACAGGACAGAAACAGACGTTTAAGTCCAACTTATACATGCCGACCAGATATACCATATCAAACTCGAGCTATTTACCAACATCTGAATCATATCCATCTGAACGTTCCGATTTATGGATCCATGCAAATGCATTTTAAATATTGTAATTGTGGCATCCTCTACTACCCTCTCTGTCCGTTAATTCCAATCATACTCTTTGTGAAAATATTATCCTTAGGTCCCTTTTAAATTTTGCCCCTCTGATTTTAAACCTATGCCCTCTGATTCCCTCACTCTGTGCAAAATATCCTGTGTATTCCCCGTATACATGTTTCTCATCACATTATAAACATCTATATGGTCACCTCTCAGTGTATGGTGATCCGGGGCAACAGCCCTCGCCTTTTCAGCCTGTCTGTTTAGCTCAATTCATCCAACAATGGCAACATCCTTGTAAATCTTTCCTGAACCATTCAAATTCCACAACACCCTTCCTATAGTAGGGCTAAATACAATATTTCAATAATAGTCCATCCAATGTGCTGTACAGCCACTATATCTCCTCCCAGCTCCGATATTCAATGCATTGATCAATTATTTCCAGAAATTTCTGTTCTTGAACAAGTTCCAAAGACGGCTGTCAAAGCTGCTCAAACGCCGTGTCCAATATGGAGTGCCATCAACTCGGAAGTGAATGATTATGCAAAGTGGACAAATTTATTAGTTCTGAAACTAGATAAGGCTGGCATCATTGACACGACAGAGCTCTTAAACATGGTCATGGAGAGAAACAGAGGGATACACATTCACTTTAAACAAAGAAGAAGACACTACAGGAAGTAAAGATATTCAGATGAATATGTTAAACGTTTTTGAGGTATGTGACAAATTGGAAGCGCGTCACCAGGGAGTGACTCTCAGAAGAATAAGAACATTAAAACTGAAGTGTTAGCATCCGAAACCAGAGTAGGTCACTGAATAAAAGGCTCAAGGGGGAATGTGTCTCAGTGTGAATTGGGATCAGGCAGCAGAACAACATTGCAGATATTGAAGCTATAACTAAGCATCCATGTGGTGTTGTAGACCACAGCAGAGTCAGGAGAAGAAGAACTGTATTCAA